>NW_027266267.1:686250-1372500 GCF_022045235.1 Haliotis cracherodii
TGCCCCCGAGGAATAGAAACCCTCACTCCCTCTTTCCCTTCTATATTGCCAACGACGGGACCAAAGATGTGAGCCCAGATGGGTCGCTATCACTATTGTATTATGTTAGTAGAACTGTGAATTAATCAAATTTCCATTTAGTATTTGTGTCTGAATTTAAATACAATAAGTCCATTTTACCATCCCTCACAAGTGTTTACCCCCTGGCCAAAGAAGCTGTTTCTTCAAGCTACCTCAGTGTTTATCTCCAATTAACGTCTACTGTACTAATATTTCCACATCATGTCAGGAATACCTTATTCCTGATCATTTCAATGATTTATACTCAAAACACCATATACGGAAACCTATGTCTGCAAAAACACAATTACTTTTGCCATCACCTTGTCAAATATTCCTTTCAAAAACAGAACATACATGTTAGACATCCTTTAATCTCGCACTAATTGTTTTTTTTACAAAGCTGTATAAACATAATATAAACAAAATTCATGGCATCCTCAAAGAGCACTATGTTTCTCACCAATTGATCTTTACTTTCTTCACTTAGGAGATAAACATACTGAGTTTTCAATGTAGAGCTAGGTTACCTGTAGATTTAACCCCGCTAAATTGAATTTGGAACCGAACGCGCAGCGTGTGGTTTCAAATGTTAAATTTAGCGCGGTTAAATCTACAGGTAACCTAGCTCTACATTGAAAACACAGTATGTTTATCTCCATTCTACCATGACTAAATAAAACGCGAACTCTTTGGTGTTAGCAAATATACTGAGTGAAGCGGCACGGGTTAAGTTCAGTGTTTTGAGTGGGTTAACGATCTGTATGACGGAATCACCGAACAAAATATGGTGATGTATATACTCAAGCAGTTTGTTTACACCGTAATACTTCACTCGAACATATGACAAGGCATTGAAAGCATATATAACCACAGCAACTTGGTAAGCTAACATGAGGTGGGCATCCCTAAAGAAAACAAAGCAAGCTTTGCAAGGCTTTCGCTCCACATCGCACGTCACCATTATGACGTCATATCGCTCATTGTGACGCAAAAGATATGACATCATAGTCGTATATAGAAAAGCGCCAAAATTCCAAGCTCTCTGTTGTCTCCAAAATGTAAATACATTCCCTTTGTTGATTTCTGTCGTGTTTTTCTGCACACCCTTTGAATATTGTAGTAACCGCATCTGTGTATTTTGTAACCTGTAAGTTTAGATATAATTATTTAAATATGCCTACCGACAATGACTGAAAATAGTACTATTCTATGAATATTAGTTTCCGAGGTGATGCGGCCGTCAAACCAGCTGTTTCAATCAGAGGGGGTTTATTGTGATGTAATAGCCTCTGATTGACCAATCAGAATCGAGTAAATTCCAAATTCATGGTAGAATATGCATTACATAATGTATGTTTGCAGCTCGGGGAATTAGAGGGAAAACTGTGCATAGAAGGGCGGAAAATACATGGTTGGTATTCACTTCTTGCATCACGTTTGATCCGAGTAATTCTTCTCCATTGACAGGTTTATATATCATATATCCAGTGTAACTGAATGGCTAATGGATGAACACTTGAAACATTACCATTGTTTTCTTATGAACGTCTGAACCTGATAAAATTTCTCTAAACGTAATCGCAGCTTAGATTTGTGGTTCAATGGTCATGGAAAATTCATCATGCATGATATAAAAGTGTCAATGTAATGTCAAACAAAAGAATATATCAAACGTTGATCTTTTAGATAATGACATATAGATATATTAATATTTCCAAACATTATTATTCAACAGATAAGAAAAACAACGTCATGAGCATAGAATCACAGGTGAGTAGACGCTAGAAGTTTGTTCAATATTATTGTATGTCTGTCATAAGGTAGCTGTGGGCGGACAACATAAATACATTATAGAATAGAAAGAAAGTTGAACACCCAACATTAACCATTCTTCACTAAGATAACAAATTCAGTAGGTAATTTTAATTTTGTTTGACGTTGCAGATTAAAAAGCTGGAAAAAACCCTCCAACAACAAGAAGCCTTTGGTATGTATACATTATTGTGTGTTTTGTCATGAAAATATCATATGAAACGATAGGAGATTGATATCGAACCCTCATGTGTGTCACGAAAATTAATTGTATGTCTTTTTTGTGATGAATATTCAAATAGGTTCCTCGAGTGAATAGTTTGAAGTTTTCGTTTATCACATTTGCAGCTAATGTTGAGGACACGCGCAACATCTGTGGCCAGGTACTGTAGCATTCCTTCATAGTGACATAACACTGGTACGTATACACTCAGCGCACGCAGTTAACAATGTAGTGAGAATGTATCTACGGGTGCCATGTATTCATTGTGATTTGTGAAAGGAAAATTGTAATTATTTTGTTATGTCCGCGGAAATATTAGTTAAAATGGCTGAATCTTCCCGCAATGTAATGAATTTTAGAGTTACCTCCCTTCTGTAAAGATAACTACTCTTACTACTACTACTACTAATACTAATACTACTAATACTACTGCTGCTGCTGCTGCTGCTGCAACTACTATTTCTACTTCTACTTCTAATAATAATAATAAAAATAATAAAAATATAATGTAAACATAAGACAAACTGGAGTTCAGAGGTGAACGCTCGCAATAAAGTTAGGAAGATTGAGGAAAAACATGACAAATATGCGGACCTCACTTTTGAAATGTCACGCTTGCATCCCATGTACCGAGTTGTCTGACTCCCCATTGTTCTCGGGGCCTGAAGATTGGAACCTCTCAATCTGTTGACGGACACTGAGAGAGTACCTGGGTTTGCTGCCAGCAATACAGCGCTTCCCGGGAGAAGTCCGATTCGCAGTCTGGGCTGCGTGTAGAGGGGACAAAGGCCCTGAGCTGATGATGAGCCTAACCAGCATGACAGTGCCAAGATCACACAAACTCTCTTTGCAGCATTTAATAATAATCGTAATAATCATAAAGACACTATGGACAAACTCTTAACCAGTGAAGCGACATAATGTCAAACTTGCGGGTCTTTGCTACAAAACGAGTTATGAATACAATTTTATTATTTCAATGTAAAGTTGTGGTTGTTTGGTCCTGTTCAAGCATATTCTCCTCTAATTTCTGGCCTTCCGACGCACTGTCAGGTAACTTCCGGGGAACAATATACGATCTTCCTAACAACATGCATATTACTAGAATAACATTGCCATTCTTGAGTAACAACTAATTAATCAAAAACAGTCTCCCGTTCATTATTTTCTGGAGCATAACTCATGAACTGTACAACTGACTAATTTAAACTTTGCATACACATCAGACAAGTGCTCAACTTTTTTGTTAACGCATTTCACACATACAAACTAAAGTATTAAGAGGAAACATATATTCTTTTATATGACTCATATATATTTATGATTCCACTGAAAATGTTATGTAAGGCTGTTTTGAAATGGGAAAATGGTTAGCGTGAAGACAGAATGATGCCCTAAGTAAACTATCTGTGTTTACATTACTTTTATGTGAAAACCCCGATACAGTCAATGATGTATGCCAATGATTTTGTCTCCAGCTGGAAGGGCTGAAGGAACAGCTTGGATCACGCACTGATGAACTATCAAGTCAGTATAATATCCCCTGCACCATCAAATGCTTTGTGTCAAATAGACATTGCTAATAACGACAGATTTCATTGAACATATGTCTCACATCATGTTTGATAATGTCAACCAACTTGAGACATGTCGCAACACATTCTAATGAATCGAAATTGTGCGTGTTTGAAGATTGCAATATTTCATGTTATGCAGGACTGGAAGATAAAGTACTACCACAGCTTATGGCACAGGTAAACCATACATTCATTCATTCAGTGGTTATAAACACCTGACCAAATGTGAGTGAGTGGGGTTTAACGCTGCTTTGACCAGTGTTCCAGTCATATCACATGCGCTTCAGTTCAATGAGCAAGATAAGCCTGAAGTGATACAGGTCTTAGACGTTTACCACTTTGGTGAAACCCCCTAGCACGAGTATGGTGCTGACATACCTAGAAGCATAAATAGTGATTCGAACCAACTACCATATGTTTCTGGCGGCCCACACGTGAATGAGAGTCTAGTTAATGTGCAGCATATATCATGTCAGGCAGTAAGTATTTGCTGCACGTGCGTCTACAGGTTGCACAGTACAAGCCTCCACAATTAATATTTGTTATCAATATCTAAAGATGCACTGCTTCAATACTTCTGCATCATCGGATGATTGTGAATACATTTGTTGCTATATTTACAGAGAGATGAAGTGCAAAATCAGCTTCAAAAACATTCAAATAATACAAAAGGTAATTTGGATTATCGTTCATCTTTATTTCTCTTTTCCTAATGTCTGATTGTCAGAAATATTGAGACGAAAAACTATATCCCGTCAATGTCGTTTAACGTGACAGCATGTGTCATACACTGATTGCAGATTGTCTATTTCATGAACTTCTCGGTTGAGTTTTTTTATACACATCAAAATATATCTGTACAATACATAAGAATAGATAACACAAAAAGAAAGCTCAAGTGCAGTATTGTTAATTTTTCAGAGAAAGTGGATGGCATCCCGGCTCTTGAAAAAAAGGTATACATAAGTATTGTCCTTTCGATTGTCCTTTTCCAGTATGGGTTTCTTCTTGTATCTCTCGCACTTGAATCGTGGAAAACTACACTGAAAACTACTGCCCCTTTTCGAGTTCTAGGAAACTTTTTCTTGAAACTTGTTTTCCAAATTGCAGTTGAAGAACCTGGCGGATAAACTGGAACAGTATCATAATGACGTGTCATGTAAGTCACATTTAGTACTTGGGTTTTCATAAATATATACAGAACAACAAAAGTTCCTGTGACATTGAATTAGATTTAATGCAAAGTTATGTTTTTTACCAAATTTGAAACAATTTCGGTTTGCAAAAGATAAAAGACTCCTGTAAGTGTTCAAATGATTTAACTTGCCATACTGACTTCAGAAAATGCGTCATTTCATAAAAAAAAACATGAACATGCCAAAATGTCAAATTACAAATCAATAGCGTGTGTGTCAACATCTCTGGTTGTGATGCAAGCAACACATCATGGAATGGACCAGGCGTCGCACAAAGTCCTTTAGGATATCTGTCCATATCTGCTGGAGCATGTTTCGAAGTTCCTGGAGTGTCTGTGGAACACGTGATTGACGTCGAAGGCGCCGATCCATCTCATCCCACATGTGCTCGATTGGTGAGAGATCAGAGGAGCGAGCCGGCCAGGGGATGACATTCACGTTGTTTTGTTGAAGAGAATCCTGAATAAGTCGAGCAATACGGGGCCGGGCGTTGTCATGTTGAAAGGTAATGCCTGGGCCATAACGACGCAAAAACGGTAGAACAACAGGGCCGATGATCTCGTCGCGGTAGCGCTGTCAAATGAGATTTCCCTCTACCACTATCAAACGGGTCCTCTGTCTTGCTGTAATCCCACCCCATACCATAACGCTGCCGCCCCCGAACCGATCTTCTTCCATGACACAATGATTGACGTAACGTTCACCTCGACGTCGGTACACTCGAATCCGTCCATCGCTGTGGCTGAGATGAAAACGAGACTCGTCAAGGAATAGAACTTGTCCCAAATGCATGGCCGTCCAGCGTAGACGCTGTCTGCACCAGCGTGACGTGCTTGGCGCTGGTTTCCTGTCAAAATGGGATGTCTGGCGGGTCTTCTGGCGACAATCCCTGCACATCTGAGGCGACGAAGTACGGTTTGTGAAGATATTCGTCGAAGGCCAGGGATGCTTCTTGCAGTCACTGTTGGTGGCTGGAATCGATTTCGTAGGTGTGTTGTACGAATCCAGTTGTCTTGTTCTAATCCAGTTGTCTTGTCGATTATTGGTTACACGTGGCCTGCCACTCTGAGGATGGTCTCTGACTGCATTCGTCTGTTGCCAACGTTGCTATAAAAACCAAATGGTGTTTCTATGGACGTTAAATTGTCTTGCAACATCCTGCTTCAAGCATACCAATGGCTCGCAGACGCTCATTTTCGGACAGGCGTGGCATTTCATAATGTTGAATAATTGCGTAATTTTGTTGTTTTTCTGAGTGGTTGTTGTCAGCAAGATGCTAAACAATGCATATGGAATCCCGTTAACGCACATGTTTTTGTACCCATTCTTGGGTCGTGAAATGCATGGGGCTTGCATAAAAGTCAACTTTTGCATGGAATGCATGCTTTTCTACAGCAGTTGCGTTTTTGTGACTTGATTCCATACATGTACTACAAGATTGAAAATCAAACTTTACTTGTTTGAAAAATAGACAAAAAAATTGGTGTCACAGGAACTTTTGTTGTTGAGTATATGTACTATTGCATATACATGTCATTCAGCAATACATATGCAAGCAAGAATATAGTCCCTGAATGTACGTTTAAGTTTTATTACCCCACTTTAAACAGTTTCTCAGCTAAATAGTTTAAGTACACAATGTAATATTACAAGAATTGAAGTGATTATGTAATATCCAGTCTTTGAACAAATGATAACTCCGGGATTTTATATATTTGTCTTTAATTACAGCTGTACGTGAGGATATTTCAAGGTTGTCAAGAGAGGTAAGATATATTTTCATCTCGGATTGTATCCCACACACCATAAGATACCTGGACATTTTACTCTGATTGGGCACTGTTGGAAACTGTGGTCCTGTTAGCCAGAGATGATTTGTGGTTGGTTACCTGCGCGTATATGGTCAGCATACTGTGCATGCATTATCTAGCTTATTGTCTCACACACCCATCGGATAACTTATCGCAACATATTGTAATAAATAAATTTGTTGTCACACATCCACAGGACACTTTTAAAACACTGTAACGCTTACTCATAACTCGTAATACTCACATACTCGTTACAAACCTAATCACTAATTCTCACGTACACGTTGTACATCCTCATGTTGCCACACACGAATCAAACATACGTCACACTTTTTTTCACACTACTATCACACACTATTAACAAATTAAATATCATCACAATCGGTCGCATATTGTCAATAGCACATCAAAAACATCACACACTAACAGTTACCCATCACACACTAACACTCATCCATCACATACTAACACTCATCCATCACACACTAACACTCCTCCATCACACACTAACACTCAGCAATCAAGCAATAACAATCAGCCATCACACAGTAACACTCATCCATCACACAATAACAGTCATCCATTACACAGTAACACTCATCCATCACACAGTAACACTCATCCATCACACAGTAACACTCATCCATCACACAGTAACACTCATCCATCACACAGTAACACTCATCCATCACACAATAACACTCATCCATCACACAGTAACACTCATCCATCACACAATAACACTCCTCCATCACACACTAACACTCAGCAATCAAGCAGTAACAATCAGCCATCACACAGTAACACTCATCCATCACACAATAACAGTCATCCATTACACAGTAACACTCATCCATCACACAGAAACACTCATCCATCACACAGTAACACTCATATATCACACAGTAACACTCATCCATCACACAGTAACACTCATCCAACACACAATAACACTCATCAATCACACAGTAACACTCATCAATCACACAGTAACACTCATCCATCACACAATAACACTCCTCCATCACACACTAACACTCCTCCATCACACACTAACACTCAGCAATCAAGCAGTAACAATCAGCCAACACACAGTAACACTCATCCATCACACAATAACAGTCATCCATTACACAGTAACACTCATCCATCACACAGAAACACTCATCCATCACACAGTAACACTCATATATCACACAGTAACACTCATCCATCACACAGTAACACTCATCCATCACACAATAACACTCATCAATCACACAGTAACACTCATCCATCACACAGTAACACTCATCAATCACACAGTAACACTCATCCATCAACAGTAACAGTCATTTATTACACAGTAACAGTCACCCATCACACAGTAACACTCATCCATCACACAGTAACACTCATCCATCACACAATAACACTCATCCATCACACAATAACACTCATCCATCAAACAGTAACACTCAGCCATCATACAATAACACTCATCCATCACACAGTAACACTCATCCATCAAACAGTAACAGTCATTTATTACACAGTAACAGTCACCCATCACACAGTAACACTCATCCATCACACAGTAACACTCATCCATCACAAAGTAACACTCATCCATCACAAAGTAACACTCATCCATCACAAAGTAACACTCATCCATCACAAAGTAACACTCATCCATCATACAGAAACATTCATTCATCACACAGTAACACTCATCCATCCCACACAAACACTCATCCATCAAACAGTAACAGTCACTTATTACACAGTAACAGTCACCCATCACACAGTAACACTCATCCATCAGACACTAACACTCATCCATCACAAAGTAACACTCATCCATCACAAAGTAACACTCATCCATCACACAATAACACTCATCCATCACACAATAACACTCATCCATCACACACTAACACTCATCCATCACTCAGAAACATTCATTCATCACACAGTAACACTCATCCATTACACAGTAACACTCATCCATCACACAATAACACTCATCCTTCACACACTAACACTCATCCATCACACAGAAACATTCATTCATCACACAGTAACACTCATCGGTCACACAGTAACACTCATCCATCACACAGTAACATTCATCCATCACAAAATAACACTGATCCATCACACAATAACACTCATCCATCACACAGAAACACTCATCCATCACACAGTTACACTCATCCATCACACAGTAACTCTCATCCATCACACAACAACACTCATCCATCACACACTAACACTCCTCCATCACACACTAACATTCACCCATCACACAGTAACAATCAGCCATCACACACTAACACTCATCCATCACACAATAACAGTCATCCATTACACAGTAACACTCAGCCATCACACAGTAACACTCATCCATCACACAGTAACACTCAGCAATCAAGCAGTAACAATCAGCCATCATACAATAACACTCATCCATCACACAGTAACACTCATCCATCACACAATAACACTCATCCATCACACAGTAACACTCATCCATCACACAATAACACTCATCCATCACACAGTAACACTCATCCATCAAACAGTAACACTCAGCCATCATACAATAACACTCATCCATCACACAGTAACACTCATCCATCACACAGTAACACTCATCAATCACACAGTAACAGCCCTTTAATTACACAGTAACAGTCACCCATCACACAGTAACACTCAGCCATTACACAGAAACACTCATCCATCACACAGTAACACTCATCCATCACACAATAACAATCCTCCATCACACACTAACACTCATCCATCACACAGTAACACTCAGCAATCAAGCAGTAACAATCAGCCATCATACAATAACACTCATCCATCACACAGTAACACTCATCCATCACACAATAACACTCATCCATCACACAGTAACACTCATCCATCACACAATAACACTCATCCATCACACAGTAACACTCATCCATCAAACAGTAACACTCAGCCATCATACAATAACACTCATCCATCACACAGTAACACTCATCCATCACACAGTAACACTCATCAATCACACAGTAACAGCCCTTTAATTACACAGTAACAGTCACCCATCACACAGAAACATTCATTCATCACACAGTAACACTCATCCATTACACAGTAACACTCATCCATCACACAATAACACTCATCCTTCACACACTAACACTCATCCATCACACAGAAACATTCATTCATCACACAGTAACACTCATCGGTCACACAGTAACACTCATCCATCACACAGTAACATTCATCCATCACAAAATAACACTGATCCATCACACAATAACACTCATCCATCACACAGAAACACTCATCCATCACACAGTTACACTCATCCATCACACAGTAACTCTCATCCATCACACAACAACACTCATCCATCACACACTAACACTCCTCCATCACACACTAACATTCACCCATCACACAGTAACAATCAGCCATCACACACTAACACTCATCCATCACACAATAACACTCAGCCATCACACAGAAACACTCATCCATCACACAGTAACACTCATCCATCACACAATAACACTCATCCATCACACAGTAACACTCATCCATCAAACAGTAACACTCATCCATTACACAATAACACTCATCCATCACTAAGTAACACTCATCCATCACACAGTCACACTCATCCATCACACAATAACACTCATCCATCACACAATAACACTCATCCATCACACAGTAACAGTCCCCATCACACAGTGACACTTAGCCATCACAAAGTAACACTCACCCATCACACAGTAACACTCATCCATCACTCAGTAACAGTCCCCATCACACAGTAACACTCATCCATCACACAGTAACACTCATCCATCACACAGTAACCCTCATCCATCAAACAGTAACAGTCATTTATTATACAGTAACAGTCACCCATCACACAGTAACTCTCATCCATCACACAGTAACACTCATCTATCACACAGTAACACTCATCCATTACACATTAACACTCATCCATCAAACAGTAACAGTTATTTATTACACAGTAACAGTCACCAATTACACAGTAACACTCATGCATGACACAGTAACACTCGTCCGTCTCACATTAACACTCATCCATCACACAGTAACACTCATCCACGACACAGTAACACTCATCCATGACACAGTTACACTCATGCATCACACAGAAACACTCATCCATCACACAGTAACAGTCCCCATCACACAGTGACACTTAGCCATCACACAGTAACAGTCATCCGTCACACACAAACACTCATCCATCACACCGCAACGGTCATCAATCACACAGTAACAGGCCCCACCACACAGTAACACTCACCCATCACACATTAACACTCATCCATCACACAGTAACACTCATCCATCACACAGTAACAGTCACCCATCACACACAAACACTCATCCATCACACAGTAACACTAACCCATCACACTGTAACACTCATCCATCACACACTAACACTCAGCCATCATACAGTAACAGTCACCCATCACACACAAACACTCATCCATCACACAGTAACACTCACCCATCCCACACAAACACCCATCCATCACACAGTAACGCTCATCCATCGCACAGTAACACTTATCCATCGCAAAGTAACACTTATCCATCACACAGTAACACTCATCCATCGCACAGTAACACTCATCCATCACACAGTAACGCTCACCCATCACACAGTAACGCTCATCCATCACACAGTAACACTCATCCATCACACAGTAACACTCATCCATCACACAGTAACACTCATCCATCACACAATAACACTCGTCTTTTATAAGTGAATGAGATGTTTTACAGTTGTTCATGTGAAAAAACTATGAATGTTTATTCAGCGTCCGAAAACCCATAACACGGGGATATATGTTGTATTAATGTTTTATGTTTTACAAAAGATAATAAGTACAAAGGTATGCTTTTCTCAATATGCTTCAACATGGGGAAAGGGACATTGCACGTTTGTGGCAGTATTGCTCCCAGGTGGCGTCCTTGTCCACTAATGCCTACATCCACTAATGCCTACGGCCTACAATAAACAAAGTCATGCACCAGTGATTTTCAGCGACACCTACTATCAGTGCATCATTTCTGCATCATTGCATTAGTTCTTATAGTATATACACCAGCAGATATTTGATGATTTCAAAGAAATTTCAAAGAGTTCATTCCTAGCATGGGTATGTTGTTTTCATTGTGTAGGATTTATTTCACACTGTTTTATTTATTTGTAGGCAAAAGTGGACTTAGGCATTAGTGGCTGGAACCCAGGTGGCCGGGTGCGCAGAAACTATTCCCGATTTTTTAAAAGTACTGATTTAACTCCATATATTGTCCAGACGGCACAAAATTGCTTAAAATGCAATCAAATGTTCAAAACATTTCTTGGGGCTCAGTCTAATATTGTTAGCAAAGTCAACAAACTACGACCATAAATGTAATGTACAACAGGCGCAAGAAAATTTTAAAAAATTCTTACAAATACAAATGATAAGAAGTCGAATATGAATACTTATACCTGTACTTTTTAGAACAAGAAATTGACACATTGACGTATTCAGATTAAATTGATATGTTCTTTACTTATGTAAATGCAAATGATAAAAAAATAATTAACAGTGAGATACTATCGCTATTGTGCAAAGCATCCAGTCCCAATGAAAGTGAACAGCATGCTGATGTTATACAAAGCAATCATATAACATATCGCAACTGATAGTTCTAAACAATCAGGCAATCAACATAATGACGGTATCAGGGGGCACATCGTGATATTTGAAGATAAAAAATGATAACACATGTCAGCAGTCTGGGAAGTAATACACAGCATCTTGACAATGAACAAAAAGAAGAAGAAGAAGAATAGTTTATTAAAGTGTCACTATTTAAACCAACAACCCCCCCCCCCCCCCCCCCCCCCCACCACCACCACCACCACCCCCACCCCCACCCCCACCCCCCATAGAAGTACAACGAACACACACACACGTAAATTCAGTCACTAACCCACCCACATATATTACGTTACACACACCACACCACACCACACCACACCACACCACACCACACCACACCACACCACGGGATTTCATACTCGGTATTGATCCATACTCGGTATTGACCCATGACATATACTTCTTCATGTCAGGGAATGGGTTTTTGGATGGTGGTCAACGGACACGTCTTGCCTTAGGGAAAGCTGCTGTACTGTCCAGCTTCTTCATGTATGTATCATCTGCGAGCCTCTTCGCCATCTGCAGTTCCGTCGACTCGCAGTTCTTTGATCGTACTGTAAAAAATCTTTATGCCGTCTTCGTCATAGTTACTTTCCTCGGAGGGCATCAACTGAGCTATCTTTAATGCGTCCTCGTACCTCTGTTTCTTCTGGACGGGAAGATTGCGATGGCGTATCCCGAGGACTCGGTTACGACTCTTCTGAAGAAAAACAACAACTTTATTTACAATTGCATTTCAAATTCATAATGCATATGTATGTATATCCATGTATATGCTCATGAGCAATGGAGGAGAATATGTGAAAATCAAATTCAAATTTATTCCGATAACCCTTAAGCAACGTGTCAGTATTATAGCTTGATGTATTAGAACAACACTATTTGGGAATGCCAGGTGCTACTGGTAGTGTTGGGTTTGCTTACCCTTTTTGAAGATTCAACATCAAACGGATTACATCACACTCTGAGTAAACAATCTCATTTAACCCTTAATTAGTTAATTAATCTGCAGTATATTGTATCACTTAGTATTGCCTTAACGAGGAGTAATCCCTTGTCAGTTGTTGGTGAGTGATCAATTTATGCCTGGAGAAAGGGATTAGACTTACTCACAATAAATTAACATTTCACACTGCAACAGAAGAGATTATCGATCATTATGCCTTTATAAGAAAGTGAGAAAGATAAAGATTGAATGATACATAACGGGCCGTGCCTGCATTATATAGCCTGCAAGAATCGTCACTGTAAACTAATAGAGGATTAATTTCAATTTTACAGAATATTCAACTGCTAAGTATATGATAAAGTGTTGAAGTAGCATTAGATATGTTTGAGATTACAGTTTTCAATTAACTGTATAATGTAGCTTGCTGTCTTTGAGAGAGTCAGTATCTGTAGAGCTGGCTTGGTCTAATTGGTATTCAGTCCCTGGGACACAAATATTGTTTAATAGCATTGTTTTGTGAGCAGCCGGATGCGTAAATGATATGTAATATATTTCCGTATTATATTTTATAGTACTTGTTGTTTTAATATTGTTAACAACAGAGAGAACGAAGATTTTTTTTGAAAAACCATAACAGCATGCATATGTTCTAGCAAAAGGAAACTTGATAAATATTCATTTTGCTTAATTTCTACTTTGGAAAACTTATTTGGAGCTCTGAAAGCTTGACGCTGTATAATTTGGGACGCGCATGGTTGGATGCAAACTAAATGTTTAATTCTCGCAAATTAAGACACCAGCGGCGGTATAGGAGCATATATCTAATGTCATTCAATACAGAATAATACATGAAGATGTTTCAATGTTAACATTAAATATATCTAACGATATGGAAATTAAATCTTGATAACTGTTTTTAATCTTTGATCTTTTGGGAAAATAATAGTGGAACTGGTTGAGTGACTGACGTATTCTACATTAAAAAGTGACAGATACGTGATTTACATAATTAAAATTTAAAGTGATACAGTGATACAATTATAAGTGAGGGTTGTGATTTATTTAGGAACGAAGTCAGTATTTAGGGATTCAACTTGCGCTTTCCGACATAATGCGTATTTCGCACACGATTAAGAAAATAATGTAATTCATTTATTTATATGAAGTACAAATGCATCAATCCTTAATCACCCGACTTGTTGAATGTTACTTCGTGAATACACAAATTGCATAACACATTCCCTGAGGACAAACCCAAATGGCCCGTCCCTTTGTGACAGGTGTTAATTAGAGAATGTATTGCCACCACATTATGTCCCGGCACTTTTATGACATGTAATGAACCTAGTCGGTCCCTGAATCTGTAACAACAACATTGGTCTTAAAAAAATCAAAGTAGCATAAATGTTACGTAATTCGTATTAAAAAATTGACTGATAAATATAACAGGAATATAATTGCCCTTTTGGGGATAACATAATATTGGGAAAATATACTTAAAAGTACATGATTAAAGAATTTCAGAATCAATTGTTTCTTGTATTTTTGACCGACTTCACACAAACTGAATAATTAAACATATGTTTATATAGCTATAATTACATGCATGACACCTACATTATCATGAAATAATAATGTTGGTCATGTTTGTTAATTTGTACATTTCGTTGTTATTAGTATCCTGGGGATGTTGTAATTATACACGTGTTCTGATCTTATTTGACGTAGAATACATGAAAAACGATTGGTCAACAGTTTGGTGCGGTCGATGGAAAGGTGTTCAATTAATAAGAAAAGCTATTTAACTGTTTAATACTTAATACGTGTCTTAAGATATGAATTAATTCTTAAGTTATAACATTAGTGCAAATTCACCCGAACGTAGGATGTACATGGACCGATTTCAAAATAGCTAACTTGACAAATTGTTTTCCATAAACCACTGAATATAAACTCACTTTGCCTTTAGAATAGAAAGGCGAATCGTTTCTTAATATATTGTCTTTTAAGCCGATGGAAGTTTAAATCACTACAACCGAGTCCGAGGCGATAAAGGATTATGTGACAAAATTTGGTATCATGGCTTAACTGTATATAAGTCACACTGTCCAAGTTTAATAATCCTCTATATCAGATGACTATTCAAATTATTAATGGTATCAGGTAGGAATAACTTGGCATAGCATTCTGTTCTACAACATATAGCCTGTATATTGGTTTGATTTCTATAAATGTAATTACTAACAGCAAAGATGTTTTCCATCTTGTAAAAAGGTGTAATGGCTGTGTTAGTTTCTCTATATATTTTCTCGTGGCCTGTACCCGTTATCGCCCCACAAATAGTCCGTATAGAGTGAGTGAGTTAAAATTTAACGTCTCTTCGGCAATATTTCAGCGTCCGGAATGAATCTTAGTGGAAACATTCAAGGATTAATTCTTGTTCTTGGTACAATTATCCAAAATATGGGCATTATATGCTTGTTCATAACTTCTAACGATTTATGTGAAAGGAGTTATTTAACTGAGTGAGTGAGTATGGTTTACGGCGGTGGACACCAGAAAGGTATCTAAGACTTCTAGGCAATTAATCATAGGGATTTCCTTTTTAACTCGTCAATATCAGAATCTGACTGAAATATTATTCCCAAAGTCATAAATATTAATTCCTTTCATTTTAAGATTAGGTTTTGCACTTGGGAAGACTTTAATTTAACGTGAAATAGAAAGCTTCTGTTTTCTCTGGATTCATTTTTACTTTCTTTCATCCAATTGGTAATTTTCTCAAAATCAGCATTAAAATTTTACGCAGTAGTATTTGGAATTGTCCCTTTGGGGAATTGTCTGGACCCCACCGCAAACACAGTAAACAGAAATTCCAATGTGAATAATATGTGCAACAGTTTGTTGGCTCGACATGCAAGACTCCATAATTTTAGTTATAATGTAAAACTCATAGTAATATTAAATTATATTTAAAACAAATAATTAATGTATTTTACATGGGAGACGAAGCGACACACATTTTATTTTATAATAATGCACAATTTTGAATGCTTTAAACCTGTTGCATTAAACAAATACTGGATTTGATGTAGTCATATAGTGAATCAATATGTGTCTAGTCTTCCAAATGTTCTATTGCGAACACATATAGTGTCAGCGCTCATGATCGCCATATCTATGAATGAATAAAAATATCATCATTAATAAACTCACCTGAGCTCACTGTGTGTTCTGAAGACAAATCGCTGTTAGGCATCCTGCACGGCTTCGTTCACGTTCACCCTCAAATGTACCATAGAAATCTGCGATTGTGCGTGTTCAATGTTCGAATGCATTTTTGCGACAGGCTTTCGTTTATTTTTAAAATTCCACTAATTCATTAATCACATTGAGTTGCTTGCCTCTTCTCCAGTTGCTCACACTCTCAACTGATGTAGCTGTCTTGATTAACTGGAGTCCGGATGTACCTAATTACAAACTCTGTTCTAATTATGCTCATCGTGGAAGTGCATTATACTGGATGACAAACTTAGTAATCCTTTCACACTAATGATCCTTGTTTACAATGAACGCATGCCAATTGACTAAACAAACATCCTTAAGTAGAAGTATCACAATGGACGGTGTGTACAACTGTTTGACAAACAATATCAACCAATATTTCATATTTAGAATCACCATTACATGAAATCACAGAAACATATATATTAAATTTTACTTTGAAAACTCCAGAACTAATGTCGTGAACGTAATATAATAGGAATTTATTTCAACGATGTGTTTCCTATATATGTTTCCTTGTTCAATTTTAAATTCATGGATTTTTTATCTATTATTTTGCAATGATCGTGACAATCGCTAAAAGGCTACTCTCTTGCTATTCTGTTTAGTGGTTATTCTAGTTTAGACAGCGACAGCCTCTCGTTATACAAACAGTGCTTTTCTAACCCCGATTTATTTAAGACAGCGTATATCATTCGCTATACAAACAGTGTTTTTTCTAACCCCGATTTAGTTAAGACAGCGGCAGCCTTTCCCCATACAAACAGTGCTTTTCTAACCCCGACCTAGTTAAGACAGCGGCAGCCTTTCGTTATACAAACAGTGCTTTTCTAACCCCAATTAAGTTTATACAGCGGCAGCCTTTCGTTAAACAAACAGTGCTTTTCTAACTCCGACCTAATTAAAACAGCAGCAGCCTTTCGTTATACAAACAGTGCTTTTTCAAACCGCAATCTAATTAAGACAGCAGTATTATTTACATTATCTGTTACTAAAATCTGCACAAATGTTCTATTTCTTATGTAAAATGCTGTCAACATCAAGAAATAAAAATTATTTCATAACTCTCCAAATATAGTTGCCATAATGAACTAGTATTAACGTGTTATTGTCACGTGCAAAAATACTGTTCGGTAACATTGGTTTTTAAACCGCAAGAAAACCTCTTACGAGATCAAAAATTCAATGAAGCAGTGGTAAAATCTATCCATATATACAAAATTGTATAGTTTTGGAAATACCAACTATACAAAATTGTATATTTTGGAAATACCAAATATACAAAATTGTATATTTTGTATATATGGGTATTTTTTCTTGTGACTCATCCATCACACAGTAACACTCATCCATCGCACAGTAAAACTCATCCATCACAGTATCGTTCACCCATCACACAGTAACGCTCACCCATCACACAGTAACACTCATCCATCACACAGTAACACTCATCCGTCACACATTAACACTCATCCATCACACAGTAACACTCATCCATCACACAGTTACACTCATCCATCACACATTAACACTCATCCATTACACAGTAACACTCATCCATCACACATTAACACTCATCCATGATACAATAACACTCATCCATCACACAGTAACACTCATCCATCACACATTAACACTCATCCATCAAAAAGTAACACTCATCCATCAAACAGTAACACTCATCCATCACAATAGCGCTCACCCATCACACAGTAACGCTCACCCATCACACAGTAACACTCATCCATCACACAGTAACACTCTTACATCACACACAAACACTCATCAATCACACACAAACACTTATCCATCGCACCGTAACACTCATCAATAACACAGTAACGCTCACCCATCACACAGTAACACTCTTCCATTACACAAAAACACTCATCCATCACACATTAACACACTTACATCACACACAAACACTCATCAATCACACACAAACACTCATCCATAACACAGTAACGCTCACCCATCACACAGTAACACACAACCATAACACAGTAACACACACCCATCACACAGTAACACACAACCATAACACAGTAACTCTCATCCACCACACAGTAACACTCATCCATCACACAGTAACACTCATCCATCACACAGTAACACTCATCCATCACACATTAACACTCATCCATGATACAATAACACTCATCCATCACACAGTAACACTCATCCATCACACAGTAACACTCATCCATCACACATTAACACTCATCCATCACACAGTAACACTCATCCATCACACAGTAACACTCATCCATCACACAGTAACACTCATCCATCACACATTAACACTCATCCATGATACAATAACACTCATCCATCACACAGTAACACTCATCCATCACACAGTAACACTCATCCATCACACATTAACACTCATCCATCACACAGTAACACTCTTACATCACACACAAACACTCATCAATCACACACAAACACTTATCCATCGCACCGTAACACTCATCAATAACACAGTAACGCTCACCCATCACACACCAACGCTGATCTCTCACACAGTAACACTAACCTATCACACTCATCCATCACACAGTAACAGTCATCCATCACACAGTAACACTCATCTGTCACACAGTGACACTCATCCATCACACAATTACACTCACCCATCACACAGTAGCACTCACCCATCACACAGTAACACAAAACCATCACACAGTAACTCTCATCCACCAAACAGCAACGCTCATCTCTCACACAGTAACACTAACCCATCACACAATTACACTCATCAATAACACAGTAACGCTCACCCATCACACAGTAACACTCATCCATCACACAGTAACACTCATATATCACACAGTAACTCTCACCCATCACACAATAACACTCATCCATCACACAGTAACACTAACCCATCACACAGTAACGCTCACTCATCACACAGTAACACTCTTCCATTACACAGTAACCCTCAGTCATCACAGAGAAACTCTCATCCATCACTTACTAACTGTAATCCATCACACAGAAACACTCATTTATCACACAGTAACACTCATCCGTCACACAGTAACACTCATCCATCACACAGTAACACTCATCCATCACACAATAACACTCATCCATCACACAGTAACACTCATCCATCCCACACACTCATCCATCACACAGTGACACTCACCAATCCCACACACTCATCCATCACACAGTAACACTCATCCATCCCACACACTCATCCATCACACAGTAACACTCATCCATCACACAGTAACACTCATCCATCCCACACACTCATCCATCACACAGTGACACTCACCCATCCCACACACTCATCCATCACACAGTTACACTCATCCATCACACATTAACACTCATCCATTACACAGTAACACTCATCCATCACACATTAACACTCATCCATGATACAATAACACTCATCCATCACACAGTAACACTCATCCATCACACATTAACACTCATCCATCAAAAAGTAACACTCATCCATCAAACAGTAACACTCATCCATCACAATAGCGCTCACCCATCACACAGTAACGCTCACCCATCACACAGTAACACTCATCCATCACACAGTAACACTCTTACATCACACACAAACACTCATCAATCACACACAAACACTTATCCATCGCACCGTAACACTCATCAATAACACAGTAACGCTCACCCATCACACAGTAACACTCTTCCATTACACAAAAACACTCATCCATCACACATTAACACACTTACATCACACACAAACACTCATCAATCACACACAAACACTCATCCATAACACAGTAACGCTCACCCATCACACAGTAACACACAACCATAACACAGTAACACACACCCATCACACAGTAACACACAACCATAACACAGTAACTCTCATCCACCACACAGTAACACTCATCCATCACACAGTAACACTCATCCATCACACAGTAACACTCATCCATCACACATTAACACTCATCCATGATACAATAACACTCATCCATCACACAGTAACACTCATCCATCACACAGTAACACTCATCCATCACACATTAACACTCATCCATCACACAGTAACACTCATCCATCACACAGTAACACTCATCCATCACACAGTAACACTCATCCATCACACATTAACACTCATCCATGATACAATAACACTCATCCATCACACAGTAACACTCATCCATCACACAGTAACACTCATCCATCACACATTAACACTCATCCATCACACAGTAACACTCTTACATCACACACAAACACTCATCAATCACACACAAACACTTATCCATCGCACCGTAACACTCATCAATAACACAGTAACGCTCACCCATCACACACCAACGCTGATCTCTCACACAGTAACACTAACCTATCACACTCATCCATCACACAGTAACAGTCATCCATCACACAGTAACACTCATCTGTCACACAGTGACACTCATCCATCACACAATTACACTCACCCATCACACAGTAGCACTCACCCATCACACAGTAACACAAAACCATCACACAGTAACTCTCATCCACCAAACAGCAACGCTCATCTCTCACACAGTAACACTAACCCATCACACAATTACACTCATCAATAACACAGTAACGCTCACCCATCACACAGTAACACTCATCCATCACACAGTAACACTCATATATCACACAGTAACTCTCACCCATCACACAATAACACTCATCCATCACACAGTAACACTAACCCATCACACAGTAACGCTCACTCATCACACAGTAACACTCTTCCATTACACAGTAACCCTCAGTCATCACAGAGAAACTCTCATCCATCACTTACTAACTGTAATCCATCACACAGAAACACTCATTTATCACACAGTAACACTCATCCGTCACACAGTAACACTCATCCATCACACAGTAACACTCATCCATCACACAATAACACTCATCCATCACACAGTAACACTCATCCATCCCACACACTCATCCATCACACAGTGACACTCACCAATCCCACACACTCATCCATCACACAGTAACACTCATCCATCCCACACACTCATCCATCACACAGTAACACTCATCCATCACACAGTAACACTCATCCATCCCACACACTCATCCATCACACAGTGACACTCACCCATCCCACACACTCATCCATCACACAGTAACACTCATCCATCACACAGTAACACTCATCCATCCCACACAAACACTCATCCATAACAATGTCAAGCAGTGTGTGTCAACGGATATTCGGACATATCTTGATGAGCAGGTTACAGAAGGCTGCTACTTTGGTTGATTATTTGAGAGCTCCCAGGATTAGGTTTAAGAAGTCAGGGTTTGCAGGCAGGAACAGTCAAGCCAAGTACGTCAGCAAGGTTGACCTATTGAAGGGGTATTGTCAGATTCCACTGCCTGAGCGTGCCAAGCGGGTATCAGCTTTTGTGACTCCAAGTGAGTCTATCGATACAAAGTGATGCCATTTGGGATCAAGAACACTCCAACCACCTTACAACATCTCATCTATGACATTACAGCCAATCTTGAGGGTGTTGAAGCCAACGTTGATGATTTCATAAATCATTCAATGGAGCCGGGACAAACACCTGAGGAGGATCTGTGCCTTCTTCAAGAGACTCATTGAAGCAAGTCGACTGTACATGTAGTGAAAAGTGAATTTGCACAGGCACATGTACAAGTTTTAGGTCATGACACGGACCAAGGTCAGGTACATTTCAAACAAGCAAAGGTTGAAGCTATTTCAAAGGATCCAAGAACTAAATGGCTGGTTACTACCAGAATTGTTGTCAAACTTTCCCACTAAGTTGCTGTGCAAAAAGGAGAAGGTTCTCAGGACTGTAGTACAAGTAAATGTAAGCAAAGGCGATGAGTTACTATATTTAGGTCAATGCGACAAACCCTTTCAATATTCAATGGATATATCTTCTGTATCATGAGCATGTGTTTATGAATCACCATCAAAAAGAGATGATATCAGGTGTTTGGGAAAAGGTAAGCATAACCTGCCTTACCTGGTAGCAAACACCAGCAAAAGAAAGTAAGTCATTTGCTCACCTAAAACATCATTATTGATATGGTACAAGTCTAAATAGGGAATTGGATTGAATATCAATTTTTGAAAAGTCCTCCATATGCCTACCATAAAGCTTTTTGAAAGCTTTACTGAGGCCTTGAACGTTTGGAAATGTAACACCAAAGGCTGCAGCTACTGGAATATTGCTCGACATGAGGGGAAGTTGAAGTCATCCCTCTTCATCATACAGTCCTGTGGGGAGTGCTTTGTCACTCTGAATCGTTATGCATAGATCCAAATATGAAACAGATGAAACGGTCTCACTGGTCTTTCTAGTTTAGGTGGGTAAATCAGCGAATGGCTGCTTGATGGTTATTGAACGATATTAGATCTTCGATATACGCCTGAAGTTTTTCCTTAAGTTTGTCATGTGGGATAATAGTGTACAAGGTTGAATAATCAACTGTTTTGACAGAATGGAACTTCATTCTTTTTTTGAATTTGCAAAAAGGCAAGCAAAGCCTTTGAGTTTTTGAGAATCCTTATTGTATTAATTCCACTTGTCTCAGATACTTTCTATGAATATAAAGAAAGTCCTTTCTTGATTGTATTAAGGATTATTGTTAGTCTTTGATACATGGATCTGGTGGTATATAAGCAATATATCTCTCTAAGAACGGACTTTTATGGGAGTTTAGCAATCCAGTACAAAGAGGAAAGGACATGTTTTCAGTTTTTTGAGTCAAGCCAAAAGTTGATAGTACTGATTTATGGTTTTGACAGATCTCTTCCTCAGTTAGCACAGTTGAATAATTGGATGTACTGATGCTTACAAATAATGGTTATGTAATTTGAGGCCTTGTCAGTGTCAACTACAAACTTTTCATGTAAGGCAGCCAGACTTTGGATGTCAGGTGGCTGGGAAAGAATGGTTTTATTCCCATTCCGTTTCCTCTTTCCAGTTTGTGCACTTTACCAATGACAACTCCACGCATTGACTTAACCCACTCTGAAAGACATTCAAAAGGTTCCTCTTCTCTTTTGACCCATAGTTTGGCATCTGCATCGACAGTATCCACAATGATTTTAAAGTTGTGGTCCCAATTGGTAGGACGTTGCTCACGTTATTTGTTATTCATTTCTTTCAATGATACAGAGCACAATCTTGTTCTTACGTTGTGCAGTCCCAATGGTTCCTGAAGGTGAGATAACAAATCTTCCAAATGAATGGCATCATTTGGCCCTCTTTTTTTCTTTTGACCATGGCTGCGTTGACGTCTTTGTGATGCTGGAAACATACTCAATACATTGACGTTGGCAGTTCGCTGGTTAGAAAGACGGCCAACATCTTTTATTTTGTCATTACATCCATATTGCATTGATGAACACAACAGTCGAATGCAAAGATTTTCTCTGGACATTCCTGAAGTTCGACTGCATTCGACTGTTATAAGATGTATGGAATATTTCATGAAGAGGATGGAGTGTTTTTTTTCACAATTTGATTATTGGTAGGCACAATTGGAAACACATCTGTGCTGGCTGTCCATAATTTATGTTGTGTCTCTCCAACATAAATCAATCCACAAAGGGAACATCCAATGCCATATTTGACGTTTTTAGTTTCACATAAGAGGTCGTTGAAAGGTATTGTGCAGTATGTTTGAGCTGTAAAGTTAGATTTATATTCAGGATGCTAGTGTGGTGCTACTGGGATTTCATGGAACTTCCTGAATACCATGGATGGATGTCAAGCGTTATAGAAACATGACTGTTGAATATTCTATAGTGTTTGTGTGCCACTAGTCTGGTATGGTAATGTACAGAAAGTTCTGGAAGCTAGTTTGATCGCATATCTATCTGATCTCACACATTTCATCAGACATAATATAGGGACCAGCTTTCATGTGCAGATTACTTTTCATCCTGGATTCCTAGCCTAGGCCTATTTCGGAAGCTCTGTCACTGCGAGGTGATAATTTTTATTTCATTGTCATTTCCTCTGCACAGTTTAAACTGCCATTGAATATTGTACTACAATTCTTTTGTGCACTGCCATTGTAATTGTTGGGCCGTAACATTTGTATTGATTTGTAAACCTAGTGAATTTGGTTGATCGCATACCACATGTTGGTTGTTTGTTGGTTTCACACTAAATTCTGTTATGACAGATTTCCGGGTTAACATATTGTTTCAATTTGGGAATCAACATGTAACAATAGTCAAAACAATAGTGGAGTGACATCTTGTTGTGATGCAAGTGCACTGTCCTTGATACAATAGTGATGGTTCAAACGAACTATGCTTGTATGAGAATTGAATTCTGAAATTATGCCTCTTCTGCTGAAAATCTTTGGATAAAGCGATTCCTACTTGATTTTGCGCTCCTTTATATGGATATTTTGTTGTTTCTGCTTTGAAATGAATGGAAATTATCTTTTTTGTATTTCCAGATTTCAAAGTTAGAAACTGAGTTCCGCAACCAAACAGCAGGTTCGTTTTGTTGCATTGATATTAATATTACCAAACTTATTTAAAATAAGCTCCAGTGGGTTTGCTTACGGGCCTAGTACAAGATTAAAATGCCGTATGAATTAAAGGTGCTTGGTTGGTGTTGAATGTGAATTGTCGTCACATTGGTGGGGAGGGCGACCATGGGGGCGTTTCATAATCACTTGCCAAAACAAACATGACATATTTGGTTTCAGATGAGAGGAAAGAACGAGAGACAATTCGTGCAGAGGCAAGTTACTTTGTATCTTCACAGACACAAGCGGTAGGCGTAATAGATGAGACCATGTTCTAGTAGTGGAGCATCTACAAGGAGAGTGGAAAGCCGGGGGTTTGATCCCATGCCAATGGCCTTTTTGATTCCCTGGCGGCACTCGGCCTTAAAAGGGCTAGAACATGGACTGTTCGGCTTGGAGTCATTAATCACTGCGGCATGGTATCTCAGTGGGCAGGAACTATAAACTCGGCATTAGTCCTCACTGGTGCAAGCAGCCATACACACAGACATACATGCATACATGTCGCCTTTGCACCTTACCTATACGTCAGAGTTGATTGATGATCAATGTAGATGTGTATAAATCTCGACAACTTGCACTGAGGAAACGGTAATGGACGTTATTTACCGTTACAGATACAAAAGCTGAGGGACGTGGATTTGAATGGGATCAAACAACAACTGCGAGGTATGCCTTATACACCATTGAAATATAGAAATGATAACCATTTGTTGCAGCTGTCATGTCGTGTGATGAAGTGCTTATATAACACAGTGCGACCTCTTTTTTTAAAAATATTATCGATAGTTTCAAAAATCAAGCGACATTAACTAAATTGTAAGACACTTGTTATCCCCAGATGAAAGGACGGCACGAGAAGCATCAGACAGAGAGGTAAGTAGTCCTTCCATTACTGCAGCATGTCTATTACTTACAGAGCTGAACACATCAAAATCAGATGTTAAGGATAGATTCAAAGAAATGTTTTATGCGACCAAAAGAAAATAACGGCGCATCACCATAATATATAAAATATACTACGAGTTCACTTTGTTCTTGCACATTCTTTCTGGTTACATGACTAACTGCTCTCAACACTGTCATTCAAAATGTCCTTTTTATCAGAAAATATAACATCCAGACCGCATACACATTATATATGGAAGGAATATGAGATGGGTGGGCAAAAGATTGTATAATCCAAATCAATCGAAAATGGAAGTGTATACTATGATCTTCGTGGTAATACGTCTGTTTAGCATCTTTGTAACATCACTGTTTCTTAAAGTGTGCTGGGCACGTCTTGAAGACACCTTATCATGATTTTGGGTTGCAGTCATTTCACAAATAGTTTATTTGTGCATATGCCTATTAAACTATCGAAATGTTATGACTAATTATGTGAACTGGCTCCTCAATATATCTGGTTATAATATTTCAACTCCTCAAGTTAACCCGGTTGTTGATCACTTGCTCGATAAAAGCGTTATATTAGCACCTGTACCGAAACGTTGGATTGACAGATTTTGAGGAAATGGGCTGTGGTTTTCAGTAGCGTGTGACCCCCATATTACACAGATGTGTTTTGATGTCAAATATATTCTTTTTCAGAAGATAATTACAGTGTATTTATTTTCAGAAAAAATAGAATGAAATTATATTTTTTTTTTAACAATTTTAAGATCTGTTCCCCATCTCTCTAAATTATATGGGGAATTCAATACATGCAAAAGAACACTTTTAGACAAAACGATCTGTCCTTAATTCCCCAAACAGCACATAACTCCTTAAGTTGCGTGTGGTGATCATATCTTGCTTGATAACGGTACTCGAATTGTGCCAAAACGTTGCAAAACGCCCATACCAAAAAATTCCATGTAGTGATCTGTACACTTGATTGCAGAATCAAAAGCTACACGATGAGATAAAGGAAATGAAAACCCACCTATTGGAAAAACAACTAAAAGGTATGCATTATTCACAACAGATCATAGGTGAGGTAGTACTCTGCTGCCTATAATTCTAACTGTAACAATATACTTCTATTATACTATGGACATTTCTTTGGATAAGTGGCAATTAACAATCACACTTGCATGTATAGAATGTAAATGGTATTCTGTGAAGCGCAAGACAATGTAGAATAACATCTATTTCGTATAAACCTTCGCTGTATCACAATTCATGCACAATAATTAAATATGGACTGTTTGATAGGCATTACTCAGAAGTTGACGGATGACAAAGTAGAGATAACTTATAGATAACAAGTTCTTTATTTACTGTAAAGGCGACCTTTCAGTATAGATCCTTATACCCTTGCCAAGCAAGGCTTAACAATGAGCATAGTACAGAATATATATAGTAGGTGGAGGATTAACAGTGACAGCAGAGGATTAACATTTCATACATCAGGGAGATTAACAGAAGGATGATACTGAAACAACATGATGGACAGAGGCCACATGAGGAGGAAGCCAATCGAACAGGATTAATATATGTGTACATAGGTGAGGTGATTATTGTTTAATGAGTTTATAGTAGGCGGATTGGATGAAATAGCCTTGATCTCTGTTGCTTGATTGCCTGTGGCGGCGAATGTGGACTACTTCTGTTAATTGTCTTTTCACACCATAACTTGTCTCTACAGACTGAATCGAAATAAAGCGCACAATTGTCCACATTTACGTTGAATATACCTCGCTATAAGAACTTGGAGGATAAACATATTATGAGGAAATAGAACAGACTAGACGAAAACGTAAATCAGCCTTCAATAAAGCAAAACGAGACTACAAATATTTAAACATAGCCCACGAACTAATCCACTAGGTTCAAAAACTAGTCCAAATAGCCAAAAGTAGAGACTGGAAAAAATTCTGCGAAGGTATAAATAACCGTACAGATGCCAGAATGGTCTGGCGCAAAATCCACGCCATCAGAGGCTTAAAACGACACAAAAAACAACCTAACATTGAAAACTCAACCAACCCCGCCCAAAAAGCAAATAATCTCGCCAACCACTTTTCGGCCGTCAGCAGTAACACCAACTTCAGTCAATAATTCCAAGATAAACTTAAAACAGAAAACAAACCCACAAAAGAACCAAACAATAACAATCTAGAAATAAATCAACCCTACACAATGGAGGAGCTCCTCTACGTAATCCAAAACAGGAAAAAGGGCACAGCCCCAGGATTAGACCTAACTTCTTACCAAATAATTAAAAAACTCCCCCTAAAACTACTCCAGGCACTACTCAAACTATACAATCTCATCTACCTAAACGGACAGGTTCCTACTCCCTGGAAACAGGCCCTAGTCATACCAATCCCTAAACCTAATAAACCAGCTAATCAAGCTACCTCATATAGACCAATATCCCTAACTTCAAACTTATGTAAAATAATGGAATCAATGGCTAAAAATAGATTACAACATTACTTAACCCAAAATAACATCATAAACCCAGATCAAAGCGGTTTCACTCCTGGCCGCTCAACCCTAGATAACCTCGCCCGACTAGAACAAGATATTAAGACAGGACAACTAAATAAACAATATACCACAGGCATCTTCTTAGACTTCTCTAAAGCTTTCGACATCGTATGGCACGATGGGCTAATACAATAACTTTAAAAAATAGGACTCAAAGGTCAGATAATAAACTACATCCAGGACTTCCTAAACAGTCGTAAAATAACCGTGGGTATAGACCAAACACTATACTCACATCCAAAACCTAACAACTAAATGCAGTAAAGACCTAAGCACCCTAAGATGCCTAACTGGCTCTAACTGGGAGCATCCAAAGATACCCTCCTCTCTCTCTACATATCACTAATTAGATCAAAACTAGACTACGGCTGCGCCATATACAACACCCTAAACAAATCTTTATCTAAAAAACTTGACTCAATACAATATCAGGCTCTCAAACGAATTACACGCACCCAACATGGCACCTCCTACACCTCACTTAACAGGAGAAATGCCACTAAGTCTACGCAGGGAACAGCTAAGCTTAAATTTCTGGGCCGCGTCCCAATCAAACCCTCTCATCCAAAACTTAATAAACCAAAACATCAGCCCCAAAAAACAAGCTCTAGCTCGTAAACACCCCTTACTTACCACAATATCCCAAAGAATAACAAACTACCTAAATGAACACCAAATTAAAAATCTTTAACATAACTGCAAACAATCAAATATCTTCACCCCTAAACTTAAAATACCCAAAATAGACACAACACTAGCTAGCCAAATAAATAAACAAACCGACCCAAACATAGCTAAAACTACCACACTAGCATACATACACGAAAATTGGCCAAATTGGTGTCACATTTACACGGACGGATCCTCAGATCCGACCTCCAAACACACAGGTTTCGGAGTCCATACCACACAACCAACTAAAACCACACAATCCTTCCGACTCCCAAACAACCAATCAATATTCACGGCAGAACTAATGGGCATGGCCTCAGCCCTCCATAATCAAGAATCCAAAAAACACCAAAAAAATCCTGATACTTACCGACTCCCTAAGTGGACTGCCAGCCCTCCAAAACAAAAATACCAAAAACCGACCTAAATTAATATATCAAATACTTAAAAGCTCCAACGACCTAACTAAGGCAGGCAAACAAATAACCTTCTTGTGGATACCCGCCCACGTAGGAATATACGGTAACGAAAACGCCGATAAAGCAGCTAAACTATCCCTCAAAATCCCAGAAATAAGCTTAAACTTACCCATCTCAAAATCAGAAATTAAAAGTGTAAACAAGCAAAAAATCACCAAAAAATGGCATAACCTATATCTAAACTCAAATAGCCAAATCAAAAAAGTGCTCAGCAAACCACTAACCAAACCAAAAATTCTCCATCCATAAAAAAAAATCGACAGAGTAATCACTTAACTCCAAACAGGACACACCAACCTAAATAACCACCTAAAAAAATTTAAAAAAACACACTACAGATAACTGCCCACACTGCAAACAACCAGAAACCCCAGAACACGCACTCATCCACTGCACACACTACCTAACACATCGAACCGCATTACAAACCACCCTCAATCTAAACAAGGCTCTCACTCTAGCAGCAATATTAAACCCACAAAATAAACTGGAAAACTTCAAGGCCTTAGGCGTATTCTTAATAAAAACGGAACTAATAAAACGCATCTAAAAACATAATAACCTACCAAATCAAAATCACATAAAGAAACAAACATCCACCATACCCAGCTCCCTTAGTTCTCCTCCCCAACCCCATCGGCATCTATTCCAAATCTCAAAATTCCCAAATTCTATATAAGCAACCCCTAAACCCCCCTCTTGGGTTGCACAGACCACTTTCGCCCCTTTCGGAAACACATTAAATGGCCTGGCCGGGCCCGTGTGCGAAATACGCATCAGTCGGAAAGCGCACGTTAAATCTCCAAAGTAAGTAAGTAAGTAAGTACATATTATCAGTGGTGGAGTAACCTGCTTTCTCTTCCTCGGTCTTATCAAGTGTACCCGACCACAATACCTAGCGTTTGCTTAACAATGCTAATAAATACCTGACTGAATATACTTGTAAGTATAATCCCCTAAAATTTTAACCATCTGTCACTGAGACTTTCTTGAGAATTTGAACGATAGTACCAAGTGTCCAATCTTATGGAAAGTAAGAGGTATCCATTATTGTATTAAATCATATTTCCAAATACGACCGGATGATTCAAGAGCGTATTGAAAGAATTCTGTTATTAGTCTATCAATTCCATTGCTTTTTACGTGTTTTTTTTTATTATAGATTTTGAATAGCAGATTTAATTTCTTCTTTTGAGATTGGGACATGTCCGTCCGAGTTTTGCAGAAACACTGAAGATCTAGTGGAACTGCTTTTAGTTGGAGAGGATTGCTATAGAATTTGCTCTCCTCCAGTCTCAACCAACCCCAACTCTGATCTTGATTGCATACTGCATCCCATCCGAGATTGGAAGCATCTGTTTGTAATATAAGTTATGGGTGGGTTGCTTAAAGGGGTTTGGCATTTAAGGCCGACAGACAGATTGTCTACCCACCAGCATATTTCTTTCACACACTTCCTGGAGAGTTTGATCCTGTGTCCGTAGCTCTTAAGTAGCATAGACGATGGGGATTCTGGACCTATTACACCTAGACCAGATCCATACCCCCAGAATGCTTATTTTTATACGAATTATGAGATGAGATCCAATGATCGTCATGTATTTAGGCTAAATTGTTAAGAAAAAGGATCCTGGCTCACCACAACTTGGGCCAGAACAAGACCGTATCAATGCTTCTATGGGGTCTTAAGTTTATATGAATTATATGATTAATATCCAAGGATCGTCATGTACTTTGTAATAAAAATATTTCTACTTTTTTTTACTCATACGCATACTATTAATTTGAACATATTGATATTCAACATGTTTGATAAGTTCTTGGTTCATGGTATACTCTTCTTCACAATTGAAAAGAAATAATCGATAACCGTATTTGAATGGCTTCCCATCCTTGATAAGATATACACCTTGTGGTAATTCTCGCCATTTGATAATTTTGTCCAGGAGCATAAATGCTTCGATAGCTTTTTCAAGTTTTTCTTTTGTTAGCTTGTAATTTTCCATTGCTGTATACTTATGTTAACATTTGTCTAAATGGTTGTATTGCCAACTATCTAAATAATGATAAATCTGCTTGTGAGTGAAGTATCTGCACATGGTGGTCTCAGGGGGATGGATAACTTGCTCTACATAGGAGGCTTTGGTTTCATTCTGTATACCATAATACAGGATGTCTTTCATTTTTAAATAAGTTCTCACTTTCTTCTTATTAAACCCTCGCCCCTTCCCCGATTTGATTATGTGTGGCACTGCGCACTTGTAAATATTTTCATCAACTTCTTAATGACAACATCTGCTGTTCATTTTGTAAGGGCTCAAGCCACAGAACACGTAAGCTGCTTGGGTAAGCTTTTCACCTCTGTAATAAACAATAGGCTACAAGCCTTTTCAGACACCATTTGTTTAATTTGTGAATCGCAAGCAGGCTTCAGAAAGAATCACTGCACATTAGATCATATCTATGTACTAAAATCGCTAATTGATATCTACCAAGCATCCGGCAAAAGGATATTTTGTGCATTTATTTATTTCAGTAAAGCTTTTGATACTGTTTGGAGAAATGGACTATGGTTTAAAATGATTGAAAGTAATGTTACTGGAAGGTGTTTCAGATTGATGTACAATATGTACCAAAATATCAAGTCATGCTTTAAGTATAATAAAGATAATATCCCGGGTTTTTTCAATGTAACATAGGCGTCCGTCAAGGAGAAAACGTTTCACCTTTCTTATTTGCACTATACATAAATTATCTAGAATCATATTTATTTGAAAATATTATAAAGGGGTTTGATTTTGTAAATGGCTATGCAGAAAACGAGATTGGTTTTCGCTTGTAACTTTTTTCACTTTTGTATGCGGACGATACAGTTCTGTTGTCAAAAACTGCCGTAGATTTGCAGAATGCCCTGGACGTATTTGGAGATTATTGTAACACATGGAAACTCAACGTTAATCTGAATAAAACAAAGACAATAATATTCTCAAAGGGATATGTCAGGAAACACTTTGAATTTACATTACAAGGATCAGAGATAGAAATAGTGAAAGAATATGTCTATCTAGGGGTTCTTTTTCAGGGACTGGAAGATTTTTTAGTGATCAGGCCAGTAGGGCAGTGTTCTCTGTTTTCAAATTTATAAAGCAACTAGATGTCCCATTAGACTGTCAACTGAAATTGTTTGATCAATTAGTTCTCCCTATACTATTATATGGATGCGAAATCTGTGGGTTGGAAAAGCTTAATATATTGGAAAAGGTTCATCTGAAATACTGTAAATATAAATTAAATATTCAGCAGTCAACCCCTGATTATATGGTATATGGTGAGTTATGGAAGATACCCTATAATAATTAACATCAAAGTTATAAGAATCATTTCGTCCTGGTGTAAGATCCTACTTTCCCCAAAACCGCTACCACAAATCATGTACTCAATAATGCTATCCCTGTCATCTAAATCTGAAAAGGAACAATTTCCTCTATTGAATATGATAAAACAAATCCTGCAAGAAGCTGGACTGCATTACTTGTGGATATCACAAGCTGTACCAGATGTCCAGGGGGTCAAACAACAAGTGAAAATAGTATAGATCAGTATAAACAATCTTGGCAAGCTTATACTCAAAATTCCTCTAAGGCAGATAATTATAAACTATTCAAAAGCGAACCCACTTTAGAACCATATCTTTTAATTCTCCCACAAAATCTGCACATTTGGCTAACGCGTTTTAGAACAAGAAATCACAAGTTGCCAATAGAAATAGGAAGATGGCACGGAATACCACGTATCAACAGATATTGTACTTTATGTAAAGCCGCTGTCGGCGACGAATTTCATTTCTTATTAAGCTGTAATGAATTACTCAACCTTAGAACAACCCTATTACCAGACTATTTTTGTAAGTATCCTACTGTGCATAATACAACTACTTAATGAAATGTGATTTCAAACCTCTTCTTACAAAGTTATGTAAATATATATAGAATGAACTCGCACTGCTACAATGAGTGATCTACATGCCACTACATATCAAGATAGTACCTTAATATATAATTATTTACGCAAGTATGTATGCAAATATGATGTATATATTGTATGCAAATATGTATGTATATATTGTATAATGTATGTATATATAATGCATATTATATTTTAACTCCGAATTGCTTGTATTGTGCTACATTCGTCATACAATTGTATTATACTTCGTAATGTATGTTCTCTATACCACCATTGTGTGTTTTCCAGAATAAACTCTGTTCTGTTCTGTTCTAAATTGGTGCAGGAAATATCAGATACACGCCCGCGCTGTTCAGAAGTTGTTAACCGCAACAATTTGCAAGCATGTTTAATTTGTTGAAGATGATGAGTAATTAAAAAATTCAGAATCGTCAAACTAGCAAAATGCACAAGTACTCATTGTGGTAAATGTGTGTTGCAAGTTAAGTGAAGCTAGGGTGAATGGTTAAAAAAATATGGGCTGTACAAAAGCTCGGAGGGAAGGACGGACGGACGGAAGGACGGACGAACGGAACGCTATATACGCTCTATTTACTTCGTAAATGGGGGTATAATTATGATATCGGTATAAACGGGGCATGTGATTTCTCAGAAACAATGTGACAATTTTCGTATTATTATTTGTTTTATGTTTCAATTGTAACCAACAGATCTAAATACTATTGTGCGTGACTTTGCGTGAATCATGGCTTCACGGGAAACGTTATCTGTTGAGTTTACCAGATCATTGTAATAGATCTAATATTAATTTCCTACTACCTGCTATGATAGTCTGCCAATGAATATGCTTAATAATGTATGTCAATGCTTGCATCAAATAGACGAAAAGATCTCTGACAAAGGTTCAAGCAAGTACTGGCTTCAGAGCACAGGGCACAGAGGCAACCCTACTGTTAATGTTACCAGCAGCCAAGATGACAGAGTCAACTCTATTGATAATGTTACCAGCAGCCAAGAGGACAGAGGCAACCCTACTGATAATGTTACCAGCAGCCAAGGGGGCAGAGGCAACCCTACTGATAATGTTACCAGCAGCCAAGAGGGCAGAGGCAACCCTACTGATAATGTTGCCAGCAGCCTAGAGAACAAAGGCAACCCTTCTGTTAATGTTACCAGCAGCCAGGGGAACAGAGGCAGCCCTGCTGATAATGTTACCAGCAGCCAAGGGGGCAGAGGCAACCCTACTGATAATGTTACCAGCAGCCAAGGGGGCAGAGGCAACCCTGCTGATAATGTTACCAGCAGCCAAGGGAACAGAGGCAACCCTGCTGATAATGTTACCAGCAGCCAAGGGGACAGAGGCAAGCCAACTGATAATGTTACCAGCAGCCAAGGGGGCAGAGGCAACCCTGCTGATAATGTTACCAGCAGTCAAGGGGGCAGAGGCAACCATGCTGGTAATGTTACCAGCAGCCAGGGGAACAGAGGCAACCCTGCTGATAATGTTACCAGCAGCCAAGGGGACAGAGGCAAGCCAACTGATAATGTTACCAGCAGCCAAGGGGGCAGAGGCAACCCTGCTGATGTTACCAGCAGCCAAGGGGGCAGAGGCAACCATGCTGGTAATGGTACCAGCAGCCAAGGGGACAGAGGCAAGCCAACTGATAATGTTACCAGCAGCCAAGGGGGCAGAGGCAACCCTGCTGATAATGTTACCAGCAACCAAGAAAACAAGCAGAACCCTACTGTTAGTGATGCCAGCAACCAAGAAAACAAGCAGAACCCTACTGGTGGTGATACCAGCAACCAAACGGACAATGACAACCCAACTGTTAGTGATGCCAGCAACCCAGAGAACAAAGACAAGGACAACGGTGGTGTTGGTGGTGCCACAAAGCAAGCGGACAAGGACAACCCTACTGCTAGTGATCCTAGCAACCACATGGAAAAAGACAAACTTATGGTTAGTGATGCTAGCAACCCAGAGAACAAAGACAAGAACAACGGTGGTGTTGGTGGTGCCAGAAAGCAAGCGGACAAGGACAACCCTACTGCTAGTGATCCTAGCAACCACATGGAAAAAGACAAACTTATGGTTAGTGATACTACCAACCCAGAGAACAAAGACAAGGACAACGGTGGTGTTGGTGGTGCCAGAAAGCAAGCGGACAATGACGACGCTACTGCTAGTGATCCAAGCAACCACATGGAAAAAGACAAACTTGTGGTTAGTGATGCTAGCAATCCAGAGAACAAAGACAAGGACAACGGTGGTGTTGGTGGTGCCAGAAAGCAAGCGGACAAGGACAACCCTACTGCTAGTGATCCTAACAACCACATGGAAAAAGACAAACTTATGGTTAGTGATGCTAGCAACCCAGAGAACAAAGACAAGGACAACGGTGGTGTTGGTGGTGCCAGAAAGCAAGCGGACAAGGACAACCATACTGCTAGTTATCCTAGCAACCACATGGAAAAAGACAAACCTATGGTTAGTGATGCTAGCAACCCAGAGAACAAAGACAAGGACAACGGTGGTGTTGGTGGTGCCAGAAAGCAAGCGGACAAGGACAACCCTACTGCTAGTGATCCTAGCAGCCACATGGAAAAAGACAAACCTATGGTTAGTGATGCTAGCAACCCAGAGAACAAAGACAAGGACAACGGTGGTGTTGGTGGTGCCAGAAAGCAAGCGGACAAGGACAACCCTACTGCGAGTGATCCTAGCAACCACATGGAAAAAGACAAACTTGTGGTTAGTGATGCTAGCAATCCAGAGAACAAAGACAAGGACAACGATGGTGTTGGTGGTGCCAGAAAGCAAGCGGACAGGGACAACCCTACTGCTAGTGATCCTAACAACCACATGGAAAAAGACAAACTTATGGTTAGTGATGCTAGCAACCCAGAGAACAAAGACAAGGACAACGGTGGTGTTGGTGGTGCCAGAAAGCAAGCGGACAAGGACAACCCTACTGCTAGTGATCCTAACAACCACATGGAAAAAGACAAACTTATGGTTAGTGATGCTAGCAGCGCAGAGAACAAAGACAAGGACAACGGTGGTGTTGGTGGTGCCAGAAAGCAAGCGGACAAGGACAACCCTACTGCTAGTTATCCTAGCAGCCACATGGAAAAAGACAAACCTATGGTTAGTGATGCTAGCAACCCAGAGAACAAAGACAAGGACAACGGTGGTGTTGGTGGTGCCACAAAGCAAGCGGACACGGACAACCCTACTGCTAGTGATCCTAACAACCACATGGAAAAAGACAAACTTATGGTTAGTGATGCTAGCAGCCCAGAGAACAAAGACAAGGACAACGGTGGTGTTGGTGGTGCCAGAAAGCAAGCGGACAAGGACAACCCTACTGCTAGTTATCCTAGCAACCACATGGAAAAAGACAAACCTATGGTTAGTGATGCTAGCAACCCAGAGAACAAAGACAAGGACAACGGTGGTGTTGGTGGTGCCAGAAAGCAAGCGGACAAGGACAACCCTACTGCTAGTGATCCTAACAACCACATGGAAAAAGACAAACTTATGGTTAGTGATGCTAGCAACCCAGAGAACAAAGACAAGGACAACGGTGGTGTTGGTGGTGCCAGAAAGCAAGCGGACAAGGACAACCCTACTGCTAGTGATCCTAACAACCACATGGAAAAAGACAAACTTATGGTTAGTGATGCTAGCAACCCAGAGAACAAAGACAAGGACAACGGTGGTGTTGGTGGTGCCAGAAAGCAAGCGGACAAGGACAACCCTACTGCTAGTGATCCTAACAACCACATGGAAAAAGACAAACCTATGGTTAGTGATGCTAGCAACCCAGAGAACAAAGACAAGGACAACGGTGGTGTTGGTGGTGCCACAAAGCAAGCGGACAGGGACAACCCTACTGCTAGTGATCCTAACAACCACATGGAAAAAGACAAACTTATGGTTAGTGATGCTAGCAACCCAGAGAACAAAGACAAGGACAACGGTGGTGATGGTGGTGCCAGAAAGCAAGCGGACAAGGACAACCCTACTGCTAGTGATCCTAACAACCACATGGAAAAAGACAAACTTATGGTTAGTGATGCTAGCAACCCAGAGAACAAAGACAAGGACAACGGTGGTGTTGGTGGTGCCACAAAGCAAGCGGACAAGGACAACCCTACTGCTAGTGATCCTAGCAACCACATGGAAAAAGACAAACTTATGGTTAGTGATGCTAGCAACCCAGAGAACAAAGACAAGGACAACGGTGGTGTTGGTGGTGCCACAAAGCAAGCGGACAAGGACAACCCTACTGCTAGTGATCCTAGCAACCACATGGAAAAAGACAAACTTATGGTTAGTGATGCTAGCAACCCAGAGAACAAAGACAAGGACAACGGTGGTGTTGGTGGTGCCAGAAAGCAAGCAGACAAGGACAACCCTACTGCTAGTGATCCTAGCAACCACATGGAAAACGACAAACTTATGGTTAGTGATGCCAGGGACCAGGAGAACAAAGACAAGGACAACGGTGGTGTTGGTGGTGCCAGAAAGCAAGCAGACAAGGACAACCCTACTGCTAGTGATCCTAGCAACCACATGGAAAAAGACAAACTTATGGTTAGTGATGCCAGGGACCAGGAGAACAAAGACAAGGACAACGGTGGTGTTGGTGGTGCCAGAAAGCAAGCAGACAAGGACAACCCTACTGCTAGTGATCCTAGCAACCACATGGAAAATGACACACTTATGGTTAGTGATGCCAGGGACCAGGAGAACAAAGACAAGGACAACGGTGGTGTTGGTGGTGCCAGAAAGCAAGCGGACACGGACAACCCTACTGCTAGTGATCCTAGCAACCACATGGAAAAAGACAAACTTATGGTTAGTGATGCCAGGGACCAGGAGAACAAAGACAAGGACAACGGTGGTGTTGGTGGTGCCAGAAAGCAAGCGGACAAGGACAACCCTACTGCTAGTGATCCTAGCAACCACATGGAAAACGACAAACTTATGGTTAGTGATGCCAGGGACCAGGAGAACAAAGACAAGGACAACGGTGGTGTTGGTGGTGCCAGAAAGCAAGCGGACACGGACAACCCTACTGCTAGTGATCCTAGCAACCACATGGAAAACGACAAACTTATGGTTAGTGATGCCAGGGACCAGGAGAACAAAGACAAGGACAACGGTGGTGTGGGTGGTGCCAGAAAGCAAGCGGACAAGGACAACCAAGATGACAAGTGAGTGAGTTCTTGACGAGAATTTATAACACGAACTGTTTCACAACTAGAGTATCATAGTTTCGATTTTAAAACTAGTTGAGAAAACGTTGAAATGAAGAATTATAAAAACGGGCTATAGATTGCCAGCAACCAAAATGAGGCCAATATGCTGGGGACCATGGGGACTTAAAATACGTCTGCTGCCTCGACAGTTGCACATCTGGATTTACACCATCCCTTCAGCTGCTGGCGATTGTATGCACGCTTAGCCTTTAAAGTAACATAAGGAGAAAAACATACTGTGTTTCGTACATTGAAAGCACAGTATTTTTATGTACCACGACTAAATAAACGCGAACGCTTTGATATTAGAAAATAAATTGAATGAAGTTGCATGGGTTCATTTCAGTGTTTTGAGTGGGTTGTCGATCTGAATTACGGAATCACCGATAACAGCCTTTAAGCAAAATATGGCGCTGTACAATTATGCTCAGGCATTTTGTTTACACTCGAACATACGACAGACATTGAAAGCACGGCTGCATGGAAAATAACATGAATTGGGCAACCCTTAAGAAATCTAAGCAAGCTTTGCAAAGCTTTCATTCTACATCACTTGTAACCATAGTGAGGTCATATTGCTCATTGAGACGCAACAGATATGACGTCAAGTCATATTTACAAAAGGGTCAAATTCCAAGCTCTCTGTTGACCCCAAAACTTAAAAACATTCTCTTTGAAGATTTCTAGAGTGTTTTCTGCACGAAATGTATTGCCACACATCCTTTGAATAGTGTAGTGACCGCAACTTTGCATTTTGTAACCTATAATTGTAGATACAATTACTTAAATATGACTAAGGACAATGACAGAAAGAAGTACTTTTCTATGAATCAGTGGTTAATTGATATTTGACCATCTCTAACTGACCAATCAGAATCGAATAATTTCCAATATTATGGTAGAAAGACAAATATTCTACTTTAAAAATTCGCGGATGCAAGAAGCTATTTTGAATGACGTGGAACGTACACACCCTCTTAGGGGGACAATACTTTTACGATACTTCAACCTCCCGCGAGGATACAACCACTAACAAGCCAAGTTGGTTTCTTTGTTTGTTGTTTAACGCCGCACTCGGTAATATTCCAGCTATATGACTGACAAATAGCACTACCAATTATTAAGATAACACACTTTAGCAATAACTTCTATTTCTTTAAGAAAACACAGTATTAAATAAGAATAAACATGACTAAACAGGTGACTGTTCTAACAGTGAAATATGTATCTCTTTTGATGGACAAAATCAACACAGTCAAGTAGTACTTGATTGAGTGTGATTCTTTCATCACAAGGGGAACTAAATAGAGGATCCTAACTGTAATGTGATTGTGAGATTAATCATATTGTACATGTTGAATGCAGTACAGCATACAACCGTGAACATATACGATATCACTATAGCATATATCAACACCGATCTTACTGACTGTTTGTCTAATGTGCAAAAACAAAATGTGAATACGTTCCAAATCACCTATTTTAATTTGCCAACATGATAGTTCATGTGACGTCACCTATATCACCGAGTTTTTTCCACGTACTACTTCTTGTAGCATAATGGCTTAAATCCACCTTGCATAACTACAAAAATGCATCGAGTACATCTAAATGCATTGTATATTCTTATATAAAAGTGGCGTAAAAACACTTCTATCACTAGTGGAATGCAATTCTCCACGTTCCTTCGACCGTATCCTCGAGCCGAGAGACTACTTCCAGTATGACGTCACTGTGTTGACAGTTACATCAGTTGTTGTAAATCTAAAGAAGCTGGGTAAGAAGCATTGCCGGATCCAGACCGAGTTCGAGAGATGTAAGTTTCCATCTTATAAATTATATTCTTGTCTGATTCAATCCTTTGGGAAAACCGAGGTTAATATACTCATTATTATCATTCTGTATCGCCGTGTTCAAACTTGTGCACACCTTATGTATAGCTGTATATGATACCGGTCAAAGAATAATATATACTCTGTCCAAAGGTAATAACTGTTCATTGTGAATTTCTTGGTTGTGAAATTATTCTTGGTAACTAAAATAATTACAACTGTGTGGTTGGTTGTACGATGTCGTCCCATTCCGATACTTTCAAATCAAGAAGGTATAAGCGATAATTGGTTTGATTCGATGTAATGTGCGTCACCACTTGGTTTGCATCTTTTCGTTGATGTAACCTTTGGTCACATGTTTATAATCGCTGTATGGAAACAAGAAGTGGTATCACAGATTCATCTGTAAATATAGATTGATAGGTGTCATCGGTGATTCTTTATTGATTGAATTCTGGTTGGTGAAATAGTTGGTTGGTTCTGATTTCTTTAGTTTTTTTAATATGAGGCCAAAGTAAGAAAAGTTGAGTTGGAGCTACATCTTGAAGTTTAATATTAAAAGCCGAAATGTCCCAGATCTGATTCTGATTCAGATGTGTGGAACAGGAGATGATTTCTTTTTGTGAATATCTTCAAAGAGAGGATAAAATGAGCAATTAAAACTGGATTTCACTGACTAGAATATAATTTGGTGATGTACAGTAAGGATAATTTCAGACAGCGTTGCTGAAGGGATAGCTCATTTGCCTCCACATACAAGAATAGGAAACGTCTGAAAGGCAGCCGAGCCGAAAGAAAATGGGGCCGTAATTAAGTCTAGAGCGGATCAGTGACCTGAACAAATGCTGGGTTGCTATTCGAAATGCAGCAGATATTTTCTAGGAAATGTATCGAATTTGCTCTGGATTTAGGACATTTATTCCCGTTTTCAATAGACCAGTTGTAACTTTCATTCAGACAGATTTGGTGCCTCTCTATTGTGTGCATATTTCTACCACAAAAATTATTAAAATCACCCACGGAAGGTGACCCATCTGCTGACTCACTTAAATCTTTTGGCAGACTATTTGTTTTAATACTGAACAGAGTGAGAGACAAAATACTGCCTTGCAGTACACCCTGATCCGGGCTATAATCTTCAGGCAGGATGGAACCCTTTTGGACTTGAAATTGCCTTTCTGTTAATAACTGTGATATATAAGGGGTGAACAACTTCTCCAATCATGTAAATCATTCAGAATGAAATGCTTCTAAGTAGTTTATAAGCTTTCTCACGACCGAAAGATATTGACACTTTGTGATGTTTGTTGACAATATCATTTTTTTACAAAGGATTATAATCGTACCAAACGATCAATATTATTTCTATTTTGATGGAAACTTCATTAAAATTTTGTGATAAGATAATTTCTTTCCAAATACCAAACCAATCAATTATTCACCATTCGTTTCATGGTTTGCAAACGCAATTGGTTAAGGATAAAGGTCGGTAATTTGAGGGATCTGTATGATCCCGGCCAGGTCTTGGTATGTGGACTAAAATGGCATAATGTCAGGAAGGAGGAAAATTCCCTGAAGTCCATATTTGGTTAAATATATCTAAAAGTGTCTCAGGACATTATTCGGTAACTGTCAGTGGATATTGCCATCACCTGCAGCAGGATCACGAGCTTGCTCAAGAGCGGTGTGTAGCTAATGCAATGAAATACTTACAGTTAATATAAGCAAAATCTACTTTTTTCGTTCCCTGTTGTTTCTGATATTTCTGAAACACAGGGACATACTTTGATGATGAAGAATGTTTGGCAAGAGTGTCACCACATTTATTTGCAATTTCAGATTTATCAGTTATTAATGTGTCACCATCTTTAAGATAGTTTACAGAAGATTTTGAAAACTTGCTTTCTACTTTTTAACCATGTTCCATACCTTAGACATGGGCGTGAGTGAATTAATTTTTGGAGACAGGTCCTACATGGTTGTTGCTTATTTCGCTAATAAGCACTTCGTGCCTTGGCACTAGCAATTTTGACGTTATTAAAATTGTGAACTGTGGGATGTCGGCGGAAATATTATCCGCTGTCTTCCAACACTTTCTTGCTTCTTTAAACTCAATATTAATATAAAGTTTATGCATATTAGGTGAGTGAGTATGGTTTTACGCCGCTTTTAGAAATATTCCAGCAATATCATGGCGGGGGACACGAGAAATGGCCTTCACACATTGTACCCATGTCGGTAATCGAACCTGGGTCTTCGGCATGAAAAGCAAATGTTTTAACCACAAGGCTACCCGACCACCCCTTTGCATTTTACGATTGGCAGAGGACTGAGAAATTGTTTGGTCAGCGATTTTATTGATTGAGCTGAAAAGAACTGGATGTGATCTGGTACATTTATGAAATTTACAGATTAAAAATTTTCAGTGCTTAACTTTTCACACAAGGACCAATTGGCCTTGGTAAAATTCAATTGTGATGAAGGTGGGTCATCATCCCGTTTTACAGCTTTTAGGACAGTTTGGAAGCGATCACTTCCCAAAAAGGTCGTCATGGAAAAAACATTCAAATTCATTGTAAACATCGAAGTCTGTGAGCGACAAATCAAGGGCAGATAAACTTTAAGTGGCAGGATGTAAGTAGATGCTTGAATCATCATTAAATATACCTAAGTTATTATTAGAAATAAAATCTTCAATGACTTTCCCCTTTTTGCTTGTATTTGTACTTCCAACTAACGTGGATTGCCCGTTTACATCCCCTACGGTGATGCAGGATGCAGCTTATCATAAAGATTCTGAAGGTCAGACTGCAGATGTAGATGGGATATACAAAGAGTAATGCAATATAAGTCGGCTAGCAACAGCTTGAAGATTAGTATTCAGATGAACAGCACTTTGAATAATGTTCTTTCTGACTGAAATAGTAGAGTCTCTAGTCGCTTTATCACCTTGAGGAGAAAATAAATGATGTAGACGAAGATTTATTCTCAGAGAGATGAGTACAAGATGGAGGCTGTTACTAAGCAACGCCGCAAGAGACTGCATAACATACCACTAGTCATACTTGCGCAGTTGTAAAATGTGCCTTAGGTCAAATATGTCTAGATCTGTATGTTTACGATGCGTCTCTTGAAAACAGATTGCTGACTGTTAATAATTTTGAATTAAAAAGTATAACTCTGCAATACTACTGAATTAAATTTGTGCATGAAGGTGGAGTAAAAGGGGAACGACACCAGACTTTGTTTTGGGGAGAATGGCCACCTGTACGACCACTAATACTCATGTGAGGGAATACCTCCTTGTCCATAAGATTGTCCTGTTGTGTTCGCAGGTGCGACTAATTTTGTTTTATCATCCAAAACTGGCTCCAACAGTAGAAATGGCTTGGGTGAGATCAAGCAAAATCTACATTGTAGATATTGCTGCAAAGAAATTGCATCACAATGCTTTGCAGGCCATTCTGACGCCATTGGTTAACATGACGTCACAATCAAATTACATCACTAATGGCTCTGCAACTGAAGAAGTTGTTAGCAGTGATTTGTACAGTACTTTTTGCAGACACTGCTTATTGTTGTCTACAAACTGTAAAAGTTGGAAGAATGATGTTGGATGATAAATAAAATCTCGCACTCGTATCTTTTGATATCACATATATCATCACTCGTTGATAAAAGTGGAAAAACTCCGAGGCTTGCCTCGTGTTGATATATTTAATATCAAAAGACGCTTGGGTGAGATGCTTTATTTGTTGCTGATCTTTTGCTCACATTTAACTTTTTGCATAATGGACTGATACTTGTATTTGCTGCACTCAGTTGAAGATGACATATGATCACCTTGACAGTTAGAGAGTTCAGAGGTTTCCATTTATTTCCATCAAGATTAACCTCGCCACATTTGAAGCAAGTAACCGAACCTGTACATGAATTCTGCCATTTGGAACAGTGAGTAGGTCGTGGGATGTAAAAGTCCACAGGCAGTGACAAACAATCAACTTTAATAGAACTTGATGCAGCTATTGTATAAAAAATCAAAACGTATGTGCTGGATGGAAACACTGGATTGCGATCACGGTCACACATTAGGTCTTTGGGTCTGTAAGAACAGCTAACAGGTATATCTACCAACTTTGTTGATGACATTAGATTGATGGTTTGTGTTTTTCTAGTTCATTCAAGCAAAAGAGCTCCATATAATAATTTCTTTTAATCCTTCAACTCTTCAGCTTTACTCTTGTTCTTGGAGTCAGGATATAACTCTTTATACATTCCAGAACTGGGGGCGACATAAAGTTTGAAGACATACGTGAGTATTAACCACGAAACCACATTAATCCTGACAGTAAGGTTCTCTGTAATCGTTCAGAGTAACATATTTCCAGATTAACCAAACATGGGTATGTCACGTTGTATGCATATCAATGTTCACAGTAATTATCCTGAAGGTACAGTTTCTAAATATAGATTCGTCACCAGATAAAACCTCTCTCAACTGGCATATTTCAGTCAGGTTACGGGAGATACAGAAAGAAATGAAGACAACAACAACTGCTTTGCAAGAGAAGGTGGAGACGAAGTTCAAGTTGCCACCAGGAAAACTAAATGGAATACTTGATGAGGTGCTGAAATATCTGGACCAGGAACAAGAGGTAACGAAAATCACTCGATCTCGGATATTGTGCTTTTTGTCATCAATCATATCTCTTAGACTGAGCTTGTCAAACGTGTATATTTCTTCCTCTGAAATATTGCAGGTTTCACAGTCCTATATTAATGGCTTCAATTACTGGTTTATCTGGATCATTGTGATAATGACAGGACACTGTGATACAAAATGTGACTTGGTGATCACCAGTATATTCTCACTGCTTTTTATTTACTTAATAATTAGTACAGTGGTTAAATATTTCAATATCTGTGCACCATTTCAATGTTATTGTGGAAACTATAAACGGTCTTATTGATTCCAAATAACTGTTTGATTGGTATTCTAGAAGTTGGCAAAATAAAGCTGTACGTTTTTCTTACTGTTTCCTCAAAATCCATTCATGAAAAGAGATTAACGTTTATGTTTATGTCAAAGCAATTCATCCCATTATCAGTTGAAATGCGTTTTGTGTCATATTTTGGAAGATTGATAGTGTTTTAGAAAGGTATATCATATATAACAGTGCATATATAATTACTAGTTAAACTTCGGGAACGGAAACCAGGATTCTGTGGCGGAGAGAAAAATGGAATTATATTACTTGTTAAACAAACTAATAGTGCCCTGCTTGTATTTCAAGAGACGTTTAACAAGATACATTTTCATACTTTTCAGGCTGCAGCAACTTCGGAGATAAAGGAAAGATGTAAGTTCCAAATGGACGTTTGTAATCAGAAAAGTAAATACAGATGTGATGTATTTGTAGTGTAAATATATAATGGGGCATCAATGAAACATTTAATGAGATTATAAATTCAATGTACGTTTAACATGTTACCATTATCAGTATAATGCTGACAAAAAAGAGTCTTCATACACCTTTAAATCACTTATCAATGGATTAAATATACGTTTCCTGATGCTTAAATAAAAATTATGAACATCCTGAATGAATGACATGGACTACTTTTGAGCAAAATCAATATTTTATTTTTTTATTTCACCTTATTATTTTGATACAGAATTAATGCTTACGCACTTAATGTCAATTGCTTTATCTATGCAAAAGGATGTGATAATGATTGAAATTATCTACAGCTCCGCCTCTGCTTTGCGTCTATGTGGCCGGCAAGATAGAGAAGCAACTTGCACTGGATGAAGGATCAGTTAATAAGATCATAACATCTCTGCTAAAGGTACATTCACTTCAGGGCTGTAATATAGAACTGTGTTAGGTAAGTCTGGTGCTTTTATCCACTTGGAGGCACTTCCTTACACAGATGATACACCATGACTATTTCAGTGTTATTTGTCCCATAGCTCGGAGTCATGCCAAGTGTAAATGTACTCCAAGCCTTTTTTTACTTTTGTTTGAAGGACACAAAAGAAAAAGAAACAAAATCAGTGATACAGCAGATGAACTGATCTGAACTGATGAGAAGTTGCTGTTTCTCATTGAATGTTTTGTAGCTGAGCGATGATGATCATGTGGGAGGAAGGCTACGGTGTGGACTATTTGTTTCAGGTGCAGCCAGCAGTGAGCAAATGGAGTATCCCTTTCAGACTGATGAACTGGTGGAATGGGGTACGATGAAGAAAGTCTGAGGGAGTTGTTGTGAAGAAGTTTCATATGGCGCCTCAAAGTGAGCAGCTTGTAGGCAAACAGGTTTAGGCAGAGGAACTAAATCAACATGAGTGTGCGAACTGATTGACGCGATATACATAAAGGACGTAGCTGTCTTATCCAGCAACTTTCAAGGGCATATGCAGGAGGTTAGCCGATCTCGAATACCTACATGTAGTGAAATAGTCATCAAAGTTCCAGGCAGCAGACTCTACATATCAGGTTTTATATACCATACCAGACTGTAGATACTTTAGGCTTGGCCAGGCAAAAGCAAACGAATCTATGTTCCATGTTAGACTGTTAATAAGGTTGATTGTTGAAATTTGAGTGTGTGATGTTTAGCTTATGCTCCTATTTGCTTTGTATGTGCAAGGCCGAATATCTTTCAGAGTTTGCAGAACATATGTAGTGGTATTGTTGTTTGTTATATTTTTGTATGTACGTAAGCTTAACTCATCTGTGCTGATATAAGGCTTAATAGATGTTAAGGATAACACGTGGTGCTTGCAAACACATTGAGTGACGAAGCACCTTTGCACTATATTCTGATCATCGTGTCACATTAAACACGTGGCACCCAAGAGAGGGTATGGAAATGACCACCAATGGAAAATGATCCCCTACCCACGAATCTACGAATAACGGATCCTCTCACACCTACAACTTAATTTTATTTAACAGACTTGAATTGAATTTGATGTGTTTACAAAAAAGAGTGAGTGAGTGAGTGAGTATAGTTTTACGCCGTTTTTAGCAATTTTCCAGCAATATCACAGCAGGGGACACCAGAAGTGGGCTTCACACATTGTACCCATGTCGGGAATCGAACCCGGGTCTTCGGCGTGACGAGCGAACGCTTTAACCACTAGGCTACCCGACCGCCCCTTACAAATAAGAAACATACAATGGCTATACAGTATACACTGTCTACGACTCTGTGCAAAGCGTGAATCCTGTATTCTCGACGAGAGTGAACTAGAAAAGAGTGCCAGACATCCAGGTTCCTGCATATTTTACCACAAGGTTCCCATTGAAGTAACATTGTGTAAATATAATGCAATAGTTGTTATCAGTGCCCATGTCATTCGTTCAGAAAGTGAAGTGTTTGAAAGTAAATACTTGGCAGCTCATGTCGATGATATTTTGATACTGTAGTACGGCACCATTCTATACAATTGTTGAACTTAGGCCTTCAGACACTGATGAAACATTTCATCCGTATTGAAGAGTGCTTTTGTGACAACTGTTTGTCTCATCAACCAGAAAATACAGATAGATATAAATACTTAAAATGCATATCACATGGAAATGAACGCCTAAAGGCTACTCTTTTGTATACATTATCTCATGTATAAATTTATAGTGGAAATCTATTGATTTAATATCTCTTGTATATGTTTGACATTGATTAAATATTTCGGGCAAAACCAAAGGTTCAGTAAGTTGTCTTTGCCATTAAAAGCATACATAGAGTACTTTACTAGTTTTATTAAGGTATAATAACATTTTCTCTCTCTTTTAATATGATTTGATGTTAATGATAGTGCAAGACATGCTCTTGGAACACCTACGCTAAAGGTTCAAATTGTGGGCGTGTTTCAACCCTGTCCTTCAGGATGGAGGAATGTTGAATTGTTTGATAGGCATTACTCAGAAGCTGACGGATGGCAAAGTAGATACAATTTACTGAAAAGGCGACGATTTGATGTAGATCCTTATACCGCTGTCTTTTGAGGAATGTTCATCAACAATTTGTTATGATCTAAAAACGTATGCTTATACACACACACAGTTGTCCTGGAAACCTGGAAACTCATTAAACCTTTTTCGTTATCTATGTTTTTAACTGGATGTACCGTCCTATTCACTCAAAGTTTTATCACTAAGTCCGAATCTATTAAGTGAATATTAAGCCCCAGGGTTTCAACAACAAGACTCTACTGTAAAACTTTGCCAAAGTATTTAAAACGTCTCTCCAACATGGGTTATCGACATAATAATGCATACTGACACGTGCTCCTTCAATAAAAAATGTGGAAATGGAAAATATGATATTTTGGCTGCAGTTATATTGATAGCTTGTTTCAGAAATGACAATTTTAAAGAATCAGTAAAAGCACTGAGGTCTATCATCGTAAGATAACTTATTCATTATAAAATTGATCCTCTTTATGTTATCAGGTTTGTCATTCCAGATGAAGTTATAGAAAATATAATTTAGTATTTATATTAAACTTTCAGGTGGATTCCGCAATGTTCTAATGTCATGCGGATAATAAAAAAGATCAGGTTCTCCAGAACTGAGTTCTTACTTAAATGAAATTGTAAACGAAAAGCATAAATCATAATTGTGTATTAAAAATTATCTGGGATGAGAATTGAGAGGTTAATCCACATACCAATTGTTGGCTACAAGATTCTCCTGGACGAGAACTGACAGTTTCAGATTTAAGCACAGAGGGCGTCAGAGTAAGGTTTTAGATCATGAACAGCTGAAGGGAATAACTCTTGGCAACCTCTCCGGGAGGTGTTCAACAAGCATCAGTGCAGTACAGGGAACATGAAAGCTGTCAATACGTCAAATATGTAGGGATAACAAATACAACTTGTTAACTGGCCTCCGCTCGCCGAGATCTTTTACAAACAAACAAACAAAAGAAACACATGTGAAAGTAGCTGTGTATGACACAGTATCGCCTAGTCTCCCTTGCACTGTGCGTGTCCTGACAGTGAGCTCTTCCACCTCACTGCTGTGATGATGTTGGTGTGACTGAAGGAGTAGTCTCCCTTGCACTGTGCGTGTCCTGACAGCGAGCGTCTTCCACCTTACTGCTGTGATGATGTTGGTGTGACTGAAGGAGTAGCCTCCCTTGCACTGTGCGTGTCCTGACAGGGAGCCTCTTTCACCTCACTGCTGTGATGATGTTGGTGTGACTGAAGGAGTACTCTCCCTTGCACTATGCGTGTCCTGACAGTGAGCCTCTTCCACCTCACTGCTATGGTGATGATGTTGGTGTGACTGAAGGAGTAGCCTCCCTTGCACTGTGCGTGTCCTGACAGGGAGCCTCTTTCACCTCACTGCTGTGATGATGTTGGTGTGACTGAAGGAGTACTCTCCCTTGCACTATGCGTGTCCTGACAGTGAGCCTCTTCCACCTCACTGCTATGGTGATGATGTTGGTGTGACTGAAGGAGTACTCTCCCTTACACTATGCGTGTCCTGACAGTGAGCCTCTTCCACCTCACTGCTGTGATGATGTTGGTGTGACTGAAGGAGTAGTCTCCCTTGCACTGTGCGTGTCCTGACAGCGAGCGTCTTCCACCTTACTGCTGTGATGATGTTGGTGTGACTGAAGGAGTAGCCTCCCTTGCACTATGCGTGTCCTGACAGTGAGCCTCTTCCACCTCACTGCTATGGTGATGATGTTGGTGTGACTGAAGGAGTAGCCTCCCTTGCACTGTGCGTGTCCTGACAGGGAGCCTCTTTCACCTCACTGCTGTGATGATGTTGGTGTGACTGAAGGAGTACTCTCCCTTGCACTATGCGTGTCCTGACAGTGAGCCTCTTCCACCTCACTGCTATGGTGATGATGTTGGTGTGACTGAAGGAGTACTCTCCCTTACACTATGCGTGTCCTGACAGTGAGCCTCTTCCACCTCACTGCTATGGTGATGATGTTGGTGTGACTGAAGGAGTAGTCTCCCTTGCACTGTGCGTGTCCTGACAGCGAGCGTCTTCCACCTTACTGCTGTGATGATGTTGGTGTGACTGAAGGAGTAGCCTCCCTTGCACTGTGCGTGTCCTGACAGGGAGCCTCTTTCACCTCACTGCTGTGATGATGTTGGTGTGACTGAAGGAGTACTCTCCCTTGCACTATGCGTGTCCTGACAGTGAGCCTCTTCCACCTCACTGCTGTGATGATGTTGGTGTGACTGAAGGAGTAGTCTCCCTTGCACTGTGCGTGTCCTGACAATGAGCCTCTTCCACCTCACTGCTGTGATGATGTTGGTATGACTGAAGGAGTAGTCTCCCTTGCACTGTGCGTGTCCTGACAGGGAGCCTCTTTCACCTCACTGCTGTGATGATTTTGGTGTGACTGAAGGAGTAGTCTCCCTTGCACTGTGCGTGTCCTGACAATGAGCCTCTTCAACCTCACTGCTGTGATGATGTTGGTGTGACTGAAGGAGTAGTCTCCCTTGCACTGTGCGTTCTGACAGCGAGCCTCTTCCACCTCACTGCTGTGATGATGTTGGTGTGACTGAAGGAGTAGTCTCCCTTGCACTGTGTGTGTCCTGACAGTGAGCCTCTTCAACCTCACTGATGTGATGAGGTTGGTGTGACTGAAGGAGTAGTCTCCATTGCACCATGCGTGTCCTGACAATGAGCCTCTTCCACATCACTGTTTCGGACCTGAGCCAGACGGAAAAGTCTCTCTCCTATAATGTCCATCGGCACACTACTATGTCAGTTTTGATATACCTACCGATAAGTGTCATAAAGCTCATACGGTATTGATGTTGACAATGCTTTCTTTCTTGTTCAATGCCACTTTCAGCAATATTACAGCTTATGGCCGCGGTCTTTACATAGTCGAATCTGGACCAAATAGTCCAGTGATAGAAAGACATGTGCCTCGATTACGCAATTGGAATACGACGACATGAATCAACCAAGTCAGCGAGCCTCACCACAAAGACAGTGATTGCTATTTTGTGTTCTGGTTGTGGTGGTGAGAGTGGTAGTTGTTGAGATTCTGGTTGTGGAGTGTTGTAGATACATTGGGTAGTATATACACACGGGCGTGGAGTATTGTAGATACATGGGGTAGTATGTACACACGGGTGTGGAGTGTTGTAGATACGTGGGGTAGTATATACACACGGGTGTGGAGTGTTGTAGATACATGGGGTAGTATATACACACGGGTGTGGAGTGTTGTAGATACATCGGGTAGTATATACACACGGGCGTGGAGTGTTGTAGAGACATAGGGTAGTATATACACACAGGTGTGGAGTGTTGTAGATACATGGGGTAGTATACACACGGGTGTGGAGTGTTGTAGATACATGGGGTAGTATATACACATGGGTGTGGAGTGTTGTAGATACATGGGTAGTATATACACACAGGTGTGGAGTGTTGTATATACATGGGGTAGTATACACACAGGTGTGGAGTGTTGTAGATACATGGGGTAGTATATACACACGGATGTGGAGTGTTGTAGATACATGGGTAGTATATACACACAGGTGTGGAGTGTTGTAGATACACGGGGTAGTATATACACATGTGTGTGGAGTGTTGTAGATACATGGGTAGTATATACACACGGGTGTGGAGTGTTGTACACAGATGGGGTAGTATACACACGGGTGTGGAGTGTTGTAGATACATGGGGAAGTATATACACACGGGTGTGGAGTGTTGTAGATACATGGGGTAGTATATACACACAGTTGTGGAGTGTTGTAGATACATGGGTAGTATATACACACGGGTGTGGAGTGTTGTAAATACACGGGGTAGTATATACACACGGGTGTGGAGTGTTGTAGATACACGGGGTAGTATGTACACACGGGTGTGGAGTGTTGTAGATACATGGGGTAGTATATACACACGGGTGTGGAGTGTTGTAGATACACGGGGTAGTACATAAACGAGTGTTGTAGATACATGGAGTAGTATATACACACGGGTGTGGAGTGTTGTAGATATGTAGGGTAGTATATACACACGGGTGTGGAGTGTTGTAGATACATGAGGTAGTATATACACACGGGTGTGGAGTGTTGTAGATACATGGGGTAGTATATACACACGGGTGTGGAGTGTTGTAGATACATGGGGATAGTATATACACACAGGTGTGAAGTGTTGTAGATACATGGAGTAGTATATACACACAGGTGTGGAGTGTTGTAGATACACGGGGTAGTATATACACACGGGTGTTGAGTGTTGTAGATACATGGGGTAGTATATACACACAGGTGTGGAGTGTTGTAGATACATGAGGTAGTATATACACACGGGTGTGGAGTGTTGTAGATACATGGGGTAGTATATACACACGGGTGTGGAGTGTTGTAGATACATGGGGTAGTATATACACACAGGTGTGAAGTGTTGTAGATACATGGAGTAGTATATACACACAGGTGTGGAGTGTTGTAGACAGATGGGGTAGTATACACACGGGTGTTGAGTGTTGTAGATACACGGGGTAGTATATACACACGGGTGTGGAGTGTTGTAGATACATGGGGAAGTATATACACACGGGTGTGGAGTGTTGTAGATACACGGGGTAGTACATAAACGAGTGTTGTAGATACATGGAGTAGTATATACACACGGGTGTGGAGTGTTGTAGATACACGGGGTAGTATATACACACGGGTGTGGAGTGTTGTAGATACACGGGGTAGTATATACACACGGGTGTGGAGTGTTGTAGATATGTAGGGTAGTATATACACACGGGTTTGGAGTGTTGTAGATACATGGGGAAGTATATACACACGGGTGTGGAGTGTTGTAGATACACGGGGTAGTATATACACACGGGTGTGGAGAGTTGTAGATATGTAGGGTAGTATATACACACGGGTGTGGAGTGTTGTAGATACATGAGGTAGTATATACAGACGGGTGTGGAGTGTTGTAGATACATGGGGTAGTATATACACACGGGTGTGGAGTGTTGTAGATACATGGGGTAGTATATACACACAGGTGTGAAGTGTTGTAGATACATGGAGTAGTATATACACACAGGTGTGGAGTGTTGTAGATACACGGGTTAGTATATACACACGGGTGTGGAGTGTTGTAGATACATGGGGTAGTATATACACACAGGTGTGGAGTGTTGTAGATACATGAGGTAGTATATACACACAGGTGTGGAGTGTTGTAGATACATGGGGAAGTATATACACACGGGTGTGGAGTGTTGTAGATACATGGGGTAGTATATACACACAGGTGTGAAGTGTTGTAGATACATGGAGTAGTATATACACACAGGTGTGGAGTGTTGTAGACAGATGGGGTAGTATACACACGGGTGTTGAGTGTTGTAGATACACGGGGTAGTATATACACACGGGTGTGGAGTGTTGTAGATACATGGGGAAGTATATACACACGGGTGTGGAGTGTTGTAGATACACGGGGTAGTACATAAACGAGTGTTGTAGATACATGGAGTAGTATATACACACGGGTGTGGAGTGTTGTAGATACACGGGGTAGTATATACACACGGGTGTGGAGTGTTGTAGATACACGGGGTAGTATATACACACGGGTGTGGAGTGTTGTAGATATGTAGGGTAGTATATACACACGGGTTTGGAGTGTTGTAGATACATGGGGAAGTATATACACACGGGTGTGGAGTGTTGTAGATACACGGGGTAGTACATAAACGAGTGTTGTAGATACATGGAGTAGTATATACACACGGGTGTGGAGTGTTGTAGATACATGAGGTAGTATATACACACGGGTGTGGAGTGTTGTAGATACATGGGGTAGTATATACACACGGGTGTGGAGTGTTGTAGATATGTAGGGTAGTATATACACACGGGTTTGGAGTGTTGTAGATACATGGGGAAGTATATACACACGGGTGTGGAGTGTTGTAGATACACGGGGTAGTATATACACACGGGTGTGGAGTGTTGTAGATACATGGGGTAGTATATACACACGGGTGTGGAGTGTTGTAGATACACGGGGTAGTACATAAACGAGTGTTGTAGATACATGGGGTAGTATATACACACGGGTGTGGAGTGTTGTAGATACACGGTGTAGTACATAAACGAGTGTTGTAGATACATGGGGTAGTATATACACACGGGTGTGGAGTGTTGTAGATACACGGTGTAGTACATAAACGAGTGTTGTAGATACATGGGGTAGTATATACACACGGGTGTGGAGTGTTGTAGATACACGTGGTAGTACATAAACGAGTGTTGTAGATACATCGGGTAGTATATACACACGGGTGTGGAGTGTTGTAGATACATGGGGAAGTATATACACACGGGTGTGGAGTGTTGTAGATACACGGGGTAGTACATAAACGAGTGTTGTAGATACATGGGGTAGTATATACACACGGGTGTGGAGTGTTGTAGATACACGGGGTAGTACATAAACGAGTGTTGTAGATACATGGAGTAGTATATACACACGGGTGTGGAGTGTTGTAGATACATGAGGTAGTATATACACACGGGTGTGGAGTGTTGTAGATACATGGGGTAGTATATACACACGGGTGTGGAGTGTTGTAGATATGTAGGGTAGTATATACACACGCGTTTGGAGTGTTGTAGATACATGGGGAAGTATATACACACGGGTGTGGAGTGTTGTAGATACACGGGGTAGTATATACACACGGGTGTGGAGTGTTGTAGATACATGGGGTAGTATATACACACGGGTGTGGAGTGTTGTAGATACACGGGGTAGTACATAAACGAGTGTTGTAGATACATGGGGTAGTATATACATACGGGTGTGGAGTGTCGTAGATACATGGGTAGTATATACACACGGGTGTGGAGTGTTGTAGATACACGGTGTAGTACATAAACGAGTGTTGTAGATACATGGGGTAGTATATACACACGGGTGTGGAGTGTTGTAGATACACGGGGTAGTACATAAACGAGTGTTGTAGATACATGGGGTAGTATATACACACGGGTGTGGAGTGTTGTAGATACACGGGGTAGTACATAAACGAGTGTTGTAGATACATGGAGTAGTATATACACACGGGTGTGGAGTGTTGTAGATACATGGGTAGTATATACACACGGGTGTGGAGTGTTGTAGATACATGGGGTAGTATGTACACACAGGTGTGGAGTGTTGTAGATACAAGGGGTAGTACATAAACGAGTGTTGTAGATACATGGAGTAGTATATACACACGGGTGTGGAGTGTTGTAGATACATGGGGTAGTATGTACACACAGGTGTGGAGTGTTGTAGATACACGGGGTAGTACATAAACGAGTGTTGTAGATACATGGAGTAGTATATACACACGGGTCTGGAGTGTTGTAGACACATGGGGTAGTATATACACACGGGTGTCGAGTGTTGATAGATAGATAGATAGATAGATAGATAGATAGATAGATAGATAGATAGATAGATAGATGGATAGATAGATAGATAGATAGATAGAAAGATAGATAGATAGATAGATAGATAGATAGATAGATAGATAGATATTCTTTATTTCCTCCAGATATTGAAGAAACATATCATATATGATATTATGTATAATTACAGAGCTGTACAGTAGTACAATTTAACAATATTATGAGAAATGATAACTACAAAATGCATGACAATCAAGCATTCTTATAACTGTTTTGTATAGAAACAGCCATTTCCTACAGTATCTTGACACAATAACCACAAGGTCACCCCATAGACTTTGTGATAAAGAGCTAACACACTTACGCATACCGCCGAGTAGTACAGACAGGATTATATCATCGTCCTCACTAAATAGTCTTGCAAATGTAGAGACATCTATCACCACAAATGATTTCAAATAGTTCATTTCTGTCATTCATATTCAATGTACAATACAAAAAGACATGTTTAATAATATCATGAGCTACAATTATACATCGACATTCCATAGATTCTATATTGAGGCGTCTATCTATCTAACTATACACACGGGTGTGGAGTGTTGTAGAAATATGATGTAGTACGTAGACACGGGTGTGGAGCGTTGCCGAGACAGTATGTATAGACGGGTTTTGAGTGTTGTAGAGACACAGCTAGGGTAGTATGTATAGACGGGTTTTGAGTGTTGTAGAGACACAGCTAGGGTAGTATGTATAGACGAGTTTTGAGTGTTGTAGAGACACAGCTAGGGTTGTATGCATAGACGGGTTTTGAGTGTTGTAGAGACACAGCTAGGGTAGTATGCATAGACGGGTGTGGAGTGTTGTAGAGACACAGCTAGGGTAGTATGTATAGACGGGTGTGGAGTGTTGTAGAGACACAGCTAGGGTAGTATGTATAGACGGGTTTTGAGTGTTGTAGAGACACAGCTAGGGTAGTATGTACACACGGGTGTGGAGTGTTGTAGAAACACAGCTAGGGTAGTATGTACAGACGGGTTTTGAGTGTTGTAGAGACACAGCTGGGGTAGTATGCATAGACGGGTTTTGGGTGTTGTAGAGACACAGCTAGGGTAGTATGTACAGACGGGTTTTGAGTGTTGTAGAGACACAGCTAGGGTATTATGCATAGACGGGTGTGGAGTGTTGTAGAGACACAGCTAGGGTAGTATGCATAGACGGGTTTTGAGTGTTGTAGAGACACAGCTAGGGTAGTATGCATAGACGGGTGTGGAGTGTTGTAGAGACACAGCTAGGGTAGTATGTACAGACGGGTTTTGAGTGTTGTAGAGACACAGCTAGGGTAGTATGCATAGACGGGTTTTGGGTGTTGTAGAGACACAGCTAGGGTAGTATGTACAGACGGGTTTTGAGTGTTGTAGAGACACAGCTAGGGTATTATGCATAGACGGGTGTGGAGTGTTGTAGAGACACAGCTAGGGTATTATGCATAGACGGGTTTTGAGTGTTGTAGAGACACAGCTAGGGTATTATGCATAGACGGGTGTGGAGTGTTGTAGAGACACAGCTAGGGTAGTATGCATAAACGGGTTTTGAGTGTTGTAGAGACACAGCTAGGGTAGTATGCATAGACGGGTTTTGAGTGTTGTAGAGACACAGCTAGGGTAGTATGTACAGACGGGTTTTGAGTGTTGTAGAGACACAGCTAGGGTAATATGTACAGACGGGTTTTGAGTGTTGTAGAGACACAGCTAGGGTAGTATGTACAGACGGGTTTTGAGTGTTGTAGAGACACAGCTAGGGTAGTATGTATAGACGGGTGTGGAGTGTTGTAGAGACACAGCTAGGGTAGTATGTACAGACGGGTTTTGGGTGTTGTAGAGACACAGCTAGGGTAGTATGCATAGACGGGTTTTGAGTGTTGTAGAGACACAGCTAGGGTAGTATGTACAGACGGGTTTTGAGTGTTGTAGAGACACAGCTAGGGTAGTATGTACAGACGGGTTTTGAGTGTTGTAGAGACACAGCTAGGGTAGTATGTACAGACGGGTGTGGAGTGTTGTAGAGACACAGCTAGGGTAGTATGTACAGACGGGTTTTGAGTGTTGTAGAGACACAGCTAGGGTAGTATGCATAGATGGGTTTTGAGTGTTGTAGAGACACAGCTAGGGTAGTATGTACACACGGGTTTTGAGTGTTGGAGAGACACAGCTAGGGTATTATGCATAGACGGGTTTTGAGTGTTGTAGAGACACCGCTAGGGTAGTATGTACAGACGGGTTTTGAGTGTTGTAGAGACACAGCTAGGGTAGTATGTACAGACGGGTTTTGAGTGTTGTAGAGACACAGCTAGGGTAGTATGTATAGACGGGTTTTCAGTGTTGTAGAGACACAGCTAGGGTAGTATGTACAGACGGGTGTGGAGTGTTGTAGAGACACAGCTAGGGTAGTATGTATAGACGGTTTTGAGTGTTGTAGAGACACAGCTAGGGTAGTATGTACAGACGGGTTTTGAGTGTTGTAGAGACACAGCTAGGGTAGAATGTACAGACGGATGTGGAGTGTTGTAGAGACACAGCTAGGGTAGTATGTATAGATGGGTTTTGAGTGTTGTAGAGACACAGCTAGGGTAGTATGTAAAGACGGGTGTGGAGTGTTGTAGAGACACAGCTAGGGTAGTATGTACAGACGGGTGTGGAGTGTTGTAGAGACACAGCTAGGGTAGTATGTATAGACGGGTGTGGAGTGTTGTAGAGACACAGCTAGGGTAGTATGTACAGACGGGTTTTGAGTGGTGTAGAGACACAGCTAGGGTAGTATGCATAGAAGGGTTTTGTGTGTTGTAGAGACACAGCTAGGGTAGTATGTACAGACGGGTTTTGAGTGTTGTAGAGACACAGCTAGGGTAGTATGCATAGACGGGTGTGGAGTGTTGTAGAGACACAGCTAGGGTAGTATGCATAGACGGGTTTTGAGTGTTGTAGAGACACAGCTAGGGTAGTATGTATAGACGGGTGTGGAGTGTTGTAGAGACACAGCTAGGGTAGTATGTACAGACGGGTTTTGAGTGTTGTAGAGACACAGCTAGGGTAGTATGCATAGATGGGTGTGGAGTGTTGTAGAGACACAGCTAGGGTAGTATGTACAGACGGGTTTTGAGTGTTGTAGAGACACAGCTAGGGTAGTATGTACAGACGGGTTTTGAGTGTTGTAGAGACACAGCTAGGGTAGTATGCATAGACGGGTGTGGAGTGTTGTAGAGACACAGCTACGGTAGTATGCATAGACGGGTTTTGAGTGTTGTAGAGACACAGCTAGGGTAGTATGTACAGACGGGTTTTGAGTGTTGTAGAGACACAGCTAGGGTAGTATGCATAGACGGGTGTGGAGTGTTCTAGAGACACAGCTAGGGTAGTATGTACAGACGGGTTTTGAGTGTTGTAGAGACACAGCTAGGGTGGTATGTACAGACGGGTTTTGAGTGTTGTAGAGACACAGCTAGGGTAGTATGCATAGACGGGTTTTGAGTGTTGTAGAGACACAGCTAGGGTAGTATGTACAGACGGGTTTTGAGTGTTGTAGAGACACAGCTAGGGTAGTATGTACAGACGGGTTTTGAGTGTTGTAGAGACACAGCTAGGGTAGTATGCATAGACGGGTTTTGAGTGTTGTAGAGACACAGCTAGGGTAGTATGCATAGACGGGTTTTGAGTGTTGTAGAGACACAGCTAGGGTAGTATGCATAGACGGGTTTTGAGTGTTGTAGAGACACAGCTAGGGTAGTATGTACAGACGGGTTTTGAGTGTTGTAGAGACACAGCTAGGGTAGTATGCATAGACGGGTTTTGAGTGTTGTAGAGACACAGCTAGGGTAGTATGTACAGACGGGTTTTGAGTGTTGTAGAGACACAGCTAGGGTAGTATGTACAGACGGGTTTTGAGTGTTGTAGAGACACAGCTAGGGTAGTATGCATAGATGGGTTTTCAGTGTTGTAGAGACACAGCTAGGGTAGTATGTACAGACGGGTTTTGAGTGTTGTAGAGACACAGCTAGGGTGGTATGTACAAACGGGTTTTGAGTGTTGTAGAGACACAGCTAGGGTAGTATGCATAGACGGGTTTTGAGTGTTGTAGAGACACAGCTAGGGTAGTATGTACAGACGGGTTTTGAATGTTGTAGAGACACAGCTAGGGTAGTATGTACAGACGGGTTTTGAGTGTTGTAGAGACACAGCTAGGGTAGTATGCATAGACGGGTTTTGAGTGTTGTAGAGACACAGCTAGGGTAGTATCCATAGACGGGTTTTGAGTGTTGTAGAGACACAGCTAGGGTAGTATGCATAGACGGGTTTTGAGTGTTGTAGAGAAACAGCTAGGGTAGTATGTACAGACGGGTTTTGAGTGTTGTAGAGACACAGCTAGGGTAGTATGCATAGACGGGTTTTGAGTGTTGTAGAGACACAGCTAGGGTAGTATGTTCAGACGGGTTTTGAGTGTTGTAGAGACACAGCTAGGGTAGTATGTACAGACGGGTTTTGAGTGTTGTAGAGACACAGCTAGTGTAGTATGCATAGATGGGTTTTGAGTGTTGTAGAGACACAGCTAGGGTAGTATGTACAGACGGGTTTTGAGTGTTGTAGAGACACAGCTAGGGTGGTATGTACAGACGGGTTTTGAGTGTTGTAGAGACACAGCTAGGGTAGTATGCATAGACGGGTTTTGAGTGTTGTAGAGACACAGCTAGGGTAGTATGTACAGACGGGTTTTGAGTGTTGTAGAGACACAGCTAGGGTAGTATGCATAGACGGGTGTGGAGTGTTGTAGAGACACAGCTAGGGTAGTATGTACAGACGGGTTTTGAGTGTTGTAGAGACACAGCTAGGGTAGTATGTACAGACGGGTTTTGAGTGTTGTAGAGACACAGCTAGGGTAGTATGCATAGACGGGTGTGGAGTGTTGTAGAGACACAGCTACGGTAGTATGCATAGACGGGTTTTGAGTGTTGTAGAGACACAGCTAGGGTAGTATGTACAGACGGGTTTTGAGTGTTGTAGAGACACAGCTAGGGTAGTATGCATAGACGGGTGTGGAGTGTTCTAGAGACACAGCTAGGGTAGTATGTACAGACGGGTTTTGAGTGTTGTAGAGACACAGCTAGGGTGGTATGTACAGACGGGTTTTGAGTGTTGTAGAGACACAGCTAGGGTAGTATGCATAGACGGGTTTTGAGTGTTGTAGAGACACAGCTAGGGTAGTATGTACAGACGGGTTTTGAGTGTTGTAGAGACACAGCTAGGGTAGTATGTACAGACGGGTTTTGAGTGTTGTAGAGACACAGCTAGGGTAGTATGCATAGACGGGTTTTGAGTGTTGTAGAGACACAGCTAGGGTAGTATGCATAGACGGGTTTTGAGTGTTGTAGAGACACAGCTAGGGTAGTATGCATAGACGGGTTTTGAGTGTTGTAGAGACACAGCTAGGGTAGTATGTACAGACGGGTTTTGAGTGTTGTAGAGACACAGCTAGGGTAGTATGCATAGACGGGTTTTGAGTGTTGTAGAGACACAGCTAGGGTAGTATGTACAGACGGGTTTTGAGTGTTGTAGAGACACAGCTAGGGTAGTATGTACATACGGGTTTTGAGTGTTGTAGAGACACAGCTAGGGTAGTATGCATAGATGGGTTTTCAGTGTTGTAGAGACACAGCTAGGATAGTATGTACAGACGGGTTTTGAGTGTTGTAGAGACACAGCTAGGGTGGTATGTACAGACGTGTTTTGAGTGTTGTAGAGACACAGCTAGGGTAGTATGCATAGACGGGTTTTGAGTGTTGTAGAGACACAGCTAGGGTAGTATGTACAGACGGGTTTTGAATGTTGTAGAGACACAGCTAGGGTAGTATGTACAGACGGGTTTTGAGTGTTGTAGAGACACAGCTAGGGTAGTATGCATAGACGGGTTTTGAGTGTTGTAGAGACACAGCTAGGGTAGTATGCATAGACGGGTTTTGAGTGTTGTAGAGACACAGCTAGGGTAGTATGCATAGACGGGTTTTGAGTGTTGTAGAGACACAGCTAGGGTAGTATGTACAGACGGGTTTTGAGTGTTGTAGAGACACAGCTAGGGTAGTATGCATAGACGGGTTTTGAGTGTTGTAGAGACACAGCTAGGGTAGTATGTTCAGACGGGTTTTGAGTGTTGTAGAGACACAGCTAGGGTAGTATGTACAGACGGGTTTTGAGTGTTGTAGAGACACAGCTAGTGTAGTATGCATAGATGGGTTTTGAGTGTTGTAGAGACACAGCTAGGGTAGTATGTACAGACGGGTTTTGAGTGTTGTAGAGACACAGCTAGGGTGGTATGTACAGACGGGTTTTGAGTGTTGTAGAGACACAGCTAGGGTAGTATGCATAGACGGGTTTTGAGTGTTGTAGAGACACAGCTAGGGTAGTATGTACAGACGGGTTTTGAGTGTTGTAGAGACACAGCTAGGGTAGTATGCATAGACGGGTTTTGAGTGTTGTAGAGACACAGCTAGGGTAGTATGCATAGACGGGTTTTGAGTGTTGTAGAGACACAGCTAGGGTAGTATGTACAGATGGGTTTTGAGTGTTGTAGAGACACAGCTAGGGGAGTATATACAGACGGGTTTTGAGTGTTGTAGAGACACAGCTAGGGTAGTATGTACAGACGGGTTTTGAGTGTTGTAGAGACACAGCTAGGGTAGTATGTACAGACGGGTTTTGAGTGTTGTAGAGACACAGCTAGGGTAGTATGTACAGACGGATGTGGAGTGTTGTAGAGACACAGCTAGGGTAGTATGTACAGACGGGTGTGGAGTGTTGTAGAGACACAGCTAGGGTAGTATGTACAGACGGGTTTTGAGTGTTGTAGAGACACAGCTAGGGTAGTATGCATAGACGGGTGTGGAGTGTTGTAGAGACACAGCTAGGGTAGTATGTACAGACGGGTTTTGAGTGTTGTAGAGACACAGCTAGGGTAGTATGCATAGACGGGTTTTGAGTGTTGTAGAGACACAGCTAGGGTAGTATGCATAGACGAGTTTTGAGTGTTGTAGAGACACAGCTAGGGTAGTATGCATGGACGGGTTTTTAGTGTTGTAGAGACACAGCTAGGGTAGTATGTATAGACGAGTTTTGAGTGTTGTAGAGACACAGCTAGGGTAGTATGTAGAGACGGGTTTTGAGTGTTGTAGAGACACAGCTAGGGTAGTATGCATAGACGGGTTTTGAGTGTTGTAGAGACACAGCTACGGTAGTATGTACAGACGGGTTTTGAGTGTTGTAGAGACACAGCTAGGGTAGTATGTACAGACGGGTTTTGAGTGTTGTAGAGACACAGCTAGGGTAGTATGTACAGACGGGTGTGGAGTGTTGTAGAGACACAGCTAGGGTAGTATGTACAGACGGGTTTTGAGTGTTGTAGAGACACAGCTAGGGTAGTATGCATAGACGGGTTTTGAGTGTTGTAGAGACACAGCTAGGGTAGTATGTACACACGGGTTTTGAGTGTTGTAGAGACACAGCTAGGGTAGTATGCATAGACGGGTTTTGAGTGTTGTAGAGACACCGCTAGAGTAGTATGTACAGACGGGTTTTGAGTGTTGTAGAGACACAGCTAGGGTAGTATGTACAGACGGGTTTTGAGTGTTGTAGAGACACAGCTAGGGTAGTATGTATAGACGGGTTTTGAGTGTTGTAGAGACACAGCTAGGGTAGTATGTACAGACGGGTGTGGAGTGTTGTAGAGACACAGCTAGGGTAGTATGTATAGACGGTTTTGAGTGTTGTGGAGACACAGCTAGGGTAGTATGTACAGACGGGATTTGAGTGTTGTAGAGACACAGCTAGGGTAGTATGCATAGACGGGTTTTGAGTGTTGTAGAGACACAGCTAGGGTAGTATGTACAGACAGGTTTTGAGTGTTGTAGAGACACAGCTAGGGTAGTATGTGCAGACGGGTTTTGAGTGTTGTAGAGACACAGCTAGGGTAGTATGCATAGACGGGTTTTGAGTGTTGTAGAGACACAGCTAGGGTAGTATGCATAGACGGGTTTTGAGTGTTGTAGAGACACAGCTAGGGTAGTATGCATAGACGGGTTTTGAGTGTTGTAGAGACACAGCTAGGGTAGTATGTACAGATGGGTTTTGAGTGTTGTAGAGACACAGCTAGGGTAGTATGCATAGACGGGTTTTGAGTGTTGTAGAGACACAGCTAGGGTAGTATGTATAGACGGGTGTGGAGTGTTGTAGAGACACAGCTAGGGTAGTATGTACAGACGGGTTTTGAGTGTTGTAGAGACACAGCTAGGGTAGTATGCATAGACGGGTTTTGAGTGTTGTAGAGACACAGCTAGGGTAGTATGCATAGACGGGTGTGGAGTGTTGTAGAGACACAGCTACGGTAGTCTGCATAGACGGGTTTTGAGTGTTGTAGAGACACAGCTAGGGTAGTATGTACAGACGGGTTTTGAGTGTTGTAGAGACACAGCTAGGGTAGTATGTACAGACGGGTTTTGAGTGTTGTAGAGACACAGCTAGGGTAGTATGTATAGACGGGTGTGGAGTGTTGTAGAGACACAGCTAGGGTAGTATGTACAGATGGGTTTTGAGTGTTGTAGAGACACAGCTAGGGTAGTATGCATAGACGGGTTTTGAGTGTTGTAGAGACACAGCTAGGGTAGTATGTACAGACGGGTTTTGAGTGTTGTAGAGACACAGCTAGGGTAGTATGTACAGACGGGTTTTGAGTGTTGTAGAGACACAGCTAGGGTAGTATGTACAGACGGGTGTGGAGTGTTGTAGAGACACAGCTAGGGTAGTATGTACAGACGGGTTTTGAGTGTTGTAGAGACACAGCTAGGGTAGTATGCATAGACGGGTTTTGAGTGTTGTAGAGACACAGCTAGGGTAGTATGTACACACGGGTTTTGAGTGTTGTAGAGACACAGCTAGGGTAGTATGCATAGACGGGTTTTGAGTGTTGTAGAGACACAGCTAGGGTAGTATGTACAGACGGGTTTTGAGTGTTGTAGAGACACAGCTAGGGTAGTATGTACAGACGGGTTTTGAGTGTTGTAGAGACACAGCTAGGGTAGTATGTACAGACGGGTTTTGAGTGTTGTAGAGACACAGCTAGGGTAGTATGCATAGATGGGTTTTGAGTGTTGTAGAGACACAGCTAGGGTAGTATGTACAGACGGATGTGGAGTGTTGTAGAGACACAGCTAGGGTAGTATGTATAGACGGGTTTTGAGTGTTGTAGAGACACAGCTAGGGTAGTATGTACAGACGGGTGTGGAGTGTTGTAGAGACACAGCTAGGGTAGTATGCATAGACGGTTTTGAGTGTTGTAGAGACACAGCTAGGGTAGTATGTACAGACGGGATTTGAGTGTTGTAGAGACACAGCTAGGGTAGAATGTACAGACGGATGTGGAGTGTTGTAGAGACACAGCTAGGGTAGTATGTATAGACGGGTTTTGAGTGTTGTAGAGACACAGCTAGGGTAGTATGTACAGACGGGTGTGGAGTGTTGTAGAGACACAGCTAGGGTAGTATGTACAGACGGGTTTTGAGTGTTGTAGAGACACAGCTAGGGTAGTATGCATAGACGGGTGTGGAGTGTTGTAGAGACACAGCTAGGGTAGTATGTACAGAAGGGTTTTGAGTGTTGTAGAGACACAGCTAGGGTAGTATGTACAGACGGGTTTTGAGTGTTGTAGAGACACAGCTAGGGTAGTATGCATAGACGGGTGTGGAGTGTTGTAGAGACACAGCTAGGGTAGTATGCATAGACGGGTTTTGATAAATGTAGAGACACAGCTAGGGTAGTATGTATAGACGGGTGTGGAGTGTTGTAGAGACACAGCTAGGGTAGTATGTACAGACGGGTTTTGAGTGTTGTAGAGACACAGCTAGGGTAGTATCCATAGACTGGTTTTGAGTGTTGTAGAGACACAGCTAGGGTAGTATGTGCAGACGGGTTTTGAGTGTTGTAGAGACACAGCTAGGGTAGTATGCATAGACGGGTTTTGAGTGTTGTAGAGACACAGCTAGGGTAGTATGCATAGACGGGTTTTGAGTGTTGTAGAGACACAGCTAGGGTAGTATGCATAGACGGGTTTTGAGTGTTGTAGAGACACAGCTAGGGTAGTATGAACAGACGGGTTTTGAGTGTTGTAGAGACACAGCTAGGGTAGTATGCATAGACGGGTTTTGAGTGTTGTAGAGACACAGCTAGGGTAGTATGCATAGACGGGTGTGGAGTGTTGTAGAGACACAGCTACGGTAGTATGCATAGACGGGTTTTGAGTGTTGTAGAGACACAGCTAGGGTAGTATGTATAGACGGGTGTGGAGTGTTGTAGAGACACAGCTAGGGTAGTATGTACAGACGGGTTTTGAGTGTTGTAGAGACACAGCTAGGGTAGTATGCATAGACGGGTGTGGAGTGTTCTAGAGACACAGCTAGGGTAGTATGTACAGACGGGTTTTGATTGTTGTAGAGACACAGCTAGGGTGGTATGTACAGACGGGTTTTGAGTGTTGTAGAGACACAGCTAGGGTAGTATGCATAGACGGGTTTTGAGTGTTGTAGAGACACAGCTAGGGTAGTATGTACAGACGGGTTTTGAGTGTTGTAGAGACACAGCTAGGGTAGTATGTACAGACGGGTTTTGAGTGTTGTAGAGACACAGCTAGGGTAGTATGCATAGACGGGTTTTGAGTGTTGTAGAGACACAGCTAGGGTAGTATGCATAGACGGGTTTTGAGTGTTGTAGAGACACAGCTAGGGTAGTATGCATAGACGGGTTTTGAGTGTTGTAGAGACACAGCTAGGGTAGTATGTACAGACGGGTTTTGAGTGTTGTAGAGACACAGCTAGGGTAGTATGCATAGACGGGTTTTGAGTGTTGTAGAGACACAGCTAGGGTAGTATGTACAGACGGGTTTTGAGTGTTGTAGAGACACAGCTAGGGTAGTATGTACAGACGGGTTTTGAGTGTTGTAGAGACACAGCTAGGGTAGTATGCATAGATGGGTTTTGAGTGTTGTAGAGACACAGCTAGGGTAGTATGTACAGACGGGTTTTGAGTGTTGTAGAGACACAGCTAGGGTAGTATGTACAGACGGGTTTTGAGTGTTGTAGAGACACAGCTAGGGTAGTATGCATAGACGGGTTTTGAGTGTTGTAGAGACACAGCTAGGGTAGTATGTACAGACGGGTTTTGAGTGTTGTAGAGACACAGCTAGGGTAGTATGTACAGACGGGTTTTGAGTGTTGTAGAGACACAGCTAGGGTAGTATGCATAGACGGGTTTTGAGTGTTGTAGAGACACAGCTAGGGTAGTATGCATAGACGGGTTTTGAGTGTTGTAGAGACACAGCTAGGGTAGTATGTACAGATGGGTTTTGAGTGTTGTAGAGACACAGCTAGGGTAGTATGTACGGACGGGTTTTGAGTGTTGTAGAGACACAGCTAGGGTAGTATGTACAGACGGGTTTTGAGTGTTGTAGAGACACAGCTAGGGTAGTATGTACAGACGGGTTTTGAGTGTTGTAGAGACACAGCTAGGGTAGTATGTACAGACGGATGTGGAGTGTTGTAGAGACACAGCTAGGGTAGTATGTATAGACGAGTTTTGAGTGTTGTAGAGACACAGCTAGGGTAGTATGTACAGACGGGTTTTGAGTGTTGTAGAGACACAGCTAGGGTAGTATGCATAGACGGGTGTGGAGTGTTGTAGAGACACAGCTAGGGTAGTATGTACAGACGGGTTTTGAGTGTTGTAGAGACACAGCTAGGGTAGTATGCATAGACGGGTTTTGAGTGTTTTAGACACAAAGCTAGGGTAGTATGCATAGACGAGTTTTGAGTGTTGTAGAGACACAGCTAGGGTAGTATGCATGGACGGGTTTTGAGTGTTGTAGAGACACAGCTAGGGTAGTATCTATAGACGAGTTTTGAGTGTTGTAGAGACACAGCTAGGGTAGTATGCATAGACGGGTTTTGAGTGTTGTAGAGACACTCCTAGGGTAGTATGCATAGACGGGTGTGGAGTGTTGTAGAGACACAGCTAGGGTAGTATGTATAGACGGGTGTGGAGTGTTGTAGAGACACAGCTAGGGTAGTATGTATAGACGGGTTTTGAGTATTGTAGAGACACAGCTAGGGTAGTATGTACACACGGGTGTGGAGTGTTGTAGAAACACAGCTAGGGTAGTATGTACAGACGGGTTTTGAGTGTTGTAGAGACACAGCTAGGGTAGTATGCATAGACGGGTTTTGGGTGTTGTAGAGACACAGCTAGGGTAGTATGTACAGACGGGTTTTGAGTGTTGTAGAGACACAGCTAGGGTATTACGCATAGACGGGTGTGGAGTGTTGTAGAGACACAGCTAGGGTAGTATGTACAGACGGGTTTTGAGTGTTGTAGAGACACAGCTAGGGTAGTATGTACAGACGGATGTGGAGTGTTGTAGAGACACAGCTAGGGTAGTATGTATAGACGAGTTTTGAGTGTTGTAGAGACACAGCTAGGGTAGTATGTACAGACGGGTTTTGAGTGTTGTAGAGACACAGCTAGGGTAGTATGCATAGACGGGTGTGGAGTGTTGTAGAGACACAGCTAGGGTAGTATGTACAGACGGGTTTTGAGTGTTGTAGAGACACAGCTAGGGTAGTATGCATAGACGGGTTTTGAGTGTTTTAGACACAAAGCTAGGGTAGTATGCATAGACGAGTTTTGAGTGTTGTAGAGACACAGCTAGGGTAGTATGCATGGACGGGTTTTGAGTGTTGTAGAGACACAGCTAGGGTAGTATCTATAGACGAGTTTTGAGTGTTGTAGAGACACAGCTAGGGTAGTATGCATAGACGGGTTTTGAGTGTTGTAGAGACACTCCTAGGGTAGTATGCATAGACGGGTGTGGAGTGTTGTAGAGACACAGCTAGGGTAGTATGTATAGACGGGTGTGGAGTGTTGTAGAGACACAGCTAGGGTAGTATGTACACACGGGTGTGGAGTGTTGTAGAAACACAGCTAGGGTAGTATGTACAGACGGGTTTTGAGTGTTGTAGAGACACAGCTAGGGTAGTATGCATAGACGGGTTTTGGGTGTTGTAGAGACACAGCTAGGGTAGTATGCATAGACGGGTTTTGGGTGTTGTAGAGACACAGCTAGGGTAGTATGTACAGACGGGTTTTGAGTGTTGTAGAGACACAGCTAGGGTATTACGCATAGACGGGTGTGGAGTGTTGTAGAGACACATCTAGGGTATTATGCATAGACGGGTGTGGAGTGTTGTAGAGACACATCTAGGGTATTATGCATAGACGGGTTTTGAGTGTTGTAGAGACACAGCTAGGGTATTATGCATAGACGGGTGTGGAGTGTTGTAGAGACACAGCTAGGGTAGTATGCATAGACGGGTTTTGAGTGTTGTAGAGACACAGCTAGGGTAGTATGCATAGACGGGTGTGGAGTGTTGTAGAGACACAGGCAGGGTAGTATGTACAGACGGGTTTTGAGTGTTGTAGAGACACAGCTAGGGTAGTATGTACAGACGGGTTTTGAGTGTTGTAGAGACACAGCTAGGGTAGTATGTACAGACGGGTTTTGAGTGTTGTAGAGACACAGCTAGGGTAGTATGTACAGACGGGTTTTGAGTGTTGTAGAGACACAGCTAGGGTAGTATGCATAGGCGGGTGTGGAGTGTTGTAGAGACACAGCTAGGGTAGTATGTACAGACGGGTTTTGAGTGTTGTAGAGACACAGCTAGGGTAGTATGCATAGACGGGTTTTGAGTGTTTTAGACACAAAGCTAGGGTAGTATGCATAGACGAGTTTTGAGTGTTGTAGAGACACAGCTAGGGTAGTATGCATGGACGGGTTTTGAGTGTTGTAGAGACACAGCTAGGGTAGTATCTATAGACGAGTTTTGAGTGTTGTAGAGACACAGCTAGGGTAGTATGCATAGACGGGTTTTGAGTGTTGTAGAGACACTCCTAGGGTAGTATGCATAGACGGGTGTGGAGTGTTGTAGAGACACAGCTAGGGTAGTATGTATAGACGGGTGTGGAGTGTTGTAGAGACACAGCTAGGGTAGTATGTATAGACGGGTTTTGAGTATTGTAGAGACACAGCTAGGGTAGTATGTACACACGGGTGTGGAGTGTTGTAGAAACACAGCTAGGGTAGTATGTACATACGGGTTTTGAGTGTTGTAGAGACACAGCTAGGGTAGTATGCATAGACGGGTTTTGGGTGTTGTAGAGACACAGCTAGGGTAGTATGTACAGACGGGTTTTGAGTGTTGTAGAGACACAGCTAGGGTATTACGCATAGACGGGTGTGGAGTGTTGTAGAGACACAGCTAGGGTATTATGCATAGACGGGTGTGGAGTGTTGTAGAGACACATCTAGGGTATTATGCATAGACGGGTTTTGAGTGTTGTAGAGACACAGCTAGGGTATTATGCATAGACGGGTGTGGAGTGTTGTAGAGACACAGCTAGGGTAGTATGCATAGACGGGTTTTGAGTGTTGTAGAGACACAGCTAGGGTAGTATGCATAGACGGGTGTGGAGTGTTGTAGAGACACAGGTAGGGTAGTATGTACAGACGGGTTTTGAGTGTTGTAGAGACACAGCTAGGGTAGTATGTACAGACGGGTTTTGAGTGTTGTAGAGACACAGCTAGGGTAGTATGTACAGACGGGTTTTGAGTGTTGTAGAGACACAGCTAGGGTAGTATGTACAGACGGGTTTTGAGTGTTGTAGAGACACAGCTAGGGTAGTATGCATAGACGGGTTTTGAGTGTTGTAGAGACACAGCTAGGGTAGTATGTACAGACGGGTTTTGAGTGTTGTAGAGACACAGCTAGGGTAGTATGTACAGACGGGTTTTGAGTGTTGTAGAGACACAGCTAGGGTAGTATGCATAGACGGGTTTTGAGTGTTGTAGAGACACAGCTAGGGTAGTATGCATAGACGGGTTTTGAGTGTTGTAGAGACACAGCTAGGGTAGTATGTACAGATGGGTTTTGAGTGTTGTAGAGACACAGCTAGGGTAGTATGTACGGACGGGTTTTGAGTGTTGTAGAGACACAGCTAGGGTAGTATGTACAGACGGGTTTTGAGTGTTGTAGAGACACAGCTAGGGTAGTATGTACAGACGGGTTTTGAGTGTTGTAGAGACACAGCTAGGGTAGTATGTACAGACGGATGTGGAGTGTTGTAGAGACACAGCTAGGGTAGTATGTATAGACGAGTTTTGAGTGTTGTAGAGACACAGCTAGGGTAGTATGTACAGACGGGTTTTGAGTGTTGTAGAGACACAGCTAGGGTAGTATGCATAGACGGGTGTGGAGTGTTGTAGAGACACAGCTAGGGTAGTATGTACAGACGGGTTTTGAGTGTTGTAGAGACACAGCTAGGGTAGTATGCATAGACGGGTTTTGAGTGTTTTAGACACAAAGCTAGGGTAGTATGCATAGACGAGTTTTGAGTGTTGTAGAGACACAGCTAGGGTAGTATGCATGGACGGGTTTTGAGTGTTGTAGAGACACAGCTAGGGTAGTATCTATAGACGAGTTTTGAGTGTTGTAGAGACACAGCTAGGGTAGTATGCATAGACGGGTTTTGAGTGTTGTAGAGACACTCCTAGGGTAGTATGCATAGACGGGTGTGGAGTGTTGTAGAGACACAGCTAGGGTAGTATGTATAGACGGGTGTGGAGTGTTGTAGAGACACAGCTAGGGTAGTATGTATAGACGGGTTTTGAGTATTGTAGAGACACAGCTAGGGTAGTATGTACACACGGGTGTGGAGTGTTGTAGAAACACAGCTAGGGTAGTATGTACAGACGGGTTTTGAGTGTTGTAGAGACACAGCTAGGGTAGTATGCATAGACGGGTTTTGGGTGTTGTAGAGACACAGCTAGGGTAGTATGTACAGACGGGTTTTGAGTGTTGTAGAGACACAGCTAGGGTATTACGCATAGACGGGTGTGGAGTGTTGTAGAGACACAGCTAGGGTAGTATGTACAGACGGGTTTTGAGTGTTGTAGAGACACAGCTAGGGTAGTATGTACAGACGGATGTGGAGTGTTGTAGAGACACAGCTAGGGTAGTATGTATAGACGAGTTTTGAGTGTTGTAGAGACACAGCTAGGGTAGTATGTACAGACGGGTTTTGAGTGTTGTAGAGACACAGCTAGGGTAGTATGCATAGACGGGTGTGGAGTGTTGTAGAGACACAGCTAGGGTAGTATGTACAGACGGGTTTTGAGTGTTGTAGAGACACAGCTAGGGTAGTATGCATAGACGGGTTTTGAGTGTTTTAGACACAAAGCTAGGGTAGTATGCATAGACGAGTTTTGAGTGTTGTAGAGACACAGCTAGGGTAGTATGCATGGACGGGTTTTGAGTGTTGTAGAGACACAGCTAGGGTAGTATCTATAGACGAGTTTTGAGTGTTGTAGAGACACAGCTAGGGTAGTATGCATAGACGGGTTTTGAGTGTTGTAGAGACACTCCTAGGGTAGTATGCATAGACGGGTGTGGAGTGTTGTAGAGACACAGCTAGGGTAGTATGTATAGACGGGTGTGGAGTGTTGTAGAGACACAGCTAGGGTAGTATGTACACACGGGTGTGGAGTGTTGTAGAAACACAGCTAGGGTAGTATGTACAGACGGGTTTTGAGTGTTGTAGAGACACAGCTAGGGTAGTATGCATAGACGGGTTTTGGGTGTTGTAGAGACACAGCTAGGGTAGTATGCATAGACGGGTTTTGGGTGTTGTAGAGACACAGCTAGGGTAGTATGTACAGACGGGTTTTGAGTGTTGTAGAGACACAGCTAGGGTATTACGCATAGACGGGTGTGGAGTGTTGTAGAGACACATCTAGGGTATTATGCATAGACGGGTGTGGAGTGTTGTAGAGACACATCTAGGGTATTATGCATAGACGGGTTTTGAGTGTTGTAGAGACACAGCTAGGGTATTATGCATAGACGGGTGTGGAGTGTTGTAGAGACACAGCTAGGGTAGTATGCATAGACGGGTTTTGAGTGTTGTAGAGACACAGCTAGGGTAGTATGCATAGACGGGTGTGGAGTGTTGTAGAGACACAGGTAGGGTAGTATGTACAGACGGGTTTTGAGTGTTGTAGAGACACAGCTAGGGTAGTATGTACAGACGGGTTTTGAGTGTTGTAGAGACACAGCTACGGTAGTATGTACAGACGGGTTTTGAGTGTTGTAGAGACACAGCTAGGGTAGTATGTACAGACGGGTTTTGAGTGTTGTAGAGACACAGCTAGGGTAGTATGCATAGACGGGTGTGGAGTGTTGTAGAGACACAGCTAGGGTAGTATGTACAGACGGGTTTTGAGTGTTGTAGAGACACAGCTAGGGTAGTATGCATAGACGGGTTTTGAGTGTTTTAGACACAAAGCTAGGGTAGTATGCATAGACGAGTTTTGAGTGTTGTAGAGACACAGCTAGGGTAGTATGCATGGACGGGTTTTGAGTGTTGTAGAGACACAGCTAGGGTAGTATCTATAGACGAGTTTTGAGTGTTGTAGAGACACAGCTAGGGTAGTATGCATAGACGGGTTTTGAGTGTTGTAGAGACACTCCTAGGGTAGTATGCATAGACGGGTGTGGAGTGTTGTAGAGACACAGCTAGGGTAGTATGTATAGACGGGTGTGGAGTGTTGTAGAGACACAGCTAGGGTAGTATGTATAGACGGGTTTTGAGTATTGTAGAGACACAGCTAGGGTAGTATGTACACACGGGTGTGGAGTGTTGTAGAAACACAGCTAGGGTAGTATGTACAGACGGGTTTTGAGTGTTGTAGAGACACAGCTAGGGTAGTATGCATAGACGGGTTTTGGGTGTTGTAGAGACACAGCTAGGGTAGTATGTACAGACGGGTTTTGAGTGTTGTAGAGACACAGCTAGGGTATTACGCATAGACGGGTGTGGAGTGTTGTAGAGACACAGCTAGGGTATTATGCATAGACGGGTGTGGAGTGTTGTAGAGACACATCTAGGGTATTATGCATAGACGGGTTTTGAGTGTTGTAGAGACACAGCTAGGGTATTATGCATAGACGGGTGTGGAGTGTTGTAGAGACACAGCTAGGGTAGTATGCATAGACGGGTTTTGAGTGTTGTAGAGACACAGCTAGGGTAGTATGCATAGACGGGTGTGGAGTGTTGTAGAGACACAGGTAGGGTAGTATGTACAGACGGGTTTTGAGTGTTGTAGAGACACAGCTAGGGTAGTATGTACAGACGGGTTTTGAGTGTTGTAGAGACACAGCTAGGGTAGTATGTACAGACGGGTTTTGAGTGTTGTAGAGACACAGCTAGGGTAGTATGTATAGACGGGTGTGGAGTGTTGTAGAGACACAGCTAGGGTAGTATGTACAGACGGGTTTTGAGTGTTGTAGAGACACAGCTAGGGTAGTATGCATAGACGGGTTTTGAGTGTTGTAGAGACACAGCTAGGGTAGTATGTACAGACGGGTTTTGAGTGTTGTAGAGACACAGCTAGGGTAGTATGTACAGACGGGTTTTGAGTGGTGTAGAGACACAGCTAGGGTAGTATGTACAGACGGATGTGGAGTGTTGTAGAGACACAGCTAGGGTAGTATGTATAGACGGGTTTTGAGTGTTGTAGAGACACAGCTAGGGTAGTATGTACAGACGGGTGTGGAGTGTTGTAGAGACACAGCTAGGGTAGTATGTATAGACGGGTTTTGAGTGTTGTAGAGACACAGCTAGGGTAGTATGTACAGACGGGTTTTGAGTGTTGTAGAGACACAGCTAGGGTAGTATGCATAGACGGGTGTGGAGTGTTCTAGAGACACAGCTAGGGTAGTATGTACAGACGGGTTTTGAGTGTTGTAGAGACACAGCTAGGGTGGTATGTACAGACGGGTTTTGAGTGTTGTAGAGACACAGCTAGGGTAGTATGCATAGACGGGTTTTGAGTGTTGTAGAGACACAGCTAGGGTAGTATGTACAGACGGGTTTTGAGTGTTGTAGAGACACGGCTAGGGTAGTATGTACAGATGGGTTTTGAGTGTTGTAGAGACACAGCTAGGGTAGTATGCATAGACGGGTTTTGAGTGTTGTAGAGACACAGCTAGGGTAGTATGCATAGACGGGTTTTGAGTGTTGTAGAGACACAGCTAGGGTAGAATGCATAGACTGGTTTTGAGTGTTGTAGAGACACAGCTAGGGTAGTATGTACAGACGGGTTTTGAGTGTTGTAGAGACACAGCTAGGGTAGTATGCATAGACGGGTTTTGAGTGTTGTAGAGACACAGCTAGGGTAGTATGTACAGACGGGTTTTGAGTGTTGTAGAGACACAGTAAGGGTAGTATGCATAGACGGGTTTTGAGTGTTGTAGAGACACAGCTAGGGTAGTATGCATAGACAGGTTTTGAGTGTTGTAGAGACACAGCTAGGGTAGTATGTACAGATGGGTTTTGAGTGTTGTAGAGACACAGCTAGGGTAGTATGCACAGACGGGTTTTGAGTGTTGTAGAGACACAGCTAGGGTAGTATGTACAGACGGGTTTTGAGTGTTGTAGAGACACAGCTAGGGTAGTATGTACAGACGGGTTTTGAGTGTTGTAGAGACACAGCTAGGGTAGTATGTACAGACGGGTTTTGAGTGTTGTAGAGACACAGCTAGGGTAGTATGTACAGACGGATGTGGAGTGTTGTAGAGACACAGCTAGGGTAGTATGTATAGACGGGTGTGGAGTGTTGTAGACACACAGCTAGGGTAGTATGTACAGACGGGTTTTGAGTGTTGTAGAGACACAGCTAGGGTAGTATGTACAGACGGGTTTTGAGTGTTGTAGAGACACAGCTAGGGTAGTATGTACAGACGGGTTTTGAGTGTTGTAGAGACACAGCTAGGGTAGTATGTACAGACGGATGTGGAGTGTTGTAGAGACACAGCTAGGGTAGTATGTATAGACGGGTGTGGAGTGTTCTAGAGACACAGCTAGGGTAGTATGTACAGACGGGTTTTGAGTGTTGTAGAGACACAGCTAGGGTAGTATGCATAGACGGGTGTGGAGTGTTGTAGAGACACAGCTAGGGTAGTATGTACAGACGGGTTTTGAGTGTTGTAGAGACACAGCTAGGGTAGTATGCATAGACTGGTTTTGAGTGTTGTAGAGACACAGCTAGGGTAGTATGCATAGACGAGTTTTGAGTGTTGTAGAGACACAGCTAGGGTAGTATGCATGGACGGGTTTTGAGTGTTGTAGAGACACAGCTAGGGTAGTATGTATAGACGAGTTTTGAGTGTTGTAGAGACACAGCTAGGGTAGTATGTATAGACGGGTGTGGAGTGTTGTAGAGACACAGCTAGGGTAGTATGTATAGACGGGTTTTGAGTATTGTAGAGACACAGCTAGGGTAGTATATACACACGGGTGTGGAGTGTTGTAGAAACACAGCTAGGGTAGTATGTACAGACGGGTTTTGAGTGTTATAGAGACACAGCTAGGGTAGTATGCATAGACGGGTTTTCAGTGTTGTAGAGACACAGCTAGGGTATTATGCATAGACGGGTGTGGAATGTTGTAGAGACACAGCTAGGGTACTATGCATAGACGGGTTTTGAGTGTTGTAGAGACACAGCTAGGGTAGTATGCATAGACGGGTGTGGAGTGTTGTAGAGACACAGCTAGGGTAGTATGTACAGACGGGTTTTAAGTGTTGTAGAGACACAGCTAGGGTAGTATGCATAGACGGGTTTTGGGTGTTGTAGAGACACAGCTAGGGTAGTATGTACAGACGGGTTTTGAGTGTTGTAGAGACACAGCTAGGGTATTATGCATAGACGGGTGTGGAGTGTTGTAGAGACACAGCTAGGGTATTATGCATAGACGGGTTTTGAGTGTTGTGGAGACACAGCTAGGGTATTATGCATAGACGGGTGTGGAGTGTTTTAGAGACACAGCTAGGGTAGTATGCATAGACGGGTTTTGAGTGTTGTAGAGACACAGCTAGGGTAGTATTCATAGACGGGTGTGGAGTGTTGTAGAGACACAGGTAGGGTAGTATGTACAGACGGGTTTTGAGTGTTGTAGAGACACAGCTAGGGTAGTATGTACAGACGGGTTTTGGGTGTTGTAGAGACACAGCTAGGGTAGTATGTACAGACGGGTTTTGAGTGTTGTAGAGACACAGCTAGGGTAGTATGTATAGACGGGTGTGGAGTGTTGTAGAGACACAGCTAGGGTAGTATGTACAGACGGGTTTTGAGTGTTGTAGAGACACAGCTAGGGTAGTATGCATAGACGGGTTTTGAGTGTTGTAGAGACACAGCTAGGGTAGTATGTACAGACGGGTTTTGAGTGGTGTAGAGACACAGCTAGGGTAGTATGTACAGACGGATGTGGAGTGTTGTAGAGACACAGCTAGGGTAGTATGTATAGACGGGTTTTGGGTGTTGTAGAGACACAGCTAGGGTAGTATGTACAGACGGGTGTGGAGTGTTGTAGAGACACAGCTAGGGTAGTATGTGAAGACGGGTTTTGAGTGTTGTAGAGACACAGCTAGGGTAGTATGTACAGACGGGTTTTGAGTGTTGTAGAGACACAGCTAGGGTAGAATGTACAGACGGGTGTGGAGTGTTGTAGAGACACAGCTAGGGTAGTATGCATAGACGGGTGTGGAGTGTTGTAGAGACACAGCTAGGGTAGTATGTATAGACGGGTTTTGAGTGTTGTAGAGACAGAGCTATGGCAGTATGCATAGACGGGTGTGGAGTGTTGTAGAGACACAGCTAGGGTAGTATGTATAGACGGGTGTGGAGTGTTGTAGAGACACAGCTAGGGTAGTATGTACAGACGGGTTTTGAGTGGTGTAGAGACACACCTAGGGTAGTATGCATAGACGGGTTTTGTGTGTTGTAGAGACACAGCTAGGGTAGTATGTACAGACGGGTTTTGAGTGTTGTAGAGACACAGCTAGGGTAGTATGCATAGACGGGTGTGGAGTGTTGTAGAGACACAGCTAGGGTAGTATGCATAGACGGGTTTTGAGTGTTGTAGAGACACAGCTAGGGTAGTATGTATAGACGGGTGTGGAGTGTTGTAGAGACACAGCTAGGGTAGTATGTACAGACGGGTTTTGAGTGTTGTAGAGACACAGCTAGGGTAGTATGCATAGACGGGTGTTGAGTGTTGTAGAGACACAGCTAGGGTAGTATGTACAGACGGGTTTTGAGTGTTGTAGAGACACAGCTAGGGTAGTATGTACAGACGGGTTTTGAGTGTTGTAGAGACACAGCTAGGGTAGTATGCATAGACGGGTGTGGAGTGTTGTAGAGACACAGCTAGGGTAGTATGCATAGACGGGTTTTGAGTGTTGTAGAGACACAGCTAGGGTAGTATGTATAGACGGGTGTGGAGTGTTGTAGAGACACAGCTAGGGTAGTATGTACAGACGGGTTTTGAGTGTTGTAGAGACACAGCTAGGGTAGTATGCATAGACGGGTGTGGAGTGTTGTAGAGACACAGCTAGGGTAGTATGTACAGACGGGTTTTGAGTGTTGTAGAGACACAGCTAGGGTGGTATGTACAGACGGGTTTTGAGTGTTGTAGAGACACAGCTAGGGTAGTATGCATAGATGGGTTTTGAGTGTTGTAGAGACACAGCTAGGGTAGTATGTACAGACGGGTTTTGAGTGTTGTAGAGACACAGCTAGGGTGGTATGTACAGACGGGTTTTGAGTGTTGTAGAGACACAGCTAGGGTAGTATGTACAGACGGGTTTTGAGTGTTGTAGAGACACAGCTAGGGTAGTATGCATAGATGGGTTTTGAGTGTTGTAGAGACACAGCTAGGGTAGTATGTACAGACGGGTTTTGAGTGTTGTATAGACACAGCTAGGGTGGTATGTACAGACGGGTTTTGAGTGTTGTAGAGACACAGCTAGGGTAGTATGCATAGATGGGTTTTGAGTGTTGTAGAGACACAGCTAGGGTAGTATGTACAGACGGGTTTTGAGTGTTGTAGAGACTCAGCTAGGGTGGTATGTACAGACGGGTTTTGAGTGTTGTAGAGACACAGCTAGGGTAGTATGTACAGACGGGTTTTGAGTGTTGTAGAGACACAGCTAGGGTAGTATGTACAGACGTGTTTTGAGTGTTGTAGAGACACAGCTAGGGTAGTATGTACAGACAGGTTTTGAGTGTTGTAGAGACACAGCTAGGGTAGTATGCATAGACGGGTTTTGAGTGTTGTAGAGACACAGCTAGGGTAGTATCCATAGACGGGTTTTGAGTGTTGTAGAGACACAGCTAGGGTAGTATGTACAGACGGGTTTTGAGTGTTGTAGAGACACAGCTAGGGTAGTATGTACAGACGGGTTTTGAGTGTTGTAGAGACACAGCTAGGGTAGTATGTACAGACGGGTTTTGAGTGTTGTAGAGACACAGCTAGGGTAGTATGTACAGACGGATGTGGAGTGTTGTAGAGACACAGCTAGGGTAGTATGTACAGACGGATGTGGAGTGTTGTAGAGACACAGCTAGGGTAGTATGTACAGACGGGTTTTGAGTGTTGTAGAGACACAGCTAGGGTAGTATGTACAGACGGATGTGGAGTGTTGTAGAGACACAGCTAGGGTAGTATGTACAGACGGGTTTTGAGTGTTGTAGAGACACAGCTAGGGTAGTATGCATAGACGGGTGTGGAGTGTTGTAGAGACACAGCTAGGGTAGTATGTACAGACGGGTTTTGAGTGTTGTAGAGACACAGCTAGGGTAGTATGTACAGACGGGTTTTGAGTGTTGTAGAGACACAGCTAGGGTAGTATGTACAGACGGATGTGGAGTGTTGTAGAGACACAGCTAGGGTAGTATGTATAGACGGGTGTGGAGTGTTGTAGAGACACAGCTAGGGTAGTATGTACAGACGGGTTTTGAGTGTTGTAGAGACACAGCTAGGGTAGTATGCATAGACGGGTGTGGAGTGTTGTAGAGACACAGCTAGGGTAGTATGTACAGACGGGTTTTGAGTGTTGTAGAGACACAGCTAGGGTAGTATGCATAGACGGGTTTTCAGTGTTGTAGAGACACAGCTAGGGTAGTATGCATAGACGAGTTTTGAGTGTTGTAGAGACACAGCTAGGGTAGTATGCATGGACGGGTTTTGAGTGTTGTAGAGACACAGCTAGGGTAGTATGTATAGACGAGTTTTGAGTGTTGTAGAGACACAGCTAGGGTAGTATGTATAGACGGGTGTGGAGTGTTGTAGAGACACAGCTAGGGTAGTATGTGCAGACGGGTTTTGAGTGTTGTAGAGACACAGCTAGGGTAGTATGCATAGACGGGTTTTGAGTGTTGTAGAGACACAGCTAGGGTAGTATGCATAGACGGGTTTTGAGTGTTGTAGAGACACAGCTAGGGTAGTATGCATAGACGGGTTTTGAGTGTTGTAGAGACACAGCTAGGGTAGTATGCATAGACGGGTTTTGAGTGTTGTAGAGACACAGCTAGGGTAGTATGCATAGACGGGTTTTGAGTGTTGTAGAGACACAGCTAGGGTAGTATGTACAGACGGGTTTTGAGTGTTGTAGAGACACAGCTAGGGTAGTATGCATAGACGGGTTTTGAGTGTTGTAGAGACACAGCTAGGGTAGTATGCATAGACGGGTGTGGAGTGTTGTAGAGACACAGCTACGGTAGTATGCATAGACGGGTTTTGAGTGTTGTAGAGACACAGCTAGGGTAGTATGCATAGACGGGTGTGGAGTGTTGTAGAGACACAGCTAGGGTAGTATGTACAGACGGGTTTTGAGTGTTGTAGAGACACAGCTAGGGTAGTATGCATAGAAGGGTTTTGAGTGTTGTAGAGACACAGCTAGGGTAGTATGCATAGACGGGTGTGGAGTGTTGTAGAGACACAGCTACGGTAGTATGCATAGACGGGTTTTGAGTGTTGTAGAGACACAGCTAGGGTAGTATGTATAGACGGGTGTGGAGTGTTGTAGAGACACAGCTAGGGTAGTATGTACAGACGGGTTTTGAGTGTTGTAGAGACACAGCTAGGGTAGTATGCATAGACGGGTGTGGAGTGTTCTAGAGACACAGCTAGGGTAGTATGTACAGACGGGTTTTGATTGTTGCAGAGACACAGCTAGGGTGGTATGTACAGACGGGTTTTGAGTGTTGTAGAGACACAGCTAGGGTAGTATGCATAGACGGGTTTTGAGTGTTGTAGAGACACAGCTAGGGTAGTATGCATAGACGGGTTTTGAGTGTTGTAGAGACACAGCTAGGGTAGTATCTATAGACGAGTTTTGAGTGTTGTAGAGACACAGCTAGGGTAGTATGCATAGACGGGTTTTGAGTGTTGTAGAGACACTCCTAGGGTAGTATGCATAGACGGGTGTGGAGTGTTGTAGAGACACAGCTAGGGTAGTATGTATAGACGGGTGTGGAGTGTTGTAGAGACACAGCTAGGGTAGTATGTATAGACGGGTTTTGAGTATTGTAGAGACACAGCTAGGGTAGTATGTACACACGGGTGTGGAGTGTTGTAGAAACACAGCTAGGGTAGTATGTACAGACGGGTTTTGAGTGTTGTAGAGACACAGCTAGGGTAGTATGCATAGACGGGTTTTGGGTGTTGTAGAGACACAGCTAGGGTAGTATGTACAGACGGGTTTTGAGTGTTGTAGAGACACAGCTAGGGTATTACGCATAGACGGGTGTGGAGTGTTGTAGAGACACATCTAGGGTAGTATGCATAGACGGGTGTGGAGTGTTGTAGAGACACATCTAGGGTATTATGCATAGACGGGTTTTGAGTGTTGTAGAGACACAGCTAGGGTATTATGCATAGACGGGTGTGGAGTGTTGTAGAGACACAGCTAGGGTAGTATGCATAGACGGGTTTTGAGTGTTGTAGAGACACAGCTAGGGTAGTATGCATAGACGGGTGTGGAGTGTTGTAGAGACACAGGTAGGGTAGTATGTACAGACGGGTTTTGAGTGTTGTAGAGACACAGCTAGGGTAGTATGTACAGACGGGTTTTGAGTGTTGTAGAGACACAGCTAGGGTAGTATGTACAGACGGGTTTTGAGTGTTGTAGAGACACAGCTAGGGTAGTATGTATAGACGGGTGTGGAGTGTTGTAGAGACACAGCTAGGGTAGTATGTACAGACGGGTTTTGAGTGTTGTAGAGACACAGCTAGGGTAGTATGCATAGACGGGTTTTGAGTGTTGTAGAGACACAGCTAGGGTAGTATGTACAGACGGGTTTTGAGTGTTGTAGAGACACAGCTAGGGTAGTATGTACAGACGGGTTTTGAGTGGTGTAGAAACACAGCTAGGGTAGTATGTACAGACGGATGTGGAGTGTTGTAGAGACACAGCTAGGGTAGTATGTATAGACGGGTGTGGAGTGTTGTAGAGACACAGCTAGGGTAGTATGTACAGACGGGTTTTGAGTGTTGTAGAGACACAGCTAGGGTAGTATGTACAGACGGGTTTTGAGTGTTGTAGAGACACAGCTAGGGTAGTATGTACAGACGGGTTTTGAGTGTTGTAGAGACACAGCTAGGGTAGTATGTACAGACGGGTTTTGAGTGTTGTAGAGACACAGCTAGGGTAGTATGTACAGACGGATGTGGAGTGTTGTAGAGACACAGCTAGGGTAGTATGTATAGACGGGTGTGGAGTGTTGTAGAGACACAGCTAGGGTAGTATGTACAGACGGGTTTTGAGTGTTGTAGAGACACAGCTAGGGTAGTATGCATAGACGGGTGTGGAGTGTTGTAGAGACACAGCTAGGGTAGTATGTACAGACGGGTTTTGAGTGTTGTAGAGACACAGCTAGGGTAGTATGCATAGACTGGTTTTGAGTGTTGTAGAGACACAGCTAGGGTAGTATGCATAGACGAGTTTTGAGTGTTGTAGAGACACAGCTAGGGTAGTATGCATGGACGGGTTTTGAGTGTTGTAGAGACACAGCTAGGGTAGTATGTATAGACGAGTTTTGAGTGTTGTAGAGACACAGCTAGGGTAGTATGTATAGACGGGTGTGGAGTGTTGTAGAGACACAGCTAGGGTAGTATGTATAGACGGGTTTTGAGTATTGTAGAGACACAGCTAGGGTAGTATGTACACACGGGTGTGGAGTGTTGTAGAAACACAGCTAGGGTAGTATGTACAGACGGGTTTTGAGTGTTGTAGAGACACAGCTAGGGTAGTATGCATAGACGGGTTTTGAGTGTTGTAGAGACACAGCTAGGGTATTATGCATAGACGGGTGTGGAATGTTGTAGAGATACAGCTAGGGTACTATGCATAGACGCGTTTTGAGTGTTGTAGAGACACAGCTAGGGTAGTATGCATAGACGGGTGTGGAGTGTTGTAGAGACACAGCTAGGGTAGTATGTACAGACGGGTTTTAAGTGTTGTAGAGACACAGCTAGGGTAGTATGCATAGACGGGTTTTGGGTGTTGTAGAGACACAGCTAGGGTAGTATGTACAGACGGGTTTTGAGTGTTGTAGAGACACAGCTAGGGTATTATGCATAGACGGGTGTGGAGTGTTGTAGAGACACAGCTAGGGTATTATGCATAGACGGGTTTTGAGTGTTGTAGAGACACAGCTAGGGTATTATGCATAGACGGGTGTGGAGTGTTTTAGAGACACAGCTAGGGTAGTATGCATAGACGGGTTTTGAGTGTTGTAGAGACACAGCTAGGGTAGTATTCATAGACGGGTGTGGAGTGTTGTAGAGACACAGGTAGGGTAGTATGTACAGACGGGTTTTGAGTGTTGTAGAGACACAGCTAGGGTAGTATGTACAGACGGGTTTTGGGTGTTGTAGAGACACAGCTAGGGTAGTATGTACAGACGGGTTTTGAGTGTTGTAGAGACACAGCTAGGGTAGTATGTATAGACGGGTGTGGAGTGTTGTAGAGACACAGCTAGGGTAGTATGTACAGACGGGTTTTGAGTGTTGTAGAGACACAGCTAGGGTAGTATGCATAGACGGGTTTTGAGTGTTGTAGAGACACAGCTAGGGTAGTATGTACAGACGGGTTTTGAGTGGTGTAGAGACACAGCTAGGGTAGTATGTACAGACGGATGTGGAGTGTTGTGGAGACACAGCTAGGGTAGTATGTATAGACGGGTTTTGGGTGTTGTAGAGACACAGCTAGGGTAGTATGTACAGACGGGTGTGGAGTGTTGTAGAGACACAGCTAGGGTAGTATGTGAAGACGGGTTTTGAGTGTTGTAGAGACACAGCTAGGGTAGTATGTACAGACGGGTTTTGAGTGTTGTAGAGACACAGCTAGGGTAGAATGTACAGACGGGTGTGGAGTGTTGTAGAGACACAGCTAGGGTAGTATGCATAGACGGGTGTGGAGTGTTGTAGAGACACAGCTAGGGTAGTATGTATAGACGGGTTTTGAGTGTTGTAGAGACACAGCTATGGCAGTATGCATAGACGGGTGTGGAGTGTTGTAGAGACACAGCTAGGGTAGTATGTATAGACGGGTGTGGAGTGTTGTAGAGACACAGCTAGGGTAGTATGTACAGACGGGTTTTGAGTGGTGTAGAGACACACCTAGGGTAGTATGCATAGACGGGTTTTGTGTGTTGTAGAGACACAGCTAGGGTAGTATGTACAGACGGGTTTTGAGTGTTGTAGAGACACAGCTAGGGTAGTATGCATAGACGGGTGTGGAGTGTTGTAGAGACACAGCTAGGGTAGTATGCATAGACGGGTTTTGAGTGTTGTAGAGACACAGCTAGGGTAGTATGTATAGACGGGTGTGGAGTGTTGTAGAGACACAGCTAGGGTAGTATGTACAGACGGGTTTTGAGTGTTGTAGAGACACAGCTAGGGTAGTATGCATAGACGGGTGTTGAGTGTTGTAGAGACACAGCTAGGGTAGTATGTACAGACGGGTTTTGAGTGTTGTAGAGACACAGCTAGGGTAGTATGTACAGACGGGTTTTGAGTGTTGTAGAGACACAGCTAGGGTAGTATGCATAGACGGGTGTGGAGTGTTGTAGAGACACAGCTAGGGTAGTATGCATAGACGGGTTTTGAGTGTTGTAGAGACACAGCTAGGGTAGTATGTATAGACGGGTGTGGAGTGTTGTAGAGACACAGCTAGGGTAGTATGTACAGACGGGTTTTGAGTGTTGTAGAGACACAGCTAGGGTAGTATGCATAGACGGGTGTGGAGTGTTGTAGAGACACAGCTAGGGTAGTATGTACAGACGGGTTTTGAGTGTTGTAGAGACACAGCTAGGGTGGTATGTACAGACGGGTTTTGAGTGTTGTAGAGACACAGCTAGGGTAGTATGCATAGATGGGTTTTGAGTGTTGTAGAGACACAGCTAGGGTAGTATGTACAGACGGGTTTTGAGTGTTGTAGAGACACAGCTAGGGTGGTATGTACAGACGGGTTTTGAGTGTTGTAGAGACACAGCTAGGGTAGTATGTACAGACGGGTTTTGAGTGTTGTAGAGACACAGCTAGGGTAGTATGCATAGATGGGTTTTGAGTGTTGTAGAGACACAGCTAGGGTAGTATGTACAGACGGGTTTTGAGTGTTGTATAGACACAGCTAGGGTGGTATGTACAGACGGGTTTTGAGTGTTGTAGAGACACAGCTAGGGTAGTATGCATAGATGGGTTTTGAGTGTTGTAGAGACACAGCTAGGGTAGTATGTACAGACGGGTTTTGAGTGTTGTAGAGACACAGCTAGGGTGGTATGTACAGACGGGTTTTGAGTGTTGTAGAGACACAGCTAGGGTAGTATGTACAGACGGGTTTTGAGTGTTGTAGAGACACAGCTAGGGTAGTATGTACAGACGTGTTTTGAGTGTTGTAGAGACACAGCTAGGGTAGTATGTACAGACAGGTTTTGAGTGTTGTAGAGACACAGCTAGGGTAGTATGCATAGACGGGTTTTGAGTGTTGTAGAGACACAGCTAGGGTAGTATCCATAGACGGGTTTTGAGTGTTGTAGAGACACAGCTAGGGTAGTATGTACAGACGGGTTTTGAGTGTTGTAGAGACACAGCTAGGGTAGTATGTACAGACGGGTTTTGAGTGTTGTAGAGACACAGCTAGGGTAGTATGTACAGACGGGTTTTGAGTGTTGTAGAGACACAGCTAGGGTAGTATGTACAGACGGATGTGGAGTGTTGTAGAGACACAGCTAGGGTAGTATGTACAGACGGATGTGGAGTGTTGTAGAGACACAGCTAGGGTAGTATGTACAGACGGGTTTTGAGTGTTGTAGAGACACAGCTAGGGTAGTATGTACAGACGGATGTGGAGTGTTGTAGAGACACAGCTAGGGTAGTATGTACAGACGGGTTTTGAGTGTTGTAGAGACACAGCTAGGGTAGTATGCATAGACGGGTGTGGAGTGTTGTAGAGACACAGCTAGGGTAGTATGTACAGACGGGTTTTGAGTGTTGTAGAGACACAGCTAGGGTAGTATGTACAGACGGGTTTTGAGTGTTGTAGAGACACAGCTAGGGTAGTATGTACAGACGGATGTGGAGTGTTGTAGAGACACAGCTAGGGTAGTATGTATAGACGGGTGTGGAGTGTTGTAGAGACACAGCTAGGGTAGTATGTACAGACGGGTTTTGAGTGTTGTAGAGACACAGCTAGGGTAGTATGCATAGACGGGTGTGGAGTGTTGTAGGGACACAGCTAGGGTAGTATGTACAGACGGGTTTTGAGTGTTGTAGAGACACAGCTAGGGTAGTATGCATAGACTGGTTTTGAGTGTTGTAGAGACACAGCTAGGGTAGTATGCATAGACGAGTTTTGAGTGTTGTAGAGACACAGCTAGGGTAGTATGCATGGACGGGTTTTGAGTGTTGTAGAGACACAGCTAGGGTAGTATGTATAGACGAGTTTTGAGTGTTGTAGAGACACAGCTAGGGTAGTATGTATAGACGGGTGTGGAGTGTTGTAGAGACACAGCTAGGGTAGTATGTATAGACGGGTTTTGAGTATTGTAGAGACACAGCTAGGGTAGTATGTACACACGGGTGTGGAGTGTTGTAGAAACACAGCTAGGGTAGTATGTACAGACGGGTTTTGAGTGTTGTAGAGACATAGCTAGGGTAGTATGCATAGACGGGTTTTGGGTGTTGCAGAGACACAGCTAGGGTAGTATGTACAGACGGGTTTTGAGTGTTGTAGAGACACAGCTAGGGTATTATGCATAGACGGGTGTGGAATGTTGTAGAGACACAGCTAGGGTACTATGCATAGACAGGTTTTGAGTGTTGTAGAGACACAGCTAGGGTAGTATGCATAGACGGGTGTGGAGTGTTGTAGAGACACAGCTAGGGTAGTATGTACAGACGGGTTTTGAGTGTTGTAGAGACACAGCTAGGGTAGTATGCATAGACGGGTTTTGGGTGTTGTAGAGACACAGCTAGGGTAGTATGTACAGACGGGTTTTGAGTGTTGTAGAGACACAGCTAGGGTATTATGCATAGACGGGTGTGGAGTGTTGTAGAGACACAGCTAGGGTATTATGCATAGACGGGTTTTGAGTGTTGTAGAGACACAGCTAGGGTATTATGCATAGACGGGTGTGGAGTGTTTTAGAGACACAGCTAGGGTAGTATGCATAGACGGGTTTTGAGTGTTGTAGAGACACAGCTAGGGTAGTATTCATAGACGGGTGTGGAGTGTTGTAGAGACACAGGTAGGGTAGTATGTACAGACGGGTTTTGAGTGTTGTAGAGACACAGCTAGGGTAGTATGTACAGACGGGTTTTGGGTGTTGTAGAGACACAGCTAGGGTAGTATGTACAGACGGGTTTTGAGTGTTGTAGAGACACAGCTAGGGTAGTATGTATAGACGGGTGTGGAGTGTTGTAGAGACACAGCTAGGGTAGTATGTACAGACGGGTTTTGAGTGTTGTAGAGACACAGCTAGGGAAGTATGCATAGACGGGTTTTGGGTGTTGCAGAGACACAGCTAGGGTAGTATGTACAGACGGGTTTTGAGTGTTGTAGAGACACAGCTAGGGTATTATGCATAGACGGGTGTGGAATGTTGTAGAGACACAGCTAGGGTACTATGCATAGACAGGTTTTGAGTGTTGTAGAGACACAGCTAGGGTAGTATGCATAGACGGGTGTGGAGTGTTGTAGAGACACAGCTAGGGTAGTATGTACAGACAGGTTTTGAGTGTTGTAGAGACACAGCTAGGGTAGTATGCATAGACGGGTTTTGGGTGTTGTAGAGACACAGCTAGGGTAGTATGTACAGACGGGTTTTGAGTGTTGTAGAGACACAGCTAGGGTATTATGCATAGACGGGTGTGGAGTGTTGTAGAGACACAGCTAGGGTATTATGCATAGACGGGTTTTGAGTGTTGTAGAGACACAGCTAGGGTATTATGCATAGACGGGTGTGGAGTGTTTTAGAGACACAGCTAGGGTAGTATGCATAGACGGGTTTTGAGTGTTGTAGAGACACAGCTAGGGTAGTATTCATAGACGGGTGTGGAGTGTTGTAGAGACACAGGTAGGGTAGTATGTACAGACGGGTTTTGAGTGTTGTAGAGACACAGCTAGGGTAGTATGTACAGACGGGTTTTGGGTGTTGTAGAGACACAGCTAGGGTAGTATGTACAGACGGGTTTTGAGTGTTGTAGAGACACAGCTAGGGTAGTATGTATAGACGGGTGTGGAGTGTTGTAAAGACACAGCTAGGGTAGTATGTACAGACGGGTTTTGAGTGTTGTAGAGACACAGCTAGGGTAGTATGCATAGACGGGTTTTGAGTGTTGTAGAGACACAGCTAGGGTAGTATGTACAGACGGGTTTTGAGTGGTGTAGAGACACAGCTAGGGTAGTATGTACAGACGGATGTGGAGTGTTGTTGAGACACAGCTAGGGTATTATGTATAGACGGGTTTTGAGTGTTGTAGAGACACAGCTAGGGTAGTATGTACAGACGGGTGTGGAGTGTTGTACAGACACAGCGAGGGTAGTATGTATAGACGGGTTTTGAGTGTTGTAGAGACACAGCTAGGGTAGTATGTACAGACGGGTTTTGAGTGTTGTAGAGACACAGCTAGGGTAGAATGTACAGACGGGTGTGGAGTGTTGTAGAGACACAGCTAGGGTAGTATGCATAGACGGGTGTGGAGTGTTATAGAGACACAGCTAGGGTAGTATGTATAGACGGGTTTTGAGTGTTGTAGAGACACAGCTATGGCAGTATGCACAGACGGGTGTGGAGTGTTGTAGAGACACAGCTAGGGTAGTATGTATAGACGGGTGTGGAGTGTTGTAGAGACACAGCTAGGGTAGTATGTACAGACGGGTTTTGAGTGGTGTAGAGACACACCTAGGGTAGTATGCATAGACGGGTTTTGTGTGTTGTAGAGACACAGCTAGGGTAGTATGTACAGACGGGTTTTGAGTGTTGTAGAGACACAGCTAGGGTAGTATGCATAGACGGGTGTGGAGTGTTGTAGAGACACAGCTAGGGTAGTATGCATAGACGGGTTTTGAGTGTTGTAGAGACACAGCTAGGGTAGTATGTATAGACGGGTGTGGAGTGTTGTAGAGACACAGCTAGGGTAGTATGTACAGACGGGTTTTGAGTGTTGTAGAGACACAGCTAGGGTAGTATGCATAGACGGGTGTGGAGTGTTGTAGAGACACAGCTACGGTAGTATGTACAGACGGGTTTTGAGTGTTGTAGAGACACAGCTAGGGTAGTATGTACAGACGGGTTTTGAGTGTTGTAGAGACACAGCTAGGGTAGTATGCATAGACGGGTGTGGAGTGTTGTAGAGACACAGCTAGGGTAGTATGCATAGACGGGTTTTGAGTGTTGTAGAGACACAGCTAGGGTAGTATGTATAGACGGGTGTGGAGTGTTGTAGAGACACAGCTAGGGTAGTATGTACAGACGGGTTTTGAGTGTTGTAGAGACACAGCTAGGGTAGTATGCATAGACGGGTGTGGAGTGTTGTAGAGACACAGCTAGGGTAGTATGTACAGACGGGTTTTGAGTGTTGTAGAGACACAGCTAGGGTGGTATGTACAGACGGGTTTTGAGTGTTGTAGAGACACAGCTAGGGTAGTATGCATAGATGGGTTTTGAGTGTTGTAGAGACACAGCTAGGGTAGTATGTACAGACGGGTTTTGAGTGTTGTAGAGACACAGCTAGGGTGGTATGTACAGACGGGTTTTGAGTGTTGTAGAGACACAGCTAGGGTAGTATGTACAGACGGGTTTTGAGTGTTGTAGAGACACAGCTAGGGTAGTATGTACAGACGGGTTTTGAGTGTTGTAGAGACACAGCTAGGGTAGTATGCATAGATGGGTTTTGAGTGTTGTAGAGACACAGCTAGGGTAGTATGTACAGACGGGTTTTGAGTGTTGTAGAGACACAGCTAGGGTGGTATGTACAGAGGGGTTTTGAGTGTTGTAGAGACACAGCTAGGGTAGTATGCATAGATGGGTTTTGAGTGTTGTAGAGACACAGCTAGGGTAGTATGTACAGACGGGTTTTGAGTGTTGTAGAGACACAGCTAGGGTGGTATGTACAGACGGGTTTTGAGTGTTGTAGAGACACAGCTAGGGTAGTATGTACAGACGGGTTTTGAGTGTTGTAGAGACACAGCTAGGGTAGTATGTACAGACGGGTTTTGAGTGTTGTAGAGACACAGCTAGGGTAGTATGTACAGACAGGTTTTGAGTGTTGTAGAGACACAGCTAGGGTAGTATGCATAGACGGGTTTTGAGTGTTGTAGAGACACAGCTAGGGTAGTATCCATAGACGGGTTTTGAGTGTTGTAGAGACACAGCTAGGGTAGTATGTACAGACGGGTTTTGAGTGTTGTAGAGACACAGCTAGGGTAGTATGTACAGACGGGTTTTGAGTGTTGTAAAGACACAGCTAGGGTAGTATGTACAGACGGGTTTTGAGTGTTGTAGAGACACAGCTAGGGTAGTATGTACAGACGGGTTTTGAGTGTTGTAGAGACACAGCTTGGGTAGTATGCATAGACGGGTGTGGAGTGTTGTAGAGACACAGCTAGGGTAGTATGTACAGACGGGTTTTGAGTGTTGTAGAGACACAGCTAGGGTGGTATGTACAGACGGGTTTTGAGTGTTGTAGAGACACAGCTAGGGTAGTATGCATAGACGGGTTTTGAGTGTTGTAGAGACACAGCTAGGGTAGTATGTACAGACGGGTTTTGGGTGTTGTAGAGACACAGCTAGGGTAGTATGTACAGACGGGTTTTGAGTGTTGTAGAGACACAGCTAGGGTAGTATGTACACACGGGTGTGGAGTGTTTTAGAAACACAGCTAGGGTAGTATGTACAGACGGGTTTTGAGTGTTGTAGAGACACAGCTAGGGTAGTATGTACAGACGGGTGTGGAGTGTTGTAGAGACACAGCTAGGGTAGTATGTACAGACGGGTTTTGAGTGTTGTAGAGACACAGCTAGGGTAGTATGTACAGACGGGTTTTGAGTGTTGTAGAGACACAGCTAGGGTAGTATGTATAGACGGGTGTGGAGTGTTGTAGAGACACAGCTAGGGTAGTATGTATAGACGGGTGTGGAGTGTTGTAGAGACACAGCTAGGGTAGTATGTACAGACGGGTGTGGAGTGTTGTAGAGACACAGCTAGGGTAGTATGCATAGACGGGTGTGGAGTGTTGTAGAGACACAGCTAGGGTAGTATGTACAGATGGGTGTGGAGTGTTGTAGAGACACAGCTAGGGTAGTATGCATAGACGGGTTTTGAGTGTTGTAGAGACACAGCTAGGGTAGTATGCATAGACGGGTTTTGAGTGTTGTAGAGACACAGCTAGGGTAGTATGCATAGACGGGTTTTGAGTGTTGTAGAGACACAGCTAGGGTAGTATGTACAGATGGGTTTTGAGTGTTGTAGAGACACAGCTAGGGTAGTATGCATAGACGGGTTTTGAGTGTTGTAGAGACACAGCTAGGGTAGTATGTACAGACGGGTTTTGAGTGTTGTAGAGACACAGCTAGGGTAGTATGTACAGACGGGTTTTGAGTGTTGTAGAGACACAGCTAGGGTAGTATATACAGACGGATGTGGAGTGTTGTAGAGACACAGCTAGGGTAGTATGTACAGACGGGTTTTGAGTGTTGTAGAGACACAGCTAGGGTAGTATGTACAGACGGGTTTTGAGTGTTGTAGAGACACAGCTAGGGTAGTATGCATAGACGGGTTTTGGGTGTTGTAGAGACATTGAGTAGTAGATACACACAGGTGTGGAGTGTTGTAGAGATATTTGGTAGTACGTAGAGACCAGACTGGAGTGTTGAAGAGACATCGGGTAGTATGTTGAGACAAGTGTAGACTTATCAACATGCACACGAAAGTACAACCGTACATATTCATGCTACTCTCAACACTTAACATATATTCATACGTTGTACTGCTTGTGATGAATAAATCAAACAAGTTTTAATTATCCTACTTCGTCATGTGGTATTTCTGCGGTTCAGTGAATTATAGTTACTATTAATTATTTCATCTCCTTTTAAGGCTATATTCATTTTGCCGTAAATTGTATACACAAAGTTATTTCAAACAGAGACAAACGTCTGTACCTGTATTTGACATGCCTGCATGTGTACAGCCTGCGGATAAGCGACCTAGATATCACAATGCAAATATGTCCTTGTGCAGTGAGCTATTGAAACCAGTAACTACAGTTACCCTTTCATGTCATGGTCTGTAGTTTCACGTCAACTGTCGACCCTGCCATTTAAATTCACACTGGAAACAAATCAACAACAAATTCACATTATATTACCCACAAGGACACTGGTGTGTCAGAAACTATTTCTAGTTATTTTCATCGAGCATTGTATTTGTTGGTTCATGCTGATTCACAGAAATTGTTCAGTTGTTCTCGGAGCGGGCTATAAATATATGTATTCATACCAGCGCTGAGAAGCAAACATTTGGAAATGTTGTCATCCATGTTTCATAATGCAATGTATGTGGTGACGTTGCTACAAAAGAGGGACTGGGTTGATGTCTCTGCTTGTGGTCGGGAAACAAACATCTTTGCATACTTTCTTTAAACAATACTACAGGTAAAATATAACACAAACCAATCGCGTTTGGTACTGATTAAAGAAAGAATGTTAAACATTTGATTAACTCGACACAGCTAACCCCTAATTTCTAGTGTAGTGTATTGTAGTGCATATGTAACTATCGACACCCACACTATACATCATGTGTAGCTGCAGGGACCAGTATAACCTACTGACGCCCCAACACAGCATTTACATTGGGAACTAAGCGAGCCCATATTGAACACTGCCTAGCAATTAAGAGTTGCATAAAATATGCTTAGAAAAAATGTTTTGGGTGTATATTTTGATTAACAACATTTCAATTTTCATAATTTGCATATTCCCTGCCTCGAATTTAAAAAGAAATCATAACGCTTTGCTGAAGTATTTAATTAATGTAAATGTATATCTAGGGTTAGGGTTTAAATGTAGCGATAAGTTAAGGTTAGGGTTAAGGTTAGGGTTAGGGTTAGGGTTAGGGTTAGGGTTAGGGTTAGGTTGCCATAACCGAGGCATACTTTGAAGCAGGGGTAACGGTCGGAAATCGTCCTGTTGTTTGTCGTTATACAATGTTAATAAACTAGACGTAGGAACGTATTTGTATTGAATGGTAGGCACATAACTTCTGTATTTCGGAATTGCCGTTTTAGTAACAATTCATAGATCATTTCATTAGTCATATCTCTTTGAAAGCCATGACAAATTTCAATTGTGTCTACATTTTTTTGTGTTGTTCGTGGCGATGGTAACAGACAGACAGTTCCTAATGCCATGCACGGTACAAGAATACAGCGACTGTATCGAGAATGGGATCATTTGAATAAGAATAATCATAGCAAAAACACAAGTGAGTTGAAAGCATCCAAATATTTAACATGCTTTCATAAACATTCTGTATATACTCAACAATGTGGTAATATCTCATAAACAACCTGCCATGTTTTGCACAGGTGATTGCACAAGCAGGATGTGTGATATAAACATGTATGCATGGCCACAATAGTGTCTAGTCTGTCGTTATTCATCGTGTTTTATTCTTTGACACCATTTACGGACACTATGTGCTAACACTACACGTACATAAGGCTATAACTGCATGTCATTTCTCCTCACTATTGTGCAACTGATTGCAAACACATTGACACAATCTTCTCCAGCTCAACAGGGAAATTCCTGAAGTGTATCCAAGCAAACATTGTCTGTCGTTCAGTACTGCTCTCCTTGACAGTCTGGAGCATTACCGGGATGTAAGGTGTAAGGTGAAATGGGGTTTAACGTCGCGTTCAACACAATTGAACTTATATAGCGACGTGCATGCACGTGTATTTAGTGTGTGGCTGATTGTACTAGTCCGGACTGATGCCGGTTTGTAGTGTTAGTTCACTGAGATACCATGCCGCAGTTTAACATGAATACCCCACTCAGACAAAGTATAATGACTCCGAGCCGACCAGTCCTTGTTTTAGCCCCTTAATGCCGAGCACAAGACAGGGTAACAACAAGTACCATCTTTCAACGTCTTTTGGCATGACGCGGTCGGCATCGACCTCGCACCTTCCGCTCTCCGGGCGGACGCACTACCATTAGACCACGGAGGCGGTCATTACCGGGATGACAGAGACACATGTATTTGAGAAAAAAAAAACATGTGTTGTTGCTGCGATTAAATTTTGAATTAGTATTTCGCGATAATGTGGATGTAATATACATTTATATAACACAAATATCGACATGAACAAAGAGATGCATTTTGTTGCCATAGTAACAGGCTCAGGTGCGCTATGTGCATTATAAGATCCCAACAACTAAACCCAGGTGCAAAAACCTTGTGAAAAATACACATTACAGTTATTCCAAGAAACTAACGGCTTGAAAATAATGCTCAACATATATTGCTTGTGTTCCCGATAATGGTGAATGCATGAGGTGCTTGACCCATTCATAAAACACCAGGGGATTAGGATATTATTTTCTTCTGTACATGCCTTCATGGAGAACAAACATTAATCGTAGAACCAGCATCATCAAACAAAACACATTTTCCTTTTCTCAATGATGTTAATCTACTTTATTTTCCTTGCACTGCGAGTAAGCAAAAAGCATGTGAAAAAGGATTTGGTTTTATGACACGCATCTGTTTCACTTGACTATAAGTCTCTAAATTTACCATGGAGCGAGAACACAAATACTGTAATATATGTCAGACTGAACGTTGAAGAGTAAAATGAATTAAATACAAAATATTATATGATAATGATTCAGCAAAACAGCACAGGCAATAAAAGCCGATGCACCAGTATCGCAAATATTTCTAGACAGCCAGAGCCAGGTAGGCTTTTAGTTTGTATTTCACTGGAAACATGTTGAGACAACAGCATCATGTAACACATTTTCTATGTAATTTCTAATATTTATGTCGAGTTCCATTCCTCCATGTACGGGCAAGGAGTTTTACATATATTTAATGTGTTCAAAAGCAATTGACAAGGATTACTTTCTCATGAGGTGAGATAACCTGCACATACTTTGGGACACACAAAAATAATCCCACTCTCAAATATAACAATCTAACTGGAAGTCTCTAGTAACATATTGATAATCACTTGTGAGGCCTAATAACATGAACTTAGCAGGAGCCGTTTGTTCAAACGGGCGCGGGTTGAGGTGACATACTGTATGGAACAACTTCCTGAATACATCAGTAGTGACATTCTGGGGTGTAGATTCTAACACAGGTATCAAGGGGTGAGTGAGTGAGTATGGATTTATGGAGCTTGTACCCAGATTCCAGCAATATCACGGTGGGGGACACCAGAAATGGGCTTCACACATTGTACCCATTTAGGGAAGTGAAGCTGGGTTTTCGGTGTTTCTTGTGAGCGCTTTAATAACTACCCTACCCACCGCCCAATTACCAAAGAAGTACTGTACCAACTGATTAGGTGTGAATCGTTAACAACTATAGGGCATCAGCTCTAGCATGTTGTCTCATAGTTGAGAGTAAAGAAAATCGAGTAAATAAACATAAACATTCTCCCCACTGGAAATATTAGATTCAACTTATGCAATCATCACTTTCACAATAAGGAAATTGTAATTTCTAAATGTGAAAAGAGTTAAACCAACCATTTAAATATATATGCACCAAATTCAATAAGGAAGGAATAACTACTAATTGTATATGAAATACACATTTTGTAACAATCAAATCGAGAAGATAGACACAATTTTATGGATACAAAACTTCTTCTTCTTCTCCAGTCTTGCTTGACAACGCTATAAGGATCGATACCGAAACGTCGCTTTTCAGGGTATTAAAGAAGTTGTTATCCATAAAATTGTGTCTATCTTGTCATCCGACAACTTCTAAGTAATGCCTATAAAACAATTGAATCAAATCTACTACTAATTGTATATGAAAGACACATTTTGTAACAATCAAATCGAGGTCATAACAGTGGAACAGTTTGTGATGACACTGACGAAAGAATGACGCTACGTAATCATTAATATACATCAATACATTTATGTTCTCCACGTTTTGCCTTACGTACACTGTAAGATCATCGTCACACAGCTAAACTATTGCCGCGTGCTGCGTTAGGTAAAAACGACACTAACAACGACAACAACAACAACAACAACACCTTAAAGATAATCAGTATGTATACAACATCTCAGTATGTCTATGCAGGAGGAGGAAGGTTGCAAAGTTTGATCATGACTGCAATCATTAAGGCCACAAGTAACACGGCCAACATTGCTTTAACACTCCCATAGGTAGAGGGACCGATAGTACTGTTCTGATCATGTTTGCTGATTTCACTGTACATTCTTTCTTGCTGCTCTTGGTTGAGTTTCTTCTCTTCTTGGTCCACGCAGCTGGACAGAATTCTCTGAAGAACCCTGAGATGCTGGAGTTTAGAGATCACATCCGCATCTGTTTCATGAACGTAGTTCCTGACGAAACTGATAGACGAGGGGAGTACGCCAGTCTTCTTTGACATCAACCTGACAGCTTCCTGTACTTTACTCGACTGGTACAGGTTGGGCAGATTGGCTCTGTCACGGAACTGGTGGTCACACTCATCAAGGTGGGTGAGGACCAGGTGGATGGATGTGTCTGAAACATGACAACAAGTCCAATATACAAGTTGGGTGAGGACCAGGTGGATGGATATGTCTGAAACATGACAACACGCCCAATATAAAAGGTGGGTGAGGACCAGGTGGATGGATGTGTCTGAAACATGACAACAAGCCCAATATATAAGGTGGGTGAGGACTAGATGGATGGATGTGTCTGAAACATGACAACAAGCCCAATATACAAGGTGGAAGAGGACCAGGTGGATGGATGTGTCTGAAACATGACAACAAGCCCAATATACAAGGTGGGTGAGGACCAGGTGGATGAATGTGTCTGAAACATGACAACAAGCCCTATAGACAAGGTGGGTTAGGACCAGGTGGATGGATGTGTCTGAAACATGACAACAAGCCCAATATACAAGGTGGGTGAGGACCAGGTGGATGGATGTGTCTGAAACATGACAACAAGCCCAATAGTCAAGGTGGGTGAGAACCAGGTGGATGGATGTGTCTGAAACATGACAACAAGCCCAATATACAAGGTGGAAGAGGACCAGGTGGATGGATGTGTCTGAAACATGACAGCAAGCCCAATAGTCAAGGTGGGTGAGGACCAGGTGGATGGATGTGTCTGAAACATGACAACACGCCCAATATACAAGGTGGGTGAGGACCAGGAGGATGAATGCGTCTGAAACATGACAACAAGCCCAATAGACAAGGTGGGTGAGGACCAGGTGGATGGATGTTTCTGAAACATGACAACAACTCCAATATACAATGTGGGTGAGGACCAGGTGGATGGATGTGTCTGAAACATGACAACAAGCCCAATATACAAGGTGGGTGAGGACCAGGTGGATGGATGTGTCTGAAACATGACAACAAGCCCAATATACAATGTGGGTGAGGACCAGGTGGATGGATGTGTCTGAAACATGACAACAAGCCCAATATACAAGGTGGGTGAGGACCAGGTGGATGGATGTGTCTAAAACATGACAACAAGCCCAATATACAAGGTGGGTGAGGACCAGGTGGATGAATGTGTCTGAAACATGACAACAAGCCCACTATACAAGGTGGGTGAGGACCAGGTGGATGGATGTGTCTGAAACATGACAACAAGCCCAATATACAAGGTGGGTAAGGACCAGGTGGATGGATGTGTCTGAAATATGACAACAAGCCCAATATACAAGGTGGGCGAGGACCAGATGGATGGATGTGTCTGAAACATGACAACAAGCCCAATATACAAGGTGGGTGAGGACCAGATGGATGGATGTGTCTGAAACATGACAACAAGCCCAATATACAAGGTGGGTGAGGACCAGGTGGATGGATGTGTCTGAAACATGACAACAAGCCCAAAATACAAGGTGGGTGAGGACCAGGTGGATGGATGTGTCTGAAATATAACAACAAGCCCACTATACAAGGTGTTTGAGGACCAGATGGATGGATGTGTCTGAAACATGACAACAAGCCCAATATACAAGGTGGGTGAGGACCAGGTGGATGGATGTGTCTGAAACATGACAACAAGTCCAATATACAAGGTGGGTGAGGACCAGATGGATGGATGTGTCTGAAACATGACAACAAGCCCAATATATAAGGTGGATGAGGACCAGGTGGATGGATGTGTCTGAAACATGACAACAAGTCCAATATACAAGGTGGGTGAGGACCAGGTGGATGGATGTGCCTGAACCATGACAACAAGTCCACTATACAAGGTGGGTGAGGACCAGGTGGATGGATGTGTCTGAAACATGACAACAAGCCCAATATACAAGGTGGGTGAGGACCAGTTGGATGGATGTGTCTGAAATATGACAACAAGCCCAATATACAAGGTGGGTGAGGACCAGGTGGATGGATGTGTCTGAAACATGACAACAAGCCCAATATACAAGGTGGGTGAGGACCAGGTGGATGGATGTGTCTGAAACATGACAACAAGCCCAATATACAAGGTGGGTGAGGACCAGTTGGATGGATGTGTCTGAAATATGACAACAAGCCCAATATACAAGGTGGGTGAGGACCAGGTGGATGGATGTGTCTGAAACATGACAACAAGCCCAATATACAAGGTGGGTGAGGACCAGGTGGATGGATGTGTCTGAAACATGACAACAAGCCCAATATACAAGGTGGGTGAGGACGAGGTGGATGGATGTGCCTGAACCATGACAACAAGTCCACTATACAAGGTGGGTGAGGACCAGGTGGATGGATGTGTCTGAAATATGACAACAAGCCCACTATACAAGGTGGGTGAGGACCAGGTGGATGGATGTGTCTGAAATATGACAACAAGCCCACTATACAAGGTGGGTGAGGACCATGTGGATGGATGTGTCTGAAACATGACAACAAGCCCAATATACAAGGTTGGTGAGGACCAGGTGGATGGATGTGTCTGAAACATGACAACAAGCCAATTATACAAGGGTCCTTCTCCTTGACATCATGTTCTGAGTGAGTGAGTTAGGTTTAACGCCGCTTTTGACAGTATTCAAGTTATATCACGGTGTGTCAGCTTAATGTGGGAGGAAAGCCTGAAGTGATGCAGGTGATAGACTTTTACCACTTTGGTGAAATCCACGAGCACGGGTGTTGTGCTGACAAACCTACTAACATGATCGGGGTTAAACGAGATTCGAACCAACAATTATAGGTTTCAGGCGTAGCCAAGGGACTCTGCACAGCGAATTACGGGGCATTGAAAGATTATAACCAAACACGTTTCTCGGTCTGCATTTGGCATGTAATATGCACTCCTTACTGCCGTATGTGTACAGTTTCCTTTTTTCAGGAGTCAGGACATAACTTTCGCCTTCCTTCCGACACAGGATGCCACCAAACCCTCAATGACATAGGTGAGCTGTTTAGGAACAAGACCTGTCACCTTTGTATCAACTACAGAACTGTGAAACACTACTAATACTGGCAGTAAGGCTCTCAGTAATCATCCAGGGTAACATATCTGCAAGAATAACGAAAAATGAGAACAAAGTACTATCACTTTATATGCATATACATATTCCAGAAAGGACCATCTCTGAGCTTTGATGCGTCACTACATCAAACCTCTCTGCTGGGAAATTTCAGATAAATTACGGATGATACAGGAAGAATTCAACAAAATGACAGCTGATTTGCAAAAGGATGTGGAGACCAACTTGAAAGTACCACAAGGGGAACTGCTCACAATACTTGAAGCGGTGCTCAGATATCCCGAACATGAACGAAAGGTAACAAATCATGTGATTCATGATATCATACTTTGTCTTATCAATCATATCTTTTAAATTGTTCACGAGATGTTCATGTTAGAGACTGGTGCATGAGCAGTTTACAACAGTCTGTTTGATAAACTTCAGAAGAAGTTGTTTGTTTAGTAAATGGTAAAACCAGATGAAGAGGGTTTAATGTTAACGTTTATACTTTGAAAGAGAGGATACAGGAATACATATGCTTATGACATGTGTGGGACAGTGTTCAAATGCGTGTTGTGTCTTTCCCTGTTGAATTAGTAGTGAAGTCTTAGTGCGTTTCAACATTGCATATCTTTTGCACGTCAAAACCTGGTTCAAATGACACTTTCGTCAAAAATGCATTAGGCAATGGTCATTTGACCTCTTTTGGAGACCATACAACGCGTTATCTTAAAGGCCCTTGTGCATCCGGCAGCATCCCTAACATAGACGAGCAAAATAATTATTTAATGACTTTTATTTTTATATATTTATAAGTGTCTCTAAGTAAACCCTAATGCTTCGGGACCAATGTCGGAAAATCCTAAAAGTATGATATCTGCAAAAAGAGCAGATTCTGGGCAGTAACCTCAATACAGGGACAAACTTGGACAAAGAATAAACAAAAATAAATCCAAGCGCATCCATTTTACACCGAAGTTCCGATACATTTTGAAATCCTTTGGGTATTTCCTGTGTCACTTCATATTAGGAACGAGAATCTTGACCTATTTCAAGGAATTCATCTATGTATTTTTACTGAATTAACTCACATCTAAACTTACATGAAACTGAAGCTTTTCAAAATGTCATACATGTTTTAACCATTCTGTAACAATGATTCACCAAGTTTACTTACAGTTTCTTTCATATAATACGGACTTATTTCTTTCTGAAGTCTAAATGTGATGGGTATTTCAGTATAAAATTAACTCATTAAACATGAAACAAACTGTCTTTTTTTAATTTCAATAATAACTAAACCTTCATATTTAATCTTTTCATTGCTAACAACAGTGTCTGAATTTGACTAAATATTTTGTTTGAAATGAAAAATTATTATCTTAATTTTTTGGGGGTAAGAAATCACTGTTTCATTTTGCTGGTGTTGAAATCTGAGATATTGTTATCTGAATACCTTGGTCAAATATTCGCGCTTAATAACTGGTAGTTAAACGACCCTTTACAGGTACCTAGGTGCCTTCGTCCACTAAGTGTCCCTTTGTTACCTGCCGGAATATGACAGAAGTACTGATGTGCGGCGTTAGGCAACAATCCTTACTTTTTATGCAGGTTATGTGAGTGGCAGGTATTATCGGTAGAGCAGAGCAGGTTAAACCTTTTCGGGACCATCTGGTGTCCTCACATATTTTCATTGAACCATTCGTATACTTTTCACATCAGTTTTGATAATTGGGAAAAATGTTGATAATCGGGACTGATTATTCTCTGACGTTAACATTTTTTTCTACTCACAAAGATGATAAATGATTGTAGTGCTATGTCTCCTCTAGCTCTAAGTCATGTTAAATGAAAATGCAAATTATATTCAAACAACTGCGTTGATCATTTCAGGTCCCTAAGAAACGGTTGCACATTTCGTCATAAAGAACTCTAACATGACGCCTGCAACCTGTACTACCTGATGCACTTAGGTGTATGCGGAAGGATATTCAGTGAACATTATTTTTAAGATGTACGATACACATGAACAAGTTTACCATCTAAACGGCAAGTGTCAGGGCAACTTGCGCCATTGCCATGTATTCATCCAGAATATCTGCTACGAAGGCCTTTAGCCTGTCGAATGAATAGTTGCATGTTGCTCTACTCCACAGTCACCATTGTTCAATGATTTCCTTGTAAAGCCAGCTAGGCAAGGCGAAGCAGAAGGATCTATATACCATGTCTGACTTTACATATCCCGGGCTAGGCAAGATGAAGCAGTAAGACCTATATACAATGTTTGACTGTATATATCTCAGGCAAGGGAAGGTGAAGCACTAGGATCTATATACCATGTCTGACTGTATATATCTCAGGCTAGGCAAGGTGAAGCAGTAGGATCTATATACCATGTCTGACTGTATATATCTCAGGCAAGGCAAGGCGAAGCACTAGGATCCAATACCATGTCTGACTGTATATATCTCCGGCTAGCTAGGCGAGGTGAAGCAGTAGGATCCATATACCATGTCTGACTGTATATATCTCAGGCTAGGCAAGGTGAAGCAGTAGGATCTATATACCATGTCTGACTGTATATATCCCAGGCTAGGCAAGGTGAGGCAGTAGGATTTATATACAATGTCTGACTGTATATGTCTAAGACTAGGCAAGGTGAAGTAAGTAGGTTCTATATACCATGTCTGACTGTATATATCTCAGGCTAGGCAAGGTGAAGCACTAGGATCTACATACCATGTCTGACTGTATATATCTCAGGCAAGGCAAGGTGAAGCAGTAGGATCTATATACCATGTCTGACTGTATATATCTCAGGCAAGGCAAGGTGAAGCAGTAGGATCTATATACCATGTCTGACTGTATATATGTCAGGCTAGCTAGGCAAAGTGAAGCAGTAAGATCTATATACCATATCTGACTGTATATTTCTCAGGCTAGGCAAGGTGAAGCAGTAGGGTCTATATACCATGTCTGACTGTATATATTTCAGGCTAGCTAGGCAAGGTGAAGCAGTAGCATCTATATACTATGTCTGACTGTATTTATATCAGGCTAGGCAAGGTGAAGCAGAAAGATCTATATACCATGTCTGACTGTATATATCTCAGGCTAGCTAGGCAAGGCGAAGCAGTAGGATCTATATACTATGCCTGACTGTATATATCTCAGGCTAGCTAGGCAAGGTGAAGCAGTAGGATCTATATGCCATGACTGACTGTATATATCTGAGGCTAGCTAGGCAAGGTGAAGCAGTAGGATCTATATACCATGTCTGACTGTATATATCTCAGGCAAGGCAAGGTGAAGCAGTAGGATCTATATGCCATGTCTGACTGTATATATCTCAGGCTAGCTAGGCAAGGTGAAGCACTAGGATCTACATACCATGTCTGACTGTATATATCTCAGGCAAGGCAAGGTGAAGCAGTAGGATCTATATACCATGTCTGACTGTATATATCTCAGGCAAGGCAAGGTGAAGCACTAGGATCTACATAACATGTCTGACTGTATATATCTCAGGCAAGGCAAGGTGAAGCACTAGGATCTATATACCATGTCTGACTGTATATATATCAGGCTAGGCGAGGTGAAGCAGTAGGATCTATATACCATGTCTGACTGTATATATGTCAGGCTAGCTAGGCAAAGTGAAGCAGTAAGATCTATATACCATATCTGACTGTATATTTCTCAGGCTAGGCAAGGTGAAGCAGTAGGGTCTATATACCATGTCTGACTGTATATATTTCAGGCTAGCTAGGCAAGGTGAAGCAGTAGCATCTATATACTATGTCTGACTGTATTTATATCAGGCTAGGCAAGGTGAAGCAGAAAGATCTATATGCCATGTCTGACTGTATATATCTCAGGCTAGCTAGGCAAGGCGAAGCAGGAGGATCTATATACTATGCCTGACTGTATATATCTCAGGCTAGCTAGGCAAGGTGAAGCAGTAGGATCTATATGCCATGACTGACTGTATATATCTCAGGCTAGCTAGGCAAGGTGAAGCAGTAGGATCTATATACCATGTCTGACTGTATATATTTCAGGCTAGCTAGGCAAGGTGAAGCAGTATGATCTACCCAGCAAACAATTCTACGTTGTGACAACGTTGTGACAACGTTGACTTTTCGTTGCTACAACGTTGTGATGTAACGTTGTCACAACGTAAATCTGTAGACTCCCAGAATGGTTGCTACAACGTTGAGCGTAAACCAAAATACAACCAAATCAAGACGTTGTCACAACATCCATTTTTTACGTTGCTACAACGTTTATCCAAAACGTCGAGACAACGTAGGTATCGCATACATATGGCGACACTTCAGTTGTTGCCATGTCCATGTAGATTAACGCCTGTCTTATTCCTCAATACCTCCCAGGCATCCAGAAAAGTTTGTACCAATCTAGCTTATAGTTAAGCCATCAGGCACCAATCTAGTTAAGACATCAGGTACCAAGCAATACATTCTGCAAACTGAATTCACTTTAACCCTATCCGTGAAACAGCAAGTCAATGAAATGCATTCTCTTTTGGCAGAGTTTGAAATACGGCCAAGATAAAAATCTAAATGTTTTAAATTTGGTTATATAATATTTTTTTTCCAAAACAATTTTCAAGGCTATGTGCAAATTGTTCATATATGTTTCAACACAATTAAAAGATATTTGATTTTCCCACGAATTTGCAAATTAAAAACCATAAAACAATAAGCCCTGCACAAATTGAAACATTTAGATTTTCTTGGCCTTACCCCATACATTCAGCATTGGGAGCAACACTGTGACAAACAGAATAGTCTATGCATCTGATGTCCTAAGATCCATTTCCCAGCAACGAAATGACAATAGAATTCTGGTTGAGGTGACCTTTATTTATTTATTAAATGACAAGTCAGAACTTGGGCTGAGTGGCTGAGGAGCCTTTTCAGTCCTCAAATGAAAAGTCACAGGGATGATCTTCAACTGTATCCATAGTCTCTCCTTAAGCCTTGGTAACTGAATAAAAAATGACACAAATGTTATAAAATGGCAAGGCAAGGGACATATTTCTGACATAACAAAATAATGGTTGCATTCCCCAAAATAATGTTTTGATGTCTGATGTCAGTCTTTAAACAGTTAAAAACTGCTGAAAGTGGGAAGAAGGCGTTGACAGTAATACCATGATGCTCTTGGATCATACATTGGCAGAAAAGCTTTTAGCACTGAATCATTGGTGTAACTTTATACCCCCGCCCTTTATGATTGTGGGTATAATTAAATAAGAATCATCTAAATTTTAATTCTTGAAGATATATTATTGTATCATACATACCTTTCTGTCAGTGATGTACTTTAAACAAATATGCTCCCACAATACTGTTTTCTCCACCTGAAAGAAAAACAGAAACCCAAAAGTATCACATTTTTAAATAAACCAGTACTGTATAGATAAATCAGATTTACTTAGAGTATGAGGTAACAGGATATTTATATAGAATCTATGTTAACAAAATGCAATAGCTTCTACAATACCAGACGAAGTTGACACAGCTCTGTAAATATTTATTGAAATTTTTTTGTTACTACGTTTATTAACATAATACAGTTCAATATCGTTAAATATAATTCTGTAGACCTAGTATGGTAGCCTACGTGGCAACATGTAGAGATCGAAAACCGAACGAATATGGTTGCTATCAATTCCATTGTATTTTTCATTGGTGCACATTGGCTACACCTATCTCACCTTAATAATCCATTAACGATGACCAATACACTGACAATATATGGTGATATTTATTTTTTAACTGTCGACTAGCTTTTCATCACCAATATGACAATACCGCAAACACCCCGTTATAGCGCGCGACGAGAGACTCGTTTTACTTTTGCTCGTTTTCATTAGAAGGAAGTCGGACATAGATCTAGTTGTCGGAAAATGATGGCTTGATTCCTTTTTGGAAATAATAAAAATACACCATGATAAGAGCCTTGCTAAAATAAAATGTATAGACAGCACCAACAACCTGATGGTCCACATTTATGCTACTTCAGTCAGTGCTAATTAGCCCTTTTCGGAAACAAGAAGTATGTTTCTGTCTCTTCCCGAAAATACAATTTTTCATAACATTATTGAGCGCATTAAGACTAAGGCTATAACTAGTAGCCTACAGAGAGTCGATCTGAAAATACTTCCATTGTTTTGATCCCCTCTCTTCGCTGTATAAGAGAAATCTACTTAACCTTTCCCATGGCCTGAATGAGCCACATTGTTTCACAAAAATCAAAGTCAGAAGATTAGTACATGTAAACTTTACATAGTAATGATTTCAGAAATAACACGGAAGAAATGGCGATTACTGTCAGTGGTCAGTAGGCGATGCATAAGTTAGGCCTATTTACAGACCTACACGTTTACGATCGAAACCCGAACATAATATGACGGCCACAAAACGCCGCCAGACTGAATTCTGGTCAAACATATACTGCTTGCCTTTTGTAATTACCCTTGGTATCCATAAAATAATAATATGGAAAAAAATCTTAAGCCTCCTTCACCTCTATATATACTTCATGTTCTGTGTATCAAATACAGACGCTCAGTGAAAGTGACCGGCAAACTGCATTCTAAACCCCGCCACTTCTGAATAATACGATACATTTAAATCATTTGACGATCTGCATGTACATAAACATATCAACAAGCGGAGGCTGCTTCTGAAAAATAAATTTACCTCATCCGAATTCACAGATCATCTGTCCAGTTCCAGTTGCTGCACAATCTCTTGGTTGTAGACTTCTAATATGTCTAGAGTGAGCTTGAACTAAGATGGCTGGTGACAACAAATCTTCCGCGACAATGTGACGTCATTCTGACGTCACTTCACGAGGCATCAGGCTAAACTTTTTCAGCAGTCGCTCTCACGCCGCAAATAATGGGAGCAATTGTTTTTAACTGTAATTTTGCTTATGACAACATTCAGTAGACAGATAATTTCGTTATAGATATATATATGTTTAAAAAAAAATAAAACTAACAGATGGTAGATCTACAAGTGGTTTCCTAAACATCATTTACAAAAAGTGTTGTAATGTCCAAAGCACAACGTTATCACAACGTTAATTTGCAACGTTGTTGTTACGTTGTGGAATGACGTTGTCATAGAGATACGCAATTACGTTCTGGAAATTTTAGTATTAAGAGATGAAAATGTAAATGCCGAATATATAGAAAGGTAATGCATTATGCCTTGGTATTCTGACAAATTCATGTTGATTTTGATAAAGCAGTTCTATTCCTTTATGACTATCGAGAAGCAAACTCTATAACGTTTCACCGACGTTTCAGAAACGTAGCTACAAAACGTTGTGTGATGTCCAATGCACAACGTTTTCACAACGTGAATGTGCAACGTTGTTATAACGTTGTGAAATAACGTTGCACGTTGACGTTATAACAACGTTGTGACAACGTAATATCACGACGTTACTAATCCACAACCTTTCCACAATGTTGTGACAACGTCGTGTGTTACCTGGATATATACCATGACTGACTGTATATATCTCAGGCTAGCTAGGCAAGGTGAAGCAGTAGGATCTATATACCATGACTGACTGTATATATGTCAGGTTGGCTAGGCAAGCTGAAGCTGAAAGATCTATATACCATGTCTGACTGTATATATCTCAGCCTAGGCAATGTCAAGCAGTAGGATTTATATACCATGTCTAACTGTATATATCTAAGGCTAGGCAATGTCAAGCAGTAGGATTTATATACCATGTCTAACTGTATATATCTCAGGCTAGGCAATGTCAAGCAGTAGGATCTAAATACCATGCCTGACTGTATATATCTCATGCTACCTGGGCAAGGTGAAGCAGTAGGATCTATATACAATGTCTGACTGTATATATCCCAGGCTAGGCAAGTTGAAGCAGTAGGATCTACATACCATGACTGACTGTATATATCTAGGGCTAGCTAGGCAAGGTGAAGCAGTAGGATCTATATACCATGTCTGACTGTATATATTTCAGGCTAGCTAGGCAAGGTGAAGCAGTAGGATCTATATACCATGACTGACTGTATATATCTCAGGCTAGCTAGGCAAGGTGAAGCAGTAGGATTTATATACCATGTCTGACTGTATATATTTCAGACTAGCTAGGCAAGGTTAAGCAGTAGGATCTATATACCATGACTGACTGTATATATCTCGTGCTACCTGGGCAAGGTGAAGCAGTAGGATCTATATACAATGTCTGACTGTATATATCCCAGGCTAGGCAAGGTGAAGCAGTAGGATCTACATACCATGTCAGACTGTATATATCTCAGACTAGCTAGGCAAGGTGAAGCAGTAGGATCTATATACCATGTCTGACTGTATATATCTCAGGCTAGCTAGGCAAGGTGAAGCAGTAGGATTTATATACCATGTCTGACTATATATATATCAGGCTAGGCAAGGTGAAGTAGTAGGATCTATATACCATGTCTGACAGTATATATCTCAGGCTAGGCAAGGTGAAGCAGAAGGATCTACATACCATATCTGACTGTATATATCTCAGGCAAGGCATGGTGAACCAGTAGGATTTATATACCATGTCTGACTGTATATATCTCAGGCAAGGCATGGTGAACCAGTAGGATTTATATACCATGTCTGACTGTATATATCTCAGGCAAGGCAAGGTGAAGCAGTAGGATTTATATACCATGTCTGACTGTATATATCTCAGGCAAGGCAAGGTGAAGCAGTAGGATTTATATACCATGTCTGACTGTATATATCTGAGGCTAGGCAATGTGAAGCAGTAGGATCTATATACAATGTCTGACTGTAATCTCAGGCTAGCTAGGCGAGGTGGAGCAGAAGGATCTATATACCATGTCTGACTGTATATATCTGAGGCTAGGCAAGGTGAAGCAGTATGATCTATATACCATGTCTGACAATATATCTGAGGCTAGGCAAGGTGAAGCAGTATGATCTATATACCATGTCTGACTGTATATATCTCAGACTAGGCAAGGTGAAGCAGTAGGATCTATATACCATGTCTGACTGTATATATCTCAGGCTAGGAAAGATGAAGCAGTAGGATATATATACCATGTCTGACTGTATTATATCTCAGGCAAGGCAGGGTGAAGCAGTAGGATCTATATACCATGTCTGACTGTATATATCTCAGGCTAGGCAAGGTGAAGCAGTATGATCTATATACCATGTCTGACTGTATATATCTCAGGCAAGGCAAGGTGAAGCAGTAGGATTTCTATACCAGTTCTGATTGTATATATCTCAGGCTAGGCAAGGTCAAGCAGTAGTATTTATATACCAGGTCTGACTGTATATATCTCAGGCAAGGCAAGGTGAAGCAGTAGGATTTATATACCATGTCTGACTGTATATATCTCAGGCTACGCAAGGTGAAGCAGTAGGATCTATATACCATGTCTGACTGTATATCTGAGGCTATGCAAGGTGAAGCAGTATGATCTATATACCATGTCTGACGGTATATATCTCAGACTAGGCAAGGTGAAGCAGTAGGATCTATATACCATGTCTGACTGTATATATCTCAGGCAAGGCAAGGTGAAGCTGTAGGATCTATATACCATGTCTGACTGTATATATCTCAGGCTGGCTAGGCAGGCTGAAGCAGAAAGATCTATATACCATGTCTGACTGTATATATCTCAGCCTAAGCAAGGTCAAGCAGTAGGATTTAAATACCATGTCTAACTGTATATATCTCAGGCTAGCTAGGCAATGTCAAGCAGTAGGATCTAAATACCATGCCTGACTGTATATATCTCATGCTACCTGGGCAAGGTGAAGCAGTAGAATCTATATACAATGTCTGACTGTATATATCCCAGGCTAGGCAAGGTGAAGCAGTAGGATCTACATACCATGTCAGACTGTATATATACCAGGCTAGCTAGGCAAGGTGAAGCAGTAGGATCTACATACTATGTCTGACTGTATATATACCAGGCTAGCTAGGCAAGGTGAAGCAGTAGGATCTACATACTATGTCTGACTGTATATATACCAGGCTAGCTAGGCAAGGTGAAGCAGTAGGATCTATATACCATGTCTGACTTTATATATCTTAGGCTAGGCATGATGAAGCAGTAGGATCTACATACCATGTCTGACTGTATATATCCCAGGCCAGCTAGGCAAGGCGAAGCAGTAGGATTTATATACCATGTCTGACTGTATATATCTCAGGCAAGGCACGGTGAAGCAGTAGGATTTATATACCATGTCTGACTGTATATATCTCAGGCAAGGCAAGGTGAAGCAGTAGGATTTATATACCATGTCTAACTGTATATATCTCAGGCAAGGCAAGGTGAAGCAGTAAGATTTCTATACCATGTCTGACTGTATATATCTGAGGCTAGGCAAAGTGAAGCAGTAGGATCTATATACAATGTCTGACTGTAATCTCAGGCTAGCTAGGCGAGGTGAAGCAGTAGGATCTATATACCATGTCTGACTGTATATATCTCAGGCTAGGCAAGGTGAAGCAGTATGATCTATATATCATGTCTGACTGTATATATGTCAGACTAGGCAAGGTGAAGCAGTAGGATCTATATACCATGTCTGACTGTAAATATCTCAGGCTAGGAAAGGTGAAGCAGTAGCATCTATATACCATGTCTGACTGTATATATCTCAGGCAAGGCAAGGTGAAGCAGTAGGATCTATATACCATGTCTGACTGTATATATCTCAGGCTAGGCAAGGTGAACCAGTAGGATATATATACCATGTCTGACTGTATATATCTCAGGCAAGGCAAGGTGAAGCAGTAGGATTTCTATACCATGTCTGACTGTATATATCTCAGGCTAGGCAAGGTCATGCAGTAGGATTTATATACCAGGTCTGACTGTATCTATATCAGGCTAGGCAAGGTGAAGCAGACAGATCTATCTACCATGTCTGACTGTATATATCTCAGGCTAGCTAGGCATGGTGAAGCAGTAGGATCTATATACCATGTCTGACTGTATATATGTCAGGCTAGCTAGGCAAGGTGAAGCAGTAGGATCATTATACCATGTCTGACTGTATATATCTCAGGCTAGGCAAGGTGAAGCAGTAGGGTCTATATACCAAGTCTGACTGTACATATCTCAGGCAAGGCACGGTGAAGCAGTAGGATTTATATACCATGTCTGACGGTATATATCTCAGGCAAGGCAAGGTGAAGCAGTAGGATTTATGTACCATGTCTGACTGTATATATCTCAGGCAAGGCAAGGTGAAGCAGTAGGATTTCTATACCATGTCTGACTGTATATATCTGTGGCTAGGCAAGGTGAAGCAGTAGGAACTATATACAATGTCTGACTGTAATCTCAGGCTAGCTAGACGAGGTGAAGCAGTAGGATTTATATACCATGTCTGACTGTATATATATCAGGCTAGGCAAGGTGAAGCAGTATGATCTATATATCATGTCTGACTGTATATATCTCAGACTAGGCAAGGTGAAGCAGTAGGATCTATATACCATGTCTGACTGTATATATCTCAGGCTAGGAAAGGTGAAGCAGTAGGATCTATATACCATGTCTGACTGTATATATGTCAGGCTAGCTAGGCAAGGTGAAGCAGTAGGATCTATATACCATGTCTGACTGTATATATCTCAGGCTAGGCAAGGTGAAGCAGTAGGGTCTATATACTATGTCTGACTGTATTTATATCAGGCTAGGCAAGGTGAAGCAGAAAGATCTATATACCATGTCTGACTGGATATATCTCAGGCTAGCTAGGCAAGGCGAAGCAGTAGGATCTATATACCATGCCTGACTGAATATATATCAGGCTAGCTAGGCAAGGTGAAGCAGTAGGATTTATATACCATGTCTGACTGTATATATTTCAGGCTAGCTAGGCAAGGTGAAGCAGTAGGATCTATATACCATGTCAGACTCTATATATATCAGGCTAGCTAGGCATGGTGAAGCAGTAGGATTTATATACCATGTCTGACTATATATATATCAGGCTAGGTAAGGTGAAGCAGTAGGATTTATATACCATGTCTGACAGTATATATCTCAGGCTAGGCAAGGTGAAGCAGTAGGATCTACATACCATATCTGACTGTATATATCCCAGGCCAGCTAGGCAAGGTGAAGCAGTAGGATTTATATACCATATCTGACTGTATATATCTTAGGCAAGGCACGGTGAAGCAGTAGGATTTATATACCATGTCTGACTGTATATATCTCAGGCAAGGCAAGGTGAAGCAGTAGGATTTATATACCATGTCTGACTGTATATATCACAGGCAAGGCAAGGTGAAGCAGTAGGATTTATATACCATGTCTGACTGTATATATCTGAGGCTAGGCAATGTGAAGCAGTAGGATCTATATACAATGTCTGACTGTAATCTCAGGCTAGCTAGGCGAGGTGGAGCAGTAGGATCTATATACCCTGTCTGACTGTATATATCTCAGGCTAGGCAAGGTGAAGCAGTATGATCTATATACCATGTCTGACCATATATCTGAGGCTAGGCAAGGTGAAGCAGTATGATCTATATACCATGTCTGACTGTATATATGTCAGACTAGGCAAGGTGAAGCAGTAGGATCTATATACCATGTCTGACTGTATATATCTCAGGCAAGGCAAGGTGAAGCAGTACGATCTATATACCATGTCTGACTGTATATATCTCAGGCTAGGTAAGGTGAAGCAGTAGGATTTATATACCATGTCTGACTGTATATATCTCAGGCAAGGCAAGGTGAAGCAGTAGGATTTCTATACCATGTCTGACTGTATATATCTCAGGCTAGGCAAGGTCAAGCAGTAGGATATATATACCATGTCTGACTGTATATATCTCAGGCAAGGCAAGGTGAAGCAGTAGGATTTATATACCATGTCTGACTGTATATATCTCAGGCTAGGCAAGGTGAAGCAGTATGATTGATATACCATGTCTGACTGTATATATCTCAGGCAAGGCTAGGTGAAGCAGTAGGATCTATATATCATGTCTGACTGTATATATCTCACGCTGGCTAGGCAAGCTGAAGCAGAAAGATCTATATACCATGTATGACTGTATATATCTCAGCCTAGGCAAGGTCAAGCAGTAGGATCTAAATACCATGCCTGACTGTATATATCTCATGCTACCTGGGCAAGGTGAAGCAGTAGGATCTGTATACAATGTCTGACTGTATATATCCCAGGCTAGGCAAGGTGAAGCAGTAGGATCTATATACCATGTCTGACTGTATATATGTCTGGCTAGCTAGGCAAGGTGAAGCAGAAAGATCTATATACCATGTCTGACTGTATATATCTCAGGATAGCTAGGCAAGGTGAAGCAGAAAGATCTATATACCATGTCTGACTGTATATATTTCAGGCTAGCTAGGCAAGGTGAAGCAGTAGCATCTGTATACTATGTCTGACTGTATTTATATCAGGCTAGGCAAGGTGAAGCAGAAAGATCTATATACCATGTCTGACTGTATATATCTCACGCTGGCTAGGCAAGCTGAAGCAGAAAGATCTATATACCATGTATGACTGTATATATCTCAGCCTAGGCAAGGTCAAGCAGTAGGATTTATATACCATGTCTGACTGTATATATCTCAGGCTAGGCATTGTCAAGCAGTAGGATCTAAATACCATGCCTGACTGTATATATCTCATGCTACCTGGGCAAGGTGAAGCAGTAGGATCTATATACAATGTCTGACTGTATATATCCCAGGCTAGGCAAGGTGAAGCAGTAGGATCTATATACCATGTCTGACTGTATATATGTCTGGCTAGCTAGGCAAGGTGAATCAGAAAGATCTATATACCATGTCTGACTGTATATATCTCAGGATAGCTAGGCAAGGTGAAGCAGTAGGGTCTATATACCATGTCTGACTGTATATATTTCAGGCTAGCTAGGCAAGGTGAAGCAGTAGGATCTATATACTATGTCTGACTGTATTTATATCAGGCTAGGCAAGGTGAAGCAGAAAGATCTATATACCATGTCTGACTGTATATATCTCAGGCTAGCTAGGCAAGGCGAAGCAGTAGGATCTATATACCATGCCTGACTGTATATATCTCAGGCTAGCTAGGCAAGGTGAACCAGTAGGATCTATATACAATGTCTGACTGTATATATCCCAGGCTAGGCAAGTTGAAGCAGTAGGATCTACATACCATGTCTGACTGTACATATCTCAGGCTAGTTAGGCAAGGTGAAGCAGTAGGATATATATACCATGTCTGACTGTATATATCCCTGGCCAGCTAGGCATGGTGAAGCAGTAGGATTTATATACCATGTCTGACTGTACATATCTCAGACTGGGTAAGATGAAGCAGTAGGATCTATATAGCATGTCTGACTGTACATATCTCAGGCTAGCTAGGCAAGGTGAAGCAGTAGGATCTACATACTATGTCTGACTGTATATATCCCAGGCTAGCCAGGCAAGGTTAAGCAGTAGGATCTATATACCATGACAGACTGTATATATCTCAGGCTAGTTAGGCAAGGTGAAGCAGTAGGATCTCTAAACCATGTCTGACTGAATATATCCCAGGCTAGCTAGGCAAGGTGAAGCAGTAGGATCTACATACCATGTCTGACTGTATATATCTCAGGCTAGTTAGGCAAGGTGAAGCAGTAGGATCTCTAAACCATGTCTGACTGTATATATCTCAGGCTAGTTAGGCAAGGTGAAGCAGTAGGATCTATATACCATGTCTGACTGAATATATCCCAGGCTAGCTAGGCAAGCCGAAGCAGTAGGACCTATATACACATGGCTTACTGTATATATTTAAGGCTCGCCAAGACGAAGCAGTAGGATCTATGCATCATGTCTGACTGAGTCTGGCCCCTATGCTTATATATGTGTTGTATATGCAAACTTAGGTAAAGTGTAGGATGATTGCCATGCAGAGTACAGAGTGCATTATAGTGCTTTCATGTGCACGTTTGTTTGTAGTTTTGGTATGTACATAAATAGCATCTCTAGTTCATATATCCAGAAAAGAAGAAAATAAATTTAAAGAATAAAATGTGAAATCAATGCGTTTACAAATCAGAAATAAATAACTGTTGTACACTCAACACTTTCTCCGACTTCGTGCAAGGCTTGAAGGCTGTGATCTGGTCGAGAGTGAACTAGAAGCGTGTCCAGATTGCTGCATATTGTACCACCATGTTGCCACTCAAGACTATGGATTGAAGCAGTAGCTGTCACCAGTGCCCTTGGCATTCAGCGAATAGGTGTAGGTGTTGGAAATTGAATAATTACGACTTATGGTAGTACAGAAGTGTTAATACTATATCACTATAGCACGTCATCAGTGTAAGTCCCTCGCATTTTAGCCAGCCACTGATGATAAGCGAATTTCACCAGATTTTACGATCGCTTCTGTGCGGAAGGGCGCTCTCTTGGCGTAAACGTGTTATCCCATTAACAATCTTCCCGGTGCAAGGGAGCTTTTCAGCCAATCTTTGAAATAATGCCTCAACCTGTGGACAATTCCGATGCATCGACAACATTTTAAAAAGGCTGAAAACCATTTAATGATACACAAATTTAACGAGGTTATACAATCGCTTCTGTAGGCGCTGTCAAACTGAAGACGTGTTTTCCCATAACCAGAAGTAAGGTGCCTCAGATACATAATACTTACATAGATATGGACGTTTGTAATTGTAAGCGAAAAACACCATTTTCATAATTATAAATTGAAGCGACAAAACCCCTACCATATTCAAACGAAATATCTGCTAAAAGCAGACTATATCATTAGCATGTGTTTATGAATCACTTATGTGAAGTACTGATGCCAGATGCTCACAAACAGATGCGAGTACAGTGGGATACAGGATGCGCCGGTCACAAACACATGCAAAGGGAAGTGTATGTTCCACCACCTGGTAAAACACAAGAGAGCATATGCTTCAATTCAAAAAAGGAAATTGTACATAACAGCATGTTTGTCACTGATGCGACAAATACGGAAATGCCCTGAACACATCCGTCATGAAACGCATAGGCTGTATAGGGTGTGTTGCGTTGTTGTATCAGTTGAGAGCCTGTTTGGAGTGTGTTGCGTTGTTGTATCAGTGGAGAGCCTGTTTGGAGTGTGATGCGTTCTTGTATCACTGGAGAGCCTGTTTGGAGTGTGTTGCGTTGTTGTATCAGTGGAGAGCCTGTTTGGAGTGTGTTACGTTCTTGTATCACTGGAGAGCCTGTTTGGAGTGTGTTGCGTTGTTGTATCAGTGGAGAGCCTGTTTGGAGTGTGGTGTTTCTTGTATCAATGAAGAAAGTGATTGGAGTGGGTTTTCATTTTGTCCACAGCAGCATATTTCACTTTCAAAACGCATGGATCAACCTTCGAATGTCACAAAATAAGATGATGATGAGTGTTTTCAATAATTATGAAAAATATGTTTATTAACGCGAGTTTCGTTTTATGAGGAACGCCATAGTATTTTTGTTTTTCTTATTTCCAAATTCTCGCTAATAAAACCATGCTGTGTTGTGATATTTGTGATGCAATGTTGTTTGTGTTGATAGCACCTGTAAACGTACTGAGCATTAGTGTCGGTCTTTAGTCTTACGACAATTTAGTTATTTAATGTGTATAATTGCTACACGGTACATTGACTCCATGCACAGTCCACCATACGAAACGGGAGACATGTAGCACAACAGACGAATCGGTTCAGAGTTACAGCGGTTTCTTTATTAACAGTAAAAACACTTTAATTCACTTGGTTCTACAAGACGTTTTACCCCTGGCGAACGTTTCCTGATGTGTGGAGGGTGTCTCCCCCAATTAATACAGTTCCCGACCACTAGGTCACTGGAGAATCAAAACACAACCTTATCCATCACGGTCATCAATTAGCTGTCGGCAACTGTCAGTCAGTAACTGTCCCATCGTGACCATTAGGTCACCTTGACAGGAAATGAATAGCCCTGACGTGTGGAGGGTGCTTCCTCCTCCCTTGATACAGTTCACTTGCTATCTCTTCTGTGCCGATCACCACGAGCCCACCTGCCTATACAGCCTCTGGCCACACTGAATAGTGTTACAGACATCAGTGAACTGATTCCTGTATCAAGTAACGGTATTTCTGCCGCATGCCCTTGTTGTTGCTTCATATGTCTAACAATGTTGCTAAGGAACCAGGGTGGCATGAGGGTGGTCAGAGGGACTTGAAATAATGCTGGCATCAAAATGTAGAGGTTGAACTCTAGAGTATGGATGATGCGTCATCTGACGTGCATTCCACGCGTTGACGCTGAACTTCCACAGCAGGTATCATGCATCATCTAACAAACAGCTGTGCAATCAGTGTGTTGATGCTGACCTTCAACAGCATGTCGCATGAATCATTCAACAAACAGCTGTGCATTCAACGTTATGATGATGAACTTCCACAGTGTGCATGATGCCTCCCCTCACGAACAGTTGTGCAGTCAGTGTGTTTTGCTAGCGTTGTCGAGGTAACAAAAATAACTCTGTCACTGAAACGGTGATCTTGCATATTGAAATTCTTCTTCTGTTTCTAGACGTGTGTTCTCATTATGGTTGAATAATCTCTCAATTAATAATAAAAATGTTTGACACCAACCCTCCTACAAGTGTTTTCTGAAGTAAACATAAAATATATTCAAATACAAATCTCCCAAACAGCCTTCTCAATTAGGTATGGACTATATTAGATACAAACCCTGCCCTCTTGCGTGTTCTATATCCAACATAAAGTTCCAGGCAATGATCATGAAACGTATCCATACAATTCTGGCTTTCTAAATGTCTTACCTTTTATTGTAAAACGAATGTGTTTGCTGCAATTAGAATCTTTGAGGTGCAATAGATAATTGGAGATACATTTTGGTATTTGCAATGTCGATGTTAAGTATGTGCTTTTGAGACAATCAATGACTACAAATATTTAGACCTAGAGCTTACAAGATGTTATGAATCCTTCATCCTTTTGTTAGTATGTCATGCAGATAATAAGAAAAAATTAGATTCTCCGGAACTGATTTCTTACTTAAATGAAATTATAAACGACAAGTAAGCGTAATTACAAATAAGTATTAAAAATTATCTGGGATGAGAATTGAGAGGTTAATGCACATACTAAGTGTAGGCTACAAGATTGATCTGGACGAGAACTGCCAGTTTCAGATTTAAGCACAGAAGCCCGTCAGAGTAAGGCTTTAGATCACGAACAGCTCAAGGGAAATAACTCTTGGCAACCTCTCGGGTGGCAGTTTAACAAGCATCAGTGCAGTACAGGGAACATGAAACCCTATCAGAGTGTCAAATATGTAGGGATAACAAATACAACTTGTTAACTGGCCTCCACTCCCCGAGATCTCTTCCAAACAAATACCCTTAATGATATGTATCAGTTGTTTGTGCCAAGTGTCAAGTCATCCCTCTTGCCAAAACGTCTTCTGGATAAATTTGTGTCACTCTTTATCCATGGATCTATAAATCAATATGATAAGGCGCTCTCGCTGGTCTCTTATATTTCTACTTGGATAAATTAGTGGAAAAGAATGGGCTATTGGACTGTTATTTAACAATATTAGATCATCATTATACCTTGTTATGTGGCCCTGTAATTTATTGTTAAACAGTGTTGTAACTGTATTACATTGTTGGGATTCCAAAGAAGCCTGTAACATTATGTTTTGATGCTTCTTAGTTGTCAGAAATGTAGAATACCCATGACGATCCGGATTAGAAAAGGTCTTCAGGAACCCATGCTTGCTGTAAAAGGCGACTTCGCTTGTCGTAAAGAGGCAAGTAACGAGATAAGTCGGTCAGGCTGGCTGACTTGGTTGATGCATGGCAATTTCTTTGGTTAAGTAATTATTGCAGTGATGCCTACAAAATATGGTTATGCTATCTAAGGTGTTTGTTTCAAATATGATATACCTTCAATTCTAATGCAATGTTTATACAAATATTAATACAACTATTAAATGACTTGAGGCCAGTATATAGAATAATGTATCCGTTGCAATAAGCAACGAACAAGTAACACATGTAGTAGTGGTGCATGCCACAGTATGCCCAAAGTCAGCAATTGAACCCAAAGTTGTCGGACTTTCATTTTTGTGGAAGCCTCGGTGGCTGAGTGGGTTAGATCACTGACTTTGTGTCCTGGCGATTAGGTGCCTCACCCTGGCAGGTGTGGATTCGAATCCCGGACGGGACTCAACCCCCCAAAAATACTAGAATCTGTACTTTACCAAGAAAGAATTAGCGTTTTTTCGAAAGGCATTTCAGACCGCAGATAACATTTTCAATATTGATACTATCATACATAGATATCTGTCCAGAAGAAGGTGTAATGTATGCTGCGTTTATTAACTTAAAAGCTGCATTCGTTTCAGTTTATCGAAATGGGTTGTTATATAAACATTAAAGGCAGAGCATGTAGACTCTTCATGAATATTTACCTTAATTTCAGATAGAAATTCTGCGCCTTTTGTATGTCACTCTGGGGTAAGACAAGGCTGCCAAATGTCACCTGTTTTGTTTTCATATACTTTTTTTTAAATTATGATGGCCAGCATTGGATAACTCTGGGATTTTTGGGAAGTGTCAGTCTTTTATTCGCTGATGACATTGTCCTTATGGATGGCGGTGTTTTTGGTTTACAATAGCTCCTTAATTTATTGAGAACATTTATCGAAAATAAACAAATTAATATTGAAAGCAGTAAAGTTATTCATAAATTTCCGAAATGGAGGTCAATTATGAAATTATGAAAAGTTTGGAATATAACATAAATCTCGAGATCGTACAAAGTTATATATATCTGGCTTAGGCGTCCATCACATGAAGAAAATGCTATCTCGAAGCATTCGTATACAATTCAGTACAACAGAGCAGTAAATGGTAAAACCTGTTGGGCGGCAAATATTAAATTACTACCCTTTGGTGTGGCTTTGGTGAAGCTTGGCAGCAACAAAATGTTGGAGGTTACAATTTATTCATTTCTATTTTGAAACAGAGATGTTCGGATATTGATTACTTACTGCCAAATGGTGATACAGCAACTTATTCTAAACTAGAATCTTTACTATTGAATAACAGATGCGCTAGCCTACGAATTTCCCTCCCAACATATTAACGTTAAAATTTACAGAAAAATTGTGTTGTTCACGTAGTGACAAACTGATAGAAGTAGGAAGAATGTATAATATCCTAAGAGCGAAAAGACTTTGTCCTTGTTGTATTATCCTTATGTTGAATCCGAGTTCCATGTCTGCCTTGAATGTGAAGCTTCAAATACTATTTTGCAAAATGTATTGAATTTTTGTTCTGGCACAAAAGTAGTGCAGCACATATATCAAGGAAGCGTCAATAATGTGGTTACATTATAAGCTGCATTGCATACGAACAACATAATGTGTGATGTTTGTTTTAAAATTGCTGATACTCTGCCCTCTGTCCAGATGTACTTAATACTGTTCTGTATATCTGTCAGGGGCAGGTGGCCCATTTACGTCAACAAACCATCAACTCATTGATAACTAATCTTTCACATCTCGGAAAGTTGATTACATGACACTTATTACTCCAGACAGACGCCAACCAGTCTATACTGTTAGATTAAAACGCCACTTCAACCCTCCTCGTCAGCTTCAACAAGGCACGTAGCTATTGTTCCAAAATCACTGACTAACACTGAGTCCTACTTCTGGCAGATAACAGGTTCAAAGTAGCTTTTATCCACATGGCCCTGACGTAGTTACATATATTGTCACCTAAATACATTTAATGTCACACACCTATCCTATCATCAAAACTGTGGATAATTAACACACATCTTTACACTAGTGTTATACATTATCATCAACATTTATTTCAAATTATATTTAAATTAACGTCGTCACTTTACACTAGTTACCTATTTGCACTTACTTGTTAAACACGTGCACCTATTACAAATGCATTACAATGTCACACAACACATACTCTCACATACTAGTAATATACTAATTACACATACGTCACGGTGTCACACAACACATACTCTCACATACTAGTTATATACTAATTACACATACGTCACAGTGTCACACAGCACATACTCTCACCTACTAGTTATATACTAATTACACATACGTCACAGTGTCACACAACACATACTCTCACATACTAGTAATATACTAATTACACATACGTCACAGTGTCACACAACACATACTCACATACTAGTTATATACTAATTTCAAACACGTCACAGTGTCACACAACACATACTCTCAGATACTAGTTATATACTAATTTCACACACGTCACAATGCCACACAACACATACTCTCACATACTAGTTATATACTAATTTCACATACGTCACAGTGTCACACACCACATACTCTCACCTACTAGTTATATACTAATTTCACACACGTCACAATGTCACACAACACATACTCTCACATACTAGTTATATACTAATTTCACACACGTCACAGTGTCACACAACACATACTCTCACATACTAGTTATATACTAATTTCACACACGTCACAGTGTCACACAACATATACTCTCACATACTAGTTATATACTAATTACACACACGTCACAGTGTCACACAACATATACTCTCACATACTAGTTATATACTAATTTCACACACGTCACAGTGTCACACAACACATACTCTCACATACCAGTTATATACTCATTACACATACGTCACAGTGTCACATAACACATATTGTCACATACCAGTTATATACTCATTACACATGTACGTCACAGTGTCCCTTAACACATATTGTCACATACCAGTTATATACTCATTACACATACGTCACAGTGTCACATAACGCATAGTGTCAAATACCAGTTATATACTCATTACACATACATCACTGTCTCATGTAACACATATTGTCACATACCAGTTATATACTCATTACACATACGTCACAGTGTCACTTAACACATATTGTCACATACCAGTTATATACTCATTACACTTACGTCACAGTGTCACTTAACACATATTGTCACATACCAGTTATATACTCATTACACATACGTCACAGTGTCACTTAACACATAGTGTCAAATACCAGTTATATACTCATTACACATACATCACTGTCTCATGTAACACATATTGTCACATACCAGTTATATACTCATTACACATACGTCACAGTGTCACTTAACACATATTGTCACATACCAGTTATATACTCATTACACATACGTCACAGTGTCACTTAACACATATTGTCACATACCAGTTATATACTCATTACACATAGTTCACAGTGTCACTTAACACATAGTGTCAAATACCAGTTATATACTCATTACACATACATCACAGTGTCAAATAACACATATTGTCACATACCAGTTATATACTCATTACGCATACGTCACAGTGTCACACAACACGCATTGTCACATACCAGTTATATATTCATTACACATAGATCACTGTGTCACATAACATATATTGTCACATACTAGTTATATACTCATTACATATACATCACGGTGTCACATAACACATAGTGTCTCATACCAGTTATATACTCATTACACATACATCACAGTGTCACAAAACGGATATTGTCACATACCAGTTATATACTCATTAGACATACATCACTGTATCATGTAACACATAGTGTCACATACTAGTCATATACTCATTACACATACATCACGGTGTCACATAACACAAGGTGTCACATACTAGTAATATACTCATTACACAGTCTATACCTAGATGTGAAAACGATTGCTTGTGTTTGTGATGGATGTCAACGGTTGGGGATGGTACGCTCACCTTGACGCGAAGAGCTGGTAGCATCACTATTACCTAGTGACGGAATCGTACAAGTGATTCTGCTTTTAGCAGATACTTCTTATGAATATAGAAAGGGTTTTGTGGCATTTATTTATTATTGTATTTTATTTGTTTGTGTATGGTCAACTTTAAGATGCCGGCTAGAAATGTATTCTGTGTGAGACAAACAAATTATTGGTATGAGGAACGTCAGCAGCCAAATTACTGAGCATGACCACCCGAACCATTAAGTCGCCTAGTACGAAAACCACAAGGCAGCTGCTTTTACCCAGAAGCACCACAGGGCTTTTGCTGTGAAAAGGAGGCAATACATTTATGCATATCCTGCTCTACTTATCAACATGCACACGAAGGTGTGAGATATAAAAGTGTGTAAATACTCTTGTTCGCTCAACACTTAAGATACATTCATACATTGAAATCAGACAAGCTTTAATTATCCTGCATTGTCATATGGTGTTTCTGCATTTAAGCGAATTATAGTTGCTATTAATTTCTCCTTTTGGGGACATATTATCATTTTGTTGTTAATTGGATACACATAGTTATTTCATCGTTATGATAACATCTGTCACGAAGCAAATCTAAATTGTCCTCAGTAATTCTGTTTCAAACAGAGGCAAACGTATGTACCAGATATTATGATAATAGGATTAAATTGCGTACTTCAGTTCGGATTTGTTGACTGGTATTTTCGGTGTTACGTGATCGCGGTGATCAGCTGATACTGTTTTCTGAGATGAGGGAAAACGTCGTGACATTGGAAAAGTTGAGTTAATTTAAAATGTTAGTAAAGTTTGGGAGCCATGCTTTACCACGTGCTATAACCGAAGAGCGCAATATCGAGGGGCCACTGTGCCTGCATGTGTACAGCCTGCAGATAAGCGAGCTAGATATCACCCAGACATAACACCTAGGAAATATGACCTTATGCTCAGAGCTATTGAAACCAGTAGATCTTATAAAACTGGTGTCGTATATCACATACAATGTGACTGTGGTGACTCCTATGTAGATAAAAAATCCAGGCCCCTACCCATTAGAATAAAAGAACACAAGGCCTCAGTACAAAAAATGACTCAAAAGCAGCCATATCCGACCACACCCAAACCCACCCGGACCATAACATCCAGTGGAACAACATGAAGATCCTGGCCAACAATCAGTCAGACTACAAAATCAGAAAACTCCATCTACATCAAAAGGATCAAACCAGCAATGAACAGAGATCAAGGCTACTACATCCCGCCTGCTTACCATCAACAAATTGCTAAATCCCTATGTCCATCCAATTAATCCACTGGCTTCCAATCATCCCTATCAGTCTGCTTGCTGACTCTGTGTCTAATTAGACTATTAACTGGCTTCTAATCTACTGGCTTCCAATCATTCAATCAGCTCACTGTGTCCATCAATCAATTTACTGCATAAACATTGATGTTAATAAGAATATGTACCTATGTTGTCCAGCACTATCCAGGGAAGATATAAATTACGAAGAAATAAAAATAGACACGCCAAACCTAGAAGCCAACGGCATTAAAATCACATTAAATAACCGAAACATAAACATCATTAATATTTACCACGGGCGGAACAAAAAGTCCAACCTGAGGATCTAAACACACTACTCCAAATAAGCGATAAATCTACTATATTCCTAGGAGACTTTATCGCTCAACATCCTACATGGAGCATAGATGATAAAATAGATAATCATGGCAAATTAATCTCCGAATGGATAGAAACAAACGACCTAGTACTCCTTAATAGCAACCTACCCACGAGGTACGATAAGATAAACCAAAAAATGTCGGCTATTGACCTAACCATATGCAACGCAGATCTAGCCCAAAGTACTCAATGGGAAGTGCACGACGTCCCGCTAGGTAGTGACCACTTCCCCATAAACATAACCATAGGAAATACAAACGTACCAATCCAAACAGAAAACCAAGAACCAAAATTCCATAATAATAAAGGTAACTGGGACCAATTCCAAGATATCTGCAACGAAGCTAACGTAAACGAAATAGAAAATAATGATCCAGAAACCTATTGTAAAAACCTAACAGACTATATAATGAACGCAGCCAAAACCTCCATCCCCTTCAAAACATCTAAGACAGGCAAACCGACGGTACCATGGTGGAATGAGGAAATAGAACAGACTAGACGAAAACGTAAATCAGCCTTCAATAAAGCAAAACGAGACTACAAATATTTAAACATAGCCCACGAACTAAACCACCAGGTTCAAAAACTAGTCCAAATAGCAAAAGTAGAGACTAGAAAAAAATCTGCGAAGGTATAAATAACCGTACAGATGCCAGAACGGTCTGGCGCAAAATCCACGCCATTAGAGGCTTAAAACGACATAAAATACCTAACATTAACAACTCAACCAACCCCGCCCAAGAAGCAAATAATCTCGCCAACCACTTTTCGGCCGTTAGCAGTAACACCAACTTCAGCCAAAAATTCCAAGATAAACCTAAAACAGAAAACAAACCCACAAAAGAACCAAACAATAACAATCTAGAAATAAATCAACCCTACACAATGGAGGAGCTCCTCAACGTAATCCAAAACAGGAAAAAGGGCACAGCCCCAGGACTAGACCTAGCTTCTTACCAAATAATTACAAAAATCCCCCTAAAACTACTCCAGGCACTACTCAAACTATACAATCTCATCTACCTAAACGGACAGGTTCCTACTCCCTGGAAACAGGCCCAAGTCATACCAATCCCTTAACCTAATAAACCAGCTAATCAAGCTAACTCATATAGACCAATATCCCTAACTTCAAACTTATTACTTAACCGAAAAGAACATCATAAACCCAGATCAAAGAGGTTTCAATCCTGGCCGCTCAACCCTAGATAACCTCGCCCGACTAGAACAAGATATTAAGACATGACAACTAAAAAAACAATATACCACAGGGATCTTCTTAGACTTCTCTAAAGCTTTCGACATGGTATGGCACGGTGGGCTAATACAAAAACTTTAAAAAATAGGACTCAAAGGTCAGATAATAAACTACATCCAGGACTTCCTAAACAATCGTAAAATAACCGTGGGTATAAACCAAACACTATCGGACCAATGTCCCCTAGAAAATGGCACTCCACAGGGCAGTATCCTCAGCCCCACCCTCTTCAATATAATGATAAACGATCTATTCGAGGGCCTATATCAAAATTCGCGGATGATGGAGCCATCTGGATCCGCACTAAAAGCATGAAAATGGTCCAAAATTTACTCCAAAAATCTCTTAATAAAATACAACAATGGGCTGACAAATGGAGCTTCTCCCTTAACTCAGAAAAAACAACAGGAATAGTATTCAAACATAAAAACATGAAACCCGCCTCCCCAATCCTCCAGCTAAACAATCAAACAATCAAATTTCAAAAACAAACCAAATTCTTTGGACTTATTTTCGATGAACATCTCACCTGGGATGCTCAAATCCAAAACCTTACAACTAAATGCAGTAAAGACCTAAACACCCTAAGATGCCTAACTGGCTCTAACTGGGGAGCCTCCAAAGATACTCTCCTCTCTCTCTACATATCACTAATTAGATCAAAACTAGACTACGGCTACACCCTAAACAACTCTCTATCTAAAAAACTTGACTCAATACAATATCAGGCTCTCAAACTAATTACACGCACCCAGCATGGCACCTCCTACACCTCACTTCAGGCCTTAACGGGGCGGTCGGGTAGCCTAGTGGTTAAAGCGTTAGCTCGTCACGCCGAAGACCCGGGTTCGATTCCCAACATGGGTACAGTGTGTGAAGCCCATTTCTGGTGTCCCCCGCCGTGATATTGCTGGAATATTGCTAAAAGCGGCGTAAAACCTCACTCACTCACTCACTCACTCAGGCCTTAACAGGAGAAATGCCACTAAGTCTACGCAGGGAACAGCTAAGCTTAAATTTCTGGGCCTCGTCCCAATCAAACCCTCTCATCCATACACGAAAATACATACACGAAAATTGGCCAAATTGGTGTCACATTTACTCGGACGGATCCTCAGATCCGACCTCCAAACACACAGGTTTCGGAGTCCATACCACACAACCAACTAAAACCACACAACCCTTCCGACTCCCAAATAACCAATCAATATTCACGGCAGAACTAATGGACATGGCCTCAGCCCTCCATAATCAAGAATCCAAAAACCACAAAAAAATCCTAATACTTACCGACTCCCTAAGTGGACTGCAAGCCCTAAAAACACAAATATACCATAAACCGACCTAAATTAATAAATCAAATACTTAAAAGCTCCAACGACCTAACTAAGGCAGGCAAACAAATAACCTTCTTGTGGATACCCGCCCACGTAGGAATATACGGTAATGAAAACGCCGACAAAGCAGCTAAACTATCCCTCAAAATCCCAGAAATAAGCTTAAACTTACCCATCTCAAAATCAGAAATTAAAAGTGTAAACAAGCAAAAAATTACCAAAAAATAGCCATACTCACTCACTCACTGGCGCGAGGCATGATCGATTACCTGTTGCCATTGAGTGCACACCAACAATAAAATCACACCTACAATAGCTTTTGTTCACACAGAATACGTCCTGGGCTTACAGCTACGAAAAAAAATGATTACTTCTTAAATGTCTACACACATGTCTTATTATACAAACGGGTGTGGAGTGTCGTAGATACATGGGTAGTATATACACACGGGTGTGAAGTGTTGTAGATACATGAGGAAGTATATACACACGGGTGTGAAGTGTTGTAGATACATGAGGTAGTATGTACACACGGGTTCGGAGTTTTGTAGATACATGGGGTAGTATATACACACGGATGTGGAGTGTTGTAGATACATGGGGTAGTATATACACACGGATGTGGAGTGTTGTAGATACATGAGGAAGTATATACACACGGGTGTGAAGTGTTGTAGATACATAGGGTAGTATATACACACGGGCTTGGAGTGTTGTAGATACATAGGGTAGTATATACACACGGGTGTGGAGTGTTGTAGATACATGGGGTAGTATATACACGCGGGTGTGGAGTGTTTTAGATACATAGGGTAGTATATACACACGGATGTGGAGTGTTGTAGATACATGGGGTAGTATATACACATGGGTGTGGAGTGCTGTAGATACATGGGTAGTATATACACACGGGTGTGGAGTGTTGTAGATACATGGGTAGTATATACACACGGGTGTGGAGTGCTGTAGATACATGGGGTAGTATATACACACGGGTGTGTAGTGTTGTAGATACATGGGTAGTATATACACATGGGTGTGGAGTGCTGTAGATACATGGGGTAGTATATACACACGGGTGTGGAGTGCTGTAGATACATGGGTAGTATATACACACGGTTGTGGAGTGTTGTAGAAACATGAGAAAGTATATACACACTGGTGTGGAGTGTTGTAGACACATGGGGTAGTATATACACACGGGTGTGAAGTGTTGTAGAGACATGAGGAAGTATATACACACGGGTGTGGAGTGTTGTAGAGACATGAGGAAGTATATACACACGGGTGTGAAGTGTTGTAGAGACATGAGGAAGTATATACACACGGGTGTGGAGTGTTGTAGAGACATGAGAAAGTATATACACACGGGTGTGGAGTGTTGTAGATACATGGGGTAGTATATACACGCGGGTGTGAAGTGTTGTAGAGACATGAGGAAGTATATACACGCGGGTGTGAAGTGTTGTAGAGACATGAGGAAGTATATACACACGGGTCTGGAGTGTTGCAGATACATGGGGTAGTATATACACACGGGTGTGGAGTGTTGTAGAGACATGAGGTAGTATATCCACACGGGTGTGGAGTGTTTTAGATACATTAGGTAGTATATACACACGGATGTTGAGTGTTGTAGATACATAGGGTAGTATATACACACGGGTGTGGTGTCTTGTAGATACATGGGGTAGTATATACACACGGATGTTGAGTGTTGTAGATACATAGGGTAGTATATACACACGGGTGTGGAGTGTTGTAGATATTTGGGGTAGTATATACACACGGGTGTGGAGTGTTGTAGATACATGGGTAGTATATACACACGGGTGTGGAGTGTTGTAGATACATGGGTAGTATATCCACACGGGTGTGGAGTGTTGTAGAGACATGAGGCAGTATATCCACACGGGTGTGGAGTGTTGTAGATACTTGGGGTAGTATATACACACGGGTGTGGAGTTTTGTAGATACATGAGGTAGTATATACACACGGATGTTGAGTGTTGTAGATACATAGGGTAGTATATACACACGGGTGTGGAGTGTTGTAGATACATAGGGTAGTATATACACACGGATGTTGAGTGTTGTAGATACATGGGGTAGTATGTACACACGGGTGTGGAGTGTTGTAGATACATGGGTAGTATATACACACGGGTGTAGAATGCTGTAGATACATGGGTAGTATATACACACGGGTGTGGACTGTTGTAGATACATCGGGTAGTGTATACACACGAGTGTGAAGTGTTATAGATACATTGGGTAGTATATATACACGGGTGTGGATTGTTGTAGATACATGAGGTAGTATATACACACGGATGTGGAGTGTTGTAGAGACATGGCGTAGTATATACACACGGGTGTGAAGTGTTGTAGATACATGGGGTAGTATATACACACGGGTGTGGATTGTTGTAGATACATGAGGTAGTATATACACATGGGTGTGGAGTGTTGTAGAGACATGAGAAAGTATATACACATGGGTGTGGAGTGTTGTAGATACATGGGGTAGTATATACACATGGGTGTGGAGTGTTGTAGATACTTGAGGTAGTATATACACATGGGTGTGGAGTGTTGTGGAGATATGGGGTAGTATATACACATGGGTGTGGAGTGTTGTAGATACATGGGGTAGTATATACACATGGGTGTGGAGTGTTGGGGATACATGGGGTAGTATATACACATGGGTGTGGAGTGTTGTAGATACATGAGGTAGTATATACACACGGGTGTGAAGTGTTGTAGAGACATGGGGTAGTATATACACATGGGTGTGGAGTGTTGTAGATACATGGGTAGTATATACACATGGGTGTGGAGTGTTGTAGATACATGTGGTAGTATATGCACACGGGTGTGGAGTGTTGTAGATACATGTGGTAGTATATACACATGGGTGTGGAGTGTTGTAGATACATGTGGTAGTATATACACACGGGTGTGGAGTGTTGTAGATACATGTGGTAGTATATACACACGGGTGTGGAGTGTTGTAGATACATGAGGTAGTATATACACATGGGTGTGGAGTGTTGTAGAAACATGTGGTAGTATATACACATGGGTGTGGAGTGTTGTAGATACATGTGGTAGTATATACACATGGGTGTGGAGTGTTGTAGATACATGTGGTAGTATATACACATGGGTGTGGAGTGTTGTAGATACATGTGGTAGTATATACACATGGGTGTGGAGTGTTGTAGATACATGTGGTAGTATATACACACGGGTGTGGAGTGTTGTAGATACATGAGGTAGTATATACACATGGGTGTGGAGTGTTGTAGAAACATGTGGTAGTATATACACACGGGTGTGGAGTGTTGTAGATACATGAGGTAGTATATACACACGGGTGTGGAGTGTTGTAGATACATGAGGTAGTATATACACGCGGGTGTGGAGTGTTGTAGATACATGTGGTAGTATATACACACGGGTGTGGAGTGTTGTAGATACATGAGGTAGTATATACACATGGGTGTGGAGTGTTGTAGAAACATGAGAAAGTATATACACATGGGTGTGGAGTGTTGTAGATACATGAGGTAGTATATACACATGGGTGTTGAGTGTTGTAGATACATGTGGTAGTATATACACACGGGTGTGAAGTGTTGTAGATACATGGGGTAGTATATACACATGGGTGTGGAGTGTTGTAGATACATGAGGTAGTATATACACATGGGTGTGGAGTGTTGTAGATACATGTGGTAGTATATGCACACGGGTGTGGAGTGTTGTAGATACATTGGGTAGTATGTACACACAGGTGTGGAGTGTTGTGGAGATATGGGGTAGTACGTAGAGACGGGATTGGAGTGTTGTGGGGATATGGGGTAGTATGTACCGACGGGTGTAGACTCATCAACATGCACACGAAAGTACAGTCGTACATATTCATGCTACTCTCAACACTTAACATATATTCATACCTTGTACTGCTTGTCATGAATAACTCAAACAAGTTTTAATTATCCTACTTCGTCATATGGTATTTCTGCATTTAAGTGAATTATAGTTGCTATTAATTATGCCATCTCCTTTTAAGGCTATTTCCATTTTGCCGTATATTGTATACACAAAGTTATTTCAAACAGAGACAAACATCTGTACTGTATTTGACATGCCTGCAGATAAGCGACCTAGATATCACAATGCAAATATTTCCTTGTGCAGTGAGCTATTGAAACCAGTAACTACAGTTATCGCATAATGGCACGGTCTGTAGTTTCACGTCAACTGTCGACCCTGCCATTTAAATTCACACTGGAAACAAATCAACAACAATAATCACATTTAGCGTTCAGGGGTGCCTACATATATTACCCGCAAGGGCACTGATGTATCAGATATTATTTTAGTTATTTTCATTGAGCATTGTATTTGTTGGTTCATGCTGATTCACGCCAATTGTTCAGTTGTTTTCGGGAGCGGGCTATAGATATATGTATTCATACCAGCGCTGAGAAGAAAATCTTTTGGAAATGTTGTCATCCATGTTTCATAATGCAATGTATGTGGTGACGTGGCAACAAAAGAAGGACTGGGTTGATGTCTCTGCTTGTGGTCGGGAAACAAACATCTTTGCATACTTTCTTTATCTATACTACAGGTAAAATATAACACAAACAATTCGCATTCGGTACTGATTAAAGAAAGAATGTTAAACATTTGATTAACTCGACACAGCTAACCCCTAATTTCTAGTGTAGTGTATTGTATTGCATATGTAACTATCTACACCCAACTCATATACATGTGTAGCTGCAGGGACCAGTATAACCTACTGACGCCCAAACACAGCAATTACATGGGGAATCCACTAGTCCATGTTGTACAGTGCCTAGCAATTTAAAGTTGCATAAAATATGCTCAGAAAAAATGTTTTGTGTGTATATTTTGATGAACAACTTATTTCAGTTTTCATAATTTGCCATATTCCCTGGCTCGAATTTAAAAAGAAAGCATAACCCCATGATAGAAGTATTTAATTAATGTAAATGTATATCTAGGGTTAGGGTTTAAAGTTAGGGTTAGGTTGCCATAACCTTGGCATACTTTGAAGCAGGGGCAACGGTCGGAAATCGGCCTTTATTTTGTCATTTTGGGCACATACAGGTATATACAATGTTAATAACTAAATGTAGGAATGTATTTGTATTGACTGGTAGGAACATGACTTCTGTATTTCGGAATTCCCGTTTTAGTAACAATTCATAGACCATTTCATTAGTTTTTCTCTTTGAAAGCCATGACAAATGTATATTGTGTCTACATTTCCTTGCGTTGTTTGTGGCGATGGTAACAGACAGAATGTTCCTAATTTCATGCACGGAACTAGAATACAGCGATTGTGTCGAGAATGGGATCATTTGAATAAGAATAACCATAGCAAATACACAAGGTGAGTTTATTCAACATGCTTTCATACACATTCTGTATATACTCAACAATGTGCTTCCCAAGTATGTGGTAATATCTCCTAAACAACCTGCCAAGTTTTGCACAAGTGATTGCACAAGCAGGGTGCGTGATATAAACATGTATGCGTGGTCACAATACTTTCTGGTCTGTCGTTATTCATCGTGTTTTATGCTGTGACACCCTTTACGGCCACGTTGTGCTAACACTACACGTACATAAAGCTATAACTGCATGTCATTTCTCCTCACTATTGTGCAACTGATTGCGAACACATTGACACAATCTTCTCCAGCTCAACAGGGAAATTCCTGAAGTGTATCCAAGCAAACATTATCAGTCTGGAGCATTATCGGGATGTCAGAGACACATGTATTTTAGAAACAAAACATGTGTTGGTGCTACGATCCAATTTTGATTTAGTATTTCACGATAACGTGGATGTAATATACATTTATATAACACAAATATCAACATGGATAAAGAGATGCATTTTGTTGCCATAGTAACAGGCTCAGGTGCGCTATGTGCATCATAAGATCCCAACAACTGAACCCAGGTGCAGAAACCTTGTGAAAAATACACATTACAGTTATTCTAAGAAACTAGCAGCTTGAAAATAATACTCATCACAAGTTTCTTGTGTTCCCGATAATAGTGAATGCATGAGGTGCTTGACCCATTCATAAAACACCAGGGGATTAGGATATTACTTTCTTCCGTACATGCATTCACTGAGAACAAACATTAATCGTAGGACAAGCATCTTGTGCAATATACCAGCCAATCAAAAGTCAACCAGAACGTGTTACCGCACAACACCTACCACAATATGTGCCTCATTTAACATGATAAGTCTCTAGTAAGATATTGATAATCACTTGTGAGGCCTCATAACGTGAACTTGGCAGGAGCCGTTTGTTCAAACTGGCGCGGGTTGAGGTGACATACTGTATGGAACAACTTCCTGAATACATCCGTGGAGACTTTCTGGGGTGTAGATTCTAACACAGTTATCAAGGGGTGAGTGAGTGAGTGAGTATGGATTTATGCAGCTTTTATCAAGATGCCAGCAATATCACGGCGGGGGACACCAGAAATGGGCTTCACACATTGTACCCATGTAGGAAATTCAAGCTGGGTTTTGGGTGTTTCTTGTGAGCGCTTTAAGTACTAGGCTACCCCACCACCTAACTACCAAAGCACTACTGTACCAATTGATTAGGTGTGAATCGTTAACATGTGGATAACAACTATAGGGCATCAGCTCTAGCATATTGTCTCATAGTTGAGAGTAAAGAAAATTGAGTAAATAAACACAAACATTCTCCCTACTGGAAATATTAGATTCAACTTATGCCATCATCTCTTTCACAATAAGGAAATTGTAATTTTCGAAATGTGAAAAGAGTTAAACCAACCGTTTACATATATATGCACCAAATTCAATAAGGAAGGAATAACTACTAATTTCATATGAAATACACATTTTGTAACAATCAAATCGAGGTCATAACAGTGGAACAGTTTGTGATGACACTGAAGAAAGAATGACGCTACGTAAGCATTAATATACATCAATACATGCATGTTCTCCACGTTTTGCCTTACGTACACTGTAAGATCATCGTCATACAGCTTCAGGTAACAACAACAACAACACCTTGAAAGATAATCAGTATGTATACAACATTTCAGTATGTCTATGCAAGAGGAGGAAGGTTGCAACCATTAAGGCCACAATTAACACGGCCAACATTGCTTTAACACTCCCATAGGTAGGAGGACCGAGAGTACGTATGTTCTTATCATGTTTGCTGATTTCACTGTACATTCTTTCTTGCTGCTCTTGGTTGAGTTTCTTCTCTTCTTGGTCCACGCAGCTGGACAGGATTCTCTGAAGAACCCTGAGATGCTGGAGTTTAGAGATCACATCCGCATCTGTTTCATGAACGTAGTTCCTGACGAAACTGATAGACGAGGGGAGTACGCCAGTCTTCTTTGACATCAACCTGACAGCTTCCTGTACTTTACTCGACTGGTACAGGTTGGGCAGATTGGTTCTGTAACGGAACCGTGGGTCACACTCATCAAGGTGGGTGAGGACCAGGTGGATGGATGTGTCTGAAACATGAGAACAAGCCAAGTATACAAGGTGGGTGAGGACCAGGTGGATGGATGTGTCTGAAACATGAGAACAAGCCAAGTATACATGGTGGGTGAGGACCAGATGGATGGATGTGTCTGAAACATGAGAACAAGCCCAATATACAAGGTGGGTGAGGACCAGGTGGATGTGGATGTGTCTGAACCATGACATCAAGCCCACTATACAAGGTGGCTGAGGACCAGGTGGATGGATGTGTCTGAAACATGAGAACAAGCCAAGTATACAAGGTGGGTGAGGACCAGATGGATGGATGTGTCTGAAACATGACAACAAGCCCAATATACAAGGTGGGTGAGGACCAGATGGATGGATGTGTCTGAAACATGAGAACAAGCCCAATATACAAGGTGGGTGAGGACCAGGTGGATGTGGATGTGTCTGAACCATGACATCAAGCCCACTATACAAGGTGGCTGAGGACCAGGTGGATGGATGTGTCTGAAACATGAGAACAAGCCAAGTATACAAGGTGGGTGAGGACCAGATGGATGGATGTGTCTGAAACATGAGAACAAGCCAAGTATACAAGGTGGGTGAGGACCAGATGGATGGATGTGTCTGAAACATGACAACAAACCCAATATACAAGGTGGGTGAGGACCAGTTGGATGGATGTGTCTGAAACATGACAACAAGCCCAATATACAAGGTGGGTGAGGACCAGTTGGATGGATGTGTCTGAAATATGGCAACAAGTCCAATATACAAGGTGGGTGAGGACCAGGTGGATGGATGTGTCTGAAACATGACAACAAGCCTAGTATACAAGGTGGGTGAGGACCAAGTGGATGGATGTGTCTGAAACATGACAACAAGCCCAATATACAAGGTGGGTGAGGACCAGATGGATGGATGTGTCTGAAACATGACAACAAGCCCAATATACAAGGTGGGTGAGGACCAGTTGGATGGATGTGTCTGAAATATGACAACACGCACAATATACAAGGTGGGTGAGGACCAGATGGATGGATGTGTCTGAAACATGACAACAAGCCCAATATACAAGGTGGGTGAGGACCAGGTGGATGGATGTGTCTGAAACATGACAACAAGCCCACTATACAAGGTTGGTGAGGACCAGATGAATGGATGTGTCTGAAACATGACAACAAGCCCAATATACAAGGTGGGTGAGGACCAGGTGGATGGATGTGTCTGAAACATGACAACAAGCCCAATATACAAGGTGGGTGAGGACCAGAGAGATTAGAGAGATTAGAGATCAGAGAGAGTACATTCCATGGTTTGGAAAGATCATTCAATGCATACTACAAATATAATGAACGAGGTTAATGTCACCATAGGTTGTACAATTCTTGTCTGCACTGGGGTTGCATGTCCTTCCCATAACAAAACTGTTTTTGTTTGAAATTATATGAAGAGCATAAAAGTACTCGAACTTTGAATCCAGATCTTCACTATATTAGAAGTTAGTTTAACAAAAAAGCAAAACCATAAGTGTTATTTCTTGTGGAATCAACATATTTGTTGTCTCAATTCCAAACCAGTGTATATATCGATCATTTTATATCTTAATCTCCAGTGATCAGATGTTTGAGGTAAATATTGGAACTGATTTACGGAACTGATCTATCAGAACTGATATATTGGAACTGATATATTGTAACTGATATATTGTACTGATATACTGGAACTGATATTTTGGACTGATATTGGAACTGATGTATTGAAACTGATCTTTCGGAACTGATATATTGGAACTGATCTATTGTAACAGATTTACGGAACTTATGTATTGGAACTGATATATTCGAACTAAAATATCGGAACTGATATATTGCAACTAATATATTGGCACTGACATATTGGAACTGATGTATTGGACTGATTTATTGGAACTGATATATTGGAACTGATTTATTGGAACTGATATATTGGAACTGATATATTGTACTGATATATTGGAACTGACATATTGGACTGATATGTTGGAACTGATATATAAGAACTGAAATATTGTACTGATATATTGGAACTTATATTTTGGACTGATATATTGGAACTGTTATATTGGACTGATATATTGGAATTGACATATTGGTTTGATATGTTTGAACTGATATATTGGACTGATACATAGGAACTGACATATTGGACTGATATATTGGAACTGATATATTGGAACTGATATATTGTACTGATATATTGGAACTGACATGTTGAACTGATATGTTGGAACTGATATTTCAGAACTGATATATTGTAATGATATATTGGAACTGTTATATTGGATTGATATGTTTGAACTGATATATTGTACTCATATATTGGAACTGATATTTTGGAACTGTTATATTCGACTGTTATATTGGAACTGACGTATAGGGCTGATATGTTTGAACTGATATATTGGACTGATATTTTGGAACTGATATATTGGTACAGATTTGCGGAACTGATATATTGGAACTAAAATATCGGAACTGATATATTGGAACTAATATATTGGACTGATTTATTGGAACTGATATATTGGAACTGATATATTGGACTGCTTTATTGAAACATATACAGTGGAACTGATATATTGAAACTGACACATTGGAACTGATATATTGGAACTGATATATTGGTCTGATATATTGTACTGATATATTGGAACTGATATATTGGAACTGACATATTGGACTGATATTTTGGAACTGACACATCGGAACTGATATATTGGAACTGATATATTGGACTGATATATTGTACTGATATATTGAAACTGATATATCGGAACTGATATATTGGAACTGATAAATTGGACTGATATACAGGGACCCATGAAGATCTGGGAACAGAATATGACTTCACCCATCTGTACTCTCTTCGTCAATTTCAGATTTTATTTAATAACAATAGTCTGAGAAATGTCTTGTTCAGGTAGAACTTCTATCAATTTAACTTGTGCAAAGCTGTTGCTTGAGTGAGTGAGTGAGTTGGGTTTACCGCCGTTTTAACATTATTCCAGTGATATATCGTGGCGTGTCAGCTTAATTTGGGAGGAAAGCCCGAAGTGATGCAGGTCTCAGACGTTTACCACTTCGGTGAAACTCATGAGCACGGGTATGGTGCTTACAAACCTAGAAACATACTCGGGGCGAACCGGGATTCGAACCCACAATCATAGGTTTCTGGCGTTCCCAAGGGACGCAACTCTGCACAGCGAATCGCGGCGCCTTAGGCGACTGGGCTACCCGTGCCCCCGTTGTTGCTTGAAAGTGAGGGACAAGCAAGGTTGCCATAATTGACAATGACTAAAACGAAAAGGATGAATGCTTATATACGTTAAAGTTATGTTCAGTTTTAGAGATTGGTATTATTAGATGGATTTTGAGATGACATGTTGGGTCAGTATTTATTTTTCAAGATTTAATGGCTTGGGGACAAGACTATGTGCATATTTCGACTTTGATTCACATGCTGTAGACATAGGCTTCTTTGCTTGGCAGATGTGTAATCAACATACTACCATATTGTACTTTGTTAGCTGCTACATTGTGATGTGAAATACAATTATCCTCTCACACTATTCATTCCTGAAACGATAATCGCAGTTTGAGGTTGGGCTCAACACCACTTGCCCTGAATGTTTGTTTGTTTGTTGTTTAACACCGCACTCAGCAATATTCAAGCTATATGACGGCGGTCTGTAAATAATCCAGTCTGGACCAGACAATGCATTGTTTAATATCTTGAGCATCGATCCACGCAATTGGGATCGATGATATGCATCAGCCAAATCAGCGAGTCTGACCATCCGATCCCGTCAGTGGCCTCTTACGACAAGCATAGTCACCTGTTACGGCAAGCATGGGTTACTGAAGACCTATTCTACCCCGGATCTTCACGGGTCTCTCCTGAATGTAGGATGTCACGAGTGATCATAGCGCATGACCTATAAATGACACCTAGTCCAGAGGTCACCAGTGGGGGCAACAGTGTTGGTATCAGATGACAGGTGGATTTGCGTTATACTACCTGATTGTCCTGATGATCTCAGAGTTATCACTGTTTCAGCACAGATATGTTTTCAGTAATTTACACGTGGATGTTAGCGCTCGTTCCTTGCAGGCAGAAGAGACATACCTCCTTTGGCGACAGTTGTTCGGACGCACTCCAGCTGTCTCTGGATTTCCCTTCCAAAGTCCCCATGTTCATGTCGCAGAACTACAACCACACAGGAGACGTGGTGGTCGGGGGGCACGTTGAAGGTTTGGTGCGTTATTTCAAGATCCTTCCCAATCTGGATTTTAAACAGAGATAGCATTTGTCGATTTTAATATAGAATGAAACTGTTTTTTATGGTTCAAAGAGATGCATACAAAATATAAGATATGAAGTCATCATTACAATGCTTCATTATCGTCTATAAGGCGCCGCGATTCGTTGTGCAGAGTTGCGTCCCTTGGGTACGCCAGAAACCTGTCATTGTGGGTTCGAATCCCGGTTTCACCCGATTATGTTTATAGGGTTCTCAGCACCATACCCGTCTTCGTGGTTTTTATCGAGATGGGAAACGTCTGAATCGTCTGAAACCTGCATCACTTCGGGCTTTCCTCCCACATTAAGCTGACACGCCGCGATATACCTGGAATACTGTTAAAAGCGTCGTTAAACCCAACTCACTCACTCATCATCAGTTTATAGGACAAACTAAAATGTGTACATTTCTGAAGTTATGTGCCAATAAGTTTCACTTTAATTTTTATTTGCAATACCTTGGCATTAAATGGAACTTTCCCTGACAAAATACTGATGATGTTCGAAGATAAAGTGTCGGGTGTCTCGAATATACCAGGCATGTCATATATCCAGTGATGATTCTTGTAGAGAGCTCCTTGGAACTGTAAGATGAAACCATGTTCTTATAATCAAATTTATCTCAGTGCTTTGAAAATGTCAAATGATAAAACATATGACCATTCTGTGAAAAATGAGGGCGAATTGGTTGTTTTATAAAATATGTATTGATGATACGCATGAACCTAGGTATACATATAGAACGTTTGACTTGATAGGGGCAGCCTTTGGCTGGCCACATTGACTAACGGGTAGACTGTGGCAGATCATTGCTGACGTCCTCGCCGTGACATACATGGGGTATCTGTAAAAGCAACATTGAACTATGTACTTCTCTAAATGCCAAGTAAGCCCTATTGAATACAGAAAAGACTATAACTTACACTAGTGGTGACAGATTCTGAGCCAGATGTCACAGCATGGTAATTTGAAGGATGCTTCATGTCGAGGAGTGCCGTCCTGAACCCATTACCAAGAGATGATTTACCCATGCCAGTTGGTCCAAACAGCAGGATATTCAGCTTCAATAGCTTGCCTGCACTGTCATTCCGCGGCTGCAAAACATCCTTTTGCAACCTTTGGTATTCCTGTTCCAACACCGACATTCGTAGATTTTTTATTTCAAATAGACACTGGTGTTTTCAAATATGTACTTGTTTCATTTACATGTTAGATCATTTAAAAATGTCGCCCAGGAATAAAAAAACAAATGAATATATTCAAATCAGATGTTTCAGTTAGAGGTGGTTATTGTGGTTTGTATTTCCCCAAATATTGGTTCATCTAAGCGTTGATTTAAATTGTAGAAGAGAAACCAAGGCAAGAAAACAATGGATTAAGTATAATGTCAAACCTCATGCGTCCAGATAAGGTCCCCAGCAGGCCCCCATCGGTATTGCTGGAAGGATAAACATACACGTAAGGTAGAACAGTCCTATGACTAAACCGTGAATGTTAAAATCACGCACGTTTTGTTAATTGAGAAATAATTAATTTCTGTCTCTTTTTGTTTTTTTGAATGGGACTAAAATCAAGACCATACGTTTCATGGTAAAATGTTTCTAGATGAACTAATCTTACAAACCTCATCCTCGGCAACTGAATCTGAAATGCAAATAGACTATGAAAGGTTGATACACATCAAGTATATATGTATTTATTTGAAAGATATAGTATCTCTTTATTACAATGATGTAGTCCTTTTTTATTTGAATATGCTCATTAACAAGTTATTTTTCTAGGTTCACTATTCTCTGTGTCCGCTGGAACTTGTTTATGTACATATAGTACGGTGCCACTGACCTGCGTCTTGTGTCTCCGTCTCCCTTTCCTGTAGTAAAGATGCAAACGGTATGTTAATTGAAGGAAGAAGACACTTTTTTCAGTACAATCATAAATAGTGAGTGAGTATTGTTTTACGCTGCTTTCAGCAATATTCCAGCAATATCACCAGAAATGGTGGGAGACACAAGAAATGGGCTTCACACATTGTACCAAGGTTTTCGGCGTGACGAGCAAACGCTTTAACCACTAGGCTACCCGACGGCCCCTACAATCCTAGATATGTTACATGGAGTAGTTTAAGTGCATTTTGGCATCAATAGATCATTTATATACTTTCATTTCATGATTGATGCAACAATTAATATGATGTAAAAAGTTAACTTACCTGTATGTTATCACGGCCTGTAAACAGAATGCAAGTGAAGATGTTAGTGACAAATCAGAATCCTCCCTCTCCTGCCTTGTATAATACTGACAGGTTTACATGAACAGTGAAAGGTCATAAATAAATCTCAAATAGTTATCGAGTTGAAGTAAAATAATAGAACATACTTACCGAAGCCAGAATCTTTTTCACTTTGGTCTAGAAATTTGTTCATGAGATGATCTGAAACATAGGTATAGAATGTTACTTTGAACACATTACAGGCAGAGATTAGGGGCAATGCGTTCTTCAATCCATCACTCATCTATCAGCCATCAGCGTTCATCCATCAGTCACCACCATCATCCATCACAATATATCAACATTCATCCACCTAACGGTCATCACTCGCCATCCGTCATCGTTCATCCATCAGTCACCACCATCATCCATCACAGTACATCAACATTCATCCACCTAACGGTCATCACTCGACATCCATCATCGTTCATCCATCAGTCACCACCATCATCCATCACAATATATCACCATTCATCCACCTAACGGTCATCACTCGACATCCATCATCGTTCATCCATCAGTCACCACCATCATCCATCACAATATATCAACATTCATCCACCTAACGGTCATCACTCGACATCCATCATCGTTCATCCATCAGTCACCACCATCATCCATCACAATATATCAACATTCATCCACCTCACGGTCATCACTCGCCATCCGTCACCCTTCATCCATCAGTCACCACCATCATCCGTCACAGTACATCACCATTCATCCACCTAACGGTCATCACTCGACATCCATCATCGTTCATCCATCAGTCACCACCACCATCCATCACAGTATTTCACCATTCATCCACCTAACGGTCATCACTCGACATCCATCATCGTTTATCCATCAGTCACCACCATCATCCATCACAATATATCACCATTCATCCACCTAACGGTCATCACTCGACATCCATCATCGTTCATCCATCAGTCACCACCATCATCCATCACAATATATCAACATTCATCCACCTAACGGTCATCACTCGACATCCATCACCGTTCATCCATCAGTCACCACCATCATCCATCACAATATATCACCATTCATCCACCTAACGATCATCACTCGCCAACTATATATCAGCCATCATCCATCCATGTGGGTGAGTATGGTTTTACGCCGCATTTAGCAATATTCCAGTAATATCACGGCGGGGGACACCAAAAATGGGCTTCACATAGTGTACCCATTTCGGGAATCGAACCCGAGTCTTGGGCGTGACGAGCGAACGCTTTACGAGACATAGCATAGGTACATAATGTTACTTTGAACACATTACAGGCAGAGATTAGGGGCAATGAGCCCTTCACTCCATCACTCATCCATCAGCCATCACCATTCATCCACCTAACCCTCATCACTCGACATCATCGCGAATCAATCACCACCACCATCCATCACAATATATCACCATTCATACACCTAACAGTCATCACTCATCCATCAGCCATCATCGTTCATCCATCAGTCACCACCATCATCCATCACAATATATCACCATTCATCCACCTAATCCTCATCACTCGACATCATCGTTCATCAATCACCACCACCATCCATCACAATATATCACCATTCATACACCTAACAGTCATCACTCATCCATCAGTCACCACTATCATCCATCACAGTATATCACCATTCATCCACCTAATCCTCATCACTCGCCATCCGTCACCGTTCATCCATCAGTCACTGCCATCATCCATCACAATATATCACCATTCATACACCTAACAGTCATTACTCATCCATCAGACATCACCGTTCATCCATCAGTCACCACCATCATCTATCACAGTGTACCACCATTCATACACCTAACGGTCATCACTCGCCATCCATCACCGTTCATCCATCAGTCAAAAACCATCATCCATCACAATATATCAACATTCATCCACCTAACGGTCATCACTCGCCATCCATCACCGTTCATCCATCAGTCACCACCATCATCCATCACAGTACATCACCATTCATCAACCTAACGGTCATCACTCGCCATCCATCATCTTTCATCCATCAGTCACCGCCATCATCCATCAACGTATATCACCATTCATCCACCTACCGGTCATCACTCATCCATCATCCTTCATCCATCAGTCACCACCATCATCCATCACAATATATCACCATTCATCCACCTAACGGTCATCACTCGCTATCCGTCATCGTTCATCCATCAGTCACCACCATCATCCATCACAGTACATCACCATTCATCCACCTAACGGTCATCACTCGACATCCATCATCGTTCATCCATCAGTCACCACCATCATCCATCACAATATATCACCATTCATCCACCTCACGGTCATCACTCGCTATCCGTCATCCTTCATCCATCAGTCACCACCATCATCCATCACAATATATCACCATTCATAAACCTCACGGTCATCACTCGCCATCCATCATCTTTCATCCATCAGTCACCACCATCATCCATCAACGTATATCACCATTCATCCACCTACCGGTCATCACTCGCCATCCATCATCCTTCATCTATGCAAGACATCTTAACAATTCTTTTTACAATTCCTTTAACAATTCTAAGCTTTATGTAGAATATGAAAACACACCTTTTCCGTCAGGTTCAAGGGATTCAAGAATTGTGTCGCTCTCAAGCTGGTCCTACAATGGATAAATGACACTTTTAGAGATAAACGTTATGTCTCTATGTGGCATTGCCATGGATGTGTATTCAGTCATACAATCAGTGAAGCACTATCCATGTTTTGAAAAGTTGTTTTGTCTGTGAAAACCTGCATGTGTACTATCAAAATATTCTATGAGGAAATTCATTTAGAAATCTAAATTTGTGGAAATATCGTACATTGTAACTGCTTTTGTCGGTTCTGTTTTGGATGATAAAAATAAGGCACATTATATGTTATACTACATTCAACTATCATGATATAAATTCCAAAACAGCATACATGTGTACCATATTCATACTTTTGGAGGCCTAATAATAATTTACCTTCACCCCTGGTTCACTATAAAGGTCAACCAGTGCGTTGGTTATGGCTGTGTATCTCTCGGTATCCATTTTGAGGTATCCAGGTAAGGCCTTCCGTCTGGCTACAGTTTCTATACGCTCTAGCTTCTCCTTGAAAAGCTTCTCATCCTTCCACGTGGACGCAGGTACAACTCCATACACGACATCAAGTGACACACCTGTCTCCTGCTTGATGAAACCCATGATGCTTTTCGTCAGCTTGGCATTGTACTCCACTGCGTGCTCCTGTTTGCCTCCGTCCTCTACAAATGTCAGGATGTGCAGTGGCTGTGTGGCTCTAATGATAGCCACGTCACAGATTGACATATTAGGTGGTTTGCGACATTCAAACTTGTCAGTATGAGCCATCTGATGTGCAATGTAGGCCCAACCAACATGTTGGTATAGAACGTTCTGGATTTCTCTTGAAATCACATCTACTTTGTCACCGGGGTTCTGCAAACTAAGCTCTAAATACTTCTTAGCAGACTGGGGAAATATACTGTGACCTGAAAGAATAAAAATATCATAAACATTTTACTGAGTGGATGGGATGTTGAAAGTAAAAGACGATCAATATCAATGTACAATGAGCTACACATCTATCTTAGTCAATCGACACATGATCTTCTAAAGAATCTAAAAATGGGTATTTCACAACAAAAAGCAGTATGAACCTGTATATATGTTATTTTGTAGAACCATGAATACCTCAGACATTTGTGTGCAAATTAACAGTAATCTAAACACACAAACAACAAGGAATGCCTTAGATAACAGAACTTGTGTGAAACATTGACTACATTAGTTTTGGAATTCAGTAGCAATAAACTGAATGGAAATCAGAACGCTGGAATGTCAATTATTATTATTAAGTGGGAGAGAAATGATTGAACTCTTTGGACACAATTTGATTCTACAAATGTACAACTAGACACCCGATCACTATGTCCATGACCATGTTCAGTTAAACCTAATGAAACGAAAACCTAATGAATGTTTAAAAACAATTGAGTCATAGATCTAGATATCCGCAGAACATAAACACACAGTCACAGATGGTTTCACCCGTCAATACATTTCAACACACGTCACATTAGACGATGGTTGTAAAGGATTTTACCTTCTCCTACTAAAATGTCATGATTGTTATATGTTCATGTGTATTCAAATTAGGTCATGTCAAGTCTCGGGATTTGTTACATTCAGTAGGGATATATACTCCATAATAATTATTCCCCTTAGCTCGTAAGGTATTCTCTAAACAACTTACCAGGATCTGTTGCCCTCTTTAGGTCTGTCTTATCAAGTATTAACTTTCGTTCTTCTCTGCTAATTCCCAGCGAGGGAAAATCTAATATGGAAAAACAGAAATATGTGTAAATGCATTGATAATTAGGTTTGTTATATGTTTTTAATATGCATAAACGTGTGAAAGTTCAATGAATTAATTGTTGCACACAATCATAACATCGTACATCTGTGCAAAATATGTGTGGCCTGCCAACTACCATTTAACAAAGCATCGACCTGTAATGCCAGTTACACGCCTTTCAGGTTCCTTACTGAAAAGCTTTGTTTTGTGATACCTGCATGAAGTGGCTCCTGGTCGTCAGAACTTGACGTGGAGTCATTTCCTTGGGCAAACAGGCTCATGATGATTTCTTCATCAGACTGGAATGGACTCGATCCAAGAGAACTGCCGTCATCAGTTGCTTCATCATGAGCCATCTGGACTTCCTGATTATCCCCTGGTGTACCCTTTGAATGATGAATGTAACCCGAAGAAGCCTTGGACTCACTGTTCTCTCCGGACATGTTGGGAACAAACTGCATTAGGTGATTTCAAAACAGAGTAAGCATCTAATTATTGTACGGGTTTACATTATTCTTTCTAACCACATGCCTGTTTCCATTCTACAAATTTGTCCGTTTTTCATCACGTATGTTCTCGGTCCACGACTGTCACAGAACACTACACCATCAACACACTTCACAGCCACCTCTAGGACACATCTCTTAGGATCATATGGATTTTGGTGAAATTTAATAGCAATCAGATCAGAAGGGACAGCAGTGAAAGTGTTCTTACTTCGACCCCATAGTACACAGTCTTGTAGCTTTGACTTGAGTGTTTCTTCTAATTCTCGCTCATCCAATTTTAACACAAATCCATCTACATCTGGAATTACTGTTTTGTAGGTACCGTCTTCAGATTTATATTCACGTTCACCTATTCCAAGATAGTAGGATCCACCATCAGGAATCTTTGACATGGAAGTTATACTATCCTTTAATTTAAGTTGATTCCATAGGTACTCCACAAAGGCAGTGGCATCTTGTTGTATCTCGTCAGATGACTGAGGTTTTGGTAGAAAGCGTTTTAGCTGAATGTGAACGTCTTCGTGTAATCTGGAGTGATCTGTTAGTCTTGTTATTGCAGGGCCAGTAGATTTGCGTTGATGTGATCGCACAGCGAGTAGTTGTTGTGTTGTAGGAATTACATTCTCATAATCCTTGCCAAGCTTTGTATTGAAATCTACAGTAGCTACACCTGTCACAGCTGCAACGCGTATATGAATAAATCCAGCACTCTCTGCACAATCCTCCAAGATATCCTGTAACCACTGACGTCTGTAGGTGTTCGCATAGACTTCTCCGGGTTCCAGCAAGTGGGTCACTATACTGCCGACAAACTCGTCATAATATTTCAGACATCTGTCCCAAGGCTGTGTTCCGTTAACATGAATCAACAAAACACCACCACCACTGTTGCGTAACGCTGACAGTCTTTTACGAAGTTCGTCGCGTGTCTTATTCCTTTCTTGTGACTTCTTTAAATATATTGCCCGCTCTGTGTGGATTGAAAGTAACTCGTTGTCAGTACTTTGTGCCTTGTATTTCGTCACCACATTATTGCATGGAGTGCAACTTGACATTTTTCGCAATACCTGTGTGGTTTTCCAAATAGTCTATCATGTCTGTTATCAGGCTGGTGTACGTCACAAAACTTTTGCAATGTTCACAACATTAGAATCACAGCAATCTCGAATTGTAACATTACCCTTTCACAGCTAAGGCTTGTGTCATTCTGGATTATTTGTCTTTAACATGTCTGGCACAACTCACTAGTCGTTCACAATGTCGTTGAATGATAACAATAGGAGCACAGTCCTGAAACTAGAAACATATTAAAGTGAGACAACGTTGTGAGCAATACCAGGTGATGACAAATGGTGCAGATAACTATTGACCTATTTTATAAGCAGACATTTGTTGCTTGTGAACTTGTCCAGATGTTTATTGTTTATGTTGCTATTCTACAACTCAGTGATATGTGTCTAATAATAGAAAAATAATATCACAGAACAAATAGGTGTCAACCCAACTGCGCCCAGCAATACTCCTGCCCTATGACGGTTGACCTCAAACTATCGTGTCCAGACCCGAAAACCAAGGTGTCGAAACTAAAAACAATATGTTAACTTCTAATTACATGTGCCACATTCATGTACAGAGATTTTGCTGCCTACAGTTACAAAACACGAATTAAAAACTCATTTGATGTGTGTGAATCACGCTACACTCGAACTTCTAACATTTCGACATGTTGGGCAGTGATTAGAAAACTCTGCAAAGGACATACCTGACATCAATTTCTGCACAGAAGCTGTTTTTCCCCTTGAGCCTTGACTTTAGCCATTAACGAATCAAGCACCCAGAGAACGGCCAAGGGACACTGATTGTCATAGATAGATGTTGTTACTATGGTAAGATCTTTTTTGAGATATGTTTATCCTAACAAAACAGAAGGTGAATTCCACACTCTAAACTACTGATATCTTCACGGCATGTTATATAGGCAAGTGCACTAAGCAGAGGCGTGTCTGATGCGCCCTACATGTCTCTCGTGTCCCACCTCTTTTGCAGTAGTATCTAATGACAGGCCTATCATCGCTGTATGAGATACGAAGTGGTGTCACAGATTTGTTATCATCCATCAGGTTAGCAATAGCTTGGTTACTAACATAAAACGATGTCATATTGGCCAGTTGCTAGATCAACATATAATTCAACAATTTCGGTAAAGAGTACATTACATATTTTAGTAGCCGGAGGACACGACAGAGCGTCTGAAAATGTTACGGACTCCTTATACTTATATTGATTATTAATATATATACTCTTCAAAAAAAGAAACTTGACATAGATGTAAAACCACTTTTTGCCAAATATCTAAAATAATTACATTAAATGAGAACCAAATAAGTCAAACAAAAAGATAATGTGTATATAATTCGCGAAAACACATGCAAAGCACATTTTACAGCTTTATCTAAACGCAACCGCTGTAAAAAACGTGCAGCACAGGATCCTGCATTAAGGCATGAACCCCCCCCCCCCCCTGCTGAATGGGTATAAAAATCCACATCAACGGCTTGACAAATAGTTCTAGACTTGAGTTTGATTCCTTTTAAATTTATTCTCTATGGGCTGGGAGACGTACAAGAGCGAGAACATGGAGAACTGGAGAACTGGGTCAGTGTAATCGGATATGTTGTGGAGTTTGGGGTTTGCTGAATAGAACAAGGGCTCACGAACATGGGCACAATGTAGAGATTAAACCATTAGCACCTCTGTTTATATAAGATATGTTATTGTGATTTGAAATCTCTTTTGAACAATTGCGAGGCATTGTATACTCTGTATTCTTTCGTTATGGTGGAATATATATTTTCTATGTTGCTTGTTGAATTATCCACAAATAATGAGAACAACAATGTAAACCTCTCTCTGGACAATAATACTACTGAAGGGCATATCTGACTAATCGGCTAATATTTCTTTCTTAAATACTGTCCGTTACAGGCATTCTCATCATTATATTATACTTTGTATAGTTTAAACGTCAAATAATGGCAAATTGTGTATCTTACTACATTTTGAATTCATTACAATTTCTGCAATAAAACCTTAACATCAGATAGTGATATAAACGAATATGAACTATACTGTGATAAAGGAATGATTTATTTCGTATTATGAATTAACTAAACTGAAATATGATAGTAAAAACAAATTATTTTAATCTGTTCGTTTGAGAAGGTAACGAGAGATCTAGGCAACTCACTAACGTAACCATTTGTGAAAAAATCAAATATTCAAAGTTTAGGGGTTTAAACATGTACATTGAATGACAGACAAGAAAGCAACGCAATAAATAAATTATGAATAAAATTATGTTATAATTATAACAGAATATGTAGAAAATATAAGTTAAGTTTATCATTGTTGGAAGGTGTTTAATAATAGTTTTTTGTTTGAGTGTTTGTTGTTAAACGCCGCACTCAGCAATATACCAGCTATAATCCAGTTTGGACCAGACAATCCAGATATCACCATCAAGAGCACCGATCTACGCAATTCAGATACGATGACAAGCATCAACCATGTCAGCGAGCCTGACCACCAGATAATGTGAGTCGCCTTTGTACAAGCATGGATTGTTGAAGGCCTATTCTAACCCCGATCTTCACGGGTATTTTTTCAATAATGAGGTACAATGAAATCATGTATATGTCCATAATAAGTGTGTATAAGTAGATGGATAATATGTCCATACACGGCAATTAGATGGGTTAGACTGCAAATGGTTCAGTGGTGGGTTCTACTACAAGTCCATATTTCAAGACATGTATTTGATATTCATAGCAACTCCACAAAAGCTACACAATGGCGACAAAACGGTATAAGCACCACAGATACCAATAATACATTTTTTGAACATGAGATACATATAATTACTTTAAAGTTCTGTATCTAAACAGAAAATTAGAAGGATTAAGAAGAAACACTTCCGACATTTTTCGTAATTTATTTTCGTTTGGAGAGAGAAGTAGTGACTTGAATCTGATGGGTGTAAATTTGTTTTCCCTTCCGTCCAGGCCTCACTGCAATGCTATAGCCCCAAATGAAACAAGCCTAGATGGCCTAAACAATGTTCACACACTCTGCCTTCAGTGCTTGTGCCAACTGTCGGAGGATCTGTGGTTGTCTGTGACGAGCTCGCAGTCGTTGATCCACGTTTATAACGAACACGCTTATAACAAATTCACTGATATAACGAACTGTTTTTACATTCGTGCATTTGCTGTACATTTGCTGTTTTTTGTTTATTAATGTTTATAGTGATCTAAAATTAGCGGCCCTTTAGGTAACTTTAGTATCAGGATCTATTGTGTATGATGTTTTCAAATGTAATTCTTCTTTTAGTTCATCACATGCATGAGTGTTTGTATTGTACCACATGTTGTTATCATCGTTTTGAGCCATACATTTATCTTAAAGCATTTATTTAATGTAATTAGCATTACCCATCGACAAACGTGTACGTATATGGATTATATACTTAGGTTTTGAATGTAATGTCCCATCTCACGTTTCCCTTTCCTAAAGACATATAATGATAATTCATTTACAGCTGTTTCTGTTTAATACTCAGCCACCTGGTCATGCCCAAGTGTACGCGTTTTGTGATTTAAGTTTAGTTTGTGAATGAAGAGTGTACAATACTCGAGCTCAGTTGCCTGAATGAAAGTGTAGGCACAACAAAAGGGCATTGTTTCTTGTACTCGATGTTTACTTCTTAATTCTGTTTACACCACAGTGTATTGTACATTGTATTCCTAGTCGTCGGTTCAAGCTAAAACAAAAAAAGGATTTTTAAGTCTAGATATTCAAATATCGTATTATATGTGCAAGATACTGAAACTTTACCTTGGCTATAATTACCTTTGATAATAATAATAATAATAATAATAATGATAATAATAATAATAATGATAATAATAATAATAATAATAATAATAATTTAATCCACAGTGAACAGAAGTGCTTCTTAGGTAAAACTGACGAAAACATGTAACACCATTTCAGGCTAACCCACGTGGTCTAGACACGTTAGCATGGTTAGATATAACTGCACATTATTGTTGAATTTAGCAATGTCAGGTTTATATTATGCAATTGTTGGATAGATGAACATGTTGCTCACTTAACATAATCATACTTACAAAGTTTCTGACCCCCAAATGCCTACAATGTGGTAACTTCACGGTAGCGAGGCACACCGGACCCATCGAACCGCCATTCCAACTTCGGAGTTACCTCCCTTCCCTGTGAAGTCTTAAAACTCAGATCGCAATCCGAAACAATCAAAACTCTCGGTTACAGAAAGCAAGACCTGTCCTTCCGAGATCTTAAGACTCTGCCATGAGTTAACAAGTGAGTGAGTGAGTTTAAATTTATAATGACATCAGCAGTGTATCAGTCATATCGTTACTACAACAATTTAGACATCAATACGTTATATGTTTAGACATTCAAAAAAACCTGCTAGAAAAGGACAGAAAAAACAACCAGTGTATGGAAAAATATATAAATCACTTTTTCAATCGGAGGTTTTTATTGTGATTTGAAACCTCTGACCAATAACTCATACAACATATATATTCAAATACATGGTAGATATTTCAGAAATAAATTCAAGGTACAGTAAAGTATGGTTATAGCGAACTCAAAGGGACTACTAATTTCTGTCTGTTATAACAGTAGTTCGTTATAAGCATATATACAGTATAACTACAGCAAATAGTTGGGATCAAAAAGTAAGTTCGTTATATCCGTAGTTTACTGTACTTTAAGATTAACAATTTGTGACATCTCTATGTACTTCAGGATTTATAGCGCCCATCATGTTTGAAGGTTCACACCACTACGAAAATTTTCCATCCCTTCCAGTTCTAATAGATTAATCAATATCATTACATTGTTTTAATGTTCTTCTGCTAATATACACAACAAAAAATGTAAAGGTTTCCGTTATACGAATACCTTCCCACTTTGGATCCGGCCCGGATACCTTCCAAAAAATTGTCAAAATTTGGGGGATGCATTTTGAACAAACATAAAAAATGATCTGGATAATACCAAGAAGTTTGAAGGTTGCTGAAGGTATCTAGAAGGTTTCTGGAAGGTTTCCGGAAGGTATCCGGATGCAAATTTTCGTCATGTCTTGTTTCTGGTTATTAATGTTAGCCTGTGCATATCACATAGCTGTTGTAATATTCTGTGCTACTTTAGTTGTAAATATCCTCCTAAAACTCAGATCTGTGGGCATGCATTGTTCACAAGTGCGATTCGCGACATGGGTACAAATGTGTGAAGCTTATTGATGGTGTCACCCACCGTGATATTGTTGCAATATTGCTAAAAGTGGCAACAGCATTCTCACTCCGAAAAAATGGAAAGTCATTGGCTATGTGCTTTGGCATTTGGCCCTGGTGAGATTAAAAGATTAGTTTGGAACAATATCAGTACTTGTTATATCTGGACAGTGTAGTTTCATGGGAGTACGAAACACTTGCCCCAAATTGGTGCATAAGACTAATGGCATCCAAAGAAAACACCTAAATAAAGTACAGACAAATATCAATGTCATTTGTCTACTAACGTGGAACTACAACTTTTGTTTAGTGAGCTGTATTTATAGCAGGACAACATTCAGGGCATTAGTATATTTTATATTTGTTCAGCACCTATGTTATGGCTCATCGGTATTATATTTCTTTATGTTTATGAAGCAAAACAAATAATGTTTTGGGAAAGAAAATCGTATTTATTAATTATATGGCATTTCATTGGTACATTTTACAAATTGAAATTTGACCAAGCAAGAAGAGGAACTAGCATAAAGTAATCAGTGGTGTTTGCAAGAACTTACAGAACAGACGCTTCAATGCCATTTTCTAAATTTTCTAAATAAATATACAAATTAGTCAAATCTCAGAAGAATTTCATGGAAGAAGAATATCTAAAGTCAATTATGTTTCTGCAGTAAATCACAAAAGTCATTCAGATTTGTATAGTCAGCGCCGGTGTTCACAACCTCGACATAGTCACAGTGCTGTGGCATAAATTCATTCAGACTTGATTAGTGTCATACTATAGTCACTATACTATAGTCACACTGATGTGGCATTATTTCTTCAGAATCATCACTTGCTGAGGTGAATCTGTTGGCTGTTATCGTGAGGATTGTTCATCATCCGGCGAGTCCCTTGTCTGAATTGTGTGAGCAAGATCTTCTTAAATGTAACTTGTGTCAGATTGTGAAATCCAGGTACCTGAAACAAATCATAACATCTTCAGAAACTGTTTTTTAAAAATTATGAAACACACACATATTTACAAAGGTAAACAGTTGTTTTCTCGAACAGTGAGGTATTGACAATTTATGTTGCAACTGATATTTAACCAATCTTTGAACATGTAAATAAGCCATTGCAAACAGAAAAGTGTTCAGAAAATACAAAAATGTATCCGGTCTTCTAAAACAATACCTCAAGCTACCAGAACTATTCATAATAATCAGAACTTTCAATCACACAGGTCACATGTAAGTGATCTCAAAACACAAAAGAAGGAGCGAGTGAGTCGGTATAGTTCCATGCAGTTTGTTAGCAATATTCCAGCTTTTGGCTTCACACATTGAGTGAGTGAGTGAGTGAGTTGGGTTTAACACCGCTTTAACAGTATTCCAGTTATATCATGGCGTGTCAGCTAACTGTGGGAGGAAAGCTGAAGTGATGCAGGTCTTAGACGTTTACGACTTCGGTTAAACCCACGAGCACGGGTATGTGCTGACAAACCTAGAAAGATAATCGGGGCAAACCGGAATTCGAACCAACAATCATAGGTTTCTGGCGTGCTCAAGGGACGCAACTCTGCACAGCGAGTCGCGCCGCCTTAGACGACTGGGCCACCCGTGCCCCCGCTTCACAAATTGTACCCATGTGGTAAATCGAACCCGGGTTTCAGAGAACGTTTTACCCACTAGGCTACCCTAGCACACCAAGTACAAACGAAAGTACATTAGGATTTCAGACAATAGATATTCTCACCAAATTCATTCATTCATTATTGTAAGCTATATTGAAATTCAAATTTTGACAAATTAAAATGAGACTGTAGAAGTATTTATCTAAGTTATTATGGATATTTAATATCTACCATTAATTGGTAATCCAACAGACAGTGATAAGAAATTCAACTGAAAAGCACAACCTGACCCATCAACTAAAAACTATGTATATTACATTAAAGGGGTCGGTCATGTATTACCGGTATGTTCTCATTCACTTTTGACACTACCCTCTCTGAAAGAAAATGCAAAGCACTTTATATTTTATTGTCCATTTTTTTCATAACCCTCCCCTAGAGACTCTTACGTTTTTGGGTGACCCTCCCTGTTCTGATCTGAATTCAAATGTCCATGTGTGTTTAATTCCATTTATTTTACTTTAAAGCATGTTATGACAATAAATTGAGTTTTAGCTATTAGACGCTTATTGCACATTAAAAGTTTAAATTTATAATCATTCAAACCAATGGGATAAGTAAATAAATGAAATAAAAAACATAGGGAAAATAAAGGTGCTATCATAAACACGCACTTGTTATAAAATGCGCAACCACAAGCAATATTTAGTAAACAAATAATTAAAACTGTCAACATTGCTAAGCTTATGCAACAACATAGCGTGTGGAGACGATAGACCACTGAAAAGAGCATATATATACACATCCAATGACCCCTGACATAACAAGGCATTGTTTCCCTAGTGTGTCAGGCAACAAAATACTAAATATGACATCACAGGGTATTGTGACCTGTTTGAAAAGTTTGTGGTACTGTATTCTAAAGGCAGGCCCAAGATTCTAGACAATCCAGTGATTGATACCTGTGAACAACAGTCCACGCTGTCAGATGGTCACAGTCACTGGTCAGTCAGATGGTCACTGTCAGATGCCATAAACCAGGTCACCGAGCCTGATCACCCGATCTATTAAGTTATCTCTTATGGGTGCGGCTAAAACGGCACCTCAGCAAAATGTCACTGATTTCTCGGACGAAAACAGCACCTTGTTTTGGCAAAAAGGGCTACTAATTGTCGTTCTCTGGTATCTGGAGAGACATTCTTGTGATGTTGATTCCTGGCAGAAAGGGGAAATATATGAAAAATACTATTTATTTCCTACTTACTAAAATACATATAACATATATAGTATACCTGTAGTCCAATTTCTTGACATTTTTGCCGGACTCAGTTTCATCTTGGCATTGTGCTAATCTGAGTTATGCCACTTAAACCTTCAAAGCATGTGATCTTTCAATGATAAGTTTAGTTGCACCTCCCAATGAGAATCGTGAGTAAATTTGAGAAGAGGCTAATTTCTAATGTAAACTGTTTTCAGGTGATTAACATTTCACAATTTTTTGTGTTTGCAAGTTTAATTTCATTTTTTTTACTTCAAAGTAATCAAAGGATGTTATGTTTTCACAATACGTTTAGTTATATCTCCAAATCAGAGTCGGCGAGCAGAGGCTAGTTTCTAATGTAAACCTTTCTGAACCTTTCTCAGTTATTTGTGTTTACACGTGACCATGCGAGTTTAATTTCATGTATTCGGGCATGTTCAGTACCAAGGTAAAATAAATAACAAGGTGCTGTTTTCACCAGGCAATAGTAGCTGTTTTCGCTTTAGGCGAGATGCCGTTTTCACTATATAGTATAACCCTCTCTTACAACTTGGATAGGTTGATGTGGACCAAACCATCAACTCATTGATAACTAATCTTTCACATCTCGGTAAGTTGATAACATGACACTTACTACTCCAGATAGACGCCAACCAGTCTATAATGTTAGATTAAAACGCCACTTCAACCCTCCTCGTCAGCTTCAACAAGGCACGTAGCTATTGTTCCAAAATCACTGACGAACGCTGAGTCCTTCTTCTGGCAGATAACAGGTTCAAAGTAGCTTTTATCCACATGGTCCTGACGTAGTTACAGATGTTGTCACCTACTCAGTCATTTAATTTCACACACCTATCCTATCATCAAAATTGTGGATACTAATCACACATCTTTACACTAGTGTTGTACATTATCATCAACATTTAAAAACCCCCACATATTTGAATTAACGTCGTCACTTTACACTCGTTACATATTCACACTTACTTGTTAAACACGTGCACCTATTACGCATGCATTACTGTATCACACAACACATGCTCTCACATAATAGTTATATACTAATTACACACACACCACAGTGTCACACAACACATACTCTCACATACTAGTTATATACTAATTACACATACGTCACAATATCACACAACACATACTCTCATATACTAGTGACATACTAATTACACACACGTCACAATGCCACACAACACATACCCTCACATACTAGTTACATACTAATTACACAAACGTCACAGTGTCACACAACACATACTCTCATATACTAGTTATATACTAATTACACATACGTCACAGTGTCACACAACACATACTCTCACATACTAGTGACATACTAATTACACATACGTCACAGTGTCACATAATATATGCTCTCACATACTAGTAACATACTAATTACACATACGTTACAATGTCACACAACACATGCTCTCACATACTAGTGACATACTTATTACACATACGTCACAGTGTCACATAATATATTATTGTGCAGAACATGGCATCTGTGCGACCCCAGTAGTTAAGGGAATTGCGTTATTGTGCAGAACATGGTTTCTATGTGACGCCAGTGGTGGGGGAATTACGTTTTGGGGCACAACATGGATTCTGTGTGACAGCAACAGGAGAGGTAAAAACGTTTTTGGGCACAACATGGCTTCTACGTGACCCCAGTAGTGGAGGGAATTGCGTAATTGGGCACAATATGGTTTCTACGTGACATAAGAAGTGGAAGAAATAGCGTTATTGTGCACAACATGGCTTCTCTGTGACGCCCGTAGTTGACGGAATTGCGTTAGTGGGCACAACGTGGCTAAAAAAGGACGTCAGTTTTGGAGCAAATTGCGTTATTGTGGCCAACATGGTTTGTGGGTGACCCAAGTATTTTCGGTAATTGCGTTTTTCGGCACGAAATTGCTTCAGTATGACCCATATATAGGACGGAATTGCGTGATTGGAACCAAATGGCTCCTGTATGACCCAGTAATAGGAAGACAGCGGGAGAAGTGTGGTGACCATGAATGTAGAACATTATATAAATCACTACCAATCTTAAACGATATAAACCGTAAAATTGGCAGAATATGATAAGGGAAAATAGTAAAAGTAAATTTGAAATGGGTTGGAGATGAGTTTCACTATATATCCATATTTATTAAGTATTTTCAACCAGTTTGTTGCACACACATTTGACTGAACTACAATTTAATTAAAACAGTAATATAGATATATATTCCTTCAATGTAGTTTTAATATGTTGCTCTCGTACTAATGAACGAGTAATGCATACTTGATCGATTGATTGGTAATCCGAACTATTTGATAAACATCGAGGAGAGCGGAATGCGTTTGTACAGGAATAGTTAGCGAAATATGATAAGTTAGTCCCAAAAGAAGAGTCCAGTTCAGTTTTTTTCTTCTATTCAAACATATTTATGCACAAACAGGGGCGGAATTCGGAGACAAGTTCTTCCAAATTAGTTTGCCCTGTTCGTGGTATATGACAAATTTCAAAATTTCAAAATTCAATATAATATACATACAACACTGTAAAAGAGACATGCCTGTTGATAGTTAGAGAAAGATAGAGAGCGTGAATAAAAGAAACTTTGAAGGAGAGAAATGTATTGAATGAACTGTACTTTACACACGTTTTAGTATCACATATATTTTATTTTACTGCCTTAGCTATAGCTTCATTATCTGTAACGACAGTAAGTTTACATCAACAGACAAGTTTGTTGAGGTTGCCAAAAATATTTCCACGCTGATGACCAAACAGTGTACTGTTATATGGCAGTGTAATTTATTGTAATTGTATTATTTTTTTCTTGTTTGGATTTAGTACTTCATTGCATTGTATTTAGATAATGATTAGTTGTCAGGAATGCAGTCGCATTTAATGTTAGCAGTAAGTTATTATAGTAAGATGCTAGTGTGATGTGTAAACCTCCGGCACAGCGTGGACTGATACTATTATATACTGTTCTGGAAGATGCTTGGGCTACATACGTGGACCGGGCGCGTCCCTCGTCTCACATTAATTTTACTTTTCATCTGACAATATATCAAGACCAGCTCTTCACATCTACCCTAGCCCCAACTCGAAAGCTTGACCACTGTTGCGTCGAGGTGATTATTTTTTATGTTGTTGTCATTTCCACTTTTCTCCCTTTTTATACTGCCATTGAATATTGTACTGCTACTCTATTGGGAACTGCCATTATATTTGTTGTGCAGTAATTTATATTATAGGTACTTTTGTAGCACACTTGTTAATTGTATTACATTTGTTGATTGTTTGTTGGTTTAAAAGTTAAAGTGCGAACAGATTTCTGGGTTAACATTTGGTTTCAACTTGGAAATTGACTCGTAACAGTGCATTCAACGAGATGATGATATGCGTTTGCACATGCAAAGTCAGTTCTTTTTATATCTATCACTGTTATTGAATTGGGTTGTGATTTATTTAATTTCATTCACTGCTTGTGTATGAACGAGTACTGCAACGTCAGCAACGCGAGGACCGTTTAAGGGATACTGGCATGCTGGAAACTGGCAGAACTCATACAGTGGCCAATGCGTTTAATGTTTCACAGTTTGTGAAAAGCAAACTATGGAACAGGTTCCAACAAACCCAAATGTTGACGCTCGACCCTGTTCAGGGCGTCCCCGGACAAGGTTCAACCGAAACTTGTCTCTACTTGTCGACATGTTTTTTAGTTAACCAGCCACGACTTGTGTGCCATTATTGAATCATCTACCTCAAGGTCTGTGAGCATTGTTACACACACGTACGAGGGGCGTTCAATAAATTTTGCAACTTCAGTATAAGACCAAGTCGCAGAATATCTTTTGCACTTTTATTTTTCAACATAATCTCCATTCACCTCAATACATTTATTCCATGTGTCCTTCATGCTTTAAATACCACTGTCTATGGAAATCCGCAGATTGGCCCTCTAACCACGCCTCTGTGGCAGCCTTTATGTCCTCGTCATCCTGGAAGCGTCTTCCACGTGGGGCGGATGTCATTTGCTGGAACAGGAAATAGTCACTGGGGGCTAAGTCTGGGCGGTAGGGTGGGTGATTTAACTGTTCGAATCCACATTCACATATGGCGGCCTGTGCAATTCTCGACTTGTGAACCGGAACATGTAAGTAATTTTTTTACAGCGCGTTGTTCATGTTTGAGAGAATCCATGATTGTGACCACCCTTAGGTGAATGAAGCCATCACATCTAACTTATTGTTGTGTCTGGAACTTTTTATGACACGTGTCAACCTGAGGTTATGACTTGTGTCACACCTGCCACAAGTTGACATTGTTTGTGTAAACACAAATGCCCAAGTTGCAAAACTTATTGAACGTCCCTCGTTCATTGATGAGACACAAACAATAACTGAATAAATAGTCATGAGGTTTACAATATTTATTTCAATATAATCCTCAAAAAAAACATTAAATAAGTTTTAACAGTGCTTCCCCAGAACACATCTTTGATGTTTATGATCTCGTTATGCTAACAACTGCTCATGGGCGAGACCAACTTAATGCCAGCTTATTTCGGAAAAGAGATTAACTGGGCAATTGGTGAGCAATACTAATGTGCTATTCTGGAACGTGGATGGCTTGCTAACAAACTTATCAGATAATAACTTCATCTAATTCTCTACATATATGACATTATTGGCCTTTCAGAGACCTTGGTGAAAGATTTGGGCCTCAAAGATTTATTAAGTGACTATATATATTGCAGCGTCAATGAAGTAAGAACTGCAAATTTAGGGTAATTATTTTGGGAATTGTGCTACTTATAGAAATATCATTGAAACCTTATAAAATATTTGTACAAATTGGCCATAATGCGGTATTTTTATTATTCGAGAAATCGGTATTTGCACATGATAAAACTATTTCATTTTGTTTTGTTTGTTTGTTTGTTTAATAACGCCTCACTCAGCAATATTCCAACTGTATGCCGGCCGTCAGTAAATAACCAAGTCTGAACCAGACAATCCAGTGAATGTTTAAGATTACCATTGTTGATGATAACATTTGCTCCTTTTGTGAAAATGAACAAGAATCTTTGATGCATGTTTATATAGAATGCTGCCGTGCAAAACCATTTTGGACACAACTAGAAAATTATAGAATATCACACGAGGTACGAGTGATTACGGAAAATATGTCCCGAGTGAAATTAATGTTTGACATGAGCAAAAACATACTTTAGTTATTATATATGTATTTCTGAGACACCATGAGCATCAGATTTTACTCTAGGGTGAATAACATTACTTCTATACTTAATAAAGCCACTGAGGGTAGGTGTGCCTATATGTTCACTGCAGGTCATGATTTTACATTTGCTGGGTAAACATATATACCACGGCGCATAAACCTATCACAGCAGCAGATGTTAAAACTGGGATGGTCCAGGCATTTCTTTCAACTTTTCTCTCCTCAGATGCGACTTTTATCTCCTCATCGTCGTACATCGTCTCTCTAAGTTTAAAATCAGTCATCTTCTCCACTTGCTCAACTGTAGAAGTGAGGATTCTGTCCAGGGTTCTGAGGTGAAGAAGCTTTGTGTTCGTGTCTGTTTCTGTTTCCCTGACATAATTCTTCACGTAGCTGATGGCGTATGGTGGAATGCCAGTTTGTTCTGACATCATCTTCACAGCTTCCTGTACTAGAGGGGAAGTATACAGGTTGGGGAGATTACCTGGGTCTTTGAACTGTGGGTCACACTCATCCAGGTTGGTTAAGACCAGGTGGTAAGAAAGGACTGAAACATGTTACATTAAAGTAAAATATCAAGGGCATACTGTATTGACTTTACAGAAACATCCTAGCGCATGTCTCAATGACCATGTGCGGAATTGTATTCAGTTTAATCCATTTTATTACCTTGGCCTTTTATATTCGCCAATAAGCCAATATGAAAACAGAGACCTTAGCATTTGTATGTGCAGCAGCTGTCAGACTCAAACAAACAAACCTTTCTCTGGGTGAGAAGAAACGACCGAGGAAAGTCAGCTAACTTGTGAAAATGGAAAATAAATAAAACGTGTATGGCAACGTACAACTTAACATGTTACAATGTTTTATCGCCTGAGCATTCAGATCTATCTGACTTACCACCTTGTCCACCTAATCGTATGATAGCATTTAGCTGACGCTTCAATTCATCTCCCAGGGTGATGCCATGAGGTAGAACCAGAACAACACACGACACATCACTTCGTGCATCTTGTTGAGATAGGTTGTCTCTCATTTCAAGAAATTTTGTAATCTGGAAGCAAACAAATTGTTATCAATCTCACTACATTGTCAATGCTAATGATTGATAACTGTTTCAAAGTCTATTATAACTATGAAACGTCAATACCAGCGAATAACCAGTCTCAGTTATTCAACTGACAAATTACATTGGTTTGATATGATAATACTATGTAGTGCTTACCTGAGCATAAAAGGGAACCCTGCCATATGCAATAGCTTCAATATTCTCCGTTTTGAATTCACTGCTTTCAAATATTCCTGGCATGTCAATAATCCAGTGATCTCCATATTGTGAAACCTGGAACTGTAAAATGACGATTTTTGATGACAGATCAAACACAGCTCCACTCTGGCTCGGGTTGTGGTGGATTCTACTGGTGCATAGTCAGTTTCACACATACAACGCATGATAACCAAACACATTCCCTGCTGGTTCCTGAATTAGAAATTTGCCAACAAGAAACATCTTATATTTAGGTAACATTTTCAGACAGAGAAACCTAACTCAAAATGTCCCACAATATTTCTGTTTTTTGGAATCACCAACATTTTCATGTTCATACTGCAACCAACCTGTAAAATATATGACTACTTTGTTGTACCAAATTCAACCAATTGGAATAACAACTATTAAATCCTTATGACAAAAGTCTTCATTCCAGCTCTCCGTCAACAGCGGAGTTACAGACACTTGCTGGCAGACCTGCCCAACCCAGCAGACTTCCATCCTTCTCCTTTTTCACCATCACGCCATATTGTTTTGCTCCACTTGGCCTTTGCTATTAATTTCTCAACCTCTAGTCTGCTTACTTCATCTTGTTTACCATCTCATGGTAACTATGGCACCTTCTCCCAACCATCAAATAACATTCTGTCACCAAAAAGTTTAAAATACTATATGCCCAAATACCACAGCAACTGATGCTACATAAATCACATAATCAACCCAAAGATATATTCTATTCGCACTCTACACCAATAAACGACATATTAACAAGAAACAAATTTAAAAAGCCAAACTTGACTATGCAAGCGTTTACAACAGTGGCAATGAAGTCAAAGCCCTTATTGAAGCATAAAAAAACAGCATGGACTTCACATTAGTTAATCCCCAAATGGTAAAGCGAGGCCCAAGGCGTCTTCCACTTTGACAACAGTCCCTGTGTGGAGCCGGGATAGAATGTGTCCTCAGCACCCCATTGCTTGGTATAAAAGGCGACTAAATTGGGCAACCAGTTTGACGTGGGTTTTATCCCGAATCGTTGGAGGAAGGGAGTCTGGTTATGAGAGCACTAGTTCCAGGAATAACGTTACAAATTTTATAAACAATGTTTAAACGGCAGAATCTGCTCTTTGGAATGCTTGAAAAGCGATCCATAGACTTAATATTTGATAAAATATTACATTCATCACGAGCCAAAAAATACATATGTGATACATCTCCACCTGGTAAGACAAATTAGGAAACCCAATATTCCAAATGCACGCAAAACCCATCAAGAAAGAAAAATCTACAATCAAACTCAACTACCTCTATCAAAAATGATGCAACCACACTCACATATACCCAGATGAATCACTAAATATACCAAACCCAGCCAAAACCAATTTCTACTTATTTCCCTTATTAAAAAAAGTTTACTCATACTAATACTGCACAACTTTTGGTAATATCTACTGCACTGCATCAGGCCAAAAGCCTAAATCACAAAAAGACCTGGCTGGACCTAATTGAAAAGTGAACTAAATCAGTAACTTTAGGTCGGAAACCTGTCAACACACACATACCTGAAAATGAATCAATAAGCTACTTCCAGCCCCTCCTCGTAACCAGTAAGGCCGAAATCAAAAGTATTATCAAACTGTAGAAATTCGTATGTAAATTTTTAATCCTTATGGATAAAATCACTTCCCTTATAAAACAACACCAAATGCCACCAGAAATAAAACAGTTCATTGCAACTGCTTCATCGGTTTCTCATTGATCGTTGCTCAAAAGTTGTTTGATCAGGGTTACAAAATTCAAAGCTTCTAAAGCGTTTTTTGGTTAAGGTGTGGAGGACATTTTCAAATTTGACACAACAGTGACAAACATGATGTTTAATGCAGATGCTATTTTGACTTGTACCATATTTTCCCGTGTCCTTTCAAGTGAAATTTTGACTTGCCTATCTATTTGCCACTGGTGCTTACCATTTCATGAACACCTGGTATCATCACTTTGGACTATGTTTTCAACAGACATTGTTTTTAAATACGGAATTAGCAAATTGTTGAAACATTTGTAATCACCAACACAAATCAAAAACATATTTTAATACAAACAATAAAACTTAACATTAATGTCTGAATTGGTAGCAAGATAACAATCATTTATGAAGTATCTTGTGATGTATTTAAGTTAAAATATCAAGACAAGTTTTTTAAATAATCAATAATTCCCAAATTATCATAATGTTTATGATGACCTAGATCGGTGGATACCAGATACCAGATTATTATATGACTTGTTGCGTTCTACAGTGGATTGTCGAACCTTTTGGTTAAAATCATTAGAGACCATTATGTGAAAACACACTTTATCACCGCGAAAATAATAGATCTCAATGGGAGGTTCCTACTATGCATATATGTTTATGCAAGTATTCTCATTAAATTAACAGTCAGGAGAAATTCAAATTAGTCACATTTGTGTCCAGGTAATATACATACACCTTGAGTAAGTGACTGGTCGAGACTACCAACAGCATAGTAGGTGGAAGGCATGGTAGAATCCTTTAGAGCTGATCTCAGACCATTGCAGAATGATGATTTTCCAGCACCGCTAGGGCCAAATATCAGGACCTTTCCTCGTATACGTTTTCCTTCCTTGTCATATATGTGTTCAAATAACTTTGTGCGGAGTTCTTCAACACCCTGCAGAGTACGTAATTGAAAAGCAAGATCAGATACAGTTTTCTTTTTATGTTATAGCTTCACATGAGTATTCAACACTGTAACAGTTTTCTTACAATGTATTTTTTCTCTCCCATGTTTCGTAAAAAGCAAATTTTCTAGCATCGGTACCTGTGTTGTCCACCTCAGGCTGTCTGGATTCTTTGGTCCCCATGAAAACTGCTGAAAATGTAAAATCGAGATTCTAAGAAACGTACAAGAATATGTTGTGACCAGGCGATCTCATTAAAGGAACCAGGTTTAATTTTCTACCAGGAACTGATGCATTATGCAGTCAACTTTAATACAACAACTATTTTCGCTCCCTTGTGTCATCAATATTTTCTCGGCATCATTGCGAGTACTTCCCTGTGGTCAGCAATGATGACATTGATTGTTGTGGCATGAGTAGCAATTCTCAAACCAGGCTGTGACAGCAAATGGATCCAGAGTTTTAATACTATTATATATACTTGTGGTCTTAAATCTAATCATGGGTGTTTCAATTCAAAGTGGTAATTATTCATTGATCTTGTGTGGTTATTTCTTAATTTCACAATTTAGTTCTGTTCAGACCAGGGTCAATTTAGGAATCATCTGATAAGAATGAGAAACATGTCAATTATATGCACAATCCACGTCTTTATTAAGACTTCTCTACTTTCACTGTTGACGACATGTGACATGACCTGTAAGACATCTGTTTAGTTATACCACATTGATGATGATTCACAACCCGTGAAGATTCCGTGGTAGAATAGATCTTCAGCAACCCATGCTTGCTGTAAAAGGTGTCTAACGGGATCGGGTGGTCAGGCTCGCTGACTTGGTTGATGCATGTCATCGATCCCAATTGCGTGGATTGATGCTCATGATATCTATCACTGGATTGTCTGATCCAGAGTCGATTATTTACACACCGCCGTCATATAGCTGGAATATTGCTGAGTGCGGCGTTAAACAACAAACCAACCAAATATGATTTCACACTTACCATTAACTTTTCATCTCTCCTTTGTTTTTCTTCCTTCTCATCCAGAAGGCGTTGGTTTTCTAGCTCAGCAGTTTCTTTCTTTTGTCTCATCTCCTCTGATTTCCTTGCTTCATTTTCTGCATGTGCTCTTGCCTCTTCGGCTCTCTCTGTGTGTTCTTTTGCCATTTCCTGTGCCTCGTGTGCTCTTTGTTTCTCCTTTTGGGCTTGTTCGTCTGCTTGTTCAGCTCTTCTTGCACTTGCATCTGCTTCTTCCTTTGCTTTGAAAGTAGCCATTCTTTCCTGTTCTGCGTGTTCCATTTCCTCATCCGCTCTTTGTTTCTCCCTTTGGCCCTGTTCGTCTGCTTGTTCAGCTCTTCGTGCACTTGCATCTGCTTCTTCCTTTGCTTTGAAAGCAGCCATTCTTTCCTGTTCTGCGTGTTCCATTTCCTCATCCGCTCTTTGTTTCTCCCTTTGGGCCTGTTCGTCTGCTTGTCCAGCTCTTCTTGCACTTGCATCTGCTTCTTCCTTTGCTTTGAAAGCAGCCATTCTTTCCTGTTCTGCGCGTTCCATTTCCTCATTCGCTCTTTGTTTCTCCCTTTGGGCCTGTTCGTCTGCTTCTTCAGCTCTTCTTGCACTTGCATCTGCTTCTTCCTTTGCTTTAGCAGCAGCTTTCCTTTCCTGTTCTGCGCGTTCCATTTCCTCATTCGCTCTTTGTTTCTCCCTTTGGGCCTGTTCGTCTGCTTCTTCAGCTCTTCTTGCACTTGCATCTGCTTCTTCCTTTGCTTTAGCAGCAGCTTTCTTTTCCTGTTCTGCTAGTTCGCTTTTCTCGATTGCTCGCCTGGACTCCTTTCTGGCTGCTTCTTTAGCTTCTGCTAACTGTTTCAATGTGTTTGTGTTAACTCCAGTAAGTCTTGTTGCAGATGTATATCATTATGACTTGTAAACAACATTGCTCTGGTAATACAAATATGTGACTGATTGCTTGAACAATTATCCATGCCATTGAACCACCCTATTCTCTGGACCTATTCTAACCCTTGTACTATACATTTTAACAGAAAGTGTATTGTTGAATTTGCAATCTTTCTAATTCGTAATCTATAATTCTTCATGCATGATAAACATTATGTCTACTTTTGACCTTTAAGTTTCTGCCTAAACAAACTGTGATTCTGGAGTAGCATGTGTCCTTAGTGTGCTATTCCTGTTCTTAGAGTTGACTAGAATTGATTGATTAAGTCATGATAAAGCTTGAACAATCGACCACAGCAACGTAAAATAACAAAGAACAAAACAAAGCAAAAGTATATCATTGTATCTCCATTTTCAAAAGCTGACCCAAGCATGAGATTCAAAACAACATCAAACGCGAAGCAATGAATAACAGACCAAATGTGCATGTAAGCTGAAATTGCTGGATTATGCATAAAGAGTGCAAATAGGTGTCCAGTAGCCTAAATAAAACACTATAAGTAACCGACTCCACATTATTTTCTCTGCCAGAAATTATACATTCTACATAACAAACGTTATGCTAACCTTTTATACATAGAAAACGTATATGCATTTGCTTTGAACTCTGTAACGTATTACCTCCTTCCCAAAGACAAATACTGCTTTGGGTTTGCAATTGACAGGGTTCGCAGCTTTAGTGATTATTTTCTCTTGACTTAGAAAATCGACATTGAAAGAATTCGTCACGATTACTCACCTCTTCAGCAGAAACTGTAAGGGAACCACATGCGAGTTGCAGCTTGGTAAAGTGAACACAGGTTAATTTTTAACTTTGTATCATTGTAAAGAAAGGTCAGTGAAACTAAAAGTGGTTGACCTAGATATTTTCACATTTTGAAGTCGGTGTTTACTTCTCATTGTAATTATGAAAGATATTTAGTAAAACGGATTATTCAAAATGTCTGTTCAGCACAGCCACACATAATTTACGCTCAGCAAGATGATAAAACTCCCATTGTGAACGCCAAGACGAGTGTAAAAAATAACTTCCTGTGGTTTCAGATGACATTTAGTTAAGTATAATTATATTTACCCCATCCAAAATATCTCTGCATGCTTTTTTGATGCACTGCAAAAATAAAAAAATCGTCACTTGACGTATATTCAAATGTATGGTTACTTTTATGGTTTTAGCTAAGATTTCTTACAAACATGGTTATCGTTTTGAAGCTTTTTACTTTTTGGTATCATCCAAATAAACCAAATTCAACACAACGTTTCAACACAGTTATGTACACAGTGGTTTAAACATATGTCACTGCTTTATAACAACATGAAAACGATTCATATTTCGCCTAAAAATCAAATGATTTTGTGCTAAACCATCACAATATCACCAATAAAGAACATGTTATATTTTATTTCCAAAATGAAATATTAGTTGGAAAAATGTTATAGCTTCGTCCATTGATAAAAAGTAACTGTTGAAATGAGAAATAAAGTTTGTGAATATATTTTGAGGTAAATTGGTGTTGTTTTGAGTTACAGGAAAGGCACACGTCTTTTCCTTTTAACATTTTCTTATGAAGGAATTCAAACCAAATCTCATGTGATATGTTAACTTACGTTGTATTGCCGCTTGAGAATAACACGTCCTACCTGCTTGGTGTGCACACATGCACTGAAGTATGTTGCCAGGGGCGTCGGTATAAGCAAGATAACTCTTTCCAGCTGGGTTGCCTGCAACGCCTGACAAGCTGGCAAACCAGATAGCTGAGACAAGTTCAAGTGAACATACAGGTGTGTATGCAGGCGTCTAGGCTGGCATTGGTGAGGTACGTATTTAAATACTATTTCTCGTACCATCTAATATGTACTCCTGTCCCTAATATACTTGAGCTGGAATCATTCTATGGTTGCTTACAAACCATTTGTTCTCAACCAAGCAACATAAAATGAAAAACTTCGAGGTGATCTGTTTCGTGTCAAGCTTTGGTGACAATATCCTTGAAGACTGTCAAATATATCTGTCTCTGAACACCTGAGTTGTCAACAGGAAGACGTTGTTCACTTCAATTCACGTTTATCGGACACACAAATCTTGCAATAACTCCTTTTACGTTCGCTTCTTTCTATGATATAATTTTAGAATAATTTGTATGGTTGTTTTGCTCCGCTGTAAGTACTGTTTATTTAATGCTATGGTTATATATATCTTTTTGTATGTATATATATATATATATATATATATATATATATATATATATATATATATATAACCATAGCATTATATATATATATATATAGAGAGAGAGAGAGAGAGAGAGAGAGAGATTACTGATTACACGAGTGTTTGTCAGATACCATTGATCTTACAACGAGTTGTTTCAAAACGTATCTAACGAGCGAAACCGAGTTAGATACGCTTTGTAACAACGAGTTGTAAGATCAATGGTATCTGACAGACACGAGTGCAGTAATCTGTTTCTTACACACCCTAAAATCGCACCTTTATAGTATCGAACCGATGAATTTTGTCTATTCTCATGATTGCAGTAGCGCATAAATACATATAACACCACTGTCATAAGTGACGTCATCCTATGTGCTGCTTATAATTACTACTCATAAATAATGTGACCCTACACAAAAAGGTTTCCGTCCTATCTGTGGATTATGAAGGCAATGATGAAAATGCAAACTAGACAAAAAACAAGAACACGCTGGGTGCCAAGTTGAAAGTTTACATCTCAAAGAAATTACCAAATATGTACAACAATGTTTACTTCCGTGTGACATCACTACCGGTGACCGACTTTTACAAAATGGCGTGTTCACTGACAACAGTACGCGGGATTTCCAGAGGAGGTTTTCGTTGATTAAGGGATCGTATACACATAAATGTGTCACGTAAGTAATCAGAAATATTCTGACAATCTGCGTACTGTTATTTGTTTACCATGTTTTCCAATGTAACAAAGAGAAATAGTCAGAAATGCAGATAACTAGTACCGTCATCGTTGTGCATGATTTAGCGTCAGTCATGGCTTCCCACAGGACGGAAACTTTTACGGCTTCTGTTGAATTTACCACATCATTGTAATGTATATATGTGTAATTCCATAATAAGTGCAACAATACTCTTCCCATGAATATTCTCAAACGCGTGATCGAGCCAATGTATGGAACAATTAGACGAAAGTACCTCTTTAATGCTACAGTGTAAAATCTGAATTTTGCTTTGTTTACATTTCAGCAAGTACAATTTTCCGAGCACAGTTTTCGTTTCCATACCTAATTCATTTCGCATGATTTCATACAGATAATTTGCATTGGTGACAAAGACCATTCATCCATTGTTTCGAAAATGTATGAGGAATTCAGGGATGCATGTATAGCAGCTGAGTTTGAAATATACCTGATCGAATATAGGCGTCTCTTAACCGGCATTTTGTAAACAATCCAATATGTCGGAACGTACACTTCGGCGTTCGTGTATGCATATTTTCCAAAACATTCTAAACGACTCTAGGCTGATCAGCGACGTTTCAGAATTATCATTAGTGATTTGATACCCATGATCGCTAATATGCTATCGTTCTACTTTTATTATTCGAGTAAATATCCGATATTTAGATTTCTAAACACACAGTAAATATTTATATTCATATTTATAACGCCGTGAGTTGTAGTTTGTCGAGATTTACAATGTACCTAACTTTCAGTCAATTTCAGTAATTTTGAATTGCCTCAAATGACAGTAAATGATAAACAGAAGGGGGAATTCAAAACTGTGAAGTGTCTGCGTGATGTATTTTGAATTTTATTCGATTTGGAAGTGAGGGTTAAGAGGAGGGTCATATGTGTCACTGTGGCAGCCAGGGGGTTTACACTCTGAAAAAACGATAATGTTGACATAACAACAGATAATGTAACTGATAATAATAACAAACAAACTCACGAGGACGAGTTTGTTTATTTTTATTATTAATTACATGGTCCTGTTATTCAATACAGACGTGAGTGAACATTCGACTGAAGCACGAGCAACTTATGAATGACTTACACTCAGAAAAGTAGTCCGTCATCATCTGACCCCAGGTCATCACCATGGAGTAGCCAATCACGTGCCTGGAATTCGATCTCACACATATGTTTGATACCAGTTATCTCAAATGGGTTTCTCACCCACAGGTGTGTAAGAAATATATATAACCAAAGCATTAAATATATATATATATATATATATATATATATATATATATATATATATATATATATATACTTTATATATATATGTGTACTTTTTTCTAAATACAGTGATTTACTGAGTGTGCAAATCATGTTCAGAAAATTGCACTTCTGCTGGTATGTGGACAAGAATTAATTTGATTTTCGTCAGATTTCTTTCAGCTTAAAATCAACTGTCGCATTTTAGCCACATCGAGACTAGAACTTATACTTAAATAATAAATAGAATAGAAACAAGTCACATCAGTTGACAGTATTATAACTAGATTATGACAGTTTCACAGAACCAAGGAAACCAAACCAGACATCTCTTTCTATAAACATGCCCTTCTTTGAATCTTTGTGATGCGGATGTGATATTTATCTTGTGGAACAAATATTAATGTTTTAATTCTGATGATTAAATTGGAATAGAAAGATGTCGTCAATATACATAAACATGTATGTTTTTCTTACGGTATTAAGACATTAAAATGTTTAGCAAATGTTTGTTTCAAGACTTTTTCAATATGTTCTTGTTATGATCTGTTTCAGATATGTCACTGCCACTTCATGTTCTGCCTACCACTAGTTATGATGACAAACTCAAGAAGTCTTTCATGCACCAGCTGTCACTCCATGTTGAGCTTAACAGGGAACTGTCCTCCACTGTTTCACCGCCGCACATTGTGATATTCCGGCCTCAAGGCAGACCGAACGATGAATTTGATGGAGTGGTTCTACAGTTCCTTGATAAATGTAAGAATTTTTGTCAGCGACAATTGTAATGTTGACGAGTGCAGATTGAGTGAGTGGGTGAGTTAAAAGTTAACGTCACATCATCAGTATTCCAGCGATATTGTGACGCAACAAAATGGTACATAAGTAACAAATAATTTTAGACTGTTTATAGACCTATCGTCAAAAGACAGTACAACTACTAGAATACCGCAGACTTTTGTATAAGTAAGGAAGAAGATTTAAAGATGTCAACTTCTTTATTATGAGGAACACAACGTTTCGGAGTATATACAGATAATTGGTAGTGTTGGCTTCCCTTGTTAACTTTCCACCTTTTGTTATCGGTTTACTTTTGTTGTTCTTACATGTCTCTGTCTCATAGCATTCATGATCATTCACCTGGTGAAGGAGTAAGCATATACTTATTCCTTATGTGTATCACTTCGAAATATCTTTCAAAAATGTATTTCAAACAGGTTTGCGAGCATGTAAATATAAACTATTATTTACCAACAAAATATGAAACGCGTTCTAGATCGCCAGCAACTGAAGGAAGATCAACATGAGTGGATACAATACCTTTGCTACCTGTATGGACCCCAGCAGTATTTGCATCATCCCTTCAGGTGTTGGTGATTGTTGGCAAATTCAGCCAAACATTAAAACAACACATATTTTACGATGAAAAGCATGGTAGGAATAAATCTCCTTTGAATCACGTGATCTTACATATCCTCTCATAAAACATATACTATTATGTTACTTCAACCCCCTTTGAGGATACAGCCTATGTCACAAATTAAAACAATAACCATCTACACAATTCAAAATTAATCAATAAGTCATATTTCTCTCTAAAAAATCAGAACTACGATTTTTTAAGAGATTATTTAGAGATGATGAATTGAAATATTGACCCTTTGTGATGGATAAATCAATACAGTACAGGAAGGCATGCTTCATGATGATTTTCTCACCAGCAAAGACCTGTCAAAAGAGTTCATTAAAACCTTAGATAAATTGTTATTTTATGCTAAACAACATTACCGATAATACACAACATGGTGGGACTCCTTGTTCTTGATCAAAGAAATCACAAGGTGGATCCTACACATATCTGGAAATGTATATATGTTAAATACTAAATTCAAAATTAGGCAAACGCCCTCGCAATCTGATTTCATGAGGATTTTTCCCGTTCTAAATAAAGAAATATAGAAACGGTGTGTTTTTTATTGATGATACCATTTTTAACAAACATTTTTTTTTCAAAATAACCAAATTGTCAATGGTGAGTCTGTTATTTTTTCTAAAATTCCATTGTATATTTGTAATGAGATTATTAATTTTGTTTCTAATTACCATATTAATCTGTTGTTACATGTCGATTCCCAAATTGAAACATTATGTTAACCCAGAAATCTGTACATAAAAGAAGTGAGTGTGAAACCAACAAACAAATGGTATACAATCAACAAATGTATTACAACATTAACTAGATTTCCAAATCAATACAAATTACTGCAGAATCATTACAATGACAGTACACAATAGAGTGGAAGTACAATATTCAATAACCATATAAATTATAATAGCAGTGGTCAGTATCAAACAAAAACACAGTGGTGAAAGCAAAAGTCAGTGATCATATACTCTTCAAAAAAGAAACGCATGGCTGTAGCCATGGTTTATAATGTAGCACCCAGCACCATCACGAGGCTATGGGATCAGTTTCAAAAGAATGGATCACCTACGTGAAAGGACGACCACATCCCAAATGTCCGTACGGCATAGAATCTCTGACCAGACCATATGAAACCGTTTAACAGCAGCAGGTCTACGAGCAAGACAACCTGTTCGACGCGTCTTATTGAGTCGGCAATATCGTCAACATCGATGCATTGGTGTCGTCAACAAAGTGGTATGGCCTCAACTGTGATAGTAAGATGTCTGGTTCAGTGACGAATCAAGATTTAGCCTCCGTCGAGGGGATGAAAGAACGTGGATCTACAGACGTCGGGGATAACGTTACGCCATAACTTGCGTACGGGAAGTGGACTTGTTTTGTGAGGGTAGCGTTATCATGTGGGCGGCTTTCTGTCATGGAAGGACAGGTGTGATACATGTTACGCAGTGTTTTTTTAACTGACTTTATTTTCACAAAGCTTTTGGTATACATAGTCAATTTCACGTGCCCCACGATTCCAACGAGCTTGGCTTTAGTACTCCAGAACATTCCCCCCTACAAATGATAGATCCCAGTCTATCATTTCAAATATTAGCTATCAGTTTATTAGCAACATAGCATATGTACATTTATATTTGAAATAATAGGCGACTAAACTGTTCAGAAAAAAAGTCAAAACATGTTCTGAAAAACAAATCAGTCATCTCAACATTTACTGTTCTGTAAATAAGAAATATTCCACTTGAAATCATGTAAATTCAATGGTAAGTATAATGTTCATTGTTAAAAAAGCACATTCTGTATCATAAAATGAAAAATATCAATGTTTCAGTCACTCGAAATACTTCCTTGAATAACATCTTCTATCCTGTCATCAAGTTCTTTGAATCCACTATCCATAAAGTTTTCTTTGAATCCTCCATTCACGAATACTTCTCTCCATTCCTCAAATCCTTCTGCTGTTCTGTTCTTGAAGCCTTCTCCACCTGCAGCTTCTGACACACTCCATTCCAGTGGACACACTTGTGTCACTGGTCTTGTCACAACAGCCTTGCTGGTCTGTATGTCAACAACTCGAACGTGTCCATCTCTTCCTGGATGTGTCTTTATGATTCGTCCGGTGATCCAACTGCCTCTGGGTGACTGAGGGGAGACAACCAGAACGACGTCATCTACTTCAAGATCACGGTTTGGTATAAACCATTTCTTCCTTGCTTGTAGAGAAGGAAGCCATTCAGACATCCACCGTTTCAAAAAGTGGCGTACCAGTTCTTGCACTCTTCGCCAACGTTTTTTCGAATTGATCACTGTCTTATCAACCAATTCATGAGCAAATATTCCACCCTACTGACCATCAAGAAAGTGATTAGGAGTTAGGGGAACGCCACCATGTGGATGCATACTTTGGTAAGTTAAAGGCCTTGAATAAATCAATGATTCAACTCTGGTAAAGGCAGTCACAAGTTCTTCATCAGTGATGTAGCTCGTTTGGAAGACTTTATAATTGCTACAAAAACACCCCCCATATGTGGTGAATATGGTGGGTTAAACTTCCAAGTAACTCCATCATTGGCCAAGGTGGTTTTAATGAAATCCTCATCAAGTTTGTCTATAAGTGGCTTCAGCTCTTTAACGGATCCTTGTCCCGTTATCTGAAACCACTACACTTGGCAAGCCTCGATGGTTGACCATTCTGTAAAAAGCATTCATGAATGCGTCGCTATCAAGCCCGTATGCCATTTCCAAGTGCACAGCTCTAGTTGCCAGGCAAGTAAAGAGACAAAAGTACGAGGGCCATTCAATATATAACCAGCCTAAGCTATTTATCAGATCTTAACGGTTGCATGCTTGTCACGTGTTGTGCACCAATGTATGTCACGTGCATAGACAAAGTTTCACTGAGAAATTGTATTTGAATTCACATGCGTGATCTATAAAGATGGCAAGGGTAGATTCTGCCAATTTTTCGTCAAAGGTTGAATACGGGGCTGTTATAAGGTACCTCTACTTTAAAGGTAAACCGGGAAAGGAGATACATGATGAATTGTCAGATGTTTATGGTGACAGTGCACCTTCTTATGCACAGGTCAAATTCGGGGTTGCAGAATTTAAGAGGGGTCGGGTGAACCTGGTAGATGAGCCACGCCCTGGCAGGCCTGTAGAGGTGACCAATGACCAAACCATTGAAGTTGTGAGACAACTGGTTGTCAAAGACAGGCGAATGAAGGTGTCAGAAATGGCCAAGGCCTTGGACATTTCAGAGGGAAGTGTCCATACCATTTTGCATCATCGTCTGGGTGTGAGGAAGCTGTCTGCCCGATGGGTCCCAAAATGTCTTAGTGATGATCAGAAGGCTGCACGTGCGTCAATGTGTCAAGCACTTTTGACGCAATGCAGTCGGAATGCAGACAACTTTAAGGAGAGAATTGTTACTGGTGATGAAACCTGAGTACACCACTATGACCCAGAAACCAAAAAACAGAGTAAGCAGTGGACTGGCTTTGCTTCACCCTGTCCCAAAAAGTTTAAGACTCAACCATCGGCAGGCAAAGTCATGGCAACATCTTTTGGGAAACTAAAGGGGTCTTATTCATTGACTACTTGCCACTTGGCCAGACTATTACTGGAGAGTACTACTCCGATCTCCCGGACCGTTTGCAGACTGCTATTCTTGCCAAATGTCGTGGAAAGATCAGAAAAGGTGTGCTGCTCCAACATGATAATGCCAGAGTGCGCACCTGTCGACTTCCGGTTGACGCAGTGAAGCGGAACGGGTTCAAAGTATTGCCTCATCCACCTTACGCACCAGACCTGGCACCAAGCGACTACTTTCTCTTCCCAAACTTGAAGAAAGAACTGCGTGGACGTCATTTCCGGTCCGATGATGAACTCACGACAGCAGTGGGGGGGGGGGGTTACATGAACAACCCCATGGTTTCTATCACAACAGGCTTTTAGCACTCACATATCGTTGGACAAAGTACATAGACCTCAATGATGATTATGTTGAAAAAGAGGAAGTGAGGAGCAGTAGCAAATAGGTTAGGCTGGTTATATATTGAATGGCCCTTGTAGCGTTTAACTCGTTGCTTTCCCCTACCTTGTATTCTGATGAAAGGTCCTGCAAAAATAACACCGGTTTGATCAAATGCTCTCAATGAGTATTTCAGTCTAACTTGTGGTAGTGGAGCCATGATTTGCACACTAGGCTTCGCCTTAAGCCTGCGACACCAAGAAAATTCCTTTTCATATTCACGGATCTCTTCATGTAGATAGTAGAGCAAGTATCTAGTTTGTACCAAGGATGTGTTTTCCATCTTCATGATATTTCTTCACGATTAGCTTTGTTACCCAATTTCTTCTGGGCAATACTATCGGGAACCGTGCATCAAATGGGAGGAAATTTGCAGACTGCAGTCTACCTCCATATCTAATCAACCCATCTTCATCAAGTATGGGATCAAGTCCACTGAGTTTACTGCTTGATGGCAATTGTTTCTACATTCAAGTGCCGATACCTCCTTGGTGAATTCCTCCTTTTGTGCACTACCTAAATGATACATCTCTGCATCACTAAGCTCTTCGTAACTTAGTCCCCCAGTGATTCTCAAACCTAATTCAGATGACTGTTGTTCACAAATCTATAAACCCATGCTGTAATCCTGAGTAGTTTTTGCCAATGTGAGTGTCTTCTCAGATCTAGTCTCCAAAACCTGTCAGGTGTTACCATTGCAAAGAACTGCTTTGTCGATATAACAGGTTGATTGGCTTCAGAATCATCTAATGTTTGGGTGCTCACCATCTGCAAAGGCCATTTTGTCACATCTTGTTCTAGAAAGTCAGGTCCAGAAGTCCATGCTTTGCTCAAATAAGCAACTGTTGTACCCCTAGATAAGATATCTGTTGGATTCTGAACAAAATGAACGTAGTTCCATTGACTAGGAATAATGTTTTCCTGGAAAAAGGCTATCCTATTAGCTACAAATGTTTTGAATTTGCGGCTATGGGTTTTTTATCAAACACAGCACATTTTGACTATCTGACCAAAGAATCACACCAGCAATATTCACTTCAAGAGCTTTGACTACAGTCAAGATCAACCTATCTCCTAATACTGCTGCCATTAACTCCATTCGAGGAATGCTGACTGATTTCAGAGGTGCTACCAGACACGTTGATGCCATCAAGCGACTAGACACAATCCCATTATGATAGGTAGTTACATTGTATACAACTGCCCCATATGCACTTTCTGATGGGGGTGGTCGGGTAGCCTAGTGGTTAAAGCATTCGCTCGTCACGCCAAAGACCCAGGTTCGATTCCCGACATGGGTACAATGTGTGAAGCCCATTTCTTGTGTCCCCCGCCGTGATATTGCTGGAATATTGATAAATGCGGCGTAAAACCATACTCACTCACTCACTTTCTGATGCATCAACAAAACCATGCAATCTCCTGTTCACAATGTTGAAGTTGAGTTGCAAACATCTCAGGAATCTAACAGTCTCCAACTCTTTCATTTGATTAAGCCACAACAATGCTTTTCTGTTTCAAATCATTATGAAGCTCTTCGTCCCAATCTAAACCCTTGAGCCAAACTTCCTGCATGATGAAAGGAGCAAGGAATCCTAACGGATTGAATACCCTAGCCATTTCTCTAAGAAAACCTCTCTTTGTAAGTATCCAACTGTTGTGTGTACTAAGCTTAACTTGTCATCTTTTGCCACCCACGTCAGACCAAGTGTTTTTGTAGTTGGCAACTCATCCCTACCAAGATGAACCTCAGTAGCCCTATTTTCTAAGGGAAAGACTTCAGGTGAATTGCTTAACCATTTTCTTGCACACATGCCTGCCTTTCCCCATAACTCTGTAAGCTGCTCATACAGCTCTATGGCTTCGACTGCAATTGGAAGTGAGTCTATGTTGTCATCCATATAGGTCGACTTTAACACAGTCTCAGCAGCTTTTGTAGATTATCTTGAAACCTTCTAGCATGTTCTTGTGATATATACTGTGCCAAAACGGAGAGGCATTAACACCAAAGACTACTCTACTAAACCTGTGTCATGTCATTCTGATTGTTTGGCCTCCAAAGAAATCGAAAGAATGACCTGTCTTTTGGCAACATTTCTATCTGAAGATACATTTCTGCAATGTCACATACTATGGCTACAGAGTACCTTCTGAACCTGAGCAATATCTGAAATAGGTCACTTGGTAATTTTGGACCATGATGAATACTGTCATTCAATGACAGACCTTCACATTTTGCTGATGCATCAAAGACAATGCGAACCTTTGTAGTTGCCCTATCTGGACGCACTACGGGGAAATGAGGTAAGTACCATCCACAAGGTACATCTGTTCCATCAATGGACACCTTTTCAATGTAACCTTTCTCAAGATACCGAGAAATGATACCATCATAAGTATCAGCAACCTGTTTGTCTTTTGATAATTTCTTCTCTGTGCAACAGAGACGTTTGTAAGCTATTCCCCAATTGTCCGGTAAAGGACTTGCATTTTCCTTCCATGGAATGCCAATTTGATACCGACCATTCTGGTATCTGAACGTATATTGTACAGATTCAATGACAGATTCATCATCCTTGGAAAGGATAGATGTCGAAGGTGGAACTTCATCAACTTCCCATAATTTCTTTAATATTGAACTTAATTCAGCTTGTCTATTGTCAGTGAAGAAGCTGCCCGAATTCTGACAATCACTTAATCCTGGTATTCTACCAATACAGGTCCATCCCAATGGAGTTAACTGTGCTGTTGGCTCACCTTCCTGACCTGGGATGTCCTGATAGGATTTATGCAGTTCAAGATAATCCATTCCAATAAGGAGATCTATTATATGAGGAGATTTAACTTTTGGAAACTCAATGCTGTCAAGGTGTTTCAATCTTCCTGCATACATTTGCCAATCAACAACCTGAGTAGTTGTTAAGGCAGATATCGTAGTATTGACTGAACCATCCAAACTCTCTAGTCCAACTTGAACTGACATAGTTTCCAATGTTTCAGGTTGCCCATTGAGGACATTAACTGAAACTTTCTCTGTAGGACCCAATAACCCTAATTCTGAGGCAGCATCTTGATTAATATAAGCCTGTGTGCTGGCATCATCCAATAGTGCATTAACAACAATTCTGTTCTTTCCATTCTTTAGAACTACTGACACTGTTCTCAATGATACTAGCGTTGACTTGCTAGACTTAGTGGAAGGCATTGTAACTACAGATGGACCCTGACTTCCATGTGTCTTTTCAGTTTCAGGAGTTTCAGCTTTAGAAACATTGTCACAACTTCTTTTTGTTGAGAGAAGAAATCTACTATGAGTTGCGGTACATTTATCTATTCCACAGGTGACTCTGCGTCTGCAATTATTACCTAGATGGTTAGTGCCAAAACACCTGAAGCATAGGTTCAATTGTTAAGCAGTTTCCTTTCTTGTGTGAACAGTCATTGTCTTGAACTGTTTACAGTTCCAAATATGATGACGACTTTTACAAAGCACACACTGAGAGTTCATGTCAGTCTGTCGATTGCCAAAGTATGAACCCGATTTGCTCTTACCTTTAACTGTAATCCTTCCCTTTTGGGAAACGCCATGCAAAGTTTCTGATGCTACAATGCTCAACTCAGCTTCTTGCAACACCCACTCACGCAATGTGTCTACTGATTCTTGACACGATCAAAGACCCATCTTTGATAGTCAGATAGTAGATTCTGTCATTTTCTTCAGTAACTGTAATTTGGCGTCTCTTGCCACCATACTTCCTCTCACATCTATCTAGTGCTACATCATATCCAGCCGCACTATGACCTAAATCTTGTATGACTTTCATTGCATCCCCAGTTAAGTACTGACGCAACTGTAAAAGCTTGTACTCGGTTGTAGCTGGAGCCTTATGAACACAAGCCATGATAGCCGCTTTCCAACCCTCATATGATTTGGCATCACCCGAGAAATTAGGAACGGAAACACATCCCAACTGCTTCCACATATCATTTCCCAAATTGTAACTACTCGAATGTGCAATAGTTTCTGGGGAAATTGTATGTCTAACATTTTTCTGTGTAATGGGTTCTGGCCTATTTATATGACTTAATTCATCTGCATTGGTCTGCTGCCCCCGACCTAACCCAATGTCATTTGTTTGTGACCTCTGACCTAAACTAGCAACATCTAACTCCAACTGTGGTTCCACTTGCTCTATGTGAGAAGCAGTGACAACAGGGACATGCTTTTCTTTTTCAGCCGAAAATAATATGGAGAATTCTGTTCTAACAATGCTGAACGATCTCGCATCTGCCCTGTTTTTCAAATATTCTTGAGCTCGTTCTTGTATCTCATTGTTTTCACCTTCAGAAGGGAGCTAGACAAATCCTTACGTGGGTGGTAGACTGAGATGGCAAAGAATATGACAAAAAGCTTTGTAAACAACATGTTGCCATGAATAACATTTCATCAAACATGTTTTGTAATGTTTTCTTTTACTGTCATTGTCAATTGTTGCAATGAGGAAATAGCCTGATCCCATTCTGGTCGCCACAGAACATAACAGTTTCCTTAAATCTTGTAATGTCATCAACGTACCACTCAGCGTTGCGGCCTAGAACGCAATAAAAAACATCCGATTATCAAACTGCTGTATTTCCTCTTTTAGATGTCTATTAATATTGCGATAGCCCTTGACTCGGCGTGTATTTTAGACCCAGCATGTTGTAAAGGAAATATAGATACGTTTTACAGATCATATGGGGGTGATCTATCAGCTGCCATATATGTAGGCTATTGATGTATTCATATGCAGGTATTTTAGAAGATTGATAGTCACGATTGTTACTTTTCCCGAATGAAACCGACGCCAATAGTAATGATTGTTTATCGATATTGTAAACTAATCTACAGAGAGGAGCGTTATAAGGGGGAACTCTTTGACCATGCACGGTTTGTTGCTTTGATCTGTTTCAATGAGGCCTCCTCACATGCTGCACTTTCACTTGTCACAACATTCCATCAGTGTGTATTTTACATGAGGGGTTAGCTGTACATGCGCACAATAAAATACATAACACACAGATAATATCATATTTTTTTAACTCAGATTAACATTAAACGAAGGACAATTAATTCCCCATTGAAAATTACGTGCGCAAACGTACTTCCTTACTTCCCTTTTAATTGACTCGTCTGTACTGACAAAGTGATCATTGCGGGCAGACACGTTAAGCCTAATTATTATTGCCGAGACGTTGTTGACACACACGACAGAATTAGTCATGTGAAAAATCCCTGGGACAGAAGTTTCTGATTGCCGGACATTGATATTAGTGAAAGGTCTGCAAATCAAGATATCGAGCGTATCACAACTGTGTGAGTTGTCACCCTGCATTGTGTTGAGAATTTGATCATTTTTGCGATCAGTTATTTTAACAATCTCTCGATTTTCTACCCAAAAGTGAGATAAAAGAGTGTTTTCAGGATTTATGTGTTCAAGGATGAAACTGGTCAAAACCGACCCCCCTGTGGTGTAGATGTTAGTTATTTTGTTTGACAGAATCTTTTTTGTCACTTCTGAATTGGTCATATCAATAAATTCACAGCCATCATCGTCAATGGAAACTCGGAAGGATGATACCCGAAGATCACGTTGAGATGCAAAGCCAAGTGCTAAATCAAACTTTCCAAAGTAGACCAACGGGACGGGACAAATCACGGATGGCCCGAAGCTCAGTTACAGTAATCGCGAAAATGGTTCTTTCAAGGCTCTTTTGCATTACCCGTCCAGTTATGGACACAAAGATATTATTGGCAATGTGAAGATCCCCTTACTGACTTCAGGACCTCATCATCAACTCTGACGAAGCGGGAAGGTTTTGCAGACTCTTCGGCGTTACGGAGAGCAACGCTGGGGTTTGGGTCCTGAGTTTCAACATCCTGATTTATGTCACTCGCTTCACTTGCTTCAGTCGCCTTGTCAAGTGTGAAACCTATCAATCGAAATGTAATCCTAGAAAATGTATTTCTTTTACAGTTTGTTTACAGATTAACGCTGTTACACATCATCAAAATATTATTCATGAAATGAGCGTTATTTTGTTATGTTAATATAAATTGATAGAAGCGTCAAAATCGAAAACCAACTCATAAGTTCCCAAATTGAACTCTGTAAACATTTTGGCTTGTCTTGAGAAATGAAACCGTTTATTTATTTATATGTAGTTAAGAGGCTCCTGGGATTTGTTGGAATCGAATGATAATCGACAAGGCTGGCTGACCAATTAGATTGTGGAACACACTAACTATTGGTTTACCAAAATCGATACTGGAATCTTACAATGTCTTTGTTGGTGTTCAATGTTTTGTGAAGAGAAACCTGAACCAGGACTCCAACAAATGTACCTGTTGACAACACGTTGGTTGCTTGTTTGTATTTATTACATAATAGTGTAATAGAGATCCTGTGCGCAAGCATTTAATGGTTTTTTTTTACTTCTCCTGCAATGATGTATACACCTTCAGAAATTTCAAACGGGCACCAAGGATGCCCGGATAATTTGTTCCTACCAGACTGGTCCATGAGCCACCAGCATGACCGGACACATCTATGTGGTGTAAGGGTCAAAGTGGTGTATTGGTCAAAAAACCATTTATAATCCCATCCTCCAGCAACACAGGGGCTCAACCAACGGAATACAGGTCGCCCAATTCGGTCTCCTGTTACGAACAGCAACTCCAGTTCCCCACGTCTGTTTAACATGTTCAGCTACTCTGTAAACAGGCCTGAAGCCAATCACGTTGAGTTCAAGCATCACAAAGCATGTATGGCCACCATGTGCGTTGACAACTGCCACACAACGTCTCCGCATGGACCTTGTGATGCTTGTGAACACATGATTAGGAAGACGACGCCATTGTTGCTGCAAAATGGTGCCAAGATCTTGCAAATTCTGTGGTTGGTTCTGGAGAGTGCGCAGATTTCTGCCAAGAGCATCCCAGACATGTTCGATGGGATTGAGGTCGGGAGACCTTGACGGCCAGTGTCATGACGTTGACTCCCGCATTCTGAAGTAAATTCCCTGTCAAAATTGCTGTGTGGGGTCGGCATTGTCGTGTTGGAAGATCAAACCGGGTCCATTGCTGCCATAAAAGGCAGAAGTTCCTGTGCCAGTACCTGGTCGCAGTAAGCAGCAGCGTTGAGCTTGCCACTGATGACAAGAACCCTGGAACGTGCATTGCCACAGAAAGCACCCTCTACCATGACACTTCCGCCTCGAAATTTGTCAACTTCCTGTGCCCAGCACTGGGCGTAACGTTCATGACGCGCCTCCACATCCTCGCCGTACCATCAGCAAATCGAAGATTAAATCGGGATTCATCACTGAAGATGACTTGAGTCCATCGTAAGTGTCGCTGTGCCCACAATTGACGTTGACGTCTGTGTAATTGAGTCAGAATCGGCCCGCAGTATGGCCGTCGTGCTTGAAGGTGAGCAGTTCCCAGACGGTTTCAAACAGTTTGCGCACTCAGTCTACCCCTAAACAGTTCATTTCTGGTTGATGTAGCCGTCAAAAATCGATTACGGAGGTGACGAAAGACAATCTGACGATCCTCTGCATGTGCCATCACACGTGGTCGACCTGGCCGAGGGCGATCAACGGTGGTACCTGTTTGCTGTAGACCCGTCTGTAAATCATAAACAGTCCGTCGACTACAACCCATCGTCCTTGCGACTTCAGCTACGGACGTTCCCGTCAGAAACATGCTGATGGCACGTTCACGTTGCACATTTGAAAGGCGTGGCCTGACAAATGGCCGTAAAGACTTTTGTTGTCTTGTGTTTTTCTTTTTTTGTTAATGACTGCTAACAAGTATGGCTGAAAACACGTGCGGTATTATGGCCACGTGACCAGTTGCACGTGAAAAACCACTTTTGCCACTATAGTGCTGTGCACATGATTTATATCGATTCACCTGCACAAAAATGAGTGTTATCTGAAGACAATACGTGGCAATTACTGTTTAAATACACAATAAGGGCCCACAATGATAACTGGTCAAAATGTTAAAATTTTAGGATTGTGAAGTTTTTAATTTGGTTCAGTATATATAGTTTACAAGATATCAGACATTGATCTTTCATTTCAGATAATCCCAGCTGTGGGGATTTTATTCTTTTCACTGCCTTTGCCATGCCACAGCGGTATGACCGTGGCTTCAGACCAGCCTGTGAGTTGAGGTTTAGGCACAAAGGCAAGCTCCTTATAACATCTGGACATCTTGATACACAAGTTAACAGAGACACATTTAAAACACTTGGACATATCCTTGTGGACAAATATGGTTTTAAGGTATGTACAATTCACAAATCAACTTGTATATGTAAAAGTGGTCAGTGTGGGTTAATGTTGAAATTAACCTTTGTATTATAAATTCACAGCAATAGTTTATTGTTATATTTTTTTAATATTTATATATTTGTTAGATTTCTGTGGATCAATCACAAATAGGAAGGGATGTGGGATCTTCACATCTCGTTTCAGGCAAAGGTAAGTGTACTTTGATATTCATGTGTACGCATTGCTTGCTCACATTCATATTCTGATGTCGTTCCATGTCGTTTGATTCAAAATTGAATATGAATTTCAAATTTTATCAGTCAATAATGATATCGATACATAATACCTTTAATTTCCTTCAGATACGGAAAAGACAAGCAAACAATACACACACGATCATAAAGGCAATTCGACCAGAAGTGATGACTACAACCTATGTCACAAAAACAAATCAACTGTTCGTGATACCAACAGTCAAGTGTACAACGAGAACCCAACTGTTAGTGATGCCAGCAACCAAACGGACAAGGACAACCCAACTGTTAGTGATGCCAGCAACCAAACGGACAAGGACAACCCTACTGTTAGTGATGCCAGCAACCAAACGGACAAGGACAACCCAACTGTTAGTGATGCCAGCAACCAAACGGACAAGGACAACCCAACTGTAAGTGATGCCAGCAACCAAACGGACAAGGACAACCCAACTGTTAGTGATGCCAGCAACCAAACGGACAAGGACAACCCAACTGTAAGTGATGCCAGCAACCAAACGGACAAGGACAACCCTACTGTTAGTGATGCCAGCAACCAAACGTACAAGGACAACCCTACTGTTAGTGATGCCAGCAACCAAACGGACAAGGACAACCCAATTGTTAGTGATGCCAGCAACCAAACGGACAAGGACAACCCTACTGTTAGTGATGCCAGCAACCAAACGTACAAGGACAACCCAACTGTTAGTGATGCCAGCAACCAAACGGACAAGGACAACCCAATTGTTAGTGAAGCCAGCAACCAAACGGACAAGGACAACCCAACTGTTAGTGATGTCAGCAACCAAACGGACAAGGACAACCCAACTGTTAGTGATGCCAGCAACCAAGAAGACAAGCAGAACCCAACTGTTAGTGATGCCAGCTACCAAACGTACAAGGACTACCCTACTGTAAGTGATGCCAGCAACCAAACGCACAAGGACAACCCAATTGTTAGTGATGCTAGCAACCAAACGGACAAGGACAACCCAACTGTTAGTGATGTCAGCAACCACATGGAAAAAGACAAACTTATGGTTAGTGATGCTAGCAACCCAGAGAACAAAGACAAGGACAACGGTGGTGTTGGTGGTGCCAGAAAGCAAGCGGACAAGGACAACCCTACTGCTAGTGATCCTAGCAACCACATGGAAAAAGACAAACTTATGGTTAGTGATGCTAGCAACCCAGAGAACAGAGACAAGGACAACGGTGGTGTTGGTGGTGTCAGAAAGCAAGGGGACAAGGACAACCCTACTGTAAGTGATCCTAGCAATCACATGGAAAAAGACAAACCTATGGTTAGTGATACTATCAACCCAGAGAACAAAGACAAGGACAACGGTGGTGTTGGTGCCAGAAAGCAAGCAGACAAGGACAACCCTACTGCTAGTGATCCTAGCAACCACATGGAAAAAGACAAACTTATGGTTAGTGATGCTAGCAACCCAGAGAACAAAGACAAGGACAACGGTGGTGTTAGTGGTGCCAGAAAGCAAGCGGACAAGGACAACCCTACTGCTAGTGATCCTAGCAACCACATGGAAAAAGACAAACTTATGGTTAGTGATGCTAGCAACCCAGAGAACAAAGACAAGAACAACGGTGGTGTTGGTGGTTCCAGAAAGCAAGCGGACAAGGACAACCCTACTGCTAGTGATCCTAGCAACCACATGGAAAACGACAAACTTATGGTTAGTGATGCCAGGGACCAGGAGAACAAAGACAAGGACAACGGTGGTGTTGGTGGTTCAAGAAAGCAAGCGGACAAGGACAACCCTACTGCTAGTGATCCTAGCAACCACATGGAAAACGACAAACTTATGGTTAGTGATGCCAGGGACCAGGAGAACAAAGACAAGGACAACGGTGGTGTTGGTGGTGCCAGAAAGCATGCGGACAAGGACAACCCTACTGCTAGTGATCCTAGCAACCACATGGAAAACGACAAACTTATGGTTAGTGATGCTAGCAACCCAGAGAACAAAGACAAGAACAACGGTGGTGTTGGTGGTGCCACAAAGCAAGCGGACAAGGACAACCCTACTGCTAGTGATCCTAGCAACCACATGGAAAACGACAAACTTATGGTTAGTGATGCCAGGGACCAGGAGAACAAAGACAAGGACAACGGTGGTGTTGGTGGTTCCAGAAAGCAAGCGGACAAGGACAACCCTACTGCTAGTGATCCTAGCAACCACATGGAAAATGACAAACTTATGGTTAGTGATGCCAGGGACCAGGAGAACAAAGACAAGGACAACGGTGGTGTTGGTGGTGCCAGAAAGCAAGCGGACAAGGACAACCCTACTGCTAGTGATCCTAGCAACCACATGGAAAATGACAAACTTATGGTTAGTGGTGCCAGGGACCAGGAGAACAAAGACAAGGACAACGGTGGTGTTGGTGATGCTAGCAACCCAGAGAACAAAGACAAGGACAACGGTGGTGTTGGTGATGCTAGCAACCCAGAGAACAAAGACAAGGACAACGGTGGTGTTGGTGATGCTAGCAACCCAGAGAACAAAGACAAGGACAACGGTGGTGTTGGTGGTGCCAGGGACCAGGAGAACAAAGACAAGGACAACGGTGGTGTTGGTGGTGCCAGGGACCAGGAGAACAAAGACAAGGACAACGGTGGTGTTGGTGGTGCCAGGGACCAGGAGAACAAAGACAAGGACAACGGTGGTGTTGGTGGTGCCAGGGACCAGGAGAACAAAGACAAGGACAACGGTGGTGTTGGTGGTGCCAGGGACCAGGAGAACAAAGACAAGGACAACGGTGGTGTTGGTGGTGCCAGGGACCAGGAGAACAAAGACAAGGACAACGGTGGTGTTGGTGGTGCCAGGGACCAGGAGAACAAAGACAAGGACAACGGTGGTGTTGGTGGTGCCAGGGACCAGGAGAACAAAGACAAGGACAACGGTGGTGTTGGTGGTGCCAGGGACCAGGAGAACAAAGACAAGGACAACGGTGGTGTTGGTGGTGCCAGGGACCAGGAGAACAAAGACAAGGACAACGGTGGTGTTGGTGGTGCCAGGGACCAGGAGAACAAAGACAAGGACAACGGTGGTGTTGGTGGTGCCAGGGACCAGGAGAACAAAGACAAGGACAACGGTGGTGTTGGTGGTGCCAGGGACCAGGAGAACAAAGACAAGGACAACGGTGGTGTTGGTGGTGCCAGGGACCAGGAGAACAAAGACAAGGACAACGGTGGTGTTGGTGGTGCCAGGGACCAGGAGAACAAAGACAAGGACAACGGTGGTGTTGGTGGTGCCAGGGACCAGGAGAACAAAGACAAGGACAACGGTGGTGTTGGTGGTGCCAGGGACCAGGAGAACAAAGACAAGGACAACGGTGGTGTTGGTGGTGCCAGGGACCAGGAGAACAAAGACAAGGACAACGGTGGTGTTGGTGGTGCCAGAAAGCAAGGGGACAAGGACAACCAAGATGACAAGTGAGTGAGTTCTTGACGAGAATTTGTAACACGAACTGTTTCATAACTAGAGTATCATAGTTTCGATTTTAAAACTAGTTGAGAAAACGTTGAAATGAAGAACTATAAAAACGGGCTATAGATTGCCAGCAACCAAAATGAGGCCAATATGCTGGGGACCATGGGGACTTAAAATACGTCTGCTGCCTCGACAGTTGCACATCTGGATTTACACCATCCCTTCAGCTGCTGGCGATTGTATGCACGCTTAGCCTTTAAAGTAACATAAGGAGAAAAACATACTGTGTTTCGTACATTGAAAGCACAGTATTTTTATGTACCACGACTAAATAAACGCGAACGCTTTGATATTAGAAAATAAATTGAATGAAGTTGCATGGGTTCATTTCAGTGTTTTGAGTGGGTTGTCGATCTGAATTACGGAATCACCGATAACAGCCTTTAAGCAAAATATGGCGCTGTACAATTATGCTCAGGCATTTTGTTTACACTCGAACATACGACTGACATTGAAAGCACGGCTGCATGGAAAATAACATGAATTGGGCAACCCTTAAGAAATCTAAGCAAGCTTTGCAAAGCTTTCATTCTACATCACTTGTAACCATAGTGAGGTCATATTGCTCATTGAGACGCAACAGATATGACGTCAAGTCATATTTACAAAAGGGTCAAATTCCAAGCTCTCTGTTGACCCCAAAACTTAAAAACATTCTCTTTGAAGATTTCTAGAGTGTTTTCTGCACGAAATGTATTGCCACACATCCTTTGAATAGTGTAGTGACCGCAACTTTGCATTTTGTAACCTATAATTGTAGATACAATTACTTAAATATGACTAAGGACAATGACAGAAATAAGTACTTTTCTATGAATCAGTGGTTAATTGATATTTGACCATCTCTAACTGACCAATCAGAATCGAATAATTTCCAATATTATGGTAGAAAGACAAATATTCTACTTTAAAAATTCGCGGATGCAAGAAGCTATTTTGAATGACGTGGAACGTACACACCCTCTTAGGGGGACAATACTTTTACGATACTTCAACCTCCCGCGAGGATACAACCACTAACAAGCCAAGTTGGTTTCTTTGTTTGTTGTTTAACGCCGCACTCGGTAATATTCCAGCTATATGACTGACAAATAGCACTACCAATTATTAAGATAACACACTTTATACATCAACATTTAGCAATAACTTCTATTTCTTTAAGAAAACACAGTATTAAATAAGAATAAACATGACTAAACAGGTGACTGTTCTAACAGTGAAATATGTATCTCTTTTGATGGACAAAATCAACACAGTCAAGTAGTACTTGATTGAGTGTGAATCTTTCATCACAAGGGGAACTAAATAGAGGATCCTAACTGTAATGTGATTGTGAGATTAATCATATTGTACATGTTGAATGCAGTACAGCATACAACCGTGAACATATACGATATCACTATAGCATATATCAACACTGATCTTACTGACTGTTTGTCTAATGTGCAAAAACAAAATGTGAATACGTTCTAAATCACCTATTTTAATTTGCCAACATGATAGTTCATGTGACGTCACCTATATCACCGAGTTTTTTCCACGTACTACTTCTTGTAGCATAATGGCTTAAATCCACCTTGCATAACTACAAAAATGCATCGAGTACATCTAAATGCATTGTATATTCTTATATAAAAGTGGCGTAAAAACACTTCTATCACTAGTGGAATGCAATTCTATCACGTTCCTTCGACCGTATCCTCGAGCCGAGAGACTACTTCCAGTATGACGTCACTGTGTTGACAGTTACATCAGTTGTTGTAAATCTGAAGAAGCTGGGTAAGAAGCATTGCCGGATCCAGACCGAGTTCGAGAGATGTAAGTTTCCATCTTATAAATTATATTCTTGTCTGGTTGCCGGATTCAATCCTTTGGGAAAACCGAGGTTAATATACTCATTATTATCATTCTGTATCGCCGTGTTCAAACTTGTGCACACCTTATGTATAGCTGTATATGATACCGGTCAAAGAATAATATATACTCTGTCCAAAGGTAATAACTGTTCATTGTGAATTTCTTGGTTGTGAAATTATTCTTGGTAACTAAAATAATTACAACTGTGTGGTTGGTTGTACGATGTCGTCCCATTCCGATACTTTCAAATCAAGAAGGTATAAGCGATAATTGGTTTGATTCGATGTAATGTGCGTCACCACTTGGTTTGCATCTTTTCGTTGATGTAACCTTTGGTCACATGTTTATAATCGCTGTATGGAAATAAGAAGTGGTATCACAGATTCATCTGTAAATATAGATTGATAGGTGTCATCGGTGATTCTTTATTGATTGAATTCTGGTTGGTGAAATTGTTGGTTGGTTCTGATTTCTTTAGTTTTTTTAATATGAGGCCAAAGTAAGAAAAGTTGAGTTGGAGCTACATCTTGAAGTTTAATATTAAAAGCCGAAATGTCCCAGATCTGATTCTGATTCAGATGTGTGGAACAGGAGATGATTTCTTTTTGTGAATATCTTCAAAGAGAGGATAAAATGAGCAATTAAAAACTGGATTTCACTGACTAGAATATAATTTGGTGATGTACAGTAAGGATAATTTCAGACAGCGTTGCTGAAGGGATAGCTCATTTGCCTCCACATACAAGAATAGGAAACGTCTGAAAGGCAGCCGAGCCGAAAGAAAATGGGGCCGTAATTAAGTCTAGAGCGGATCAGTGACCTGAACAAATGCTGGGTTGCTATTCGAAATGCAGCAGATATTTTCTAGGAAATGTATCGAATTTGCTCTGGTTTTAGGACATTTATTCCCGTTTTCAATAGACCAGTTGTAACTTTCATTCAGACAGATTTGGTGCCTCTCTATTGTGTGCATATTTCTACCACAAACATTATTAAAATCACCCTCGGAAGGTGACCCATCTGCTGACTCACTTAAAACTTTTGGCAGACTATTTGTTTTAATACTGAACAGAGTGAGAGACAAAATACTGCCTTGCAGTACACCCTGATCCGGGCTATAATCTTCAAGCAGGATGGAACCCTTTTGGACTTGAAATTGCCTTTCTGTTAATAACTGTGATATATAAGGGGTGAACAACTTCTCCAATCATGTAAATCATTCAGAATGAAATGCTTCTAAGTAGTTTATAAGCTTTCTCACGACCGAAAGATATTGACACTTTGTGATGTTTGTTGACAATATCATTTTTTTACAAAGGATTATAATCGTACCAAACGATCAATATTATTTCTATTTTGATGGAAACTTCATTAAAATTTTGTGATAAGATAATTTCTTTCCAAATACCAAACCAATCAATTATTCACCATTCGTTTCATGGTTTGCAAACGCAATTGGTTAAGGATAAAGGTCGGTAATTTGAGGGATCTGTATGATCCCGGCCAGGTCTTGGTATGTGGACTAAAATGGCATAATGTCAGGAAGGAGGAAAATTCCCTGAAGTCCATATTTGGTTAAATATATCTAAAAGTGTCTCAGGACATTATTCGGTAACTGTCAGTGGATATTGCCATCACCTGCAGCAGGATCACGAGCTTGCTCAAGAGCGGGGTGTAGCTAATGCAATGAAATACTTACAGTTAATATAAGCAAAATCTACTTTTTTCGTTCCCTGTTGTTTCTGATATTTCTGAAACACAGGGACATACTTTGATGATGAAGAATGTTTGGCAAGAGTGTCACCACATTTATTTGCAATTTCAGATTTATCAGTTATTAATGTGTCACCATCTTTAAGATAGTTTACAGAAGATTTTGAAAACTTGCTTTCTACTTTTTAACCATGTTCCATACCTTAGACATGGGCGTGAGTGAATTAATTTTTGGAGACAGGTCCTACATGGTTGTTGCTTATTTCGCTAATAAGCACTTCGTGCCTTGGCACTAGCAATTTTGACGTTATTAAAATTGTTAACTGTGGGATGTCGGCGGAAATATTATCCGCTGTCTTCCAACACTTTCTTGCTTCTTTAAACTCAATATTAATATATAGTTTATGCATATTAGGTGAGTGAGTGTGGTTTTACGCCGCTTTTAGAAATATTCCAGCAATATCATGGCGGGGGACACGAGAAATGGCCTTCACACATTGTACCCATGTCGGTAATCGAACCCGGGTCTTCGGCATGAAAAGCAAATGTTTTAACCACAAGGCTACCCGACCACCCCTTTGCATTTTACGATTGGCAGAGGACTGAGAAATTGTTTGGTCAGCGATTTTATTGATTGAGCTGAAAAGAACTGGATGTGATCTGGTACATTTATGAAATTTACAGATTAAAAATTTTCAGTGCTTAACTTTTCACACAAGGACCAATTGGCCTTGGTAAAATTCAATTGTGATGAAGGTGGGTCATCATCCGGTTTTACAGCTTTAAGGACAGTTTGGAAGCGATCACTTCCCAAAAAGGTCGTCATGGAAAAAACATTCAAATTCATTGTAAACATCGAAGTCTGTGAGCGACAAATCAAGGGCAGATAAACTTAAAGTGGCAGGATGTAAGTAGATGCTTGAATCATCATTAAATATACCTAAGTTATTATTAGAAATAAAATCTTCAATGACTTTCCCCTTTTTGCTTGTATTTGTACTTCCAACTAACGTGGATTGCCCGTTTACATCCCCTACGGTGATGCAGGATGCAGCTTATCATAAAGATTCTGAAGGTCAGACTGCAGATGTAGATGGGATATACAAAGAGTAATGCAATATAAGTCGGATAGCAACAGCTTGAAGATTAGTATTTAGATGAACAGCACTTTGAATAATGTTCTTTCTGACTGAAATAGTAGAGTCTCTAGTCGCTTTATCACCTTGAGGAGAAAATAAATGATGTAGACGAAGATTTATTCTCAGAGAGATGAGTACAAGATGGAGGCTGTTACTAAGCAACGCCGCAAGAGACTGCATAACATACCACTAGTCATACTTGCGCAGTTGTAAAATGTGCCTTAGGTCAAATATGTCTAGATCTGTATGTTTACGATGCGTCTCTTGAAAACAGATTGCTGACTGTTAATAATTTTGAATTAAAAAGTATAACTCTGCAATACTACTGAATTAAATTTGTGCATGAAGGTGGAGTAAAAGGGGAACGACACCAGACTTTGTTTTGGGGAGAATGGCCACCTGTACGACCACTAATACTCATGTGAGGGAATACCTCCTTGTCCATAAGATTGTCCTGTTGTGTTCGCAGGTGCGACTAATTTTGTTTTATCATCCAAAACTGGCTCCAACAGTAGAAATGGCTTGGGTGAGATCAAGCAATATCTACATTGTAGATATTGCTGCAAAGAAATTGCATCACAATGCTTTGCAGGCCATTCTGACGCCATTGGTTAACATGACGTCACAATCAAATTACATCACTAATGGCTCTGCAACTGAAGAAGTTGTTAGCAGTGATTTTTACAGTACTTTTTGCAGACACTGCTTATTGTTGTCTACAAACTGTAAAAGTTGGAAGAATGATGTTGGATGATAAATAAAATCTCGCACTCGTATCTCTTGATATCACATATATCATCACTCGTTGATAAAAGTGGAAAAACTCCGAGGCTTGCCTCGTGTTGATATATTTAATATCAAAAGACGCTTGGGTGAGATGCTTTATTTGTTGCTGATCTTTTGCTCACATTTAACTTTTTGCATAATGGACTGATACTTGTATTTGCTGCACTCAGTTGAAGATGACATATGATCACCTTGACAGTTAGAGAGTTCAGAGGTTTCCATTTATTTCCATCAAGATTAACCTCACCACATTTGAAGCAAGTAACCGAACCTGTACATGAATTCTGCCATTTGGAACAGTGAGTAGGTCGTGGGATGTAAAAGTCCACAGGCAGTGACAAACAATCAACTTTAATAGAACTTGATGCAGCTATTGTATAAAAAATCAAAACGTATGTGCTGGATGGAAACACTGGATTGCGATCACGGTCACACATTAGGTCTTTGGGTCTGTAAGAACAGCTAACAGGTATATCTACCAACTTTGTTGATGACATTAGATTGGTGGTTTGTGTTTTTCTAGTTCATTCAAGCAAAAGAGCTCCATATAATAATTTATTTTAATCCTTCAACTCTTCAGCTTTACTCTTGTTCTTGGAGTCAGGATATAACTCTTTATACATTCCAGAACTGGGGGCGACATAAAGTTTGAAGACATACGTGAGTATTAACCACGAAACCACATTAATCCTGACAGTAAGGTTCTCTGTAATCGTTCAGAGTAACATATTTCCAGATTAACCAAACATGGGTATGTCACGTTGTATGCATATCAATGTTCACAGTAATTATCCTGAAGGTACAGTTTCTAAATAGAGATTCGTCACCAGATAAAACCTCTCTCAACTGGCATATTTCAGGCAGGTTACGGGAGATACAGAAAGAAATGAAGACAACAACAACTGTTTTGCAAGAGAAGGTGGAGACGAAGTTCAAGTTGCCACCAGGAAAACTAAATGGAATACTTGATGAGGTGCTGAAATATCTGGACCAGGAACAAGAGGTAACGAAAATCACTCGACCTCGGATATTGTGCTTTTTGTCATCAATCATATCTCTTAGACTGAGCTTGTCAAACGTGTATATTTCTTCCTCTGAAATATTGCAGGTTTCACAGTCCTATATTAATGGCTTCAATTACTGGTTTATCTGGATCATTGTGATAATGACAGGACACTGTGATACAAAATGTGACTTGGTGATCACCAGTATATTCTCACTGCTTCTTATTTACTTAATAATTAGTACAGTGGTTAAGTATTTCAATATCTGTGCACCATTTCAATGTTATTGTGGAAACTAAAACGGTCTTATTGATTCCAAATAACTGTTTGATTGGTATTCTAGAAGTTGGCAAAATAAAGCTGTACGTTTTTCTTACTGTTTCCTCAAAATCCATGCATGAAAAGAGATAATCTTTTATGTGTATGTCAAAGCAATTCATCCCATTATAAGTTGAAATGCGTTTTGTGTCATATTTTGGAAGATTGATAGTGTTTTAGAAAGGTATATCATATTTAACAGTGCATATATAATTACTAGTTAAACTTCGGGAACGGAAACCAGGACTCTGTGGCGGAGAGAAAAATGGAATTATATTACTTGTTAAACAAACTAATAGTGCCCTGCTCGTATTTCAAGAGACGTTTTACAAGATACATTTTCATACTTTTCAGGCTGCAGCAACTTCGGAGATAAAGGAAAGATTTAAGTTCCAAATGGACGTTTGTAATCAGAGAAGTAAATACAGAGGTGATGTTTTTGTAGTGTAAATATATGATGGGGCATCAATGAAACATTTAATGAGATTCTAAATTCAATGTACGTTTAACATGTTACCATTATCAGTATAATGCTGACAAAATAGAGTCTTCATACACCTTTAAATCTCTTATCAATGGATTAAATATACGTTTCCTGATGCTTAAATAAAAATTATGAACATCCTGAATGAGTGACATGGACTACTTTTGAGCAAAGTCAATATTTTATTTTTTTATTTCACCTTATTATTTTGATACAGAATTAATGCTTACGCACTTGATGTCAATTGCTTTATCTATGCAAAAGGATGTGATAATGATTGAAATTATCTACAGCTCTGCCCCTGCTTAGAGTCGATGTGGCCAGCAAGATAGAGAAGCAACTTGCACTGGATGAAGGATCAGTTAATAAGATCATAACATCTCTGCTAAAGGTACATTCACTTCAGGGCTGTAATATAGAACTGTGTTAGGTAATTCTGGTGCTTTTATCCACTTGGAGGCACTTCCTTACAGAGATGATACACCATGACTATTTCAGTGTTATTTGTCCCATAGCTCGGAGTCATGCCAAGTGTAAATGTACTCCAAGCCTTTTTTTACTTTTGTTTGAAGGACACAAAAGAAAAAGAAACAAAATCAGTGATACAGGAGATGAACTGATCTGAACTGATGAGAAGTTGCTGTTTCTAATTGAATGTTTTGTAGCTGAGCGATGATGATCATGTGGGAGGAAGGCTACGGTGTGGACTATTTGTTTCAGATGCAGCCAGAAGTGAGCAAATGGAATATCCATTTCAGACTGATGAACTGGTGGAATGGGGTACGATGAAGAAAGACTGAGGGAGTTGATGTGAAGAAGTTTCATATGGCGCCTCAAAGTGAGCAGCTTGTAGGCAAACAGGTTTAGGCAGAGGAACTAAATCAACATGAGTGTGCGAACTGATTGACGCGATATACATAAAGGACGTAGCTGTCTTATCCAGCAACTTTCAAGGGCATATGCAGCAGGTTAGGCGAATGTTATGCACCCATCCATGATCTCAAATACCTAGTGAAATAGTCATCAAAGTTCCAGGCAGCAGACTCTACATATCAGGTTTTATATACCATACCAGACTGTAGATACTTTAGGCTTGGCCAGGCAAAAGCAAACGAATCTATGTTCCATGTTAGACTGTTAATAAGGTTGATTGTTGAAATTTGAGTGTGTGATGTTTAGCTTATGCTCTTATTTGCTTTGTATGTGCAAGGCCGAATATCTTTCAGAGTTTGCAGAACATATGTAGTGGTATTGTTGTTTGTTATATTTTTGTATGTACATAAGCTTAACTCATCTGTGCTGATATAAGGCTTAATAGATGTTAAGGATAACACGTGGTGCTTGCAAACACATTGAGTGACGAAGCACTTTTGCACTATATTCTGATCATCGTATCACATTAAACACGTGGCACCCAAGAGAGGGTATGGAAATGACCACCAATGGAAAATGATCCCCTACCCACGAATCTACGAATAACGGATCCTCTCACACCTACAACTTAATTTTATTTAACAGACTTGAATTGAATTTGATGTGTTTACAAAAAAGAGTGAGTGAGTGAGTGAGTATAGTTTTACGCCGTTTTTAGCAATTTTCCAGCAATATCACAGCAGGGGACACCAGAAGTGGGCTTCACACATTGTACCCATGTCGGGAATCGAACCCGGGTCTTCGGCGTGACGAGCGAACGCTTTAACCACTAGGCTACCCGACCGCCCCTTACAAATAAGAAACATACAATGGCTATACAGTATACACTGTCTACGACTCTGTGCAAAGCGTGAATCCTGTATTCTCGACGAGAGTGAACTAGAAAAGAGTGCCAGACATCCAGGTTCCTGCATATTTTACCACAAGGTTCCCATTGAAGTAACATTGTGTAAATATAATGCAATAGTTGTTATCAGTGCCCATGTCATTCGTTCAGAAAGTGAAGTGTTTGAAAGTAAATACTTGACAGCTCATGTCGATGATATTTTGATTCTGTAGTACGGCACCATTCTATACAATTGTTGAACTTAGGCCTTCAGACACTGATGAAACATTTCATCCGTATTGAAGAGTGCTTTTGTGACAACTGTTTGTCTCATCAACCAGAAAATACAGATAGATATAAATACTTAAAAAGCATATCACATGGAAATGAACGCCTAAAGGCTCCTCTTTTGTATACATTATCTCATGTATAAATTTATAGTGGAAATCTATTGATTTGATATCTCTTGTATATTTTCCACATTGATTAAATATTTCCGTCAAAACCAAAGGTTCAGTAAGTTGTCTTTGCCATTAAAAGCATACATAGAGTACTTTACTAGTTTTATTAAGGTATAATAAAATTTTCTCTCTCTTTTAATATGATTTGATGTTAATGATAGTGCAAGACATGCTCTTGGAACACCTACGCTAAAGGTTCAAATTGTGGGCGTGTTTCAACCCTGTCCTTCAGGATGGAGGAATGTTGAATTGTTTGATAGGCATTACTCAGAAGCTGACGGATGGCAAAGTAGATACAATTTACTGAAAAGGCGACGATTTGATGTAGATCCTTATACCGCTGTCTTTTGAGGAATGTTCATCAACAATTTGTTATGATCTAAAAACGTATGCTTATACACACACACAGTTGTCCTGGAAACCTGGAAACTCATTAAACCTTTTTCGTTATCTATGTTTTTAACTGGATGTACCGTCCTATTCACTCAAAGTTTTATCACTAAGTCCGAATCTTTTAAGTGAATATTAAGCCCCAGGGTTTCAACAACAAGACTCTACTGTAAAACTTTGCCAAAGTATTTAAAACGTCTCTCCAACATGGGTTATCGACATGATAATGCATACTGACACGTGCTCCTTCAATAAAAAATGTGGAAATGGAAAATATGATATTTTGGCTGCAGTTATATTGATAGCTTGTTTCAGAAATGACAATTTTAAAGAATCAGTAAAAGCACTGAGGTCTATCATCGTAAGATAACTTATTCATTATAAAATTGATCCTCTTTATGTTATCAGGTTTGTCATTCCAGATGAAGTTATAGAAAATATAATTTAGTATTTATATTAAACTTTCAGGTGGATTCCGCAATGTTCTAATGTCATGCGGATAATAAAAAAGATCAGGTTCTCCAGAACTGAGTTCTTACTTAAATGAAATTGTAAACGAAAAGCATAAATCATAATTGTGTATTAAAAATTATCTGGGATGAGAATTGAGAGGTTAATCCACATACCAATTGTTGGCTACAAGATTCTCCTGGACGAGAACTGACAGTTTCAGATTTAAGCACAGAGGGCGTCAGAGTAAGGTTTTAGATCATGAACAGCTGAAGGGAATAACTCTTGGCAACCTCTCCGGGAGGTGTTCAACAAGCATCAGTGCAGTACAGGGAACATGAAAGCTGTCAATACGTCAAATATGTAGGGATAACAAATACAACTTGTTAACTGGCCTCCGCTCGCCGAGATCTTTTACAAACAAACAAACAAAAGAAACACATGTGAAAGTAGCTGTGTATGACACAGTATCGCGTAGTCTCCCTTGCACTGTGCGTGTCCTGACAGTGAGCCTCTTCCACCTCACTGCTGTGATGATGTTGGTGTGACTGAAATAGTAGTCTGCCTTGCACTGTGCGTGTCCTGACTGTGAGCTCTTCCACCTCACTGCTGTGATGATGTTGGTGTGACTGAAGGAGTAGTCTCCCTTGCACTATGCGTGTCCTGACTGTGAACCTCTTCCACCTCACTGCTGTGATGATGTTGGTGTGACTGAAGGAGTAGTCTCCCTTGCACTGTGCGTGTCCTGACAGTGAGCCTCTTCAACCTCACTGCTACGATGATGTTGGTGTGACTGAAGGAGTAGTCTCCCTTGCACTGTGCGTGTCCTGACAGTGAGCCTCTTCCACCTCACTGGCGTAGCCTGTGTTGCGGACCAGGGCCTGATGGAGTTGTCTCTCTCCTATAAAGCCCTATGTCAGTTTTGATATGCTGATCAGTGGTATAAAACTCATACGGTATTTATTTTGTTTCTTTCTTTCTTGTTCAGCAATATTCCAGTTTATGGCCGCGGTTGATTACATAATGGGAATCTGGACCGGATAATCCAGGGATAGATAGACATGCGCCTATATCTACGCAATGAGAATACGATGACATGCATCAACCAAGTCAGCGACCCTTACCACCAGGTACCGTAAGTCGCCTTTAAGGACAAGCATAGTCACCTTATACGGCAAGCATGGCTCTGCACATGGGTCACGTCGATGGCAATGTTTCTGATACTGAACCATGTGATGTGAGATCCGTCTCATATGTTCTTGTAGATTCTTATACTGAATACAATAGGTGATGCTTCACGTCAGGGGATCCCAGCAGCCTACGACAGGCATGCAGAAGACCTAATTCTGGATGTGTTGTCAGTGCAGTATGAGAGGGCAGTAAAGTATACCTGAACCTGACTGAGAGTGGGAATGAATGGATGCAACCCATAGGGTGACTTGGGTGTGAGGACACAACACAACACTGCACACCACATATACGTAACAGTGTGTGACTGTGTGACATGTAAGTTCTGTAATGCGGACCGGAATACCATATAGCGGAATATACCGCATACATGACAGTGTGTGGCTGTGTGATATCACTGTACTGTTATGATTGTGGTTGTGATTGTGATGGTGGTTGTCATGGTGGTTGTGATTATGATCGTGGTAGTGATTGTGATTGTGATTGTGGCTGTGGTTGTGATTGTGACCGTGATCGTGGTAGTGGTTGTAGTGGTAGTGATTGTGGTAGTGGCAGTGGTTGTGGTAGTGGTTGTAGTGGATGTGATTGTGAGTGTGGTTGTGATGGTGGTATTGATGGTGGTTGTGATCGTGATTGTGATTGTGATTGTGTTAGTGGTTGTGGTAGTGGTAGTGGTAGTGGTAGTGGTTGTGATTGTGATTGTGGTAGTGGTTGTGATTGTGGTAGTGGGTGTGAGTGTGGTTGTGATGGTGGTTGTGATGGTGATTGTGATCGTGATTGTGATCGTGATTGTGATCATGGTAGTGGTTGTGGTAGTGGTAGTGGTTGTGGTAGTGATTGTGGTAGTGATTGTGAGTGTGGTTGTGATGGTGGTTGTGATGGTGATTGTGATCGTGATTGTGATCGTGATTGTGATCATGGTAGTGGTTGTGGTAGTGGTAGTGGTTGTGGTAGTGATTGTGGTAGTGATTGTGGTAGTGACTGTGGTAGTGTTGGTGGTTGTGATGGTGATTGTGATCGTGATTGTGATCGTGATTGTGATCATGGTAGTGGTTGTGGTTGTGGTAGTGATTGTGAGTGTGGTTGCGATGGTGATTGTGATGGTGATTGTGATGGTGATTGTGGTAGTTGTTGTGATAGTGGTTGTGAGTGTGGTTGCGATGGTGATTGTGATCGTGATTGTGTTAGTGGTTGTGGTAGTGGTTGTGGTTGTGGTTGTGGTAGTGGTTGTGGTTGTGGTAGTGGTTGTGGTAGTGATTGTGTTAGTGGTTGTGGTAGTGGTAGTGGTTGTGATTGTGGTAGTGGTTGTGATTGTGGTAGTGGGTGTGAGTGTGGTTGTGAGTGTGGTTGTGATGGTGGTTGTGATGGTGATTGTGATTGTGATCATGGTAGTGGTTGTGGTAGTGGTTGTGGTTGTGGTAGTGATTGTGGTAGTGATTGTGAGTGTGGTTGTGGTAGTGGTTGTGGTAGTGGTAGTGGTAGTGGTTGTGATCGTGATTGTGTTAGTGGTTGTGGTAGTGACTGTGGTAGTGTTGGTGGTTGTGATGGTGATTGTGATGGTGAATGTGATCGTGATTGTGATCATGGTAGTGGTTGTGGTTGTGGTAGTGATTGTGAGTGTGGTTGCGATGGTGATTGTGATGGTGATTGTGATCGTGATTGTGGTAGTTGTTGTGGTAGTGGTTGTGAGTGTGGTTGCGATGGTGATTGTGATCGTGATTGTGTTAGTGGTTGTGGTAGTGGTAGTGGTTGTGGTTGTGGTTGTGGTTGTGGTTGTGGTAGTGGTAGTGGTTGTGGTTGTGGTAGTGGTTGTGGTAGTGGTTGTGGAAGTGATTGTGAGTGTGGTTGTGATGATGATTGTGATCGTGATTGTGGTAGTGGTTGTGGTAGTGGTAGTGGTTGTGGTAGTTGTTGTGGTTGTGGTTGTGGTAGTGTTTGTGGTAGTGGTTGTGGTAGTCGTTGTGGTAGTGATTATGAGAGTGGTTGTTATGGTGATTGTGATCGTGATTGTGATCGTGATTGTGGTAGTGATTGTGGCAGTGGTTGTGGTAGTGGTAGTGGTTGTGGAAGTGATTGTGAGTGTGGTTGTGATGGTGATTGTGATCGTGATTGTGGTAGTGGTTGTGGTAGTTGTTGTGATCGTGATTGTGGTAGTGGTTGTGGTAGTGGTTGTGGAAGTGATTGTGAGTGTGGTTGTGATGGTGATTGTGATCGTGATTGTGATCGTGATTGTGATCGTGATTGTGGTTGTGGTAGTGGTTGTGATAGTGGTTGTGGTAGTGATTGTGGTTGTGGTTGTGGTTGTGATGGTGGTATTGATGGTGGTTGTGATTGTGATTGTGATCGTGATTGTGATCGTGATTGTGTTAGTGGTTGTGGTAGTGGTAGTGGTAGTGGTAGTGGTAGTGATGTGGTAGTGGTTGTGGTAGTGATTGTGAGTGTGGTTGTGATGGTGATTGTGATTGTGATCATGGTAGTGGTAGTTGAAGTTGTATTTGTAGTTGTAGTGGTAGTGGTAGTGATTGTGAGTGTGGTTGTGATGGTGGTGTTGATGGTGGTTGTGATTGTGATCTTGGACTGTTGTAGATACATGGGGTAGTATATACACACGGGTGTGGAGTGTTGATTGATAGATAGATATTCTTTATTTCCTCCAGATATTGAAGATACATATCATATATGATATTATGTATAATTACAGAGCTGTACAGTAGTACAATTGAACAATGTTATTAGAAATGATAACTACAAAATGCATGACAATCAAGCATTCTTATAACTATTTTGTAACAGAAACAGCCATTTCCTACAGTATCTTGACACAATAACCATAAGGTCACCCCATAGACTTTGTGATAAAGAGCTAACACACTCAGGCATACCGCCGAGTAGTACAGACAGGATTATATCATCCTCCTCACTACATAGTCTTGCAAATGTGAGGCATCTATCACATCACATATTATTTCAAATAGTTCATTTCTGTCATTCATATTCAATGTACTATACAAAAAGACATGCTTAATAATATCATGAGCTACAATTATACATCGACATTCCATAGATTCTATATTTAGGCTTCTAGCTATCTATCTATCCATACACACGGGTTTTGAGTGTTGCAGAGACATAGGGTAGTATGTGTAGACGGGTTTTGAGTGTTGTAGAGACATCGGGTAGGATGTACAGACGAGGGTGGAGTGTTGTAGAGACATCGGGTAGGATTTACAGACGAGGGTGGAGTGATGTAGAGACATCGGGTAGGATGTACAGACGAGGGTGGAGTGTTGTAAAGACATCGGGTAGGATGTACAGGCGAGGGTGGAGTGATGTAGAGATATTTGGTAGTACGTAGAGACGAGATTGGAGTGTTGTAGAGACATAGGATAGTATGTTGAGACAGGTGTGGAGTGTTGTAGATACATGGGGTAGTATATACACACGGGTGTGGAGTGTTGTAGATACATGGGGTAGTATATACACACGGGTGTAGAGTGTTGTAGATATGTAGGGTAGTATATACACACGGGTGTGGAGTGTTGTAGATACAGGGGGTAGTATATACACACGGGTGTGGAGTGTTGTAGATACATGGGGTAGTATATACACACGGGTGTGGAGTGTTGTAGATACATGGGGTAGTATATACACACGGGTGTAGAGTGTTGTAGATATGTAGGGTAGTATATACACACGGGTGTAGAGTGTTGTAGATACAGGGGGTAGTATATACACACGGGTGTGGAGTGTTGTAGATACATGGGGTAGTATATACAGACGGGTGTAGAGTGTTGTAGATATACGGGGTAGTATATACAGACGGGTGTAGAGTGTTGTAGATACATGGGGTAGTATATACACACGGGTGTGGAGTGTTGTAGATATACGGGGTAGTATATACAGACGGGTGTAGAGTGTTGTAGATACATGGGGTAGTATATACACACGGGTGTAGAGTGTTGTAGATATGTAGGGTAGTATATACAGACGGTGTAGAGTTTTGTAGATACATGGGGTAGTATATACAGACGGGTGTAGAGTGTTGTAGATATACGGGGTAGTATATACAGACGGGTGTAGAGTGTTGTAGATACATGGGGTAGTATATACAGACGGGTGTGGAGTGTTGTAGATACATGGGGTAGTATATACAGACGGGTGTAGAGTGTTGTAGATATACGGGGTAGTATATACAGACGGGTGTAGAGTGTTGTAGATACATGGGGTAGTATATACAGACGGGTGTAGAGTGTTGTAGATATACGGGGTAGTATATACAGACGGGTGTAGAGTTTTGTAGATACATGGGGTAGTATATACAGACGGGTGTAGAGTGTTGTAGATATACGGGGTAGTATATACAGACGGGTGTAGAGTGTTGTAGATACATGGGGTAGTATATACAGACGGGTGTAGAGTGTTGTAGATATACGGGGTAGTATATACAGACGGGTGTAGAGTGTTGTAGATACATGGGGTAGTATATACAGACGGGTGTAGAGTGTTGTAGATACATGGGGTAGTATATACAGACGGGTGTAGAGTGTTGTAGATACATGGGGTAGTATATACAGACGGGTGTAGAGTGTTGTAGATACATGGGGTAGTATATACAGACGGGTGTAGAGTGTTGTAGATACATGGGGTAGTATATACAGACGGGTGTAGAGTGTTGTAGATACATGGGGTAGTATATACAGACGGGTGTAGAGTGTTGTAGATACATGGGGTAGTATGTACACACAGGTGTAGACTTATCAACATGCACAGGAAAGTACAACCGTACATATTCATGCTACCCTCAACACTTAACATATATTCATACCTTGTACTGCTTGTGATGAATAACTCAAACAAGTTTTAATTATCCTACTTCGTTATATGGTATTTCTGCATTTAAGTGAATTATAGTTACTATTAATTATTCCATCTCCTTTGAAGGCTATATTCATTTGTCGTAAATTGTATACACATAGTTATTTCAAACAGAGACAAACGTCTGTCTTGTAGTTGACATGCCTGCATGTGTAGAGCCTGCAGATAAGTGACCTAGATATCACAATGCAAATATTTCCTTGTGCAGTGAGCTATTGAAACCAGTAACTACAGTTATCCCATAATGTCACGGTCTGTAGTTTCACTTCAACTGTCAACCCTGCCATTTTAATTCACACGGGAAACAAATCAACAACAAACTCACATTTAGCGTTCAAGGGCACCTACATATATTACCCACAAGGGCACTGGTGTGTCTGAAATTATTTTTAGTTATTTTCATTGAGCATTGTATTTGTTGGTTCATGCTGATTCACGTAAATTGTTCAGTTGTTCTCGGAGCGGGCTATATATATATGTATTCATACTAGCGCTGAGAAGCAAACATTTGGAAATGTTGTCATCCATGTTTCATAATGCAATGTATGTGGTGACGTGGCAACAAAAGAGGGACTGGGTTGATGTCTCTTCTTGTGGTCGGGAAACAAACATCTTTGCATATTTTCTTTAAACAATACTACAGGTAAAATATAACACAAACAAATCGCATTTGGTACATATCATTATCTGTCCCTCGGGAAAGAATGTTAAACATTTCACAAAGCTAGTCCCTGGTGGAGCGTGATGTCCTGCATATGTAACTATCTACAGCCCACTCCTATACATGTGTAGCTGCAGGGACCAGTATAACCTACTGACGCCCCAACACAGCAATTACATGGGGAACTCCACTGTTGTACAGTGCCGAGCAATTTAAAGTTGCATAAAATATGCTCAGAAAAAATGTTTTGGGTGTATATTTTGATAAACAACTTACAGTACACTACGGTTATAACGAACACGCTTATAACGAACAGGCGGATATAACGAACTTACTTTTTAGTCCCGACTATATGTGCTGTAGTTATGCTGTATATATGCTTATAACGAACTCCTCATAATCGTAGTTTACTGTATTTCAGCTTTCAGAATTTGCAATATTCCCTGCCTCGAATTGAAAAAGAAATTATAACCCTTTGATAGAAGTATTTAGTTAATGTAAATGGATACCTAGGGTAAGGGTTTAAATGTAGGGTTAAGTTAGGGTTAGGGTTAGAGTTAGGTTGCCATAACCTAGGCATACTTTGAAGCAGGATTAAAGGTCGGAAATCGTCTTTTATTTTGTTGTTATACACTGTTAATAAACTAGACGTAGGAATGTATTTGTATTGACTGGTAGGAACATAACTTCTGTATTTCGGAATTACCGTTTTAGTAACAATTAGGTTCCTAATGTCATGCACGGTACAAGAATACAGCGATTGTGTCGAGAATGGGATCATTTGAATAAGAATAATTATAGCAAATACACAAGGTGAGTTGAAAGCATCCAAGAATTTAACATGCTTTCATAAACATTCTGTATATTCTCAACAATGTGCTTTCCAAGGATGTGGTAATATCTCATAAACAACCTGCAATGTTTTGCACAGGTGATTGCACAAGCAGGATGTGTGATATAAACATGTATGCGTGGTCACAAAACTGTCTGGTCTGTCGTTATTCATCGTGTTTTATGCTGTGACACCCTTTACGGACACGATGTGCTACAATACACATACATAAAGCTATAACTGCATGTCATTTCTCCCCACTATTGTGCAACTGATTGCGAACACATTGACACAATCTTCTCCAGCTCAACAGGGAAATTCCTGAAGTGTATCCAAGCAAACATTGTCAGTCGTTCAGTACTGCTCTCCTTGCCAGTCTGGAGCATTACCGGGATGTAAGGTGAAAGGTGAAATGGGGTTTAACGTCGCGTTCAAGACTATTGCTCTTATATAGCGACGTGCATGCATGTGTATGTATGTGTGTGGCTGCTTGTACTAGTCCGGACTGATGCCGATTTGTAGTGTTAGCTTACTGAGAAACCATGCCGCAGTTTAACATGAATACCCCACTCAGACACAGTATACTGACTCCGAGCCGACCAGTCCTTGTTTTAGTCCCTTAATGCCTAGCACAAGACAGGGTAACAACAAGTACCATCTTTCAAAGTCTCTTTGCATGACGCGGTCGGGGATCGACCCGGACCTTCTGCTCTCCGGGCGGACGCACTACCACTAGACCACGGAGGCGGTCATTTCCGGGATGACAGAGACACATTTATTTGAGAAAAAAAAAACATGTGTTGTTGCTACGATTAAATTTCGCGATAATGTGGATGTAATATAACACAAATATCAACATGAACAAAGGGATGCATTTTGTTGCCATAGTAACAGGCTCAGGTGCGCTAGGTGCATTATAAGATCCCAACAACTAAACCCAGGTGCAGAAACCTTGTGAAAAATACACATTACAGTTATTCCGAGAAACTAGCGGCTTGAAAATAATGCTCAACATATATTGCTTGTGTTCCCGATAATAGTGAATGCATGACGTGCTTGACCCTTTCATAAAACACCAGGGGATTATGATATTACTTTCTTCCATACATGCATTCATGGAGAACAAACATTAATCGTAGAACCAGCATCATCAAACAAAACACATTTTCCTTTTCTCAATCATGTTAATCTACTTTATTTTCCTTGCGCTGCGAGTAAGCAAAACGTATATGAAAATAGATTAGGTGTGATGACACACATCAGTTTCACTTTACTATAAGTCTCTAAATATACCATGGAGCGAGAACCCAAATACTGTCATATATGACAGACTGAACGTTGAAGAGTAAAATGAATTAAATACAAAATATTATATGATAATGATTCAGCAAAACAGCGCAGGCAATAAAAGCCGATACACCAGTGTGGCAAATATTTCCAGACAGCCAGAGCCAGACAGACTTTTAGTTTGTATTTCACTGGAAACATGTGGAGACAACAGCATCATGTAAAGCATTTTCTATGTAATTTCTAATATTTTTGTCGAGTTCCATTCCTCAATGTACTGGCAAGGAGTTTTACATATATTTAATGTGTTCAAAAGCAATTGAAAAGGATTACTTTCTCACGAGGTGAGATAACCTGCATATACTTTGGGACATACAAAAATAGCCCCACTCTCAAATATAACAATCTAACTGGAAGTCTCTAGTAACATACTGATAATCACTTGTGAGGCCTATTAACATGAACTTAGCAGGAGCCGTTTGTTCAAACGGGCGCGGGTTGAGGTGACATACTGTATGGAACAACTCCCTGAATACTTCAGTAGTGACTTTCTGGGGTGTAGATTCTAACACAGGTATCAAGGGGTGAGTGAGTGAGTATAGATTTGTGCAGCTTTTACCAAGATTCCAGCAATATCACATCGGGGGACACCAGAAATGGGCTTCATCGATTGCATCCATGTCAGGAATTGAACCTTTGATTTTGGTGTTTCTTGTTAGCGTTTTAAGTACTAGGCTACCCCACCGCCAAATTACCAAAGAACTATTGTACCAATTGATTAGGTGTGAATCGTTAACATGTGGATGACAACTCTAGGGCATCAGCTTTAGCATATTGTCTCATAGTTGAGAGTAAAGAAAATTGAGTAAATAAACACAAACATTCTCCCTACTGGAAATATTAGATACAACTTATGCCATCATCACTTTCACAATAAGGAAATTGTAATTATCTAAATGTGAAAAGAGTTAAACCAACCGTTTAAATATATATGCACCAAATTCAATAAGGAAGGAACAACTACTAATTGTATATGAAAGACACATTTTGTAACAATCAAATCGAGAAGATGTTATGGATAACAACTTCATCTTCTTCTTCTCCAGTCTTGCTTGACAACGCTATAAGGATCGATAGCGAAACGTCACTTTTCACAGTATTAACGAAGTTTTTATCCATAGAATCTTGTCATCCGTCAACTTCTTAGTAATTCCTATCGAACAATTGAATCAAATCGAGGTCATAACAGTGGAACAGTTTGTGATGACACTGAAGAAAGAAGACGCCACGTAAGCATTACTATACATCAATACATGTATGTTTTCAACGTATTGCCTTACGTACACTGTAAGATCATCGTCACACAGCTAAACTATTGCCGCGTGCTGCGTTAGGTAACAACAAGAACACCTTGACAGATAATCAGTATGTATACAACATCTCAGTATGTCTATGCAGGAGGAGGAAGGTTGCAAAGTTTGATCACAACTGCAACCATTACGGCCACGGGTAACACGGCCAACACTTACTTGACACTCTCATGGGTAGGGGGACCGAGAGTACGTCTGTTCTGATCATGTTTGCTGATTTCACTGTACATTCTTTCTTGCTGTTCTTGGTTGAGTTTCTTCTCTTCTTGGTCAGCGCAGCTGGACAGAATTCTCTGAAGAACCCTGAGATGCTGGAGTTTAGAGATCACATCCGCGTCTGTTTCCTGAGCGTAGTTCCTGACGAAACTGATAGACGAGGGGAGTACGCCAGTCTTCTTTGACATCAACCTGACAGCTTCCTGTACTCTACTCGACTGGTACAGGTTGGGCAGATTGGCTCTGTCAGGGAACTGGGAGTCACATTCATCAAGGTGGGTGAGGACCAGGTGGATGGATGTGTCTGTAACATGACAACAAGCCCAATATACAAGGTGGGTGAGGACCAGGTGGATGGATGTGTCTGAAACATGACAACAAGCCCAATATACAAGGTGGGTGAGAAGCAGGTGGATGGATCTCTCTGAAACATGACAACAAGCCCAATATACAAGGTGGGTGAGGACCAGGTGGATGGATGTGTCTGAAACATGACAACAAGCCCAATATACAAGGTGGGTGAGGACCAGGTGGATGGATGTGTCTGAAACATGACAACAAGCCCAATATACAAGGTGGGTGAGAACCAGGTGGATGGATGTGTCTGAACCATGACAACAAGTCCACTATACAAGGTGGGTGAGGACCAGGTGGATGGATGTGTCTGAAACATGACAACAATCCCAATATACAAGGTGGGTGAGGACCAGATGGATGGATGTGTCTGAACATGACAACACGCCCAATATACAATGTGGGTGAGAACCAGGTGGATGGATGTGACTTACACATGACAACAAGCCCAATATACAAGGTGGGTGAGGACCAGGTGGATGGATGTGACTGAAATATGACAACAAGCCCAATATACAAGGTGGGTGAGGACCAGGTGGATGGATGTGTCTGAAACATGACAACAAGCCCAATATACAAGGTGGGTGAGGACCAGGTGGATGGATGTGTCTGAAACATGACAACAAGCCCAATATACAAGGTAGGTGAGGACCAGGTGGATGGATGTGTCTGAAACATGACAACAAGCCCAATATACAAGGTGGGTGAGGACCAGGTGGATGGATGTGTCTGAAACATGACAACAAGCCCACTATACAAGGTAGGTGAGGACCAGGTGGATGGATGTGTCTGAACCATGACAACAAGCCCAATATACAAGGTGGGTGAGGACCAGATGGATGGATGTGTCTGAACATGACAAAACGCCCAATATACAATGTGGGTGAGAACCAGGTGGATGGATGTGACTTACACATGACAACAAGCCCAATATACAAGGTGGGTGAGGACCAGGTGGATGGATGTGACTGAAATATGACAACAAGCCCAATATACAAGGTGGGTGAGGACCAGGTGGATGGATGTGTCTGAAACATGACAACAAGCCCAATATACAAGGTGGGTGAGGACCAGATGGATGGATGTGTCTGAAACATGACAACGAGCCCAGTATACATGGTGGGTGAGGACCAGGTGGATGGATGTGACTGAAACATGACAACAAGCCCAATATGCAAGGTGGGTGAGGACCAGGTGGATGGATGTGTCTGAAACGTGACAACAAGCCCAATATACAAGGTGGGTGAGGACCAGGTGGATGGATGTGACTGAAACATGACAACAAGCCCAATATACAAGGTGGGTGAGGACCAGGTGGATGGCTGTGTCTGAAACATGACAACAAGCCCAATATACAAGGTGGGTGAGGACCAGGTGGATGGATGTGACTGAAACATGACAACAAGCCCAATATACAAGGTGGGTGAGGACCAGGTGGATGGATGTGTCTGAAATATGACAACAAGCCCAATATACAAGGTGGGTGAGGACCAGGTGGATGGCTGTGTCTGAAACATGACAACAAGCCCAATATACAAGGTGGGTGAGGACCAGGTGGATGGATGTGACTGAAACATGACAACAAGCCCAATATACAAGGTGGGTGAGGACCAGGTGGATGGATGTGTCTGAAACATGACAACAAGCCCAATATGCAAGGTGGGTGAGGACCAGGTGGATGGATGTGACTGAAACATGACGACAAGCCCAATATGCAAGGTGGGTGAGGACCAGGTGGATGGCTGTGTCTGAAACATGACAACATGCCCAATATAGAAGGTGGGTGAGGACCAGGTGGATGGATGTGTCTGAAACATGACAACAAGCCCAATATACAAGGTGGGTGAGGACCAGGTGGATGGATGTGTCTGAAACATGACAACAAGACCAATATACAAGGTAGGTGAGGACCAGGTGGATGCATGTGCATTCCATGGTTTGGAAAGATCATTCAATACATAATACAAGTAAAATGAACGAGGTTAATGTCACCATAGGTTGTTCAATTCTTGTCTGCACTGGAGTTGCATGTCCTTCCCATAACAAAACTGTTTTTATTTGAAATTATATAAACAACACAACAGTACTCGAACTTTGAATCCAGATCTTGACTATATTAGGAGTTAGTTTAACAAACAAAAAAAACCATAAGTGTTATTTCTTGTGGAAGCAAACACAATTGTTGTCTCAATTCCAGTGTATATATCGATCATTTTATATCTGAATCTACATTTATGGGATGTTTGTGGTAAATATTAAAGCTGATATATATCTGAACTGATTTATGGAGCTGATATATCGGAACTGATATATTGGAACTGATTTAAGGAACTGATATATTGGAACTGATATAGTGGACTGATATATTGGAACTGATAAAGTGGACTGATATATTGTACCGATGAATCGGAACTGATATATTGGAACTGATATATTGGAACTGATGTATTGGAACTGATATATTGGAACTGGTATATGGAAACTGATACATTGGAACTGATATATCGGAACTTATGTATTGGAACTGACATATTGTAACTGATATATTGAACTGATGTATTGGAACTGACATATTGGAACTGATATATTGTACTAAAATATTGGAACTGACATATTGGAACTGATATATTGGACTGATATATTGGAACTGATACATTGGAACTGATATACAGGGACCCATGAAGATCCGGGTACAAAATATATGTCTTCAGCCATTCGTATTCTCATCATCAATTTCAGATTTTGTTTAATAAAAATAGTCTTAGAAATGCTTCGTTTAGGTAGAACTTCTATCAATTTAACTTGTGGAAAGCTGTTGCTTGAAACTGAGGGACAAGCAAGCTTACCATAATTGACAATGACTAAAAAGAAAATGATGAATGCATATATACGTTAATGTTATGTTCAGTTCTAGAGATTGGTGGGGGCCCAGTCGTCTAAGGCGCCGCGATTCGCTGTGCAGAGTAGCGTCCCTTGGGCACGCCAGAAACCTATGATTGTGGGTTCGAATCCCAGTTTCGCCCCGATTATGTTTTTAGGTTAGTCAGCACTGTACTCGTGCTCGTGGCTTTCACCGAAGTGGTAAACGTCTGAGACCTGCATCACTTCGGTCTTTCCTCCATCATTTAGCTGACACGCCGCGATATAATTGGAATACTGTTAAAAACGGTGTTAAACCCACCTTACTCACACTCTAGAGATTGGTCATATTAGATGGAATTTGAGATGACATGTTGGGTCAGTATTTACTTTTAACGATTTAATGGCCTGGGGACAGGACTAGTGTACTTTGTTAGCTTCTACATTATGATGTTGAATACAATTATCCTCTTACACTATTCATTCCTGAAACGATAATCGCTGTTTGAGGTTGGGCTCAACACCACTTGTCCTGAATGTTTGTGTGTTTGTTGTTTAACACCGCACTCAGCAATATTCCAAATATATGACGGCGGTCTTTAAATAGTCTGGGCCAGACAATCCATTGATTAATATCCTGAGCACGATCCACGCAATTGGGATCGATTATATGCATTAACCAAATCAGCGAGCCTGACCACTCGATCCCGTCAGTGGCCTCTTACGACAAGCATAGTCACCTGTTACGGCAAGCATGGGTTACTGAAGACCTATTCTACACCGGATCTTCACGGGTCTCTCCTGAATGTAGGATGTCATGAGTGATCATAGCGCATGACCTACAAATGAAACCTAGTCCAGAGGTCACCAGTGGGGGCAACAGTGTTGGTATCGGATGACAGGTAGGTTTGCGTATTACTACCTGATTGTCCTTATGATCTCAGAGTTATCACTGTTTCAGCACAGATATGTTTTCAGTAATCCACACGTGGATGTTAGCGCTCGTTCCTTACAGGCAGAAGAGACATACCTCCATTGGCGACAGTTTTTTCGGACGCACTTTAGCTGTCTCTGGATTTCCCTTCCAAAGTTCCCATGTTCATGTCGCAGAACTACAACCACACAGGAGACGTGGTGGTCTTTGGGCGTATTGAAGGTTTGATTCATCATTCCAAAATTCTTCCCAATCTGAATTGGAGATAGCATTTGTCGATTTTAATATAGAATGAAACTGTTTTTTTATGGTTCCAAGAGATGCATACAAAATATTAGATATGAAGTCATCCTTACAATGGTTTATTATCGTCTATAAGGCGCCGCGATTCGTTGTGCAGAGTTGCGTCCCTTGGGTACGCCAGAAACCTGTCATTGTGGGTTCGAATCCCGGTTCGACCCGATTATGTTTATAGCACCATACCCGTCATCGTGGTTTTTATCGAAGTGGTAAACGTCTGAGACCTGCATCATGTAAGATGAAATCATGTTCTTGATAATCAAATGTATCTCAGTGCTTTCAAAATGTCAAATGATGAAACATGACCATTCTTTGACCATTGTGAGGGCGAATTGGTTGTTTTATTAAATATGTATTAATAATATGCATGAACCTAGGTATACACAGAACGTTTGACTTGATAGGGGCAGCCTTTGCTGGCCACATTGACTAACGGGTAGATTGTGGCAGATCATTGTTGACGTCTTCATCGTGACATACATGGGGAATCTGTAAAAGCAACATTGAAATATGTACTACTCTAAATGCCAAGTAAGCCCTACTGAATACAGAAAAGACAATAACTTACACTAGTGGTGACAGATTCTGAGCCAGATGTCACAGCATGGTAATTTGAAGGATGCTCCATGTTGAGTAGGGCTGTCCTGAACCCATTACCAAGAGATGATTTACCCATGCCAGTTGGTCCAAACAGCAGGATCTTCAGCTTCAATAGCTTGCCTGCACTGTCATACCGCGGCTCCAAAAATTCATTCTCCAATCTTCGGTATTCCTGTTCCATCACACATCACTCGTAGATTTTTTTTATTTCAAACAGACATGGTGTTTTCAAACATGTCCTAGTTTCATTTACATGTTCGATTATTTCAAAATGTCCCCCAGGAATAAATAACCAAATGAATATTCCTTTTTTGGTGATGAGGTCATCAAATCAGATGTTTAAGTTAGAGGTGGTTATTGTGGTTTGTATTTCACCAAATATTGGTTCATTTAAGCTTTGATTCAAATTGTAGAAAGAAACCAAAGGCAAGAAAACAATGGAATATGTATAATGTCAAACCTCACGCGTCCAGATAAGGTCCCCTGCAGGTCCCCATCGATATTGCTGGAAGGATAAACATACACGTAAGGTAGAACAGTGCCATGACTAAACCGTGAATGTTAAAATCACGCACTTTTTGTTAATTGAGAAATATTTAATTTCTGTCACTGTTTTGTTGAATGGGACTCAAATAAGACCATACGTTTCATAGTAAAATGTTTCTAGATGAACTAGTCTTACAAACCTCGTCCTCGGCAACTGAATCTGAAATGCAAATAGAAAGGTTGATACACTTCGAGTATATGTGTATTTATTTGAAAGAGATAGTATCTCTTCATTACAACAAGGAGTCTTTTTTTTTTAATATGCTCAATACCAAGTTATTTTTCTCCGTCTCCCATTCCTGTTGTAAAAATGCAAACGATATGTTAATTGAAGGAAGGAGACCGTTTTTTTTCAGTACAATCATAAATAGTGAGTGAGTATTGTTTTACGCTGCTTTCAGCAATATTCCAGCAATATCACCAGAAATGGTGGGAGAAATGGGCTTCACACATTGTACCCAGGTTTTCGGCGTGACGAGCAAACGCTTTAACCACTAGGCTACCCGACGGCCCTACAATCCTAGATATGTTACATGGAGTAGTTTAAGTGCATTTTGGCATCAATAGATCATTTATGTACTTTCATTTCATGATTGATGCAACAATTAATATGATGTCAAAAGGTTCACTTACCTGTATGTTATCACGGACTGTAAACAGAATGCAGGTGAAGATGTTAGTGACAAATCAGAATCCTTCCCCTCCTGCCTTGTATAATACTGAAAGGTTTACATGAATAGTGAAAGGTCATAAATAAATCTCAAATAGTTATCGAGTTGAAGTAAAATAATAGCATATACTTACCGAAGGCAGAATCTGTTTCACTTTGATTTAGAAATTTGTTCATGAGATGAGCTGAAACATAGGTATAAAATCTTACTTTGAACACATTACAAGCAGAAATTAGGGTCAATGAGCCCTTCAATCCACCACTCATCCATCAGCGATCAGCGTTCATTCATCAGTCACCACCATCATCTATCACAGTATATCACCATTCATCCACCTAACCCTCATCCCTCGCCATCCATCATCGTTCATCCATCAAAGTGTCATCTCAACAATTCTTTTTACAATTCTAAGCTACATGTAGAATATGAAAACACACCTTTTCCGTCACGTTCAAGGGATTCAATAAATATCTCGCTCTCAAGCTGGTCCTACAATGGATAAATGCCACTTTTAGAGATAAACGTTATGTCTTTATGTCGCATTGACATGGAGATGTATTCAGGCATACATACAATCAGTGAAGCACTATCCATGTTTTGAAAAGTTGTTTTGTCTGTGAAAACGTGCATGTGTACTATATCAAAATATTTTATGATGAAATTAATTTAGAAATCTACATTTGGGGAAACTCGTCATGCATATATCGTACATTGTAACTGCTTTTGTCAGGTCCTGTAGCTGCTTTGGATAATAAAAAGTCACGGTATGTTATACTAAATTCAACATTCATGATATAATTTCTAAAACAGCATACATGTATACCATATTCATACTTTTGGAGGCCTAATTACTATTAAGAATTTGACCTATGTCAATATATGCTTCTCAGAAATGTTATCGAAACAGTTGCCATGTGACCTACAGCCATGTGTTCAAAAAGGCCTGTTGCTTTGGCTGCTATCGTTTTGTAAAGTCATGCAAAGTGCCAACTGACCCATGGGCGTTATACTAGGCAATTAGGTGTCAATAGAATGCATGAAATAAACATTGGAATAATTCTCAGTTGTATATAATAATTTACCTTCACCCCTGGTTCACTAAGAAGGTCAACCAGTGCCTTTGATATAGCTGTGTATCATAAAACATAGTGTCACATACCAGTTATATACTCACTACACATTGATCACTGTGTCACATAAAGGATATTGTCACATACAAGTTATATACTCATTACACAAACATCACGAGTGTCACATAACACATATTGTCACATACCAGTTATATACTCATTACACATACATCACGGTGTCATGTAAGAGTTATTGTCGCATACCAGTTATATACTCATTACACATAGACCACTGTGTTACATAACGGATGTTGTGTCTTACCAGTTATATACTCATTACACAAACATCACTGTGTCACATTACGGATATTGTCACATACCAGTTATATACTCATTACACATAGACCACTGTGTCACATAACGGATGTTGTGACTTACCAGTTATATACTCATTACACATATATCACTGTGTCATATAACGGATATTGTCACATACCAGTTATATACTCACTACACATTGATCACTGTGTCACATAAAGGATATTGTCACATACCAGTTATGTACTCATTACACAAACATCACGAGTGTCACGTAACACATATTGTCACATACCAGTTATATACTCGCTACACATTGATCACTGTGTCACATAACACATAGTGTCTCATACCAGTTATATACTCATTACACATAGACCACTGTGTCACATAACGGATGTTGTGACTTACCAGTTACATACTCATTACACATATATCACTGTGTCATATAAAGGATATTGTCACATACCAGTTATATACTCACTACACATTGATCACTGTGTCATATAAAGGATATTGTCACATACCAGTTATATACTCATTACACAAACATCACGAGTGTCACATAACACACAGTGTCTCATACCAGTTATATACTCATTACACATACATCACTGTGTCACATAACGGATATTGTCACTTACCAATTATATATTCATTACACATATATCACTGTGGCACATTACGGATATTGTCACATACCAGTTATATACTCATTACACATATATCACGGTGTCACATAACACATATTGTCACATACCAGGTATATACTCATTACACATACATCACTGTGTCACATAACACATAGTGTCACATACCAGTTATATATTCATTACACATAGATCACTGTGTCACATAAAGAATATTGTCACATACCAGTTATATACTCATTACACATACATCACTGTGTCACATAACGAATATTGTCACATACCAGTTGTTCTGAAGCATCTGGGAACGGTTGTCCGGGAACAAGAGTCATGTTCCTGGACACAGTGGTTGACTCATGGGTACACAACAGCTTCGCGGAAAGCGTTAAAGTTGGCATGCAGCACGTGCTTCTTGCTGGATGAGCGCAAAATGCGCACGCTATAGACAGTTTATTTCAGTTGGCTTCTGGCATTCATAGGGGCAAGGAGTAAATGGATATCTCTCTCTAAGTTACCAAATAGTGAATTAGAATAGAATAGAATAGAAATAGTTGAGAGAGTTACCCATTTACATTGTTACCATACGGCAACTTCACTTTTAGTTTAAATCCATTTCATTTGATCTTATCACATTTTCACGTTCAGTTGATTACAAGGGGATTTCACGTTCAGTTGATTACAAGGGGATTTCACGTTCAGTTGATTGCAAGGTAAGTTTAGTTTAGTCTTCCACTGCGAACCATTGGTAGCAGAGCGTGGTTGCTCTGAATATGGGCTAGTTAGTTATAGTGACTGGGGTTGATAGTTCTTAGGGTCAACGTACGTCATTCAAAAATAGGATAGATTTTCAGGTGTAGTTTGCTTGTTTGTTCACAATGGCTGGCAAAGCAACAAGCATGTCTGATATAGCAAAGTCTGAATGTGGGATAATAAATCCTGAAAAGGCTACAAGTATTAGTGATGTAGATAAGCTGGAGTTAAAAATAGCTCAGCTTAAGAAACAGAAGACGGCAGCAAAGTCTGCATTGACAAAGGCTCAGAATCAGATGCTGAGTTTGATAGACCAGGAGGATCTCCCCACAAGGAAAGCAGTGAGGGATGAGATAGATAAGGTGAGTTCACTTCAGGCTAAAGCTGTTGACTTATTGTATGACCTGTCCCAGGCATACGACCAGGATGGAGATTACGAGAATGCCAAGAAAACGTAAGGAAATAGATGAAGTCTTAGAATATAGCGATGATGCAATACACAATGCAAGATTGCATTTGAGCAGCAGGTCAGATGACATCTCGTCTTCTGGTATAAGGTCAGTAATGTCGAGGATATTTCGCCCAATTAACACAAAGAAATACCAGCCTGTGAAACTTAAAGTCGCAGAGCTTCAAGAAGAACAGTGTGTTCCTTCTGTTCATCAGAATGTTGGTCATGGTGAGTCAGTTCCACCAGAAATAGATATGAGTAGAATAAGAATAGAAAGGGAAGCACCTGCTTCTCCTGAAATAGAACCGGGGAAATTACATTTGCCATATGACCGGATAGATAGCAACTATGACCACAAAATGAAATCTTTCATTGAAAGAAATAAGACATCGCATACCAATAAAATTGGTGCTGATATGTGGAGCAAGATGAAACGGGTTTCAATTCCTGTGTTTCATGGCAACATTAAAGACTACGAAAGTTGGAAAGCTGCTTTCATGGCATGCGTGGACAGAGCTAATGCCACTAATGAGTATAAGCTGTTACAACTAAAACAATATGTTGCAGGAGAGGCTTCTAATCTCATATCAAGGCTAGGTCACACTGCTGCAGCTTATGATGTAGCTTTGGAACGGCTTGAGAGAAAGTATGGAGGTAAAAGAAGGCAGATTGCTTTGAAAATGGAGGAAGTTTATAACTTCAGACCCATTCGTCCTGGCAACGCCAAGGACTTAGAGAATTATGCCGAACTTTTAGACATTACTGTTGTCAGTCTTAGAGAAGCTGACAAAAATGAGGAATTGGGTGACGGGTGTCTGTACTCCCAGTTGTTGAGGAAAATGACCGGGTCAATGATAACAAATTACCAAAGATGGCTGTTTGAACTCCAACGTCAGGAATCGGTGGAGACATTAAGAGAATGGGTTCTGAAAGAATCCGAATTTCAAACCGTAGCATCTGAGGTGAAACTGGGTATCGTTGAAAGGCCCAATGATAGGGAACATAAGTCCAATCAAAAGTCAGGATCTTTCTTTGGCAGGAAACAGGTACAGCTCTGTCACTTCTGTCACGAGAAGGGTCATCAGATAGTAAACTGTAAAAGCTTCAAAGCTTTAGATATCCAGAAACGATGGGTCAAAGCCAAAGAACTTAAGCTTTGCTTTCGGTGTTTAGGAATCCGTCATGTTGGGAAATTATGTTCCACAAATGTGCCATGTGGTATTGAGGGATGTCTGTCGACACACAATAGATTACTACATGATAGTGATTGGGTAAACCTACGGACAAAGGACGCTTTGAATACAAGCAACAAATCTGAAGAAACTCGGAATGAGTACAAACAGACAACAATGTCTACTACGAGAAAGGAATATTCCTTTCCTTCGCTCAGGACAATTCCTGTTGTACTGAAAAATGGAACTCGCAAAATACAGGTCAATGCTCTTCTGGATGACGCCAGCACACAAACCTATATCAATGAAGACGTAGCATCAGAGTTAGGTGTGCATGGTCAAAGACAGACTGTATCTGTGAATGTTCTCAACAGTAAGCAGGAAACCTTTAATAGCATGGCTGTTGAAGTGGGATTAGAAAGTGTTGATGGATCGGTGAAAATGAACATATCAGCATTGACTACAACAAAGGTCACAGGGATGATGAAAGTGATTGACTGGAACAAACATGCAAATGATTGGAGTCACTTGCGTAACATTGAGTTTCCAAAATTGAGTTCTAGACCAATTGTGGACATATTGATTGGAATGGACTATTTGGAACTTCATTGTTCTCTCAAAGATGTTTGTGGTCATCCTGGTGATCCTATAGCAAGGCTAACACCATTGGGGTGGACGTGTGTTGGTAAAGTACACGAATCAGAAATACATACTGCACATGTGACTGGCTCATTCTTTGCTCATGATTCACACACAACAAGCAACGAAATAGAGCTTGAGTCATTAGTAAATAGGTTCTGGGAGGTTGAAACCATTTCAGGGTACACGCCCTTTATGACACGAGATGAGGAACAGGCTGTGGATGCCGTAAAAGAATCACTTACCTATGATTCAAAGAGGTACACTGTTGATGTTCCATGGAAGGACAAGTCAAAGCTTCCTGAAAGTAATTATGATAGTGCTTTCAAACGTCTGAAACAAATTGAGAAAAGGTTATCCAAAGATGTTACAATTCAGAAAGCATATGGGGACGTGATATCACAGTATCTGAAAAAAGGATACATCACAAAAGTTCCTGAAAAAGAAGTTAACAAAAAATGTTGGTACTTACCTCATTTTCCAGTGGTCCGGCCTGAACGAAATACAACGAAGGTAAGGATGGTTTTCGATGCATCAGCAAAAAGTGATGGGGTGTCATTAAATGATGTTGTTCACCAGGGTCCGAAAATGCAAAATGATCTTGTTGAAATATTGTTAAGATTTAGAAAACATCCAATCGCAATCATATGCGACATTGCAGAAATGTACTTGCAAATCAAGATTACTGAAGCTGATCAACCGTACTTCAGATTTCTATGGAGATCAATGAACCTGGACGAAGAACCTGATGTATATGAATTTTCACGGGTAGTCTTCGGAATGAATTGTTCACCATTTCTGGCACAGTATATTACACAGGAACATGCTAAGGCATGCAAAAATCATCTTCCTTTGGCTGCAGACACAGTTGCTAAGTCAACATACATGGATGACACAATGGATTCGGTAGAAACCGAAGAAAAAGCAATAGAGCTTTATGATCAGGTGAATGAACTGTGGACTACAGCTGGAATGCACGCCAGGAAGTGGGTCTCCAATTCATTGAAGGTCCTTGAATGTATTCCAGTTGCAGATAGACTATCTGAAATTAATATTCAGATGACTGAACTGCCATCAGTGAAAGCTCTTGGGTTGCTCTGGAATGCAGAGAGTGATAGGTTTCAATTCTGCTACAACATCAAAAATGATCACTTTCAAATGTCAAAAAGAGCTTTCTTGAGGGAGATGGCTAAGATATTTGATCCTTTGGGACTGTTAGCTCCATTTACCATTCGGGCAAAGATAATATTGCAACACATTTGGGTGTCTGGTGTAGGTTGGGATGACAGTCTGCATCCTGATTTAGAGGAGAAGGTCTTGCAATGGTATAGGGAATTGGCAGATTTGAAGTCTTTATATTTCCCAAGATGGATTGAGTTTGGAACGGAGATAGCAAGTTCAAGCCTACATGTGTTTGTGGATGCATCACAAGATGCTTTTGGTGCAGTCATTTATCTGGTGAGTGTTAATGAACACAGGACAGCGAGTCAACTTGTAGCTGCAAAAAGTCATGTTGCTCCACTGAAGGCTATCAGTGTCCCACGAGTAGAGTTGATGGCAGCGGTTCTTGGGGTGAAACTTCTGCTTGCTATTGCAAAAGGCCTAGAAATGTCACCTTATGATGCTAGGATCTGGTCTGATAGCATGAACGTGTTGTGGTGGATAAAAAGCCACAGTAGAAGCTTTAAGCCATTTGTGGCCAATCGTGTTGGTTTTATACAAGAAGTGACAAAACCCAGCCAATGGATGCATGTGCCAACTAAGTTGAACACAGCTGACATACTTACAAAAGGTTGTAAACCTGAAACACTTGGTACAAAAGCATGGCTACAAGGTCCTGAGTTTTTAAAACTTGATGTAAGCCAGTGGCCAAAACAGATACATGCTTTCCAGAAAGTTGAGATGGAAAGGAAAACTGGATCAAATATGAAAGTGACAATGATGGTGCAAGATGTTGATCAGACATGGCGTTTGGATCCATGTAGGTTTTCCGACTGGAAAAGACTGTGCAGAGTCTTTGCATGGGTCTACAGGTTTCTCAGTAACTCTCGGACACAAAAGGATATGAGAAGGAAAGAAGAACTGGACCTAGAAGAGATTGAAGGAGCTGAAAGAAAACTAATTTCAGAAGATCAAAAGGAAGCATTTCCTAAAGAGTATTGGGCACTGTACCATGGCAGCAGAATACCACCTAAGAGTAAACTCATAGGATTACAGCCTTTTCTGGATGAAACAGGGGTGATGAGATTAAATGGCAGACTGAGGTTTGCAGAAGTCCTGTCCTGGGAAGCAAGGTTTCCTATTATTCTTCCCAGAAAAAGCCATGTGACAAAGTTGATAGTTAAACATCATCATGAAATGTGTCACCACATGGGAACAAATACCACATTAGCTTCATTGTCTTCCAAGTTCTGGATAATATCCTCAAGGGAGGAAATTCGTGAATGGGAAAATGCATGTTCTTGGTGCAAAAAACAAAAAGCAAAGCCAGCACAACAACTCATGGGCAATCTTCCAAAGGTAAGAGTAGTTTGTTCAATGAGAGCATTTGTTCAAGCGGGGGTGGATTTCGCTGGTCCATTTCTTACTGTACAGGGTCGAGGTAAAAGCCGTCAAAAGCGTTACCTGTGCCTGTTCACATGCCTAGCTACACGCGCTGTACATTTAGAGATCGCTTTTGGACTAGACACAAATTCGTTCTTGAATGCTCTCTTCCGCATGGCACACAGAAGGGGAATGCCCAAGGAGATCATATCGGACAACGGAACGAATTTCGTTGGAGCTGTGAAAGAACTTAAAGAGCTGGTGACTTCATTAGATTCTGACATCACAAAATCGAAATTGGCAAACAGAGGCATTGTATGGAGATTTAATCCTCCAAATGCTCCTCACTTCGGAGGAATATTCGAATCAATGGTCAAGTCAGCTAAACGGGCTATTTATGCTGTACTCAGCTCAAGTGATGTCACCGATGAAGAACTGATGACTGCTTTTACTGGGGCCGAAGCTCTGTTGAATTCAAGACCACTCACATATCAGAGTGCCCATACACAGGATGATGTTCCGCTCACACCAAACCACTTTCTACATGGGCAGCTTGGTGGAGACTTCGCTCCAGAAATAGATTCCACTTCCTTTTCTCCCCAGAAGCGTTGGCGGAGGATCCAGGAACTCATCAGGCATATCTGGAGGAGATGGATGAGAGAGTGGCTTCCAACGTTGAATGTCCGAAAAAAGTGGGTCACGTCATCAAGAGACTTCCAAGTTGATGATGTGGTGATTGTCGTATCACAAGATAATCCAAGAGGAACTTGGCCAATGGGAAGGATATTGAAAACTTACCCAGGCAAAGATGGCCATGTTAGAGTTGTAGATGTTAAAGTTGGAGGGTCGAGATTGACTCGACCAGTTACAAAGATCTGTCCTCTCGAATATCGAGACTGAACAAGAACCAGTTGTTCAAGTTTGTAAATAGTGCTGCTGTTTTCATAGACTAGTCATTGTTAAAAATAAGTTGGGTTTTTTTGTAGTTTGTGAACTGCGTTGTTTTGATGACGTATTGTTCCAAATAGATGATAGACAGGGGTCTATCATGGAAGGGGGCATGTTCTGAAGCATCTGGGAACGGTTGTCCGGGAACAAGAGTCATGTTCCTGGACACAGTGGTTGACTCATGGGTACACAACAGCTTCGCGGAAAGCGTTAAAGTTGGCATGCAGCACGTGCTTCTTGCTGGATGAGCGCGAAATGCGCACGCTATAGACAGTTTATTTCAGTTGGCTTCTGGCATTCATAGGGGCAAGGAGTAAATGGATATCTCTCTCTAAGTTACCAAATAGTGAATTAGAATAGAATAGAATAGAAATAGTTGAGAGAGTTACCCATTTACATTGTTACCATACGGCAACTTCACTTTTAGTTTAAATCCATTTCATTTGATCTTATCACATTTTCACGTTCAGTTGATTACAAGGGGATTTCACGTTCAGTTGATTACAAGGGGATTTCACGTTCAGTTGATTGCAAGGTAAGTTTAGTTTAGTTTAGTCTTCCACTGCGAACCACCAGTTATATACTCATTACACATAGATCACTGTGTCACATAACGAATATTGTCACATACCAGTTATATACTCATTACACATACATCACTGTGTCACATAAAGAATATTGTCACATACCAGTTATATACTAATTACACATAGATCACTGTGTCACATAAAGAATATTGTCACATACCAGTTATATACTCATTACACATACATTACTGTAAACAAGAAGATGCCTATGGGAAGGGGCAAACCATAGGCTTTGAACACAGACGCCCAACCAACTGTAATCAGCAAGTATTCAAGCTGATTGGTAAACCTGACGAAGGAACAATTTCCGTTAATGGTATAGAGACATGAGCCCTGTTAGATACTGGGTCAACAGTGTCAACAGTTTCCCATAGTCTCCACATTCAGTCCCAACCAGCTACACCTTTACAACCACTAGATGCCCTTCTGCAGATAGAGTGTGCAGATGGCCAGCATCTACTTTACCACGGGTATATAGAAGTTGAAGTTCAGGGTACAGGTGCAACCTCAGCGAAGCTTCCTTGTCTTATGATAGTTGTCCCTGATACCCCTTACAACACCACAGTCCCGGTGCTGTTAGTCACAAATATCTTATCTTGCTACATGGATGAATGTAAGCAACAGTATGGAAACCAATTTCTACAAAAGGCTGATATTCAAAGACCATGGAATTTGCTCTTACAAGAGAGGGAACCTGCACGACACAACTACTCATTGGGTAAGATTCGAAGTCGTTCCTCCTAACACCGAGAGAGTTATCCAGAGATACTTGTACAAGCCTATTGCCTACAGAGACACATGTGCTGTTGTAGAACCGACTACAATTTCTCTGCAAGCCCATCTGACATTGCCCCTACTGTTGTCAAAGTCCATCATGATGAGAAGATCATGGTTCAAGTTCATGTCTCCACAAGAACATCTGGACCGAGAGCTAGGGATACACAGCTAATTTTGAGCTGATGAAGGAGCTGTGTACTTTCTTTGGAATCGAGAAAATAAGAACTACTCCTTATCGCCCAATGTGCAATGGGATGGTAGTGCGTTTTTACAGGATGCTAGGAATGCTAGGAAGCATGCTAAGAACTTTCCAGCAAGACAAGAAGACAGATTGGAAGAGTTATGTTGCTCCACTAGTCCAGGCCTATAACAGTTTCGTGAGAAAAGTCAATAACATACAGTACAAATCCACCTTTAAACTGCTCTGGTGTTATGCTGTGTCCTGCATTTCGCCATTACCCACACGAGTTACAGAATAGTTCCAAGTGATATATGACTCGTTGGATATACCTGACAGACCCAATATGAAGTATATGCAAGATCGGTGGGATACATTAATTCGATGGCCCATACAAACTCCCCTGGATCTGGTAATGAGTGGATTCTTCTACACCGGAACTAACTATCGGGTACAGTGCTTTCATTGCGGAGTTAAATTGTATCGTTGGAAAAGTACGGATAGTCCCGTCACAGAGCACAGGCGATATTCACCTAACTCCTCGTATATGAAGATGCTATTTACAAACGTATTACTCCGGTATACGCTTCAATTCAAAGGTCCTTATAAGGCTCCAACCAAATAAAACGAAAGAAAAATTGAAAACATGATGATTTGTCTTGATTATCCTGTATGCGATGTATTTCGCATGTAAGAAACACGTCATTGCATTATTTATTTAGCAAAGACATTGTTCGATTTAATAAACGTCACAAATACAGCCACACAAAAACATCCATTTTATAAATGCATTCGTTAATTTATACACAATGATCAACTATTATTGTTTATGGGGGGTATACAGCATACAGGTCCGACTATATGTGTCGAGAGTGTCATTTTTAACATGTACGACATCTGTCTCTATTGCTACAAGACTTTCTCGATACCCATGTCCGCCATTTCCCCGTCTCACACAAATCTGACCAACAGACGTCATTTCTTACACGAGACGCCATTTTATCACTCCATTCTCACCAAACGGGTAGCCACACTAAGTCGGAAATGCTATGACGTCATTTCCATCTATATTCCCAGAATACACTTCCGGTTATGACGTCACTTCCTGTCTTGACTTTTACCCACAATCCTCATGTTACATCACTTCTGGTTATGACGTCACTTTCGATTGACCCATTACCTGTGACGTCACACGGGCATTTGCTAGGTCCGGTCCTGAATGAGCCTGGTATACTACTTACATTACAGATACCCTGATGACTATTTTTGTAATTAAATTACGTAAATATACGATATATTGATTTGAAAACTTACTGTAAATTACGCTGTGAATGGTGATTTAGTAATATGTCAAAATGGGTTTTGCAATGTACCTAATTTATCCAGAGATTGTTTTCTGGAAGTTTGCTTTGTTTAAAATGTCAGCGGATGATATCACAGAACATAAAATATCTCGCAGAATTCAAAACCGTGATCAGAGACTATACAATGTTTTTGTATACAGCGTATTTGTGTACGTAAAATATTTTGAACTGTGTACGTCTTCAAAGTGAGGGTAGACGAGAAGGGTCATATATTTCTCTGTGGCATCCAGGCGATAGAAGTAGAAATTTCGATTCATAAGTAAGACAACACATTTCTCCTCGGGTTTTATTAGATTCAATCCTTACACAAAGATCCGCCTTTCACGCACGCCTAAATACTCGCTGTATACAATACAAACAGCTGTGTGTGTGTGTGACCTAGATTACCCAGACGGGGCTACACAATCCTCTGCTACATTCAAGTCATCTGATACACAGCCTCATAGCAAGGCACAGGGTGTACGGCAAGGAGATATGATCTTCCGGGTGTTGCATGCTCCGACAGCTACGCGTTTCAGCATATTGACAATATTGAGTTAAACTTCTATCTTACTTTACATTTGCGTTGAGTTGATAGGGTATAGTTACCCGCAGTCAGCAAAAGACAAGCTATGTCACGGTGGACTGTAAATAAACGAGTCTCGACAAGACAAAGCTATTTAAAGCTTGAGCATGTATCCACACACTTGGTGAATGATGACAGACAGTCAGTCAAGTCACTCAGCCTGGTCACGATCCTAGTGTGTTAATAAACTTCATTTCGGTTATAATGTTTTCCAATGGGAAACTAGGCCCGTGAAGATTCCAGGGTAGAATAGGTCTTCAGCAACCCATGCTTGCCGTACAAGGTGACTATGCTTGTCGTGAAAGGCAACTAACGGGATCGGGTGGTCAGGCTCGCTGACTTGGTTGATACATGTCATCGATCCCAATTGCGTGGATCGATGTTCATGATATCAATCACTGGATTGTCTGGTCCAGACTCGATTATTGACAGACCGCCGTCATATAGCTGAAATATTGCGTTAAAGAACAAACCAACCAATGGATAACTCAAGTATTTGGTAGAATGGCAAATCTTAATATGTTTTTGATACCCTGACATGCATAGATCTTACGAAATAGAATAAAAGAAAATCAATGAAATTCTAAAAGTCATTCTTTTCAGATAGTTGTTTTAGTTTTCATTTAAAACACAAAAACTACATGTTTAGTTTGTCTTAAATACATCTGTATCAGCGGATGAATGTTGCAATATTGTAAGTGTTAAATAATCGCGTCTAAATCAATGTTCACGTTTACATTTTGCTGATGACAATGATACACATTCATAATAAAAAATGTTAGTATTAGGAGGAATAACAGTAACAACAATAGCATACATGAGTGGGATAACATGAGTAGGTAAAGCAGACCGAGTGTTTCATTCTGTCAACGGTATGAGGACCTAAACCGAAACGTCGCCTTTACAGTAATTAAAGAAGTTCTCATCCATAAATTGTGTCTACTTTGTCATCCGTCAACTATGTAATGCCTATCCAACAATTCACTTTCTTTGTCGGTTGTTTCAATGAGGAAATTGCATGTTCCGAGTTTGTTATCATCGAGCAAGTCCTAAAGAGTTTGACAAATATTTTTAGGTGTATGAAATTGTACATCAGTCACCAATACCCGCATTAGTTTCCAAATTGAAGGAGTTTGTTTGTTGTTTTATCGCCACAATGAGCAATATTCCAGCTACATAATGTCGGCATGTAAATAACAGGCGAGTCTGCACCAGACAATTCAATAATCGATCATACGATAAACGTCCCCAGCCATCGGGGCACGACGACATGCATTCACCCAATTCATGTAGGTCGACAAGCATATAACCTAACCGGGGTGATCAGTTAAACATAAATGCTTCACATATTGATCGATGTCACACCCGACGGTACACCATTGTGAATCAGCGTCAGTTTACACAACACAGTGCCCCTTAACCCCCGATATTGTACTGATTTACTTATTTATGTCTCTCCCAATTCAGTATGGAGTGGTCCCGTGTATGTTGAGTTGTACAACCGGGTAGCATGTCACTGATTGGCTTATCACGTCACGTGATCTCTCCGGGGCTTGGTTGTACCCGAGAACATACGACGGAATGTCGTCTCTGGTTGTATACATTGTGGATTCACTCATGTAAAGGTAGGTTGAGTAAAGAACTATTTCCTGCTTGGTCCCGATGTTGATACATATACTGTAGGCATTTAGAAGTGATACACATAAGGAAGCGGAAATATAGATGTCAACTTCTTTATTATGAGGAACACAACGTTTTAGAGTATATGCCTTCCTAACAGCGGTATCACGTCTATGGAATGACGACGCATACTTGTTTTGGGGTTCATCGGATTTATTCCGTTTGTTCATATCAGGGATATTGAGATCCCACCACAATATGGCTATAGATGATAATTCCCTTAATCATAATATAATAAGGCTGAATGAGTAATATACAATTACAAGAATCTATAACATGTATAATTAAACAAACATACCGTATTACATTGTTACCATGAGCATGAATTTAAGCATATATTATCAGAATAACCATCAGTTGTATATTTATTAAAACTACAAATTCCATTTTTATGAATACAATACACATCAAAATATAACAATATATACATACAACTATTAGCACATAAATACCAACCTCGTCTCAGGGATGCAGGCTCATCCCGTCAATGCCAACAGTATGGCTTTATATGTGCCTCTATGCCTAATAATGAAATGACACAATGAAGTAAAATGTATAACGGTAAAATACGCACACATACATGTTTTCTCTCTCACACACACATTCACACACATTACATTTATAGCTGTAAGCTATTGCTAATGATAAATGTATTCTAACAGATACAGCTACAAGCTATAAACTATGTAAATTACTGAAAGCACCTGATAACAACATAGTTGCTTAACACTAATTACACTATATTCTAATTGGTTACTCTAGCAATTACTTAATATCACAGTACACACTAATGTATCATGACTTAGAAGAATAAGTAATATATTTACAACATTGCGTATCAAAATATCAGATCCTAACCTCCTTATGATAAATATAAATACTAAACCTGGTCACATGCTACAGAAACAATAGGATAGGCAATCACTGGCCAATCTGTGGGTGGACCATATCACTAAACACCTTTCATAACTATACCCCGTACTTTACCTAAGGATTAGTAGAGAGTGCTCAGGTTAGTTTAAGGAGCTATTACCATAATGAAGTCAATTATATACCTAAGTTTAAAATATGTAAGTTAAAATACACACTATTTTAGTATTTACATTCTGCTACATCAGTGTCCATTGTTGTGTATAGACCAGTGTCTAGTGTTGTGTATAGTCCAGTGTCGTGTGTAGACAGTGTTGTGTATAGACTGAGTTGTGTATAGATCATTGTCCAGTGTTGTGTATAGACAGTGTTGTGTATAGACTGTGTTGTGTATAGATCAGTGTCTAGTGTTGTGCGTAGACAGTGTTGTGTATAGACAGTGTTGTGTATAGATCGTTGTCCAGTGTTGTGTATGGACAGTGTTATGTATAGACTGTGTTGTGTATAGATCAGTGTCCAGTGTTGTGTGTAGACAGTGTTGTGTATAGACCGTCTTTGTATAGACCAGTGTCCATTGTTCTGTGTAGACAGTGTTGTGTATAGACAGTGTTGTGTATAGACCAGAGTCTAGTGTTGTGTGTAGACAGTGATGTGTATAGACCGTGTTGTGTATAGATCAGTGTCCAGTGTTGTGTGTAGACCAGTGTCTGGTGTTGTGCTTAGACAGTGTTGTGTATAGACAGTGTTGTGTATAGATCAGTGTCCAGTGTTGTGTGTAGACAGTGTTGTGTATAGACCGTGTTGTGTATAGATCAGTGTCCAGTGTTGTGTGTAGACCAGTGTCTAGTGTTGTGCGTAGACAGTGTTGTGTATAGACAGTGTTGTGTATAGACCAGTGTCCAGTGTTGTGTGTAGACAGTGTTGTGTATAGACCAGTGTCCAGTGTTGTGTGTAGACAGTGTTGTGTATAGACCAGTGTCCAGTGTTGTGTGTAGACAGTGTTGTGTATAGACCGTGTTATGTATAGATCAGTGTCCAATGTTGTGTGTAGACCAGTGTCTAGTGTTGTGCGTAGACAGTGTTGTGTATAGACCGTGTTGTGTATAGACCAGTATCCAGTGTTGTGTGTAGACAGTGTTGTGTATAGACCGTGTTGTGTATAGACCGTGTTGTGTATAGATCAGTGTCCAGTGTTGTGTGTAGACAGTGCTGTGTATAGACCGTGTTGTGTATAGACCAGTGTCCAGTGTTGTGTGTAGACAGTGTTGTGTATAGACCGTGCTGTGTATAGATCAGTGTCCAGTGTTGTGTGTAGAGTGTCTAGTGTTGTGTGTAGACAGTGTTGTGTATAGACAGTGTTGTGTATAGATCAGTTTCCAGTGTTGTGTGTAGACCGTGTTGTGTAAAGACCAGTGTCCAGTGTTGTGTGTAGACAGTGTTGTGTGTAAACAGTGTTGTGTATAGATCAGTGACTAGTGTTGTGTGTAGACCGTAGTGTGTATAGACCAGTGTCCAGTGTTGTCTGTAGACAGTGTTGTGTATAGATCAGTGACCAGTGTTGTGTATAGACAGTGTTGTGTATAGATCAGTGACCAGTGTTCTGTATAAACCGTGTTGTGTATAGATCAGTGTCCAGTGTTGTGTGTAGACAGTGTTGTGTATAGACAGTGTTGTGCATAGATCAGTGTCCAGTGTCGTGTGTAGACAGTGTTGTGTTTACACCGTGTTGTGTATAGATGAGTGTCCAGTGTTGTGTGTAGACTAGTGTCTAGTGTTGTGCGCAGACAGTGTTGTGTATAGACAGTGTTGTGTATAGATCGTTGTCCAGTGTTGTGTATAGACAGTGTTGTGTATAGACTGTGTATAGATCAGTGTCCAGTGTTGTGTGTAGATAATGTTGTGTATAGACCGTGTTGTGTATAGACCAGTGTCCAGTGTTGTGTGTAGACAATGTTGTGTATATACCGTGTTGTGTATAGATCAGTGTCCAGTGTTGTGTGTAGACCAGTGTCTAGTGTTGCACGTAGGCAGTGTTGTGTATAGACAGTGTTGTGTATAGATCAGTGTCCAGTGTTGTGTGTAGACTGTGTTGTGTATAGACAGTGTTGTGTATAGACCAGTGTCCAGTGTTGTGTGTAGACAGTGTTGTGTGTAGACAGTGTTGTGTATAGATCAGTGACTAGTGTTGTGTGTAGACCGAAGTGTGTATAGACCAGTGTCCAGTGTTGTGTGTAGAAAGTGTTGTGTATAGATCAGTGACCAGTGTTGTGTATAGACCGTGTTGTGTATAGATCAGTGTCCAGTGTTGTGTGTAGACAGTGTTCTGTATAGACCAGTGTCTAGTGTTGTGTGTAGACAGTGATGTGTATAGACCGTGTTGTGTATAGATCAGTGTCCAGTGTTGTGTGTAGACAGTGTTCTGTATAGACTGTGTTATGTATAGATCAGTGTCCAGTGTTGTGTGTAGACAGTGTTGTGTATAGACCGTGTTGTGTATAGATCGTGTTGTGTATAGATCAGTGTCTAGTGTTGTGTGTAGACCAGTGTCTAGTGTTGTGCTTAGACAGTGTTGTGTATAGACCATGTTGTGTATAGATCAGTGTCCAGTGTTGTGTGTAGACCGTGTTGTGTATAGACCAGTGTCCAGTGTTGTGTGTAGACAATGACCAGTGTTGTGTATAGACCGTGTTGTGTATAGATCAGTGACCAGTGTTGTGTGTAGACAGTGTTGTGTATAGACCAGTGTCCAGTGTTGTGTGTAGACAGTGTTCTGTATAGACCGTGTTGTGTATAGATCAGTGTCCAGTGTTGTGTGTAGACAGTGTTGTGTATAGACAGTGTTGTGTATAGATCAGTGTCCAGTGTTGTGTGTAGACAGTGTTGTGTATAGATCAGTGACTAGTGTTGTGTGTAGACCGAAGTGTGTATAGACCAGTGTCCAGTGTTGTGTGTAGAAAGTGTTGTGTATAGATCAGTGACCAGTGTTGTGTATAGACCGTGTTGTGTATAGATCAGTGTCCAGTGTTGTGTGTAGACAGTGTTCTGTATAGACCAGTGTCTAGTGTTGTGTGTAGACAGTGATGTGTATAGACCGTGTTGTGTATAGATCAGTGTCCAGTGTTGTGTGTAGACAGTGTTCTGTATAGACTGTGTTATGTATAGATCAGTGTCCAGTGTTGTGTGTAGACAGTGTTGTGTATAGACCGTGTTGTGTATAGATCAGTGTCTAGTGTTGTGTGTAGACCAGTGTCTAGTGTTGTGCTTAGACAGTGTTGTGTATAGATCAGTGTCCAGTGTTGTGTGTAGACCGTGTTGTGTATAGACCAGTGTCCAGTGTTGTGTGTAGACAATGACCAGTGTTGTGTATAGACCGTGTTGTGTATAGATCAGTGACCAGTGTTGTGTGTAGACAGTGTTGTGTATAGACAGTGTTGTGTATAGATCAGTGTCCAGTGTTGTGTTTAGACAGTGTTGTGTATAGACCAGTGTCCAGTGTTGTGTGTAGACAGTGTTCTGTATAGACCGTGTTGTGTATAGATCAGTGTCCAGTGTTGTGTGTAGACAGTGTTGTGTATAGACAGTGTTGTGTATAGATCAGTGTCCAGTGTTGTGTGTAGACAGTGTTGTGTATAGACCAGTGTCCAGTGTTGTGTGTAGACAGTGTTGTGTATAGACCAGTGTCCAGTGTTGTGTATAGATCAGTGTTGTGTATAGATCAGTGACCAGTGTTGTGTATAGTCCGTGTTTGTATAGATCAGTGTCCAGTGTTGTGTGTAGACAGTGTTGTGTGTAAACAGTGTTGTGTATAGATCAGTGACTAGTGTTGTGTGTAGACCGTAGTGTGTATAGACCAGTGTCCAGTGTTGTCTGTAGACAGTGTTGTGTATAGATCAGTGACCAGTGTTGTGTATAGACAGTGTTGTGTATAGATCAGTGACCAGTGTTCTGTATAGACCGTGTTGTGTATAGATCAGTGTCCAGTGTTGTGTGTAGACAGTGTTGTGTATAGACAGTGTTGTGCATAGATCAGTGTCCAGTGTCGTGTGTAGACAGTGTTGTGTTTACACCGTGTTGTGTATAGATGAGTGTCCAGTGTTGTGTGTAGACTAGTGTCTAGTGTTGTGCGCAGACAGTGTTGTGTATAGACAGTGTTGTGTATAGATCGTTGTCCAGTGTTGTGTATAGACAGTGTTGTGTATAGACTGTGTATAGATCAGTGTCCAGTGTTGTGTGTAGATAATGTTGTGTATAGACCGTGTTGTGTATAGACCAGTGTCCAGTGTTGTGTGTAGACAATGTTGTGTATATACCGTGTTGTGTATAGATCAGTGTCCAGTGTTGTGTGTAGACCAGTGTCTAGTGTTGCACGTAGGCAGTGTTGTGTATAGACAGTGTTGTGTATAGACCAGTGTCCAGTGTTGTGTGTAGACAGTGTTGTGTGTAGACAGTGTTGTGTATAGATCAGTGACTAGTGTTGTGTGTAGACCGAAGTGTGTATAGACCAGTGTCCAGTGTTGTGTGTAGAAAGTGTTGTGTATAGATCAGTGACCAGTGTTGTGTATAGACCGTGTTGTGTATAGATCAGTGTCCAGTGTTGTGTGTAGACAGTGTTCTGTATAGACCAGTGTCTAGTGTTGTGTGTAGACAGTGATGTGTATAGACCGTGTTGTGTATAGATCAGTGTCCAGTGTTGTGTGTAGACAGTGTTCTGTATAGACTGTGTTATGTATAGATCAGTGTCCAGTGTTGTGTGTAGACAGTGTTGTGTATAGACCGTGTTGTGTATAGATCGTGTTGTGTATAGATCAGTGTCTAGTGTTGTGTGTAGACCAGTGTCTAGTGTTGTGCTTAGACAGTGTTGTGTATAGACCATGTTGTGTATAGATCAGTGTCCAGTGTTGTGTGTAGACAGTGTTGTGTATAGACAGTGTTGTGTATAGATCAGTGTCCAGTGTTGTGTGTAGACCGTGTTGTGTATAGACCAGTGTCCAGTGTTGTGTGTAGACAATGACCAGTGTTGTGTATAGACCGTGTTGTGTATAGATCAGTGACCAGTGTTGTGTGTAGACAGTGTTGTGTATAGACAGTGTTGTGTATAGATCAGTGTCCAGTGTTGTGTTTAGACAGTGTTGTGTATAGACCAGTGTCCAGTGTTGTGTGTAGACAGTGTTCTGTATAGACCGTGTTGTGTATAGATCAGTGTCCAGTGTTGTGTGTAGACAGTGTTGTGTATAGACAGTGTTGTGTATAGATCAGTGTCCAGTGTTGTGTGTAGACAGTGTTGTGTATAGACCAGTGTCCAGTGTTGTGTGTAGACAGTGTTGTGTATAGACCAGTGTCCAGTGTTGTGTATAGATCAGTGTTGTGTATAGATCAGTGACCAGTGTTGTGTATAGTCCGTGTTTGTATAGATCAGTGTCCAGTGTTGTGTGTAGACAGTGTTGTGTATAGATCAGTGACCAGTGTTGTGTGTAGACAGTGTTGTGTATAGACCAGTGACCAGTGTTGTGTGTAGACAGTGTTGTGTATAGATCAGTGTCCAGTGTTGTGTGTAGACAGTGTTGTGTGTAGACCGTGTTGTGTATAGATCAGTGTCCAGTGTTGTGTGTAGACTGTGTTGTGTATAGATCATTGTCCAGTGTTGTGTATAGTCCGGTGTTGTGTGTCGACAGTGTTGTGTATAGACTGTGTTGTGTATAGATCAGTGTCCAGTGTTGTGTGTAGACAGTGTTGTGTATAGACCGTGTTGTGTATAGATCAGTGTCGAGTGTTGTGTATAGATCAGTGTCCAGTGTTGTGTGTAGACAGTGTTGTGTATAGATCAGTGTCCAGTGTTGTGTGTAGACAGTGTTGTGTATAGATCAGTGTCCAGTGTTGTGTGTAGACAGTGTTGTGTATAGATCAGTGTCCAGTGTTGTGTGTAGACAGTGTTGTGTATAGACCGTGTTGTGTATAGATCAGTGTCCAGTGTTGTGTGTAGACAGTGTTGTGTATAGACCGTGTTGTGTATAGATCAGTGTCCAGTGTTGTGTGTAGACTGTGTTGTGTATAGATCATTGTCCAGTGTTGTGTATAGTCCGGTGTTGTGTGTCGACAGTGTTGTGTGTAGACAGTGTTGTGTATAGATCAGTGTCCAGTGTTGTGTGTAGACAGTGTTGTGTATAGATCAGTGTCCAGTGTTGTGTGTAGACAGTGTTGTGTATAGACCAGTGTCTAGTGTTGAGTTTAGTCCAGTGTTGTGTGTAGACAGTGTTGTGTATGGACCGTGTTGTGTATAGATCAGTGTAATGAAGTCAATTAAATACCTAAGTTTAAAATACGAAAGTTATAATACACACTATTTACATTCTGCTACACCTTTCAAAGACTTGATACGACATCAATGTGGAGATATTGCAGTAACAACAAGTACATTAAGACCATCAGCGAAAGTCCAACAACCACCCGACCTTCCTACTCCGTTGCCAAGACAGCAATCTTGTTCCCAGAAGTTTTCAACTTTCTTCACCCGTCTGTCTCAAATTTGACGGTGAGAACTTAGTTTAAGCGAGTTCCTAGAATTGGTAGGAGACGTACCCCTCAATACACGGGTGGAGTCAAACCTCGGCCGACTATCGCCAAGTTCTTGGTTACAAAGGAACGAGACGCAGTAAAATGCTGGCCGGTACACCATATGTAATCTCAGAACAGTGCCCGGGTCTCAGATTATAGGAGAAATGTTCGTATTCCCCTGATGAAAGTTGCAAGAGCTGAGAAAAAGAGAGCTCACATCGTTGAAGATAAGCTCTACGTTGATAACCGTCTCCAGCCCGTGCCCGTGCCTCCCCAATACAGAGCCCCACCAAGCAGCGCAACGAGGACCACGAACAGCCGCACACAGGACAACAAGCAATAGTGACACGCCGGTGGACAGGAGACCGCACACACTGACTCTGACTCTGACTCCAGCTCACATAGTGAGAGTGTAATAAATGACTTTAATACGTTATCTCAGGAAGGTGTACGTTTAGTTAGTTTGAATTTTTGTGGACTCGAGTACCCCGAGTTTATTGATTTCATTGAAAAGTAATGATATTTTATGTTTTCAGGAAACAAAAACTGACTCATTTGATGAACTTAGGTTGAATGGTTATAAAATATTTTTGCAACATCGTTCTCAAGCAAAGAGACGTTCTGGTGGCATTGCGCTTGCAGTAAGAAATACTGTTGTGCAATATATAATGTTATTACACCCTGAACATGACAACATTCTCTGGTTCAGAATCTCAAAGACTCTGCTCAACATCACACAGGATATGGAAGCTGGGGTAGTTTATGTCCCACCTGAAGGATCGAAATATGCCCCAGATGATGTGTTTTATCAGGTAGAACAGTCGGTTGTGCAGGCCCTGACACGCACAGATTATGTCATGTTACTCGGTGACTTTAATTCGAGAACGTCAGCTGTGAATAATTATACTGTTATTGATAATTTTGCTTTAGAGGAATTTGGTTTGGACTGTGATGAATTTAGTAATAACCTTGATCCAGATGTAGTATTGAAAAACGATGGTATGCCAAAACATAGGCATAGTATGGACATGGGTAAAACTATCAATTATGGTGAACAGCTTATTGACTTGTGTAGGAGCCTTAATTTATACATATTCAATGGCCGAAAAGGTAATGATCGCAATATTGGAAGAACTACCTGTAATTGTCCCTGCTGTTTGTATGCCTTTGATTTATGACTTTGATGTTCTTGAAAACTCACCTGTGCTATCAGATGTACACTGCCCTGTTACCCTATCGCTGGCGAGTAAGGTTAAAAAGAGAGATGAATCTGTCCCTGAGACTTTAAAATCTTCAAAAACTAATACCGGAAACAGGCCTAGACGCTACAATATTGATAGGGCTAGTGTATTCCGAAATAACATTGATGTAGAAGATATAAGGCAGTTGCGACATAGAAGTGATGCTGTTTGGTATGACAGTGTTGATTGTGATGTTACTTCTGTGGTCAATAGGTTAGCTGAGGACATAACGCACGTGCTGGTCGATGCCGCACGGACTACCTTCGGAGTCAAACGAACTAAATCACATAACACACACTAAACACATAAGCGCGTCAATATGAATAAGCCCTGGTTCAGTAATGAATGTCGGGACATTAGACGGCTTTATCGTAAATCGAAACGTCGTTTCAAAAAAAATCGTAATCAAGTAAATTATTCAATGTATCGCCATCATGGCAAGTTGTATAAGAAATGCTTAAATAAGCATATAAGGGATCATAAATATGAAACAAGTACAATTTTACGTAATAAATGTAAACACTCGCCCAAAGAGTTCTGGAAAAAACTTAATTCACAGATGAATGATAATAATTCACTAACACCAAACATAGAAGTATTTCATATTTTTTTTCAAATCGATCAATGACTCATACCTCGGCGACAATGATGTTATAGAAGAAGATCTCAACCCCTGTTCATGTGATAACTAGACTCTCAACAGAGATATTACTTTAGAAGAAATACGCTCAGCTATCTCGCGACTGAAGCGTTATAAATCCTCAGGCCTTGACCTAATTGAAAATGATTATTTGATTGATTCAATTGATATTCTGGGTGACTTTTACGTTTCGTTTTTTAATTTGTTTTTATCCACTGATGTTATCCCTGACTCTTGGTTGACGGGAGAGATTCGCCCAATATATAAGAAGAAAGGTGACTCTCTTGACCCGAACTCTTACATGTCCATTACCATTCTGAGCTTTTAAGGAAAGTTATTCACTTGTCTTTTGAATTCCAGATTAAATAGTTACTTAGAATCAAATGAAATTCGTAGTCCATCACAGGCTGGCTTTCGAGAAAATATGTCAACACTTGATAATATATTCATTTTAAACATGTTAAAATAATAAAAAAATAAATACGAAAGCTTTGTTGTGATTTTATCGATGTCACAAAAACGCTCAACAGTATTTGGAGAGTAGGTCTATGGTACAAGATGTTATCATACAACATAGAGGGGAGATTCCTCAAGTTAGTGAAAAACATGTACAGTAATCTAAAATCTTGCGTTATGGTTGAGAACAAAATTACTAACTTCTTTTATAGTTATTCCGGGGTTCGACAAGGAGAAAATCTCTCTCCATTATTATTTTCGATTTTTCTCAATGATTTAGATGTATATCTTGAGAGCAAAGTTTGTAGGGGCGTTGATATCAATTGTGTTCATGATGATTATGTGTATATGTGTATTAAATTCTTTATTTTGTTGTACGCAGATGATGCGATACGTTAAGGTGAATCCCAGAAAGATCTCCAAAATTCTCTTGATATGTTAAAAAAATACTGCGATGTGTGGAAACTCAATGTTAACATTGCCAAAACTAAAATTAGTATATTTGGAGGAGGCGTAGGTAAAAAATCTAAATGATCTTTTCAATTTGATTCTAAACCAATTGAAATTGTAGATAATTTTACGTATCTAGGTATCAACTTTCATCGCAATAGGAGATTTAATACCGCAATAAACGATTTAATGTCCAACTCTAAAAAGGCCATGTTTGAACTCCTGAATCAAGAAACCTCAATCTAGCACTTGACACTGTAATCTAATTGTTTGATATTTTAATACTACCTATAGCCTTGTATGGATGTGAAATATGGGGTTGTGAAAATATTATAAATATTGAAAAATTTCGTCTTAAATTTCTAAAGTTTCCTACTGGGTTGCGATCATCAACTCCTAACTTTATGGTTTACGGTGAACTTGGACGTTTTCCTGTGAACATTACAATTGCTAGAAGAATGATCTCATTTTGGTATAATTTAGAAACCATATCTTCTCCTTTCAAGTTGTCATCACGCATCCTTAAACTGTTCAAATTAGATCAGGCACTCGTGAAGAGCAACCTCCTCGTGGTGAGTGCTGGGTAGCGCTAATAGCTCTTCCCCCGTGTGGAACCGGGGTAGAATATTTCCACAGCACCCCATTGCTGGTCGTAAGAGGCGACCGAATTGGGCAACCTGTTTGCCGTGGGTTGCGCCCCTGTGTCGGTGGAGGACGGGATTCTGGTGGTTGAGGGCAATGGAGCCAGGAACCGGTGTTCCTTTTGCCCAACACACCACTTCGACCCTTACTTCACCTAGACGGGTGGTAGAATTGGCCCGATTCTATCAATCGGCTGGTCACGCCATGCCCTGCGCATGGATACGTGTCACTTTTGATATATCCTATCAAACCATTTTTGATGTTGAAATCTGAACATCTATCAATGCAAATCTTAATATTGCCTAGAGTCCTATGCCAGAAGGCGGTGGCTCATGGGCCAATCTGGTGATGTCAACCTCCGAATTCTATATGTCTCCAATGTTCTGTCATGGGCCGAACCAGCTGGACATTTCTTTTGGTAGACAAATGTAGCTATTCGTGTTGTAATTGCTGGAGTATACCACCCCTGTAGCCCTGGTGTTGCAGCATGGCTTCCACTGTAGCACCGTCCTTGTAGACACTCCATGGTGGGTGGGGAGCGGGGGTGCTGAATCCTATTACTTACATCATGGCTCAAACACACTCTGGTTCCAGTAGAAATGACAAAAAGAGGCGGCTAGAGGCTGATCTTCTTACATCTAATGAAGAAGTTTCAGTTTTAAGGCAACAAGAAACTTGGGCAAGGTTTATCGTCATTGAATCATCCGATGGTGGTCCTCTCAAGCTCAATCCGTTCCTAGTGTCAAAAACAATACAATCTATTTGTGGAGAAGTTAAGAACGTTTCACGTCTCCGAGGCGGCTCGCTCCTTGTGGAGTGTGAGCGGAGACAGCAATCACTCAATTTATTACAACAAAAACAGTTTGCAAACGTTAGTGTTGCTGTCTCGGCACACAAAACACTCAACTCCAGTAGAGGCATTGTTAGAGATAGAGCCAGATGTCTAACTGACATGTCTGAGGAGGAGATAGTTGGTGAACTTACAGATCAAAATGTAACTTCTGTCAAGCGCTTCACTTTCAAGAAACATGATGGTGGAATAGAACCAAGCAATACGTACTTGTTTACTTTTGCTTCCTGTACTGTGCCCAAATCAATAAAAGCTGGTTATTTTAATATCGGAGTGGAGGTGTATGTCCCCAATCCACTCCGGTGTTATACCTGTCAAAAATTTGGACACGGTTCCAAATCTTGCAATCATGCTCCACGTTGTCATCGTTGTAGTGAGGATCACCAAAGCTCCGACTGCAGTAACGATCCTAAATGCGCAAATTGCGATGGTGCACATCTATCATCTTCGAAGTCATGCCCTGAGTGGCAATTACAATCAAAAATTCTCAGGTTGAAATACGAAAACAATATTTCATTCTTTGAAGCAAAAAAGCGTGTTCTCAGCCAGACTCCGTCTAAACACTCTCCTACTATCACCTACTCAGCTACTGTCTCAAAAAAATCAAACACTGTTTCTGTATCCTGTCAAACTGATCTGACTTGGACTAAGTCAGACAAACCCGTTCAAACTGTTGTACCGCCTCATACTTCTAACAGTCAGTCCAATGTCGCAACATCTTCATCTCAGACAGTGAGTCTGTCACAACCAGAAGTTATCCAACCAGCTGTTGATGAAGATAAATATGTTGAATTGTCAAACAAACAAAAAAAGCGTCTAAATCGACGACAAATAGCTCAAATCCCCTCTACTGTAGAGGTTCATAACTCCTTTGACCCTCTGGAGATGGAAGTGACTCCATCTTCAGAACTCAGAAATAGGAGTCCATCCTCCTCACGTGGACGTGAGAGATCCCCCATAGAACCTCCATGACTAATTCACCTAAATTAATTCAGTGGAATTGCAGAGGACTTAGGAATAATTTTACTGAAGTTCAATTATTAGCACAAGATTATAAACCATCAGCATTTAGTTTGCAGGAAACATATCTTAAGAATACTGATAAATTTGAAATGCGTCAGTACAATTCATATCATTCTTTTTCCCCACCAGGTGATAAAGCCACTGGGGGTGCTTCAATTTTGGTGAGGCAGGGCATTATCCACAGCCCTGTTTCTATTAACTGTAATCTTCAGGCTGTTGCTGTCCGTCTTACCTTACACATAACCTTCACACTTTGTTCATTGTATATTTCTCCATCCTCGAATCTTCAGCAGTCCGATCTTCAGGATTTATTTGACCAGCTCCCTCAGCCTTGTATCATCATGGGTGATCTTAATGGACATAACCCTCTATGGGGAAGTTCCAATACTAACAATAAAGGGAAAATCCTTGAAGATTTTATTTCTAATAATAATCTATGCATATTCAATGACGGCTCTAACACATATTTACATCCTGCAACTGGTACCTATTCTGCATTAGATCTGTCAATCACAGATTCTAACATATATAATGAATTTGAATGGTCAGTCCATGATGACCTTTGTGGAAGTGATCATTTTCCCACTGTAATTACAACTGTACATCCCACTGAGGTTCCATCGTCCACACGATGGAATTTTTCCAAGGCCAATTGGCCATTATTTCAGACCATATGTACTGACAAATTGAAGCCAAACCTTTTCATGGATGTACCTGATCCAATTCAATCGTTCTCTGACAAACTGAAGAGCATAGCTGATGAAACTATTCCTAAGTCCTCTGTGAACCCACATATTCGGAAACCATGGTTTACTGACGACTGCAAACAAGCTAGGAAGCGTAGGAAGAAGGCAGAGAAATATTTTCGACGCCATCCTACTGTACAAAATTTAAACAATTTGAAAATCAATTCTGCCAAGGCTCGACGAACATTTAAACACAATAAACGTCAGTCTTGGAAGAACTATGTTTCTAAAATCAATTCTCGCACGCCTATGTCAAAGGTATGGAATATGATCCAAAAAATCAAAGGCAAAGGTTCCAAACCTAGTATTCGTCATCTAAAAGATGACAATAATTTATTGACTGAAAAATCAGATATTGCCAATAAATTGGGCGAAACTTTAGCTAAACATTCTTCTTCGTCAAATTATAATCCAAAGTTTCAGAAGTATCAACAACAACAAGAGAAGAAAAACGTTAATTTTAATTCTGACAACGGCGAAGATTATAATGAAGTTTTTTCACTAAATGAACTACACACTGCTTTAGCGCAAGCTCATGATACTGCGACTGGTGCTGATGATATTCATTATCAGCTCTTAAAACACTTGCCTGATTCTTGTCTTACAACGCTACTGAATATTTTTGATCATATTTGGACAACTGGACATTTTCCTCCTTCATGGAGAAATGCGATAGTTGTACCCATACCAAAACCTGGCAGGGATCATACCGATCCATCAAATTATCGACCTATTTCATTAACTAGCTGTGTTTGTAAAACCATGGAGCGCATGGTAAATAATCGATTAGTTTGGTTTTTAGAAACCAATAATCTGATTAGTAACATCCAATGTGGTTTCCGTAAAAACCGAAGTACAATTGACCATTTGGTTCGTTTAGAATCATTTGTTAAAAATGCTTTTGTAAATAAACAGCATGCTGTATCTATCTTTTTCGATCTTGAAAAAGCTTATGATACCACTTGGAAGCATGGTATTTTAAAAGATTTACATGACTTTGGTTTAAGGGGCCGCTTGCCTCAATTTGTATCACAGTTTTTAACTGACAGACAATTTCAAGTTCGTGTTGGATCAACCCTGTCTGATCATTATAATCAAGATCAGGGGGTTCCACAGGGCAGTATTTTGTCTGTCACTTTGTTTAGCATCAAAATAAATAGTTTATCTAAAGTATTAAATGACTCAATAGATGGGTCATTGTTTGTGGATGATTTTAATATTTCATGTCGTGGTCAAAATATGCATACCATTGAAAGACAGTTACAGTTGAGTCTTAATAAAATTAATAAATGGTGTCTTGAGAATGGATTTAAGTTTTCACAGACCAAAACAAATTGTATTCATTTCTGTCGGAAATATAAACTCCATAAAGATCCAGAACTCACTTTAGATGGCACTCCAATTAAGGTTGTTAAAGAAGCCAAATTTTTGGGATTAATTTTCGACCACCATTTGACGTTTTTGCCACATATTAAATATCTAAAGACTAAATGCCTGAAGGCCCTAGATCTGTTAAAAGTCGTCTCGCATTCTAAGTGGGGAGGGGATCAGACAACCCTCCTTCACCTTTATAGATCACTGATTCGTTCTAAATTAGATTATGGCTCCATTGTATATGCTGGAGCTTGCAAGAGCAATTTAAAAAAGCTAGATTCAATCCACCACCAAGGACTCAGACTGTGTCTTGGTGCTTTTAGAACTTCTCCTGTTGACAGCCTCTATGTCGAGGCTGATGAACTCCCTTTGAAACAACGCCGTGTTAAATTGTCTCTTCAATATATCACTAAATTACACTCTAATCCTTCTTATGACTCCGTTTTTCAACCCCTATATGAAGAGCTGTTTCTGAAAAAAACAAAGCTGATTCCACCACTTGGAATTCGGATGAAATCACATATTATTGCTGCAAATATAGATCTTGATATTATCTCACCATATCGGCTCTTGTCTACTCCTCCCTGGCAGCTGGTGAGGCCAGAAGTAGATGTTTCTCTAACCCGTTTTATTAAATCTGACACCAATCAACTTATATATCAACAGGAATATGTACAACTAAGAAATAAATATGACACCCACCGTTCAATCTTTACTGATGGATCCAAGGATGGTGGCAAGGTGGCATGTGCCACTGTCGTTGGATCAAAACATATCTCATCTAGAATACCAGACACTAGCTCTATTTTCACTGCTGAGGCCAATGCTCTTCTTACAGCCTTAAAATACATTCAACGACAGTCTGCATATAAACAATTTATCATCTTTTCTGATTCTTTGTCTTGCCTTCAGGCACTGAAAAAAGTCTCCTCTAATCATCCAATTATTTTAAACATTTTAGAACTTTATAATGATCTTTCAACTGGCCAATACGACATCGTCTTTTGTTGGTTGCCCAGTCATGTGGGCATAAAAGGCAACACAATGGCTGATGCTGCAGCTAAAGCAGCACTCAACAAATCTGTGACACCACTTCTTCTTCCCTACAGTGACTATAAACCTGTTATCCGTTCTTACATCAGAAATCTAATGCAGAAGAAGTGGGACACCCAAGTGGGTATAAATAAATTACATGCAATAAAACCAAATATCGGTTATACCTACTTGGGTTGTCAGTCCAGGTTTGAAGAGGTCATTATGCGACGATGTCGTATTGGCCATTCAAGATATACACATGAATATCTATTGAAAGGTGAGGATCCTCCGTTTTGCATCCCTTGTGATGAAAGAATCACGGTCAAGCATGTCCTGCTTGACTGTATTGATTTTGCCATCACAAGGGATAACTATTTCAAGGTTACATCTATGAAGGATCTTTTTAATACTATTAGTTCTCATTTAATTATTGCTTTTTTAAAGGAAATTGAATTATTGCATAAATTTTGAATGTTATTTTCTGTACATAATCAGTTTTTTTATAATTGGTCGAATAAAATTAATAACTGAGATCGTTAGTGGCTATATCCTCGAAGGGGGTTGAAGTAGTGTAAAATTATTGTCCCCCTAAGAGGGTATGTAGGACCACGTCTTTCAAAGTATATTTATTTGTACCATGGTTTTAATCGTAGCATATGTGTTATTTTAATGTTAGCTAAATTTATCAATAATCGCCAACAGCTGAAGGGATGATGTAAATCCGGCTAGGGTCCATGCAGGTAGCAAAAGTACTGTAAGTCCCCATGGACCCTAGCATGGTGATCTCTCTTCAGTGGCTGGCGATCTATAGCTCATTTTTATCTTGTATTGTTTCGTATGTTGTTATATTTTTATTGCTAACTACTAGTTTTAGACATGATCTGTGATAAATCTAGTTATTTTACTGTCCTTCGTTGACAGGTTTTTATTTCGTATAATTATGTGTATTATTAATGTACTCGTCACGATATGGCTGAAATACTGCCGATGTGACGTTAAATCTTAACTCACTCACTCACTCAAATTAGATCACACCCTCCATATTAGTAATAGTAACGTAAAAAGTATTTTAAACAGTTGTGGCTTGACCCATGTATTTGATAATCCTGGTTGCGTTTGAAAACAGTGGCTTGTTTCTATGGTAGAAACAGTATTTAAAGATCATTTTATACAATAATGGAGGAATGATATAGATAAAAGTTCAAAAGGTAATTACTATAAATTGTTCAAAGATCTACCGTCGTTTGAAAAATACCTCCTGCTACCTGATTATTTCTCTCCACCTGTTATGTCATTTCGGACATTGAATCATTATTTACCTGTAGAGACAGGCCGCTGGAAAAATATACCCAGCATCAATAGAAATTGTAACCTATGTAGCTCACCGCCGATATCAGATGAGTTTCATTATTTATTTAAATGCTCCTTTTTTTATACCATGAGATCACATTATATTCCAATTTATCTTTGTAAATGGCCGAATCTCGCAAAGTTCAAAGTTTTTTTACCTCAAATAATTGCTTAATGGTGAAAAATGTCTCCAGATTTATAAGGATTATTAATAATGCTGTCAGAATATGAGTACATCACTATAATCTACAACTTACCAAGTGATCACTACAATTTATTGTTTATGTTTTAACTTTGTTTGTATTGTTCCTGTACCACCTATGGTGGTTTGTTGGAATAAAACATTGATTGATTGATTGATTGATGATTGATAATTTTTCCACCTTTTGTTATCATATTAATTTTATTGTCCTTACATGTACATATATATGCTCTCTGCCTCAAACATGGGTGACTTATTTAAGAAGATGGAGCGGATGGATATTAAAGGGGCACTGATCTAACGCAATTCCCCGGGACTGGTTGTTGCTTTTGTTATTGTTTTTTCCCAGTGAGTACCCGGATGTATAGCAGAAATCTAAACTAGTTCGCGACCTCTGCTGCGCCATTCGTAAGCGCATTTGTCACTTTTATGGGTAGTAATAAGGGCGTATGGTCACATTGATCAACAAAATGAAATACAGTTTTCGAGATAATAAGGAAATGTAGGTATCTTTGTGGGTAGCATCGGTAATGGTGACGAAGTTTTGATAAGTCACTTGCTTGGTAATTTTGCGATTTTCGTTTACACTATTTTGACTTGCAACACAAAGTAAATATAAATATTTCACCTGAGCATTGCTTTTTTTATAGTGTGTATATTTTTTACCGTCAAAATGTGTTACATTTTCAAATTTATTAAACGGCTAAATATTTAGTTATTTTACAAAGGGACTGAAAAACATTTCCATCTGTATTATTATGATAACGAATTTCAAACATTTTGATGTTTTATGTCATCACCAAGAGACTGAAAATGTAACGTTGAAAAGTACATTTCTATGTTGTTTGGCTTCTAATCCCACATAATAATCTGTTGTGATGTTTGTAGGCCCTTTTGATCGTCTTAATCAATCTGGACAGATTTTTTAGTCAAAACGAAATATTTACACATTTTATAAATTGCCTGAGAGAATCACATTTTACAAATTGACGGTAATATATACAAGCTTACAAAGGAAAAGACCTGTGAAACAACGTCTATCGCGCATTGAAGAATTTCCCAACCAAGAGAGAAACAAGGACGAATCGGTTCAATGCTACAGCAAATGAAGAAAAACAAAATGCAAATACCATAATTACAACCTACCCAATTTATGTGTATAAATTTTAGGCAGCTTCCTTGTTCGAGCAATGTATCCGTGAATATCCATACAAAGGGGCACTCGTGAAGAGCAACCTCCTCGTGGTGAGTGCTGGGTAGCGCTAATAGCTCTTCCCCCGTGTGGAACCGGGGTAGAATATTTCCACAGCACCCCATTGCTGGTCGTAAGAGGCGACCAAAGTGGGCAGCCCGTTTGCCGTGGGTTGCGTCCCTGTGTCGGCGGAGGACGGGATTCTGGTAGTTGAGGGCACTGGTTCCTGGAACTGTGTTCCTTTGCCCAACACACTACTTCGACCCTTACTTCGCCTAGACGGGTGGTAAGATGGGCCCGGTCTTATCAATCGGCTGGTCATGCCAGGCCCTGTGCGTAATATTGTTTCTGCACACCTGTGTTGTATTATATTGTATATTTTGGACTTGGCCATGCATACTTTGTATGAATTACCAATTTTGTATGGAATATATTGCCTAGAGTCTTACGCCAGAAGGCGGTGGCTCATGGGCCAATCTAGTGATGTTGACCTCTGTATTCTGTATGTCTCCAGTTTCTTGTCATGGATTGAACCTGCCTGGCACTACATCTGGTAGATAAATATAGCTATTCATGTCATATTTGCTGGAGTATCACACCCCTGTAGCCCTGGTGTTTTGCATTTTGGATATCCAATGCATTAAGACACCGTCCTTGTTGACACTCGATGGTGGGTGGGGAGCAGGGGTGCAGAACCACTTTCTCTCATTATGTCTACAAAATACCCTGGTTCAAAAAGAAAACACATAGATGCCAGCTCTTCTGATGAAGAAACTACTATACAAATAGATTCCTGGGCTCGATTCATTGTAATCGAAGCATCAGATCACCAAGGCTTAAAATTAAACCCGTTTGCCATTTCCAAGGCCATCAATGGTTGTTGTGGAAAAGTTGAAAATGTCTCCCGTCTGCGTAATGGCTCCATATTAGTAGAGTGTGCAAGAAGACAGCAATCTCTGAACCTGCTCTCACTCAGCCAATTTGCAAATGTAGAGGTTGTTGTTTCGGCTCACAGAACGCTGAACTCGTGTCGGGGAATTGTAAGAGACAGAGCTCGATGTCTATCTGACATGAGCAAAGACGAGATTGTGACTGAACTGTCTACACAAGGTGTAACAGCTGTTAAGCGCTTCACACGAAAACAAGATGAACAAATTATAAAGACTCACACTTATCTGTTTACTTTTTCTCTTTCAAAAATTCCACCATCTATCAAAGCTGGATATTTTAACATCGGAGTGGAGGTTTATGTACCAAACCCACTCCGATGTTACAAATGTCAACATTTTGGGCATGGCGCTAAGACCTGCACTTTCAGTCCAATCTGTGCCCGCTGCAGTGGGTCACATGAGAGTACTGAGTGCACAGCTGCCATTAAATGTGCCAATTGCAAGGGGGACCATCTGGCCTCAGCTAAACTCTGTCCAGCATTTCTTCTCCAGTCCCAAGTGTTAAAAATCAAACACACCAACAATATATCTTTTCATGAAGCAAAAAAATTAGTTCAGTCACAGTCTCAAATTACCTCAGTCAAATCTTATGCTGCCGCAGCAACTATCACTCCTTTTGTCCAAGCAGCCACAGTATCTGTTGGATGCCAAACAACCATCTCTTGGGTTGGTAATCAGCAGATGTTAAATGACTCTCCAGCTCCATCATCTCCAAATACAACAACAACATCATCATCGCAGACGGAACTTGTTGCATCTTCAAAAACATCACAATCAGAATCATCTCCTATTAATGGCGACATACCTTTAACAAAAACAGAAAAAAAGAAACTGAAAAAAACGGCGAGGGCCCTCCAACACTTGGAGGTGCCTTCTTCTCAGCCTACACCTGTTAAGGTTCAAAATCAATTTGAACCTTTGGCGATGGAGGTCACTCCTTCTTCAACAGGCCATGGGAGTGGACCTCCCTCCCGCTCCAGAACTCCAGTAGAACCACCATGACCTGTTCTAACCCGATAATACAATGGAATTGCAGAGGACTAAAAAACAATTTTAATGATTTGCAGCTATTAACACAAGATTTCAAGCCATCAGCCTTTTGTTTGCAGGAAACGTACTTTAAAACTACTGATCAACTAAACATTAGACACTACGACTCCTATCATTTCTTTTCACCTCCAGGGGCTAAAGCCACTGGAGGTTCTTCAATCTTGGTGAGGCAGGGTGTTATTCATAGCCCTGTTCCTCTCAATACCCCTCTACAAGCTACCGCAGTTCGTATCACTATGCACATTGTTTTTACTCTGTGCTCTCTTTACATTCCTCCATCTACATCTCTTCAGCAAACCGATCTTCAAGCTCTCTATGACCAGCTTCCTAAGCCCTGTATTATCATGGGCGATATGAACGGTCATAATCCACTTTGGGGTAGTGATCGTACAAGCAGTAAAGGCAAGCTCTTAGAAGATTTTATTTCCAACAATAATCTATGCCTTTTTAACGATAATTCCAACACATATTTACATCCTGGTACAGGCACATACTCTTCTTTGGATTTGTCTATTACCGATTCAAACCTGCTGAATGAATTTGAGTGGTTGGTCCACGATGACCTCTGTGGAAGTGACCACTTTCCAACCATATTAAACCCTATTACCCCATCTGATGTTCCTCCATCATCTCGATGGAACTTTACTAAAGCCAACTGGCCTCTATATGACATTCTCTGTACAGAAAAACTAACACCTGATCATTTCACTGACGTTCCTGACCCAATTCAATGTTTTTCTGATGAACTTATCAATATAGCTGAAAAATGTGTTCCTAAGTCCTCTGGAATTCCCCACATACGTAAACCATGGTTTACCGATGACTGCAAGCAAGCTAGGAAGGCGAGGAAAAAGGCTGAGCGTTATTTCCGTCGCCATCCTATGGTCCATAACTTAAACAAATTTAAAATATTAAATGCTACGGCAAGGCGAACATTTAAACAAAGTAAACGCCAATCTTGGCGAAATTATGTATCAAAAATAAATTCTCGGACGCCCATGTCCAAGGTATGGAACATGGTCCACAAAATTAAAGGTAAGGGCACTAAATCTAGTATTCACCATCTTAAAGATGGGGACCTACTACTAACTCATAAATCAGATATTGCTAATAAACTTGGTGAAACTTTGGCAAAACACTCTTCCTCATCTAACTATGTCCCTCAATTCCAAAAGTATCAAAAACAGCAAGAAAAGAAACCTATTAATTTTCATTCAGATAATGGGGAAGATTATAATGAACTATTCTCTATTCATGAACTCCACACTGCCCTTGGACAAGCTCATGATACTGCTACAGGAGCTGATAACATACATTATCAACTCCTGAAGCACTTACCCGACTCATCCTTAGAAACACTATTGAATATTTTTGATGTCATTTGGACCTCAAGGAAGTTCCCTCCTTCGTGGCGTGATGCTATTGTTGTCCCGATTCCCAAGCCCGGTCGAGATCATACTGATCCATCCAATTACCGACCAATATCATTGACAAGCTGCGTTTGCAAAACCATGGAACGCATGATAAACAATCGTCTCGTTTGGTACCTGGAATCCAATAATCTTATTACTAATATACAATGTGGTTTCCGGAAAAACAGAAGTACCATCGATCATTTGGTTCGCTTAGAATCATTTGTTAAAAATGCAATAATAAATAAACAACATGCAGTGTCTATCTTTTTCGATCTAGAAAAAGCATATGACACTACATGGAAACATGGTATTTTAAATGATTTACATGATTTTGGATTACGAGGCCGTTTGCCTCAATTTATATCTGAATTTTTAACTGACAGGCAATTTCAGGTCCGCGTGGGCTCTACCCTGTCTGATCATTATAATCAGGATCAGGGTGTCCCACAAGGTAGCATCTTGTCTGTCACATTGTTTAGTATTAAGATAAATAGTTTGTCCAAAGTTTTAAATGATTCGATTGATGGATCGCTCTTTGTGGATGATTTTAATATTTCGTGTCGTGGCAAAAACATGCATACTATTGAAAGGCAGCTTCAGCTATGTTTAAATAAAATCCAGAAATGGTGTCTCGAAAATGGTTTTAAATTTTCAAAATCTAAAACCAACTGTATACATTTTTGTAGGAAATATAAACCCCATAAAGATCCAGAATTAATTTTAGATAATACTCCCATTAAAGTTGTAAAGGAAGCCAAATTCTTAGGTCTAATATTCGATCATCATTTGACCTTTCTGCCCCACATAAAATACTTAAAGAATAGGTGCTTGAAGGCCCTAGATTTATTAAAAGTTGTCTCAAATTGTAAGTGGGGAGGGGATCAAAAAACCCTCCTCCAACTATATCGAACACTTATCCGCTCGAAACTTGATTATGGCTCCATCATATATGGTGGGGCCTGTAAGAGCAATTTAAAATTACTTGACACCATTCATCATCAGGGCCTGAGACTTTGCCTTGGAGCCTTCAGAACTTCTCCTATTCATAGTTTGTATGTGGAAGCTGACGAACCATCTCTTAAACACCGTCGCATTAAATTAGCTCTACAATACATCTCTAAATTACGTTCCAATAACTCCAATCCAGCATATGACTGTGTTTTTAATCCCCTTTACGGCAATCTATACAAAACAAAATCTACTCTTATACCACCACTAGGGATACGACTACAAGCAGATATTTCTGCTGCTAAAATAAACCTTGGTAATATAGCCCCCACTCAGCTTTTCTCTTCTCCACCATGGCAGTTAGTACATCCAGAGGTGGATCTAACTTTAGCTAAACTGAAGAAATCTGACACAAATCAACTAATTTATCAACAACAATATAATGAATTAAGGAACACATATAATACTTACAAATCCATATTTACAGATGGATCCAAGGATGGTGACGCTGTTGCCAGCGCCACTGTCATTGGATCCAGAACCATGTCATCTAGATTACCGAATGATAGTTCTATTTTTACAGCAGAATCACAGGCAATATTAACTGCGCTTAAATATATAAATACCCAATCTAAACATAAACGGTTCATTATCTTTTCTGATTCACTTTCCTGTCTTCAGGCAATTAATAATATATCTTGTCATCATCCACTTTTACGTGAAATAATTGAACTACATAATGATCTTGCTACTGGCCAGTACGACATCGTCTTTTGTTGGTTACCAAGCCATGTTGGTATCATTGGTAATACAATGGCCGATGCTGCTGCAAAAGCAGCACTCACCAAATCTGTGACACCACTTCTTCTACCATACACTGATTTTAAACCCATAATTAGATCTTACATCCATGATCTAATGCAAAAGAAGTGGGACACTCAAGTAGGTATAAATAAATTACATGAACTTAAACCAACTATCGGCTACACCTACTTGGGCTGTCAGTCCAGATTTGAGGAGGTCATAATACGACGATGTCGTATTGGCCATAGCAGGTATACAAACGATTATTTATTGAAAGGTGAAGATCCTCCGTTTTGTATCCCTTGTGATGAAAGAATCACGGTCAAGCATGTCCTGCTTGACTGTGTTGATTTTTCCATCACAAGGGATAAATATTTTACATCATCATCAATTAAGGATCTTTTTAATAGAATCAATTCTCATTTAATCATAGGTTTTTTAAAAGAAATTGAACTTTTTGATAAATTTTGAATTGTGTACATAGCTATATTTTATATTGGTAATGTATAATTTGTAACTTCGATGGTCAGTGGCTATATCCTCAAAGGGGGTTGAAGTAGCGTAAAATTATTGTCCCCCTGAGAGGATATGTAAGACCACATCATTCAAAGTACATTTATTCTTACCTCGGTTTTACAACGTAGTATATTTGTTTCTTTTAATGGTTGGCTAAAATTGAATACCATTACCAGCAGCTGAAGGGATGGTGTAAATCCTACTGGGGAGCCGTGCAGGTAGCAAAAGTAATGTAAGTCCCCTCGGTCCCTTGTAAGGTGGCCTAACTTTGGTTGCTGGTGATCTATAGCCCAATTTTATATTGTCTTGTTGATTATAAATGTATTGTTTTAACTGTTCTCAACTAGTTTTACTATTGAACCTGTGATATTCTAGTTATCTTACTGTCCATCGTTGACAGCTTTTTATTAAATCAAAATGTAATTATTATAACTGTTTCGTCGCGATATGGCTGAAATACTGCCGATGTGACGATAATTCTCACTCACTCACTCACTCTTAAAGATGGGGACCTACTACTAACTCATAAATCAGATATTGCTAATAAACTTGGTGAAACTTTGGCAAAACACTCTTCCTCATCTAACTATGTCCCTCCATTCCAAAAGTATCAAAAACAGCAAGAAAAGAAACCTATTAATTTTAATTCAGATAATGGGGAAGATTATAATGAACTATTCTCTATTCATGAACTCCACACTGCCCTTGGACAAGCTCATGATACTGCTACAGGAGCTGATAACATACATTATCAACTCCTGAAGCACTTACCCGACTCATCCTTAGAAACACTATTGATTATTTTTGATGTCATTTGGACCTCAAGGAAGTTCCCTCCTTCGTGGCGTGATGCTATTGTTGTCCCGATTCCCAAGCCCGGTCGAGATCATACTGATCCATCCAATTACCGACCAATATCATTGACAAGCTGCGTTTGCAAAACCATGGAACGCATGATAAGCAATCGTCTCGTTTGGTACCTGGAATCCAATAATCTTATTACTAATATACAATGTGGTTTCCGGAAAAACAGAAGTACCATCGATCATTTGGTTCGCTTAGAATCATTTGTTAAAAATGCAATAATAAATAAACAACATGCAGTGTCTATCTTTTTCGATCTAGAAAAAGCATATGACACTACATGGAAACATGGTATTTTAAATGATTTACATGATTTTGGATTACGAGGCCGTTTGCCTCAATTTATATCTGAATTTTTAACTGACAGGCAATTTCAGGTCCGCGTGGGCTCTACCCTGTCTGATCATTATAATCAGGATCAGGGTGTCCCACAAGGTAGCATCTTGTCTGTCACATTGTTTAGTATTAAGATAAATAGTTTGTCCAAAGTTTTAAATGATTCGATTGATGGATCGCTCTTTGTGGATGATTTTAATATTTCGTGTCGTGGCAAAAACATGCATACTATTGAAAGGCAGCTTCAGCTATGTTTAAATAAAATCCAGAAATGGTGTCTCGAAAATGGTTTTGAATTTTCAAAATCTAAAACCAACTGTATACATTTTTGTAGGAAATATAAACCCCATAAAGATCCAGAATTAATTTTAGATAATACTCCCATTAAAGTTGTAAAGGAAGCCAAATTCTTAGGTCTAATATTCGATCATCATTTGACCTTTCTGCCCCACATAAAATACTTAAAGAATAGGTGCTTGAAGGCCCTAGATTTATTAAAAGTTGTCTCAAATTGTAAGTGGGGAGGGGATCAAAAAACCCTCCTCCAACTATATCGAACACTTATCCGCTCGAAACTTGATTATGGCTCCATCATATATGGTGGGGCCTGTAAGAGCAATTTAAAATTACTTGACACCATTCATCATCAGGGCCTGAGACTTTGCCTTGGAGCCTTCAGAACTTCTCCTATTCATAGTTTGTATGTGGAAGCTGACGAACCATCTCTTAAACACCGTCGCATTAAATTAGCTCTACAATACATCTCTAAATTACGTTCCAATAACTCCAATCCAGCATATGACTGTGTTTTTAATCCCCTTTACGGCAATCTATACAAAACAAAATCTACTCTTATACCACCACTAGGGATACGACTACAAGCAGATATTTCTGCTGCTAAAATAAACCTTGGTAATATAGCCCCCACTCAGCTTTTCTCTTCTCCACCATGGCAGTTAGTACATCCAGAGGTGGATCTAACTTTAGCTAAACTGAAGAAATCTGACACAAATCAACTAATTTATCAACAACAATATAATGAATTAAGGAACACATATAATACTTACAAATCCATATTTACAGATGGATCCAAGGATGGTGACGCTGTTGCCAGCGCCACTGTCATTGGATCCAGAACCATATCATCTAGATTACCGAATGATAGTTCTATTTTTACAGCAGAATCACAGGCAATATTAACTGCGCTTAAATATATAAATACCCAATCTAAACATAAACGGTTCATTATCTTTTCTGATTCACTTTCCTGTCTTCAGGCAATTAATAATATATCTTGTCATCATCCACTTTTACGTGAAATAATTGAACTACATAATGATCTTGCTACTGGCCAGTACGACATCGTCTTTTGTTGGTTACCAAGCCATGTTGGTATCATTGGTAATACAATGGCCGATGCTGCTGCAAAAGCAGCACTCACCAAATCTGTGACACCACTTCTTCTACCATACACTGATTTTAAACCCATAATTAGATCTTACATCCATGATCTAATGCAAAAGAAGTGGGACACTCAAGTAGGTATAAATAAATTACATGAACTTAAACCAACTATCGGCTACACCTACTTGGGCTGTCAGTCCAGATTTGAGGAGGTCATAATACGACGATGTCGTATTGGCCATAGCAGGTATACAAACGATTATTTATTGAAAGGTGAAGATCCTCCGTTTTGTATCCCTTGTGATGAAAGAATCACGGTCAAGCATGTCCTGCTTGACTGTGTTGATTTTTCCATCACAAGGGATAAATATTTTACATCATCATCAATTAAGGATCTTTTTAATAGAATCAATTCTCATTTAATCATAGGTTTTTTAAAAGAAATTGAACTTTTTGATAAATTTTGAATTGTGTACATAGCTATATTTTATATTGGTAATGTATAATTTGTAACTTCGATGGTCAGTGGCTATATCCTCAAAGGGGGTTGAAGTAGCGTAAAATTATTGTCCCCCTGAGAGGATATGTAAGACCACATCATTCAAAGTACATTTATTCTTACCTCGGTTTTACAACGTAGTATATTTGTTTCTTTTAATGGTTGGCTAAAATTGAATACCATTACCAGCAGCTGAAGGGATGGTGTAAATCCTACTGGGGAGCCGTGCAGGTAGCAAAAGTAATGTAAGTCCCCTCGGTCCCTTGTAAGGTGGCCTAACTTTGGTTGCTGGTGATCTATAGCCCAATTTTATATTGTCTTGTTGATTATAAATGTATTGTTTTAACTGTTCTCAACTAGTTTTACTATTGAACCTGTGATATTCTAGTTATCTTACTGTCCATCGTTGACAGCTTTTTATTAAATCAAAATGTAATTATTATAACTGTTTCGTCGCGATATGGCTGAAATACTGCCGATGTGACGATAATTCTCACTCACTCACTCACTCCCATACAAAGGAACAATAGTCCACTCGTCTGCAGCTGTACAAAGAAACTTAATCGATGTCACGTGTCTCTGTAACAATCAAATATTTTAAAAGATATATATCGTTTCGGGATATTATAACACGTGTTCGTTTCTCAACTGATCACTTGGATTGTTTCATGTGTTTCACACAGGTGTCAAGTCTCAAGGGTCGGCAGAGAAAGCCCACGTGACAACTATTTTCATAACGTCCACGGTTCCTAACAAATCCATTGAGTGATAGATAACAATGACTAATCAATCAACGTATTGTCAGTTAACCCTTTGAACAAAGTAATTTGTTTTTACATCGGCACTTCACGCAATGATATAAGTGTATTCCCTTTGTTTTAGTAAACCTACACATGTAAACACTCACTTTTGACATATCCACTGTGCAAGATAACAGTGATTAATCAATCAACGTATTTTCTGTTAATCCTTTGATGACTAGGAACGATCCGTTGATTTACCAAAAATTTAATCAACTGATCATTCACCTCTTGCTGGTCTGCCACGTGCATATTACATAACGCACATTTCACCTCACTTCAAACCTGGATTTAGATTGAATAATTACCCCAGACACAATAAATGCCAAATGGGAACCTTCGTCAGGTAATCTAAGTGGTGCTACCACTAATTGTACCTGTAATAAATTCATTAACTGAGCATCAGTGTAGGGTTATACGAGAAAACGTGGATACCAACAAGGGAGTAGTAATCGTATTAGCGACGCAATCCAAAATCCCAAAACGCTTTCACTGCATGGATACTTTTTTTAGTATTAATTTATAACCATCTGGGGTATTTCCAAATGACGACATCCGATGAGCTCCGCCGTTCTTTTTGTCTGTTTGTTTAGGCTGAAGAAATTAATTAACATGCGCCCTTTGTCGAAATCTTTATAGATCACAGTTAACCAATCAGTGTTTATGCAAAAATGCGTAAAACAAATATTGCCGCCAGCCTCCAAGTATATTCAGCTGTCCTTGCAGACGGTAGCCCAGTCTCTGGTCACGCTCAGTTGCGTTGCGTATCATCCGGGTACTCACGGGGAAAATAACAATAACAAAGGCAACAACCAGTCCGGGGAATTGCGTTAGATCAGTGCCCCTTTAAGCTTACCAAGCTTGATCAAATAGAAACCACACTAGGACAGATGAACACCAGGATTACGAACATGAAAGAGGAAGTACAGTCGCTGAAGAGTGCGACAAGGGATTTAGAGGCAAGTGCGAAATTTCAAGAAGAAGAAATAACACAAATGAAGAAATTCATTGGAGATAGCAGAAAGGACGTCATCTCAAGTTCAGGGCCTGAATCGAGTAAGTCTGTTCAGTCAGAAGTTGAAAGTTTGCGCGAGAGATTATTAGACTTATAGTTGAGGTCAATGAGGGACAATCTAATATTCGTCAGTATAGACGAAACACAGGAAGAGGACGCAGAGGCTGTACAAAAAACGTTTATGCAGGAACAACTAAAAATTGAACAGGATCTAAACTTAGTGCGTGTACATAGAATGGGAGCCAGAAGAGGGAAGAGGGAATGATGCAAAATATCGAAGTCGCTTTTAAGCGAGACTGATGATGTTATATCAGGATGTGTATACATGCCACCTGAGAATAGTAAGTATTATCATACTGAATTATTTGACAAACTAGAGCAAGATATTGTTAATATAATGAACATGTCTAAATATGAAAGTTTAACTGGAGATTTTAACTCGAGAACAAAAGACCTACCTGATTATATCGTAATTGACGAATACCTCATGGAAAATAACCTGGCAGGTGATATTTTGAAACAAGATCTTGATGTACTATCTCATCATTACTCATCTATAGAAAGAACTTCTATGGATAAAGTTGTTAATTCGCATGGTCATAAGCTTTTATCGTTGTGTAAAAACAACAATTTGTTCATTGTCAATGGTCCCCATGGACCCTAGCATGGTGGTCTACCTTCAGTTGCTGGCGATCTATAGCCCGTTTTTATATTGTCATGTTTTGTATAGTGCTATTGATTTTATGATTAAATACTAGTTTTACATTTATTTCTGTGATATATCTAGTTATTTTACTGTCCCTCGTTGACAGGTTTTTACATAAGCTTCAATCTATGTATTATACTTCACCATTGCTAGTCACGATATGGCTGAAATATTGCCGATGTGACTTAAAACTTAACTCACTCACTCATTGTCAATGGTAGAAATGGGGAAGACAAGTGCATCGGGAAGTTCACCTGCAAAAACTCAAGTGTAGTTGATTACTGCCTAGTCTCCCCTGAAACATTTTCAATACTCGATAACTTTAAGATGATAGATTATGATGGAGTCATGTCTGATGTTCATTGTGGTTTGTGTTTTACACTCTCGTGCACAAGTTATAATAATAATGTTGATACCCTCGAGCGCAACAATACATCAACATGGTTCATTCGCAGGACGAAGACCCCCTGTGTCGTATGAAAACAAACTAGCAAAAAGTGAGGTCGTCGTCCTGCGAATATTTTAATCCGCGAATCTAGTTAAACAATGGGTATCGAGTGTTACTTTACCAACTCAAGCAAGTAAAAAAGTGGAACTGGATTTGAAACGAACGAAAGAAAATAAGGGTGGAATATTGATTTATTTACAAATGATTTGAATGTATATGTACAAGATGACGTACAAATAAGATTCACAAAAGTCATGGGCAATTAAGACAGTTTGAGAAGATGAGACACTGAGTCAGCAAAGAAAATTACGCTGACTTCATTCTGGATCAGTCTGGTCTTCAGTTGGTCGATTCTGCGTTGTATATCACAGAATTTCTTCTTTGGTGGGAGATGCTGGCCGGCCTGGTACTGTAGCAGATTACACTCTGTCTTCTGCTGGCACTCGTGAAGAGCAACCTCCTCGTGGTGAGTGCTGGGTAGCGCTAATAGCTCTTCCACCGTGTGGAACCGGGGCAGAATGTTTCCACAGCACCCCATTGCTTGTCGTATGAGGCGACAAAATTGGGCAACCTGTTTGCCGTGGGTTGCGCCCCTGTGTCGGCGGAGGACGGGATTCTGGTGGTTGAGGGCATTGGAGCCAGGAACCGGTGTTCCCTTTGCCCAACACACCACTTTGACCCCTACTTCGCCTAGACGGGTGGTAGAATGGGCCCGATTCTATCAATCGGCTGGTCACGCCATGCCCTGTGCATGGAAAACATTCATGTTGAAATTCTTCTACATTATTTTATTGCTATACTTGAATGTTGTTAACCAATATGTTGCAAACCGAAATGTTGCTACCCAAAATGTTATGATATAAATTTTTGCCTAGAGTCCAATGCCAGAAGGCGGTGGCTCATGGGCCAATCTGGTGTTGTTGACCTCCAAATTCAATATGTATCCATTTTCTTGTCATGGGCAGAACCAGCCTGGCATTTAATTTGGTATACAAATATTGCTATTTGTGTCATATTCGCTGGCGTATAACAACCCTGTATCCCTGGTGTTTGCATCCTGGAGATCCGATGCAATTTAACACTGTCCTTGTTGACGCTCCATGGTGGGTGGGGAGCAGGGTTGCTGAAATAATTCCTTTCAATATGGCTCACAATCATCCTGGTTCTAAACGAAGACATGTAGATACAAGTACATCTGCTGAAGCTGATACACATGTTGATTCCTGGGCTCGATTCCTTGTGATCGAAGCTGCAGATCATGAACCAATCAAGTTAAACCCCTTCGCTATATCCAAAGCTGTCCATGGCTATTGTGGGGAGGTTAAAAACGTTACACGTTTACGCAGTGGATCTCTTTTGGTAGAATGTGTGAGAAAGCAGCAATATATCAATTTGTTATCAATAACTCAGTTTGCTAATGTGAATGTTACTGTTTCTGCACACCGGATGCTGAACTCCTGCCGTGGCATTGTCCGTGACAGGACACGTTCACTGTCAGATATGTCAGAAGCTGAAATTGTTTCAGAACTTCAACATCAAGGTGTTCAGTCAGTCAAGCGTTTCACCCGAAAGGATGAAAAATCAAATATTGTTAACACAAATACCTATCTGTTCACCTTTGACCGTCCAACGATTCCGAACTCTATTAAAGCTGGTTATGTCAACATCAGAGTGGAGGTGTATGTCCCCAATCCACTCCGATGCTATAAGTGTCAAAAGTTTGGCCATGGTTTGAAAACTTGTACACGATCTATCGTTTGTAATCGTTGTGGTGGAAACCATGACAGTACCGACTGCAGTCTAGATTTAAAGTGCATCAACTGTGAAGGCCAACACATGGCCTCTTCCAAATCCTGCCCCATGTATCAAACGGAAACACAAATTCTGAAACTAAAATGTGAACAAAACATATCTTTTACAGATGCTAGGAAGCTTGTCCATCAGTCAAGATCTCCTTCAACTATAAACTACTCTGCTGCTGTGGCAAAGCCTGTTAAAATGACTTCATCTGTTCAGTGTCAAACCAATTTGACATGGGTCACTTCTCTTCAGCCAGTTGAAACTGCGTCTATTGCAAATATGTCTGACAGTCAATCTACAACATCCGAGAGTCAGACAAATTATTCCGTCAGTCCATTTGATATATCTTCGGCATCTCCGGTTGTGACTCAGGCTGTGGCCCCATCACCACCAAATCCGACAATACCATCTTCTGTAATGTCAGCTCCAAACAAACCTTCAACGGAAATGGCAAAAAAACAGAAGAAAAAACAAAGAAAAAAAATTACAACAAAGATTCCCACTGTCACTGAAACATGTGTAGATGTTCATAACTTTTTCGAGCCTCTTGAGATGGATGTTACCCCATCTTCACACCACAACAATAGTGGTGACTCATCTTCACATTCACGTGAGCGTTCTCCTATAGAACCACCATGAATCATTCTAGTCTAATTCAATGGAATTGCAGAGGGCTTAGGCACAACTTTAATGAACTACAGTTATTAACAACAGATTATATTCCATCAGCAATTTGTTTACAAGAGACGTTCTTAAAATATACAGATAGATTTGAATTAAGGCAGTATAGTTCCTATCATTCTTTTTCTCCTCCAGGAGATAAAGCTACTGGAGGTGCTTCTATGTTGGTGCGGCGGGGCGTTGTTCACAGTCCTGTTCCGCTTGACACGAATTTGCAAGCAGTTGCAGTTAGAATTACACTGCATATTGCCTTCACACTTTGCTCCTTATACATTCCTCCATCTTCAAATCTTCAGCATACTGATCTACAAAAACTATACGACCAGCTCCCAAAGCCCTGTGTCATCATGGGTGATCTAAATGGGCATAATCCTTTATGGGGAGGTTCAACCATTAATCAAAAGGGAAAAGTGATCGAGGATTTTGTTTCCGATAATGATCTTTGCATTTTTAATGATGACTCCGACACTTACTTACACCCTGCTACTGGTACCTATTCATCTTTAGATCTGTCTTTGACGGATTCAATTTTGTTAAATGAATTCTCATGGTCCGTCCATGATGACCTATGTGGGAGTGACCATTTCCCCACGGTGCTTAAGCCCATTAATCCCGCTGATGATCCACCTTCACCTCGATGGAATTTTGTGAAGGCTGATTGGCCTTTATTTCAATCTTTATGCAAAGATAAATTAAAACCTACGTCTTTTCATAATGTTACTGACCCGATTCAGTTGTTTTCAGATCAACTAAATGAAATTGCTAATGAATCAATACCTAAGTCCTCTGTCAACCCACGTGTTCGTAAACCATGGTTTGATGCTAATTGCAAACAAGCTAGGAAATGTCGTAAGAAGGCGGAGAAGTACTTCCGTAAACATCCCACTGTCCATAATTTAAATACTGTTAAAATTTCAAATGCCAAGGCAAGACGTCTATTTAAGCAAAATAAACGTCAATCCTGGCAGACTTATGTGTCCAAGGCACTCGTGAAGAGCAACCTCCTCGTGGTGAGTGCTGGGTAGCGCTAATAGCTCTTCCCCCGTGTGGAACCGGGGTAGAATATTTCCACAGCCCCCCATTGCTGGTCGTATGAGGCGACTAAAATGGGCAACCTGTTTGCCGTGGGTTGCGTCCCTGTGTCGGCGGAGGACGGGAGTCTGGTGGTTGAGGGCACTGGTTCCAGGATTAGCGTTCCTTTGCCCAATACACCACTTCGACCCTTACTTCGCCTAGACGGGTGGTAGGATGGGCCCGGTCCTATCAATCGGCTGGTCATGCCGAGCCCTGTGCATTTATTGTATTTGCACAAATTATAATTTTGACTTGTATTTCCACTTTAGGTCTTGGCCAAATTTGTTTATAAAACACTTTTGATTTTGAACTACGTGTATATTTTGAATTGCCTAGAGTCTTATGCCCAGAAGGCGGTGGCTCATGGGCCAATCTGGTGGATTGATTAATTTTTAATTAGTCTGCTTGAGTATACCATCTCAGTATCCTTGGTGCTGCCAGCTGGAGATCCACTGGTATTTAGCATTGTCTTTATGATACTCCATGGTGGGTGGGGAGCTGGGATGGCGAACCTTCTATAATCAACCATGGCTCAACAAAAAAAACAAAAACGTGCATTGGATGAATGTTTGTCCTCTGATGAAGACAGTACATTGAACAGCTTTACTGATAGTTGGAGTAGATTTTTGGTGGTATCCTCAAATAATGGTGAACCTCTAAAACTAAACCCTTTTGCAACATCAAAAGCAATTTATGGTCTAGTTGGTGATGTACAAGCTGTTAAGAAAATTAGGTCTGGCTTCCTTCTCATAGAATGTAAAACAGCAAAGCAGTCTGCCACTCTATTAGCCACAAAACAACTCGCCAATACTGCAGTTTCGGTTTCACCACACAAGTCTTTGAACAGCAGTAAAGGCATCATTAGAGACAGGGACCGTTGGCTCTCTGATATGAGTGTAACTGAAATTGAAGCTGAATTACAAGGTCAAGGCGTAACTAACGTCAAACGGTTTACTTCCAGGAGAAATGGTGACATTGTGAAAACAAATACCTATCTGCTTTCTTTTTCACAGCCCAAACACCCTAAATCTATCAAGGCAGGATATTGTTATATCGAAGTGGAACAATATATTCCAAATCCACTTCGGTGTTTCAAATGCCAAAAGTTTGGCCATGGTGCCCAGTCATGTAGAAATCATATGACATGCTTCCGTTGTGGTGCAGCTGCCCACGACGGTACAGATTGCCTGACATCTCCCAAATGTGTCAATTGCTTTGGTGAACATATGTCTTCATCGAAGTCCTGTCCCATCTGGCAGCATGAATATGAGATTGTTAAACTCAAACTTCAACGCAATCTTACATACCATGAAGCAAAACTTGTACTAAAAGCATCCTCTCCACCAACAGCCGGTAAGTCATACTCTACAGTTGTTTCTCGCCCTTTAACCAAATCGGTAAAGTCTGTTACATGTCAGACCGATATCACCTGGGTTAATACAGAGACTTATTCAGTCACCACTCCAAGTTCACATGTAGAGAATAGTGTTTCATCAGAATCACAGACTGATCCTATAACAACAGAGTCATCTCCCAAAGTTAAAAATGCCAGTAAGAAAGTTGATTACTCGAAACAATCTGATCGAGTCCCCAAGGGTTTACGTGACCCTGTGCAGATATACAATAAATTCCAGTTACTGGAAGACATGGATGTTTCCCCTCATCCCCGTGCGCGCAACAGAAGTAAGTCGCCTCGGACAGGGAAAAGTAGATCCCCTGTACTTCCACCTCCTATAACATGAATAGTACAGACACACTAATTCAGTGGAATTGCAGAGGTCTAAGGACCAATCTTTCTGACATTCAATTATTGGTACAAGATTATAAACCATCAGCAATTTGTCTTCAGGAGACGTATCTCAAACAATCAAATACATTTGACCTCCGTCAGTACAGTTCATATCATTCATTTTCTCCTCCGGGTGTTAAGGCTACTGGAGGGTCTTCCATCCTGGTGCGACAGGGTGTGATTCACAGTCCTGTATCCCTTAATTCCAATCTCCAAGCTGTTGCAGTCCGACTCACTTTGCACGTTGCATTTACACTGTGCTCTCTATATATTACTCCTACTTCTACTCTTCAGCCCTCTGATCTACAATCTCTCTATGACCAGCTTCCTAGGCCGTGTATCATAATGGGTGATTTAAACGGTCATAATCCCTTATGGGGTAGCAACAATATTAATTCCAAAGGGAAGCTCCTTGAGGAATTTATTTCCAATAATAACTTATGTATTTTTAATGATGGTTCACATACGTATTTACATCCTGCTACTGGGACGTATTCTGCGTTAGATCTGTCACTATCAGATTCTAACTTGTTAAATGAATTTACTTGGTCGGTTCATGACGATTTGTGTGGAAGCGATCATTTCCCTACAGTTCTGAAAACAAATAACCCATCTGACGTTCCGCCCTCATCCCGGTGGAATTTTAATAAAGCCAACTGGTCTGTGTTTCAAAACCTCTGTACTGACAAGTTAACACGTGACATTTTCGAGAACGCTCCTGATCCTATTAAGTTGTTCTCAGATCAACTGAATGCAATTGCTGATGACACGATACCAAAGTCCTCTGCAAACCCACACATACGAAAACCATGGTTTGATCATACATGCAAACAAGCTAGAAAGATACGGAAAAAGGCAGAAAAATATTTTCGCCGAAACCCTACTGTTCATAATTTGAATCATGTTAAAATTACAAATGCTAAAGCACGACGCACTTTTAAACTGAATAAACGTGTGTCATGGAGAAATTATGTCTCAAGGATCAATTCCCGAACCCCTATGTCCAAGGTTTGGAATATGATTCAGAAGATTAAAGGAAAAGGTTCCAAATCTAGTATTCACCACCTAAAAGATGGTGATCATATCCTAACCAATAAAACTGATATCGCAATTAAATTCGGCGAAACACTTGCTAAACATTCTTCATCAACAAATTATGTTCCACAGTTTCAGAAATACCAGAAACTAGAGGAAAAGAAAACTATTAATTTTACCTCAGATAATGGTGAAGATTATAATGAAGTGTTTTCACTCCATGAGTTACATACTGCCCTTGGCCAAGCTCATGATACTGCGACAGGAGATGACAATATACACTATCAGCTCCTGAAGCATTTGCCTCAGTCCTGTCTTGAGATACTTTTAGACATTTTTGATCAGATTTGGACTTCGGGAAATTTTCCTCCATCATGGCACAATGCCATTGTAATCCCCATACCTAAACCTGGACGGGATCATTCTGATCCATCAAATTATAGACCAATATCATTAACTAGCTGTGTTTGTAAAACTATGGAACGCATTGTCAATAATCGTTTAATATGGTACCTGGAAACCAACAACCTCATTACAAATATTCAGTGTGGTTTCCGTAAAAATAGAAGTACCATTGATCATTTGGTACGTTTAGAATCGTACGTCAAAAATGCCATTGTCCACAAACAACATGCTGTATCGATCTTTTTTGATCTTGAAAAAGCATACGATACGACTTGGAAGCATGGTATCCTTAAAGATTTACATGATTTTGGTTTGAGAGGTCGTTTGCCTCAGTTTGTATCCAAGTTTTTAACAGGCAGACAGTTTCAAGTTCGTGTGGGTCATACCCTGTCTGACCATTATCATCAGGATCAGGGTGTCCCACAGGGCAGTATTCTGTCTGTTACTTTATTTAGCATAAAGATTAATAGCCTTTCCAAAGTTTTAAATGACACAATTGATGGGTCACTTTTTGTGGATGACTTCAATGTTTCATGTCGCGGCAAAAATATGCGTACTATAGAAAGACAACTACAGTTATGTCTTCATAAAATTCAGAAATGGTCACTTGAAAATGGCTTTAAATTTTCTAAAGCCAAGACCAACTGTATTCATTTTTGCAGGAAGTACAAGTTCCATAAAGATCCCGAACTGTTTTTGGATGGCACTCCTATCAAAGTTGTTGAGGAAGCCAAGTTCCTGGGACTTGTTTTTGATCGGCATTTGACTTTTCTGCCCCATATCAAATATCTTAAGACTAAATGCCTGAAGGCTCTGGACTTGCTGAAAGTCGTTGCAAATTCAAAGTGGGGTGGTGATAAGAAAACCCTCCTTCACTTGTATAGATCCTTGATCCGATCTAAATTGGATTATGGTTCTATTGTGTATGGTGGTGCTTGCAGAAGTAATTTAGAGAAATTAGATTCCATACACCATCAGGGATTAAGGCTCTGTCTTGGCGCATTTAGAACATCTCCCATTGATAGCCTATATGTGGAAGCTGATGAACCTTCTTTACAGCACCGTCGTATCAAGTTATCCCTTCAGTATGTTACTAAATTATACTCCAACCCATTAAACCCTGCTTACACCTGTGTTTTCAAACCTCCTTATGAAGAGTTGTTTCAAAATAAATCTACGCTGGTCCCACCTCTGGGAATTCGGATAAAACCCCACATTAATGCTGCTAATATTAATCTAGATCTTGTTTCTCCTACTCGACTTTTGTCTTCTCCACCTTGGCAAATAGTTCGGCCGGAAGTTGATCTTACTCTTACTCAATTTAAAAAATCTGACACGAATCAATTGGTCTTTCAACAGGAATATCTACAATTGAGAGCAAAATATGAATCACATCGCTCAATATTTACAGATGGGTCCAAGGATGGTGACAAAGTAGCGTGTGCCACTGTCATTGGAGCAAAAATTATATCTTTCCGAATACCAGACTGTAGCTCAATTTTCACTGCTGAAGCAAAGGCTATTCTGACTGCCTTGGAATATGTGCGACATCAATCGAGATGTAAACAATTTGTTATCTTTTCAGATTCCCTGTCATGCCTTCAGGCACTAAAACATGTATCTTCCAATCATCCATATGTTCTTGACATTTTAGAATTGTATAATGATCTTTCTACTGCCCAATACGACATCGTTTTTTGTTGGTTACCGAGTCATGTCGGCATAACCGGAAACACACAAGCTGATGCTGCAGCTAAAGCAGCTCTGGATAAATCTCTCTCCCACCTTCTTATACCGTATTCTGATTACAAACCTTATGTCAGCAATTATGTCAGGCGGTTAATGCAGACAAGGTGGAATACCCAGTTAGGTGCAAACAAACTTCACCAGATTAAACCAACTATAGGCTATACTTTCTTGGGTTGCCAGTCCAGGTATGATGAAGTTATTCTACAACGATGTCGCATTGGCCACAGTCGTTATACTCACGAGTATTTATTGAAAGGCGAAGATCCTCCCTTTTGCATCCCTTGTGATGAGAGAATCACTGTCAAGCACGTTTTGCTTGATTGTGTAGAGTTTTCTCTCACAAGGGATACTTTTTATCAAGTTTCAAATTTAAGGGATCTTTTTATCAATGTCAATTCTCATTTAATTATAGATTTTTTAAAGGAAATAGATCTGATAAGCAGCTTTTGAGTAAATGTGTTTTAACTTAGTTAGATGCAATTGATAACTTCTATTATTCTGGTTGTGGCATTTTATGGGGTTGAAGTACAGTAAAATCATTGTCCCCTGATAGTGACACATAAATCCGCATAATATTTAGTACATTGCTGAGAACTAGAATTTTAATACGTTTCCTATTTTGATTTGAATGTGTCTTAATTTATGGCTAGTATTGTCTACTCCTACCAGTGACTAAAGCTATGACTTAAATCCTGTTGGGGATTCATGCAGGTAGCTAAAGTACTGTAAGTCCCCATGATCCCCAATAAGGTGGTCTGGCTTTAGTTACTGGTGGTATATAGCTCGTATTTTAAAAATTAAAATAAAATGTAAAGTTGCTGTATATATGTTTGTTAGAGGTTTTAGAGTTGAATTTGTTAGTTTTTAGACTTCAATCTGTGATACCATGCTAAAGTTTTACTGTCCTTTGTGACAGATATTTATCTTTCAAATTGTTCTCGTCACTATATGGCTGAGATACTGCCGATGTGACGTAAAACTTTAACTCACTCACTTATGTGTCCAAAATTAACTCTCGTACCCCTATCTCCAAGGTATGGAACATGATCAAAAAGATCAAAGGCAAGGGATCAAATTCTACAGTTAACCATCTGAAGGATGGCGATACTTTGTTAACTGATAAATCTGCTATTGCCAATAGCATTGGTGAAACTTTATCTCATCATTCTTCTTCATCTAATTACGCTCCTGAATTTCAAAAATATCAGCTCCAACAGGAAAAGAAAAAGGTAAATTTTACATCTGATAATGGTGAAGATTACAATGAGGTATTTTCACTACATGAGCTATATACTGCCTTAGGGCAAGCTCATGATACAGCAGCAGGCGCTGATAATATTCATTATCAGCTGCTGAAACACTTGCCCGAATCATGCCTTGAAACTATGTTAACTATATTCGATGGTATTTGGACATCTGGGATGTTTCCAGCTTCATGGCATAATGCCATTGTTATCCCCATTCCCAAACCTGGGCGGGATCATTCTGATCCATCAAATTACCGACCTATATCTCTCACTAGCTGCGTTTGTAAAACTATGGAACGCATGGTAAATAATCGATTAGTGTGGTACTTGGAAACGAATAATCTTCTTACCAATATACAATGTGGTTTCCGGAAGAACAGAAGTACTATCGATCACTTAGTGCGTTTAGAATCATTCGTTAAAAATTCCATTGTAAATAGACAACATGCTGTATCGATCTTTTTCGATTTAGAAAAAGCATACGATACAACATGGAAACATGGTATTTTAAAAGATCTTCATGATTTTGGATTACGAGGCCGTCTGCCTCATTTTATATCCCAGTTTTTAACAGACAGGCAATTTCAAGTCCGCGTGGGTTCTACCCTGTCTGATCATTATAATCAGGATCAGGGTGTCCCACAAGGCAGTATTTTGTCTGTCACTTTATTTAGTATAAAAATTAACAGTTTGTCAAAAGTTTTAAATGATTCAGTTGATGGATCACTTTTTGTGGATGATTTTAATCTATCTTGCCGTGGTAAAAATATGCACACAATAGAAAGGCAATTACAATTATGTCTCAATAAAATTAACAAGTGGTGTCTAGAAAACGGGTTTAAATTTTCCAAATCAAAAACTAATTGTATACATTTCTGCAGAAAATATAAGCCACATAAGGACCCTGAACTATTTCTGAATGGCACTCCTATCAAAGTTGTTAAGGAGGCCAAGTTCTTGGGACTTATTTTTGATAACCACTTAACTTTCCTTCCACATATTAAATACCTTAAAGCTAAATGCCTGAAGGCACTCGACTTATTGAAAGTAGTTTCTAATTCAAAGTGGGGAGGGGATCATACAACTCTCTTACACTTATACAGGTCACTAATTCGTTCAAAACTTGATTATGGCTCCATCGTCTATGGTGGAGCCTGCAAAAGTAATTTACAAAAACTCGATACCATCCATCATCAAGGCCTGAGGCTTTGCCTTGGAGCCTTCAGAACGTCTCCCATTCACAGTCTTTATATAGAAGCAGATGAGCCTTCTCTTAAACAACGCCGACTAAAATTATCTTTACAATACATCACTAAATTATATTCTAATCAGTCCAATCCAGCTTTTGAATGCATCTTCAATCCTCTCTACGAGGATCTTTACAATAAGAAATCAACACTTACTCCACCACTCGGAATCAGAATAAAATCTGCAATATCAGCTTCGAATATTCAACTTCAAGATATAGCTCCTACTAAACTTTTCTCATCTCCTCCTTGGCAAATGGTAAAGCCAGAAGTAGACCTGACATTAACAAAACTAAAGAAATCAGATACTAACCAATTAATTTACCAACAAGAATACCTTCAACTAAGAAACACTTACGACACTTATAAATCTATATTTACAGATGGATCCAAGGATGGTGGCGCAGTTGCTAGTGCCACTGTCATTGGATCCAGAACAATCTCTTCACGTTTACCTGATAACAGTTCAATATTCACTGCAGAAGCAAACGCCATTTTTACAGCACTTAAATATGTCAGTAATCAATCTAAACATAAACAATTCATACTGTTTTCAGATTCTCTTTCATGTCTTCAGGCAATTAAAAATATGTCTTCAAAACATCCACTTTTAATCCAAATTCTTGAGTTATTTAATGATCTTGCTACTGGCCAGTACGACATCGTCTTTTGTTGGTTACCAAGCCATGTTGGTATCATTGGTAACACAATGGCCGATGCTGCTGCTAAAGCAGCGCTCAACAAATCTGTGACACCACTTCTGATCCCATACACTGATTTTAAACCCATTATTCGATCTTACATCCGAGAGCTTATGCAACAGAAGTGGGACGCCCAAGTAGGTATCAATAAATTACATGAAATTAAACCAAATATCGGATATACCTTCTTGGGCTGTCAGTCCAGATTTGAGGAGGTCATTATGCGACGATGTCGTATTGGCCACAGCAGATATACTCATGAATATTTACTAAAAGGTGAGGATCCTCCGTTTTGTATCCCTTGTGATGAAAGAATCACAGTCAAGCATGTCCTGCTTGACTGTGTTGATTTTTCCATCACAAGGGATAAATATTTCAATGTAAAAACAATTAAGGACCTTTTTAATGATGTTAATTCTCGTTTAATATTATGTTTTTTAAAGGAAATAGAACTTGTTCATAAATTTTGATGTGTTCGATGTATTGTTTTAAAAATTGGTAGTGCGAAATTCATAACTTGGATTGTTAGTGGCTGTACCCTTGAGGGGGGTTGAAGTAGTGTAAAATTATTGTCCCCCTAAGAGGGTATGTAAGTCCCAAATCATTCGAAGTATTTTTCAGCACACTAGGATTTTAAACGTAGTATCTTCGTTATTTTAATCTAAGGCTTAACTGGTTCACTGTCGCCAGTGACTGAAGGGATGATATAAATCCTGCCGGGGTCCATGCAGGAAGCAAAAGTACTGTAAGTCCCCATGGTCCCCAGTATGGTGATCTCCCTTCCGTTGCTGACGATTTATAGCCCATTTTTATATTGTGATGTTCATTAATGCTTACTGTTTTTATTATTCACAACTAGTTTTAAATCAAGTCTGTGATATTCTAGTTATTCTACTGTCCTTCGTCGACAGGTTTTTATTTCGTATAATTATGTGTATTATTAATGTACTTCTCGTCACAATATGGCTGAAATACTGCCGATGTGACGCTAAATCTAAACTCACTCACTCACTCACTGTCTTCTGCTGTTAAGCTCCTAGAAATTTTATCAGCTCAAAGATGTTGGGATGGGCTTTGCCGATGACTTTCTTTAAGCGTCCATGCCATTGCTCCAGGTGGTTATTGGTGCGAGGGAAAGAATATTGTAGATATATGTTTTTATCATAATTGGATTGTAATAATAATATATATTGTCATAAGAAACAAAGGTATCTACTGCCGCGTGTACTTTGAAGAAACGTGTACTGTAACTGCACATTTGCCATATCGAGAATGATGTTTCAGAGATTTATAACAGAGTAACAGTTAAGTCAATCAGTTGAGTAAATGGTACTCACTAGATTATCAAAATCAGAGTTCACCAATTCAGTACACATTTTAGTTTTCGTGTACATATTTCAGTTTTTGACACTAACCAAAGAGTTAATCACCTCCTAAAACAACACCACACATCAAAGGCGTACCGGCGGGTCGTCGTCCAGCGAAAACCCCATCAACATCACCTAAGGTGAAACGATGGATTCCTGAAAAGTGAGATGAATATGTAAATAGTATAAATGATGTGTACATGAGATTAGTCAATGCCTAGATCTTCTAGCAGAAAATAGTACAGTAGATGATGTAAATACCGCTTTAAATAATATTGCACAAAGTCTTGTTTCTGCAGCACAACCTACCTTTGGCACCACACGTGTAAAGCAATTAAATAAACGTAACAAAGCTTGGTTCAACGCGGACTGTAGGGCGGCCCGTAAAGAATATCACAAACGCAAACGTCTTTATGGGAAAGCTAAAACAGTTCAAAGCAAATATAATTTCAATGTGGCAAGTAAAAACTATAATAAAACTATTAAAGCATCTCTTAAAAATTACAAAAATGAATGTAAAATAAGGCTGCGAGAAACAAAGGCTAAAGACAAGAAAACGTTTTGGTCACTATCAAAATCATTTGATAAGAAAGATATATGTAACAAATGTATTGATCTGAACTGTTTATATGAACATTTTAAGAACTTGAATGATGTTCCTAATGATGACAATGTAAATCATATTGACACTTCACTAATTCATGCACAATAAAATGTCCAAGTAACTGATGACGAAGTACGCTCTGCTGTTAACAAGCTGAAAAACAATAAGGCCAGTGGATTAGATTGTGTATACAATGAGTATATCAAAGCGTCTGTAGACAAAATGTTACATGTCTATACTAAACTGTTTAATGTAATCCTGGACACCGGCTTTGGTCCCGACAGGTGGTTAACTGGGGAAATAAAGTCCATATATAAAAACAAAGGTGACCTAAGCGACCCTGGTAACTATAGGGGCATAACGATAGTAAGCTGCCTCGGCAAGTTATTCACCTCAATAATTACCGATCGCCTCCAAGCTTTCTCGGACTCAATCAATCTTATAAAGGAAAACCAAGCTGGCTTCAGGAAGAAATACTCAACTCTTGACAATATTTTTGTATTAAAACTCTTAATTGAACTGTACTTAAACCAGATCAAGAATTTATACTGTGCTTTTATTGATTTTATTAAAGCTTTTAAAACTATTGATAGAAACAGTCTTTGGTTCAAAATGTTAAACTCAAATCTTGGTAGGAAGTGTTTTAATGTTATATATAATATGTATCATGGTATACAATCGTATGTTTCCCTGGAAGGAAATAACTCTTCTTTATTTTTTTGTAAAAGCTTCAAAAGCAATGTACGCTATCTTCAGGAAGACACGCTTGCTGGATATTCCAATTGATTGTCAACTTAAACTCTTCGACCAGTTAGTACAACCGATTCTTCTATATGCAGCTGAAATTTGGGGATATGAGGGTGTAACAATCATAGAACGTGTTCACTTAAAATTTTGCAAATTTATCTTAAGATTAAAGCAATCCACGCCTGTCTACATGGTCTACGGTGAGCTTGGAAGGTATCTTCTAGAAATCAAATAAAAGTCAGAATGGTTGCATTTTGGGGAAACATCATATTAAATTCTGATGAAAATGTCCAGTAGAATGTATCGACCTCTTTTTCAGATTAATTCCACAAATAATATAAATTTTGTATAGTTAACAAGAGTAAGAGATATTTTGTATAAGGTTAGTTTGAATTGGATTTGGGACACCCAGTCCTTCACCAGTTTAACTTGGTTAAAGGCAAATACTAAAGCCATCTTGTTAGATAACTTTTATCAAAAATGAAATGAATCTGCTACTTTATCTTCAAAGGGTAAATACTATAAAATGTTCAAAGATAAGCTTCGCCTTGGGGAATACTTATTATCTTTACCATACAACTTAGCGAAGTGGATAGTCAAATTTAGAACAGCTAATCACAGATTACCAATTGAAAAGGGAAGATGGTTCAATGTTAATAAAGATCAGAGATTCTGTACATTATGCAACAGTTATATTAGAGACGAATTCCACTTTCTTCTACAATGTCCATCACTTCATGAATTAAGAAATAAATATATCCCGAGTTATTATTGTAAGTATCCCACTATTGAAAAATTTAAACAGCTTACGGGTTTGCTCCTACAAACCTCTTGTTATAAAGCTGGCGAAATACTTAAAGGATTGTTTACAACTTTTTAAGTAAGAATTCAATTGCTGTATATACTATGTTTGTAATTACTTTATGTTTATGCACACTGATACACGTCTGTAAATATAAATATGTTTATTGTATGCTCTATATCACAAAACGTGATTCATGAGTGAGAAACTTCTGTTCTGTTCTGTTCTGTTCTGTTCTGTTCTGTTCTGTTCTGTTCTGTTCTGTTCTGTTCTGTTCTGTTCTGTTCTGTTCTGTTCTGTTCTGTTCTGTTCTGTTCTGCCTCTTGACATCCATTCACCTGATGGAGGAGTAAGCATATACACCGAAAAATTGTGTTCCTCATAATAAAGAAGTTAATTGAAGTTCTTACAACAGCCACATTTGACACCATATCAATATTATTACAGTACACAGTGCGCACAACTATCATCTGATAATATTAGTCAATAATATACATTTGGAAAGAAATGATTTCACATTTGGTTGTAAAGGGTAGCAAAGCACTGCATGGATTATTTTCAACGTTATTAAGCTATTGCTAACTTTTTGAATCACAATCTCAACCAATGCTTATATATTGTGCTGAAGTTTTGGTTTTTCAGAGGTTTGAGTTTATTGATAAAATGTACTTATTTGCATGTGAAAAATGTCTTAACGTCGGTCTACCGACCCCTAAAAATATGGTGTATGGCAAACACAGTACGTTTTTCTTTTTATATATGTTCTAATGCCCTCTGTATAAGGTACTAGTTTCAAATTTTGAAAATGGGTGAACAACAATGACCAAAAAAGTCATATAATATGATGTTTCATTATGACAATATTGGCTGCACAACATAGGCTTCCATAGCTTGCATTTTTCTAGTGGATTTGGCTATGTGTGGTTAAATCAAGGTGTTGCGTATGAAAATATGTTTGTTCATGGTTTTCGAAAAAAGCTTGAAGAGAAGTTTTATCTAAATTGACGCTCTGTATGAGCAGATAGTTCAAGGTATTATGCATAATTACAGATCTCATAAAAGTCAGCATGCAACAGAAAAATATCTGAATGTGAGCTACTACGCTGAGTTTTCTTCAAAGTGTTTAGGGTAAAATTAGTTTCATGACCAAAAACCAACCTTATACACAGCCTATAAAAACATTACATTTAGAGAGGGTAGCATACAGATTCCCTGATTATAATACAACTCGTTCATGGTTTTACAGTTCCGCCGACATTTGAAACATAGAGTTTCAAACATTTCTGTATAAGATATGGAACAAATGATGTCGTATATAAATAATGAACATACAATAACCCCCTATATTTTCATACTTTAATGTTTACACTGTTTCTTTCATGCTGATTGGCTGAATGGGTAGACATGTGATCTGATATTTGTAGTTTACATACCTGTGAAAGGACAGAAAAGTTCACACGATATGAACATTTTTTTGTGAAATTGATTGTGTGAACTTTAGCCGGAACTTCTTTCACGGGTTTCACCGAATTCTCGATCGGTGTTTACAATCAACTCGTATTTCTATTTTATTTTTATTTTGCATTATCATGAATATAATTAATGTAGTATTTTTGCCTTGTCTTGTAACATTTCAGCTGACTTAAAGATAAATAAATGCTTTGGTTCTGGTGTTTAATGTTGTCTAGCTGCTAGATGAAACAAAATGGCTTATCCTTACCGTGATTTAGAAATGAAATGGCTATCTTTCAATACTAATAACGCAAGTGAAGAAAATGAAATGTGTTAAATTACAGAGGTGAACGAAATTGATTTTTTGAGCGATATTGACCTTGATGCCTTGTTTTCGGAAATGACAGGAACTAGCACCAATGAAAACAATGTCGTACCCTGCTTAGATATGGCCGCTGACACAGATCAAAGGACTGTTCCTGATCACTCCCAAGCTAAAACTCGATTCACTATCGTATCGGGAAAATAAGATTTTGAGAAACCTTAAATCATAACAAGGTAAGGATAAAAAATCACACCAAAACTTGCCTACCTGTTTTACCGATTGGTCATCGGAGACGACAAAATATCCGTAGACGGAATTAGAAATCTACTATTCCGGTTTCTGAGTTGGCCGACCTTCTCCGTGCATTCTAGGCCGAGAAGCGGCATCACAGGAGGAATGACGGGGCACATAAATGAAGCTGGTATCAAGTCATAGAGTAGGTCCATCTCAGGTGACAAGAAACACCAGCTACGAAAAGTATTACAAATCCAAAACTCCAAATATAACACATCCTGACATTGAAAACACAAACACCAAACACAAGTTTCAGAGCACTCCGTTCAATCCCCACCGGTTCATTCAACATCGTCCGAATTGGTTTGCGATTATCCGAACACAAGCAATACATTCATAAATCGGTAATATTACCAATTTGCTAGTGCCATGAGAGAAGGTTCACGCGTCAAGGTGTTTTCCCACCGTCATGGTCCCGTTGGACTCGAAATGCACCTCTTTAAAAACTTATCTGACGTCATATATACATCCGCGCTTGAAGGTTGACCACGCCTCGGTGCATCGAGGTCATGTTTATATTTTTGGTCACTTTCCTGTAACCTACAAGGGAATAAATAGGGAAATTAAATCACCAAAACGTCATAAACATGTGTTAGAGAATCACTATCAAATAGTGATGACTCGAGGTGTCCATAAAACGTACAAAGAAATTTAGAAACTCGATAATCATTTTAGTGAAATTGTTGTGGTTACGTCAGGTCACCTTATTCAATGGCAAATCGTGGACCTTTAGTCAGTAGTCCGTCACCCGTTTTAAACAAGCTCTTCTGTGAAATCACTACGCCAAAGGAGCTGGAAATGCATGTGCTTTTTCCTGTGACCATAATATGTGACTTTAAAATGTAATGAAATGTGGTCTGTTTGTAGTTTGTATTCATGTATTCAGGGATGTTTTGCTCTATTTAGAATTTGTTAGTTCCATATTTAAACTTCCACAAGCTCTTAAATCTCTCAACAGGAGTGTCATGGATGAGTGTGTGCTCTACATTGAACGCTGGACGCTGTGAGAACTAATCTTTACTGCCAGATGTTTTCTATTTGAATGCACATGTTTTTACAGGTAGTGTACGTCTTGCATTGGAAATACAAAACAGAAGCCCATATCCGCACATGATTCAACACCCACACTTGAAAAAGGTACTGGTTACTTTCATAACCCTTTATGACTTATTCTGTTGTACGTTTACTGCTCGTAACCAATGTTTTCCTTAATTATATATTTTTAACGTATGTATAATCACCTCTAAACAATCAAAATATGTGCAATATTCATGTCATACTTATCAAAAATTGTTGTTTACAGACACAGAAGAACCTCCAAAACATAGCGTTGGTATATTTCTCTAAACACAATTTATCCATATAACCATAATTGTTTTGCAATTTGTAAGGATTGATTGATTTGCTGATTTGTTTTTTATGGCATAACGAGAACAAATGCATGCAAATATATTGTGTTAACTTCAAGACAAATAATTTGTCTTGAAGTTAACACAATATACTTGCGTGCATAATAATCATAATTATAATTATTATCCACATATTATAATTATAATTATTATCCACATCGCTATAGTAGTACAGCAAGTTACAACGACAGATTTGCTATTTATGACAAAATTTGATTGATTTGTAAAATTTAGAATTAATCATTGCTGCATGACATGTGAGTAACATGTATAACTTATAGACTTTGATTTAGTGTTTGGTATAGAAGGATCTTCTGTGCACATATTTCATTTATTAAATATATTTTGTCAATACAAGAGAATAACCTGTCTAAATTATCCACCGAAACGGATACACAATGTGGCGCAAAGGTCAATATAGATGTACAAATTATATTACTGGACCACTGAAAATCAGTGATGACACCAGGTAAGCATGTCCTGCCTACCGGTAGGGCCCGCCATTCACACTGCAGTTAGCACAAAAAACAATTAGTTATTGCCTGATGCACAGCAGTTCTCGTGCCATTCGACGGCGGCCTGTAAACAAACCAGACAATCAAGTGATCGATGAACAATAAATTCGAGCTAGACTATAGTACATTAAGTGATTTTTTTTGGAACCGATAGAAAAACGATATGTTATTTTTGAGTTAAGTTTATACAAGTGCAGATATAAGCCTTTGACAATAATAGCATTTACAAGCAAAGTGCTGCTTTTACCAAAATAATCTTTTGAACACAGTCACTGCAATATATACAATAATGGCGAAACATAGCACCTGATATTAAAACCATACTGCTGCTCAAACGCTTTTGAGGGATTTGTCAGTTAAACATAGAATGATGTAGAACCAATGTTTACTGCCAGATGCAGTTATCTATCATCTATCTCCCTCTCTCTCTCTCTCTCTCTCTGTATTTATATATATATACCTGGATGTATGTGTGTGTGTGTGTGTGTGTGTGTGTGTGTGTGTGTGTGTGTGTGTGTGTGTGTGTGTGTGTGTGTGTGTGTGTGTGTCCAACCGGTTTTGCAAGTGTTGTCATTTTAGTTATGAATCACAAGATCGGCGATCAACATGTGTTCTCAAACCCGGTTCACTGACGAAAGAAAGAACCTCGGAAAGGAAGAAATAAATTCGGGACTGACGACTGAGGCCGAGCACCAGGATGAAACGCCTAGAACATCCCCCCAATCTGTTGCAGCAATGAAGGTGACAAACCCTAAAGCCGATATCGCAAATGCTGCAGCAGTTGTACATGGCCATGTTGGTTGCAAGATCACAAATAACCAAGGTAAATAAATGTAAAACATACTTCCTTGTTAACTATCACAGTAATCACAGCATTAACATGGCAACGCTACGAAACATTTATTAATAATTTTATCATAACATTTTCAAATATCCTTAACAATCAGATAAGAAAGTTAAAAGCCGTGGTTCAGTGACTCAGCAATATTCCAGCTATATGACGGCGGCCTATAAATAATCCAGTCAGGACCAGACAATCCACTGATTGACATCATGAGCATCGATCCACGCAATTGGGATACATTCAATAACCAAGTCAGCAAGCCTGACCACCCGATCCCGTAAGTCGCCTCTTACGACAAGCATAGTCACCTTTAACGGCAAGCATGGGCTGCTGAAGACCTATCCTACCCCGGATTTTCACAGGTCGCCTGCTTTAGTAACTACGTACTGACATCATACTTTGTGTCTCTAACACTGTCTGATGTATAATCACACAGGAAGCCCTTGCTAAGTCACTTATCAATGTCTGATTCCAATTATTTTTGTCAGTGTAGCGATAAAATGTTGTGCTACATTTAAGTTGGCCTTCCGTCACCGGTCACAGACCGATAAAACTTCAATTTGACAAATGGTTTGTAAATTAGTCAGACTTTTGACCGAAAGAAATGATAAGTGTCGTAACTGCTTTCGGGTGTCAAGTGAGACCCTACTACAATCACTGAAAGTATTGCCGTTCCTGGTCATCATGGTCGGTTAAGCCATGACTTTGCAACTCGCCTTGTCAGCATCGGCTCAGCTCAGTCAAGGTCTAACGACGCCTACTCCGAATTGTCTCCATCGGCATTTATACTCGCGTAATAAAGAAACGCAACACCAGCTTTAGACTAACATTAGTTTTTCTTACTCTCAGTCCATCTATCAATACACGACAGGATCAGACCAGCCAGGCTCGTCAAAAAGGGGGGTGAACGATCGGGGTTCAACTCGATCGACTGCAAACCACGCTCTCCTCTCCTAATGACGGTATCATTAGAAAAAGTTCGGGCCTCGCCTGTCTTTTGTCAAATGTCCTCGTATACCATTTTAATTGGATGAAAACAACATCAGACCATGAGCTCGTGTTTGTGTCGTGATTGGAAATTTAGCGGAACCTAGTGACCGATTAAAAGATGTCTTATGATTAATTGGCGGCAACAACACCGAAGCAATCATGAAATTTCCTGCCACTGTCCTCGCCCTATTGATTTCCTGCTTGTTTGCGCCGACACTTCGGCTCTCTGTCTCCATCGTGTTAAAGCAATAACCATCAATTTAAAGGTTGACTTTGTTATAGTTTTCTAAGGTTTTTAGGATGCACTTTTACTTTGTAACATCCTCCGCCTGTGGACAAGAGCTTCCACAGCTCGGATGGAGTTAACACTAGGTCAAGTCTGATATGTTAAAACACAATCACAATATACAAAATAAAAGTAAAACAGGATTCATCATTCCATATATTAAATTGTAACCAATTTCAAAATCTTATAAATATCCGGAAAACAGGGAATACGCTTACAGTCAAAATGTATTTGCATGGTATATACTAAGCTAAATGATCCTACGTTACTTCGTATAACCATAATTTTCACGATATGTTATTCAAGTATAATATATAATTAATCAATAGTTATTCATAAATGTCAAATGTCACTGCACATGGCCTTAAATGGCACCACCATTCACGAAGGTTCATGTGTCGCTGGTCCCAATCGAATTCACTGGATCCTTTCTTGTTTCGAAAAGTCAACTGATGGAACACTGTCCAACGTTCTTAAAGTTAATGTCTGAACACACGGCCTGTGCACACAGTCTTGGCCTCAGCTGGGGTGACAAAGCGAGAGTTAGACTTTTCTGGACACTGCTTGAGTATTAACTGGTCGCTGCCTAAAGATGTACAGATGCTGAATGCCGATAGAGTCACAGCTTGTATGCGGGGGTTGTGAGCACCTGCTGACGTCGGGAGTGTTGACAGATATGGATAGCTCCCGGTAGCTTGTGGTCTGTGTTCAGCGGCAGAGGTAATAGAAGAGCGTATACCCCCGACAGCAAGCGTGTAGCTACGAAATTGGCGTGTTCCAGGGGTGTCCCAAATATTAATCAAATATAACCACCAACCGGTGTTACTTTTAGCATGCAACCAAGAACAAAAGATAATGTACATATGTCCGACTAACTTCATGTCAACTTTCAATAGTTTGGATGGAAAACCTTACAAGATATGATCTTTAAAATAAAATTTCGGTTGAAAAAATCATCAAAATCAAAATCCCATAGGACCGTCACTAAAAAAGATATCCAAAAATGGCTAACAGAGTTTGATGTGTTATATATGGAGACAATTCTCAGAAAGTTTGAAATCATTTCATGCAGTGGGTTCAGAGGAGATAAGATTTGAAGACATATACCCAAATACCCCAGGCCTGTGAAAACCTTGGATCCATTATGGCTGTTTCAAAGTAATAACACAAGCGGTGGCGGAACAATAAGGCGAAATATGTCTTTAAAAAATACTTGTTTCTCAGTTATCTTCTCTTGGCCATTGGGCCTACGGCCTTCGGATTTTGGCGGAATTTAGTATTAAACGGTCTTCATACACATACAAACTTTGAACATAATCGAGCCAGTGGTTATTCTGCTAGCTCTGGTACAACAATTGGCGGAATAATAACTATATGAAATTGAACGATAACATTAGGGCTCTTCAGCCTTTCGGCTTGGTGACTTTATATCAGGCTGTAACTTCTTTGTCAATTGAGCTACAGTCAAACGGATTAGCCTTCCGAGTTCGTCAGGACTCCGGGTCGCAGGTCGCATTGCTTAGATAAAGTACTAAACCTGTTTCCGTCTCTATTCGAATCCCCAAATGGTTTGTTTGTACCAACGCCGTCAAAAGTAAGAAAACGCTCGCGAGACATCGCCGCTACGAGACTGACGTGCCCCAGAACGTCCCGTGATTTTTAAAACCCATTTCAGACGTCGTCCATGTTCGAACCCGCATATGGTTTGTTTGTACCGATGCCGTCAGACGTAAGGAACCGTTTGCGAGACATCACCACTTGTATCCCATTTAATTCTTAACCCATGTTTGGCTTCCACCATGTTCGAATCCTCAAATGGTTTGCTTGCACCAACTCCGTCACAAGACCGTTTGCAGGACATTACCGCTACGAAACTGAAGTGTGACAGAGTGAACCGGAGTGTTCTAAACCCATTTTCGACCTAGACCATGTTCGAGTCCTCAAATGGTTTGCTTTTAACAATGCCTTCAAAAGTAAGGTACGGTAGCATTTGGCAATTGGGTAATGAAGCACCAAGTCAGGGAGCCTGACCACCCGATACCGATAATCGGGTCTTAAGACAAACATTGTCGCCTGTTAAAACAAGCATGGGTTTCTGAAGACCAATTCTAACCCTGATCTTCAAGGGTAGTATACATAATGTGGGAGACATTTGCGACAAGACTGGCAATTGCTGTGGAGTCAAAGCCAGTGAACGGGGGTTAATCGTATATTGTATGAGCGCTTCATTCAGCATTTATATTCAAACTGTCAGTTTTTTGCTTTGAAAACCGTGAATCCAATATGGCAGCCAAACCAAGTAACCAATGACCAAAGTCAAAGGACACATAATGTTAAGCACCTAAAGCAGCAGACACATGCAAGTTTTGAAAGTAATCGGACTATCGGTTTTGGAGCAATAGGGCAAAATATAGCTTCAAAAATTACTTGTTTTTCAGTTATCTGCCCTTGGCCTTTGAGCCTACGGCCTTGGGAATTTCTACGTATCTAGAACTTAACTAAATCGAGCTAGTGGTTACTTTGCAAGCTCTGGTAAAAAAATCGGCGGAATAACAATAATAATAAATAAATCGGCCGATTACAATAGGGCTGCCAGCCTTTCGGCTGTAACTGAAACACTGATAGTAACTGAACGTAGCGAGTAATATGGAAGATATACAGGTTACACACAACCAAATGTTTTCCCATAGACTTCTATAGTAACGTTATGATTTTTTTTTAAATAACTTAGCATTCAACAGCTATTACCTGTACGTGTGTGCACAGTTTGGCCTTAGAGCAGCAATAAAAAAAATAAAAATGACTAGCTTAGTCAGGTCCTTTTCCGAGTACCGGAAGCTAAACACACCACCCCCAGTTTCGCACCAAATGTCACCTACTTGAAAATATCTGTGGTCACATTCAGCATAAGTCATCATGTTGAAAAAGACAGTACTAAATATAGAAAAACATGGTCAGTTTTAATAACTGGATGGATGTACATTTGAAAGACATAAAAATCTTACAGAATATCCCCAATCACAGCCTGCAGATATCTCTCGATCTGCACTGAAGACTCCCTACAAAAACCGCACTCTCCAAACTGGTACTGATTTGGTGTAGTAGAACCTACAATTGCAATAATAGAATAATGTAACGTAAGGTAACTACCAAGTGACCATCATATAAGAGACACCAATGCGGAATACAACTATTGTATTTATAGAAACATAATTAATACAATATTGTCGCAATAATGAGTAATAATAAATAGAATTAAACTTTCTCATTGTGATTCGGTATTTGTAAAAGTGGAGAACTAATATGATATGTAACATTAAAACTTAACACAAGATATTACATTTACTTTTGAACATGGAACATTGAACAGATAAAATTATGTTTCAAATTCGTAACCATTTTATAGTCTTATCTTTTCACTGTACCCTACTGACAAGCGTTAATAACACTCACAAATGACTGGTCTGTAGAATGGTTGAAACAAGGCCATTGCAATATGAGATATTACGGGCAAGAATAACCTGTCTAGATAAAGGAATCATCATCATCATCTTCTCATGGCAGATTGCAATTAATATGTGCATTATGTCAGAGGTAACGGAAAAGCGACTAGACAATGTTACAGTACTATAAAAACACCTGTCGTTGAAGGAAGGAATCATTTTAAACCAAAAGCCATTACCCAACTTACACAATTTTTACCGAAATATATATAGATTGTGTCGGGGTGTGAATTTGCAGATTGTGACAATCAAACAGTACAAAATAAGTTAGGAATACCTGCTGAATACGAAAATTAGTTAAAGGATTTCCAGCCGTTAACGTGAGGTCTCGGGGACACAGATAGAATTGTGAGACCATAATTTCATGACAAGCAAAGGAATTTGTCAAATGTAAAACCAATGACGTTACCGGTCGATTGAACTTGTTGATTCTTCGAAAAGGTAAAATATATACTAGAAATACTGTCGATATGATCAGAAAAACATCCATGGAAATAGTGGATTTAATCAACAACATAAATGAAGGAGGGGGGTAATTTGGATAGGGTGTAGTTTGGTGTGTTTTCCAAATTGTCAAACCGTCAGTTGGGGAGCCTGTTGTAAGTAAGGTCAATGCGAAAAATAAGCGTCGAACTTCGGCCATTAGAAAAAAAACGATTATTGAGACGTGATATTGCTGGAATATTGTTAAAAGCAGCGTAAAACCAAACTCACTCACTCACTATTTGCACCAGACAAAACCAGGTTGCATCCTGTCCCATACCTTTATCAAAGAGATAACGGCACATGAAACCTGTAGATGTTTGACATAAATTTCCCTTAAAAAGATAAATTAGTTAGCTATTCTCATAATATGATTTATAATGTCATATGACTGCGTTCTGCCGTTTCATGCTGGTGACTCTTGTCGTGCTTCATATTCTTTTTATTCATGACATATAGTCTTCAGAAAATCGAATGCGAGACGGATGTTTTTGGCCATAAAATCAGAATTAGCGGTCCAAAAGGTGCGGAATGAAGAGGTTTAATGCGGCAGCACTGTGAACGGTATTAAAGTGCAAGGTTGATTGCCTGGCATCTGCGTCAATCGAACAGTGATAGTTCAACAACATGCCAAGATTAACAGAAGTGCAAAGAAACAACATCATAGGCCGCTTGCAGACAGGGGAATCCCAATCAGCTGTAGCCAGTGGTTTCAATGTAGCGCCCAGCACCAGCATAAGGCTATTGGATCGGTTTCAACAGCATGGGTCAACACGTGATCGGTCAAGGTCGGGACGACCGAGAGTAAGAAACCCCGCCGGAGATCGCTACATCTGACTGCGCCACCTACGTGAAAGGATGACCACAGCCATCAACCGCATCCCAAATACCCGGACTGCGCAGAATCTCCGACCAGACCATATGAAACTGCTTTAGAGCAGCAGATCTGCGAACAAGACGTCCTGTCCGACGCGTCATATTGAGTCGACAACATCGTCAACAACGACTGCACTGGTGTCGTCAACACAGGGTATGGCCTCAACTGCGATGGAGAGATGTCACGATTTCTCCTCCGTCGAGGGGATTGAACGAGTCTACAGACGTCGGGGAGATCGTTGGGCTGCCATTCCCCAGGATGGGATTCGCATACTCGTCTCTTCCATGGGCAGGAGCTGTCAGGCTGCTATCGATTTCAACGGGGGACATACGCGTCATTGATGGTAACAGACCTTCACCCTTCACTTTTCTCGTGTACCGATAACTGAGATGACCACCAAGTGTTCTCTCCGCAACATGTTGACTCAATAACTTGTACAGTTCCTCATATAAAGGTATTTTCGAACCTCACACAAATCTGGCTTTGCGTTTCTATTTTTGAAGAGTATATTTCATGTCATCAGGACAATCAAACTGTGCACAATATCCATGTCAAACGTCATTACAAATCTTTTGCAGACACCGAACAGCCTCTAAGACAAAACGTAAGTATAGTTCTCTTCACGACAATTCATCCACAATGTTATAACCATATTTATATTGAAGTTTGTCAGGGTACATGTTTCGTTGATTTGTTGATTTAATTTGAATGGCATAATGAGCTTGTCTCGTTTCAAATTTAAAACAAAATTCATCAGAATTGAAAAAAAATATCATTTCAATATGTATCCAGTGTATCATTGGTGACAATAGAACAATTACAATTAATGTAATGTATTTACTAATGCAAATATCTCACATTTAGTATGTTCAAATGTACTATGAAATGTCCTCCTAATCTTCAATCTCAATTGCATTGATCGATGCTCAATCACTGGATTGTCTGGTCCAGACTCGATTTCTTACAGACCGCCGTCGTATAGCTGCAATATTGCTGCGTGTGGCGTTAAACAACAAACAAACAACTAACATCTCTCCACAGTTCCCCATGTTAAAACTTTCGGCAAAAGAACATTCCGTCTTCGTGGAACAATCTGCTGGAAAATCTAAAATCTGCTCCCTCTGTTTCCTCTATCATGTCTCAGATTAGGATATTTATGTTTCAACAGTCTTCCAGTTGCCAAATCACAAAGAGCATATTTATTTTGTGAATTGTTGTGCTATATAAATACATCGATTATTATTATTATATAAAAAAAAATATTTTTGTGTGTGCATCAACGACAAAAAGTCCCATTTGCCATCCCTCTTGTTGGTGTTTGCTTGGAGGGAGTCAGTTCAGGAGTCCCTTGGTTTTAGTCCTTTTGACTTATGTTTGGCCATACTGTTCATTTACCTTTCAAGCACTTCCAGGAGCATTGGCTTTATTCACTTACACGTCTCTCCAAAGAGTCCCACAAATGTTCAATTGGATTCGTTGTCCTGACTTTTGGAGCGTGTGAGGTGACTTGTGGCATTGTCTTGCTGAAACGTCTTGTTGGCGTTGAGGTACGGGACATCATGCTGAGCAAGAATCACGTCCCTGTAGCGCATCAGATTAAGATTTCCTCGAATATGAACAAGAGCTATACGATGACCGTGTGCAATTCAAAAATACAGCTCCTCCTGCCATATTTTTTAAAATGTTATACTGCAATTGGATATTGTACTACCACTCTATTCCATTCCGCCATTGAAATTGCTGTGCAGTAATTATATCCTTTGTGTACCTAGTTGTGTTATACAGTTGTTGGCTGTATACCATTTGTTGGTTGTTTCGTTGGAACGTCTTTTTCATAATAAAAAATAGGCTAACAGTTTCAAAAAAATATATATATAAAAAATAAAATATCTGGTTTTGTCGCTAAATATTTAATCTCGATACAGAAATCCAAGCCGTCCCCTGCTATGCCCCCGAGGAATAGTAAACCAATCCCCCTTTTCCTTCTATATTGCCAACGACGGGACCAAAGATGTGAGCCCAGATGGGTCGCTATCACTATTGTATTATGTTAGTAGAACTGTGAATTGATCAAATTTCCATTTACTATTTAGGGGCGGTCGGGTAGCCTAGTGGTTAAAGCATTCGCTCGTCACGCCGAAGACCCGGGTTCGATTCCCGACATGGGTACAATGTGTGCAGCCCATTTCTGGTGTCCCCCGCCGTGATATTGCTGGAATATTGCTAAAAGCGGCCTAAAACCATACTCACTCACTCACTCCCCATTCACTATTTGTGTCTGAATTTAAAAACGATAAGTCCATTTTACCATCCCTCACAAGTGTTTACCCCCTGGCCAAATAAGCTGTTTCTTCAAGCTACCTCAGTGTTTATCTCCAATTAACGTCTACTGTACTAATATTTCAACATCATGTCAGGAATACCTTATTCCTGATCATTTCAATGATTTAAACTCATAACACCATATACGGAAATCTATGTCTGCATAAACACAATTACTTTTGCCATCACCTTGTCAAATATTCCTCCCAAGAAACAGAACATACATGTTATACATCATTTAATGTCGCACTAAACGGTTTTTTTTACAAAGCTGTATACACATAATATAAACAAAACTCTGGAAGTAAGCTCACCTGTTATCTGCCCAAGCACTTGTTTCTCAAGCAGCATACATCTTCATAAATTGCTCCATATGTCGAGATTTGAAAGAGAGATTCGGATTCATGGCATCCTCAAAGAGCTCTGAGTCTCTCACCAATTGATCTTTGCTTTCTTCACTATGCATTAAATAATGTATGTTTGCAGCTCGGTGAATTAGAGGGAAAACTGTACATAGAAGGGCGGAAAATACATGGTTGGTATTCACTTCTTGCATCACGTTTGATCTGAGTAATTCATCTTCTCCATTGACAGGTTTATATATCATATATCCAGTGTAATTGAATGGCTAATGGATGAACACTTGAAACATTACCATTGTTTTCTTATGAACGTCTGAACCTGATAAAATTTATCTAAACGTAATCGTAGCTTAGATTTGTGGTTCAATGGTCATGGAAAATTCATCATGTATGATATAAAAGCGTCAATGTAATGTCAAACAAAAGAATATATCAAACGTTGATCTTTTAGATAATAACATATAGATATATTAATATTTTTGAACATTATTATTCAACAGATGAGAATTACAAGGTCATGAGCATAGAATCACAAGTGAGTAGACGCTAGTAGTTTGTTCAATATTATTGTATGAGTGTCATAAGGTGGGTGTGGGCGGGCAACAGAAATACATTATAGAATAGAAAGAATGTTGAACACCCAACATTAACCATTCTTCACTAAGAAAACAACTTCAGTAGGTAGTTTGAATTTTGTTTGACGTTGCAGATTAAAGAGCTGGACAAAACAAAGGATACGAGCAACATCCGTGGGCAGGTACTGTAGCATTCCTTCATAGTGACATAACACTGGTACGTATACACTCAGCACACGCAGTTAACAATGTAGTGAGAATGTATCTATACGGGTGCCATATATTCATTGTGATTTGTGAAAGGAAAATTGTAATTATTTTGTTATGTCCGCGGAAATATTAGTTAAAATGGCTGAATCCTCCCGCAATATAATGAATTTTAGAGTTACCTCCCTTCTGTAAAGATAACTACTCTTACTACTCTTACTACTACTACTACTACTACTAATAATAATAATAATACTAATACTACTGCTGCTGCTGCAGCTGCAACTACTATTACTACTACTACTACTCCTAATAATAATAGAAATAATCAAAATAAAATGTAAACTTAAGAAAAACTAGAGTTCAGAGGTGAACGCTCGCAATAAAGTTAGGAAGATTGAGTAAAAACATGACAAATATGCGGACCTCACTTTTGAAATGTCACGCTTGCATCCCATGTACCAAGTTGTCTGACTCCCCATTGTTCTCGGTGCCTGAAGATTGGAACATCTCAATCTGTTGACGGACACTGAGAGAGTACCCGGGTTTGCTGCCAGCAATACAGCGCTTCCTGGGAGAAGTCCCATTCGCTGTCTGGGCTGCGTGTAGAGGGGACAAAGGCCCTGAGCTGATGATGAGCCTAACCAGCCTGACAGTGCCAAGATCACACAAACCCTCTTTGCTGCATTTAATAATAATCGTAATAATCATAAAGATAACATGGACAAACTCTTAACCAGTGAAGCAACATAAATGTCAAACTTGCGGGACTTTGCTACAAAACGAGTTATGAATACAATTTTATTATTTTAATGTAAAGTTGTGACCCATGGGTGTTTGGTCCTGTTCAAGCATATTCTCCTCTCATTTCTGGCCTTCGGACGCACTGTCAGGTAACTTCTGGGGAACAGTATACGATCTTCCTAACAACATGCATATTACAAGAATAACATTGCCATTTTTAAAATTATTCAAAAACAGTCTCCCATTCATTATTTTCTGGAGCATAACTAATAAACTGCACAACTGACTAACTTAAACTTTGCATACACATCGGACAAGTGCTCAACTTTTTATCTTTTTTTTCACATTACCAAGGCAACGGCTGATGTTTTTTGCTATTTAGAATTATTTTCGAGTTTGCGTTTCCATGGCAACAAGATGGATCTTGGTTCATATTTCTGGTGTATAACTCATAAACTGATCAATATGTCTTGATGATAATTTGTAAGTACATCTGATGTCGGACATCATACGGCGCGATGCGAAATCTGTTAAACGCAAGTAAAATAAACTGCTTCAATCAATTATGTATGCTGTGCTTTGAACGTTTACCACTGCCTCATAAAAGTACATGAAATGAGTGTAATGTCAACGTATTTCAAACATACGAACTAAAGTATTAAGAGGAAACATATGATGTTCTTTTATATGACTCATATATATTTATGATTCCACTGAAAATGAAATGTTAGGCTATTTTGAAATGGGAAATGGTTGGAGTGAAGACAGAATGATGCCCAAAGTAAACTATCTGTGTTTACATTACTTTTATGTGAAAACCCCGATACAGTCAATGATGCCAACGATTTTGTCTCCAGATTGAAGGGCTGAAGAAAGAGGTTGGATCACACAGCGCTCAACTATCAAGTCAGTATAATATCCCCTGCTCCATCAAATGCTTTGTGTCAAATAGACATTGCTGATAACCACAGATTTCACTGAACATATGTCTCACATCATGTTTGATAATGTCAACCAACTTGAGACATGTTGCAACACATTCTAATGAATCGAAATTGTGCGTGTTTGAAGATTGCAATATTTTTATGTTATGCAGGACTGGAAGGTGAAGTACTGCCACAGCTTATGGCACAGGTAAACTATACATTCATTCATTCAGTGTTTATAAGCACCTGACCAAATGTAAGTGAGTGGGGTTTAGCGCTGCTTTGATCAGTGTTCCAGTCATATCACATGCGCTTCAGTTCAATGAGCAAGATAAGCCTGAAGTGATACAGGTCTTAGACGTTTATCACTTTGGTGAAACCCCCTAGCACGAGTATGGTGCTGACATACCTAGAAGCATAAATAGCGATTCGAACCAACTACCATATGTTTCTGGCGGCCCACACGTTAATGAGAGTCTAGTTAATGTGCAGCATATATCATGTCAGGCAGTAAGTATTTGCTGCACGTGCGTCTACAGGTTGCACAGTACAAGCCTCCACAATTAATATTTTTTATCATTATCTAAAGATGCACTGCTTCAATACTTCTGCATCATCGGATGATTGTAAAAACATCTGTTGCTATATTTACAGAGAGATGAAGTGAAATATCAGCTTCAAAAACATTCAAATAATACAAAAGGTAATTTGGATTATCGTTCATCTTTATTTCTCTTTTCCTAATGTCTGATTGTCAGAAATATTGAGACGAAAAACTATATCCCGTCAATGACGAACGTGACAGCATGTGTCATACACTGATTGCAGATTGTCTATTTCATGAACTTCTCGGTTCAGTTTTTTATACACATCGAAATATATCTGTACAATGCATAAGAAAAGATACTACAAAAAGAAAGCTCAAGTGCAGTATTGTTAATTTTTCAGACAAAGTGGATGGCATCCCGGCTCTTGAAAAAAAGGTAAACATAAGTATTGTCCTTTCGATTGTCCTTTTCCAGCATGGATTTCTTCTTGTATCTCTCGCACTTGAATCGTGAAAAACTACACTGAAAACTACTGCGCCTTTCCGAGTTCTAGGAAACTTTTTCTTGAAACTTGTTTTCCAAATTGCAGTTGAAGAACCTGACGGATAAACTAGAACAGTATCATAATGACGTGTCATGTAAGTCACATTTAGTACTTGGGTTTTCATAAATATATACAGAACAACAAAAGTTCCTGTGACATTGAATTAGATTTAATGCAAAGTTATGTTTTTTACCAACTTTGAAACAATTTCGGTTTGCAAAAGATAAAGGACTCCTGTAAGTGTTCAAATGGTTTAATTTGCCATACTGACTTCAGAAAATGCGTGATTTCATAAAAAAAAACACATGAACATGCCAAAATGTCAAATTACAAATTAATAGCGTGTGTGTCAACATCTCTGGTTGTGATGCAAGCAACACATCATGGAATGGACCAGGCGTCGCACAAAGTCCTGTGGGATATCTGTCCATATCTGCTGGAGCATGTTTCGAAGTTCCTGGAGTGTCTGTTGAACACGTGATTGACGTCGAAGGCGCCGATCCATCTCATCCCACATGTGCTCGATTGGTGAGAGATCAGGGGAGCGAGCCGGCCAGGGGATGACATTCACGTTGTTTTGTTGAAGAGAATCCTGAACAAGTCGAGCAATACGGGGCCGGGCGTTGTCATGTTGAAAGGTAATGCCTGGGCCATAACGACGCAAAAACGGTAGAACAACAGGGCCGATGATCTCGTCGCGGTAGCGCTGTCAAATGAGATTTCCCTCTACCACTATCAAACGGGTCCTCTGTCTTGCTGTAATCCCACCCCATACCATAACTCTGCCGCCCCCGAACCGATCTTCTTCCATGACACAATGATTGACGTAACGTTCACCTCGACGTCGGTACACTCGAATCCGTCCATCGCTGTGGCTGAGATGAAAACGAGACTCGTCAAGGAATAGAACTTGTCCCAAATGCATGGCCGTCCAGCGTAGACGCTGTCTGCACCAGTGTGACGTGCTTGACGCTGGTTTCCTGTCAAAATGGGATGTCTGGCGGGTCTTCTGGCGACAATCCCTGCACATCTGAGGCGACGAAGTACGGTTTGTGAAGATATTCGTCGAAGGCCAGGGATGCTTCTTGCAGTCACTGTTGGTGGCTGGAATCGATTTCGTAGGTGTGTTGTACGAATCCAGTTGTCTTGTTCTAATCCAGTTGTCTTGTCGATTATTGGTTACACGTGGCCTGCCACTCTGAGGATGGTCTCTGACTGCATTCGTCTGTTGCCAACGTTGCCATAAACACCAAATGGTGTTTCTATGGACGTTAAATTGTCTTGCAACATCCTGCTTCAAGCATACCAATGGCTCGCAGACGCTCATTTTCGGACAGGCGTGGCATTTCATAATGTTGAATAATTGCGTAATGTTGTTGTTTTTCTGAGTGGTTGTTGTCAGCACGATGCTTAACAATGCATATGGAATCCCGTTAACGCACATGTTTTTGTACCCATTCTTGGGTCGTGAAATGCATGGGGCTTGCATAAAAGTCAACTTTTGCTTCGAATGCATGCTTTTCTACAGCAGTTGCGTTTTTGTGACTTGATTCCATACATGTACTACAAGATTGAAAATCAAACTTTACTTGTTTGAAAAATACACTAAAATATTGGTGTGACAGGAACTTTTGTTGTTGAGTATATGTACTATTGCATATACATGTCATTTAGCAATACATATGCAAGCAAGAATACAGTCCCTGAATGTTTACTGTTACAGTGTGTGATTAAGTTTCATTACGCCTCTTTAAACAGTTTCTCAGCTAAATCGCTACATATGATCATAACTAGTTGAAGTACACAATGTAATATTACAAGAATTGAAGTGATTATGTAATATCAAGTCTTTGAAACAATGATAACACCGGGATTTTATATATTTGTCTTTAATTACAGCTGTACGTGAGGAAGTTTCAAAGTTGTCAAGATTGGTAAGATATATTTTCATCTCGGATTGTATCCCACACACCATACAATACCTGGACATTTTATTCTGATTGGGCACTGTTGGAAACTGTGGTCCTGTTAGCCAGAAATGATTTGTGGTTGGTTACCAGCGCGTATATGGTCAGCATACTGCATTATCTAGCTTATTTTCTCATACACCCATCGCATAAATTATCGCAACATATTGTAATAAATAAAATAGTTGTCACACATCCACAGGACACTTTTAAAACACTGTAACACTTACTCATAACTCGTAAAACTCACATACTCGTTACAAACCTAATCACTAATTCTCATGTACACGTTGTACATCCTCATATTGCCAAACACGAATCAAACATACGTCACACTTTTTTCACACTACTATCACACACTATTAACGAATTAAACATGATCACAATCGGTCGCACATTGTCAATAGCACATACAAAACATCACACTCTAACACTTACCCATCACACATTAACAGTTACCCATCACACAGTAACACTCATCAATGACACACAGTTACCCATCACACAGTAACACTCATCAATGAAACACAGTTACCCATCACATATTTACACTCATCCATCACACAGTAACAGTCATCAATGAAACACAGTTACCCATCACATATTAACACTCATCCATCACACAGCAACACTCATCCATAACAAAGAAACAGTCACCCATCACACAGTAACACTCATTCATCACATATTATTTCTCATCATCACACAGTAACACTCATTCATCACATATTAACGCTCACCCATCACACAGAAACAGTCATCCATCACACAGTAACGGTCACCCATCACACAGTAACACTCATCCATGACACAGTAACACTCATCCATCACACAGTATCACTCATTCATCACATATAAACACTCATCCATCACACTGTAACACTCATCCATCACACAGTAACACTCATCCATGACACAGTAACACTCATCCATCACACAGTAACACTCATCCATCACACAGTTACCCTCAGCCATCACACAGTATCACTCATCCATCACACAGTAACGCTCATCCATCACGAAGTAACAGTCATCCATCACACAGTAACGATCACCCATCATACAGTAACACTCAGCCATCACAGAGTAACACTCAGACATCACACACTTACACTCAGCCATCACACAGTAACACTCATCCGCCACAAACGAAATTTGAGAGAGGTCCTTGAACACGTCTTTGTCGCACTATATATACAGCCTAAGGAGCTACTGGAAATGTCTGTATCGTGCCCTCACCACATAGAGTATTCAAGAAATTTTCATAACATTCTATCACCCACCTTGGCATATGGGACCGGAAATTTACACACCACACTAGCATCTATATATAGTAACTTCCTGATGACTGATCACTATCCACACCACACAATGCAATGATGTCTACCGAATCCCAACAGAAACAAAGTAACGCAGCCACATTCACTGTCAAGCAATACAAGATAAAGAAAAAGAAGAATTATCTCTTACACCATACCTCAACAGGTAATGGATCGTTTGATCTTTCCAAGCAGATAAGACTTGTTCTAATCCTCTCTGAACGAGATCTTGAGAAGTCACTCCAACATTTTTAAAAGGTTACTAACAGTTAGAAAACGCCTCAAACTCAGTGGACCATGTATCCTGCCTTACTCTAACTGTCAGGTTGTCAAGGCCAACGTTTTAAAGGATTATGACAGCTTGGTTCCTGAAGCTTACAGGCAAAGGTTGAGGTCTGCTTATTGAAGGAATGGTTCTACTCTTGTTGCCTGCAAGGGAGAAGGAGATCATTGATGATTTTGTTATTTTGAGTCAGTTTGTTTTCCTGGAGGATGTCAAGCAGTGTGTGTCAACGGATATTCGGACATATCTTGATGAGCAGGTTACACCAGGCTGCTACTTTGGTTGATTATTTGAGAGCTCCCAGGGTTAGGTTTAAGAAGTCAGGGTTTACAGGCAGGAACAGTCAAGCCAAGTACGTCAGCAAGGTTGACCTATTGAAGGGGTATTGTCAGATTCCACTGCCTGAGCGTGCCAAGCGGGTATCAGCTTTTGTGACTCCAAGTGAGTCTATCGATTCAAAGTGATGCCATTTGGGATCAAGAACACTCCAACCACCTTACAACATCTCATCTATGACATTACAGCCAATCTTGAGGGTGTTGAAGCCGACGTTGATGATTTCATCAATCATTCAATGGAGCCGGGACAAACACCTGAGGAGGATTTGTGCCTTCTTCAAGAGACTCATTGAAGCAAGTCGACTGTACATGTAGTGAAAAGTGAATTTGCACAGGCACATGTACAAGTTTTAGGTCATGACACGGACCAAGGTCAGGTTCACTTCAAACAAGCAAAGGTTGAAGCTATTTCAAAGGATCCAAGAACTAAATGGCTGGTTACTACCAGAATTGTTGTCAAACTTTCCCACTAAGTTGCTGTGCAAAAAGGAGAAGGTTCTCAGGACTGTAGTACAAGTAAATGTAAGCAAAGGCGAGGAGTTACTTTATTTAGGTCAATGCGACAAAACCCTTTCAATATTCAATGGCTATATCTTCTGTATCATGAGCATGTGTTTATGAATCACCATCAAAAAGAGATGATATCAGGTGTTTGGGAAAAGGTAAGCATAACCTGCCTTACCTGGTAGCAAACACCAGCAAAAGAAAGTAAGTCATTTGCTCACCTTAAACATCATTATTGATATGGTACAAGTCTAAATAGGGAATTGGATTGGATATCAAATTTTGAAAAGTCCTCCATATGCCTACCATAAAGCTTTTTGAAAGCTTTACTGAGGCCTTGAACGTTGTAACCTTGATGAAATAACTTCTGATAAAGACTAGGACGCGCCTTGAAATCTTCGTAGAAAGAGCATACTCGATTGTATCTTAGAAGTTTGGAAATGTAACACCAAAGGCTGCAGCTACTGGAATATTGCTCGACATGAAGGGAAGTTGAAGTCATCCCTCTTCATCATACAGTCCTGTGGGGAGTGCTTTGTCACTCTGAATCGTTATGCATAGATCTAAATATGAAACAGATGAAACGGTCTCACTGGTCTTTCTAGTTTAGGTGGGTAAATCAGCGAATGGCTGCTTGATGGTTATTGAATGATATTAGATCTTCGATATACGCCTGAAGTTTTTCCTTAAGTTTGTCATGTGGGATAATAGTGTACAAGGTTGACTAATCAACTGTTTTGACAGAATGGAACTTCATCCTTTTTTGAATTTACAAAAAGTCAAGCAAAGCCTTTGAGTTTTTGAGAATCCTTATGGTATTAATTCCTCTTGTCTCAAATACTTTCTATGAATATAAAGAAAGTCCTTTCTTGATTGTTTTAAGGATTATTGTTAGTCTTTGATACATGGATTTGGTGGTATATCAGCAATATATCTCTCCAAGAAAGGACTTTTATGGGAGTTTAGCAATCCAGTACAAAGAGGAAAGGAAATGTTTTCAGTTTTTCGAGTCAAGACAAAAGTTGATAGTACTGATTTATGGTTTTGACAGATCTCTTCCTCAGTTAGCACAGTTGAATAATTGGATGTACTGATGCTTACAAATAATGGTTATGTAAATTGGGGCCTTGTCAGTGTCAACTACAAACTTTTCATGTAGGGCAGCCAGACTTTGGATGTCAGGTGGCTGGGAAAGAATGGTTTTATTCCCATTCCGTTTCCTCTTTCCAGTTTGTGCATTTAACCAATGACAACTCCACGCATTGACTAAACCCACTCTGAAAGACATTCAAAAGGTTCCTCTTCGCTTTTGACCCATAGTTTGGCATCTGCATCGGCAGCATCCACAATGATTTTAAAGTTGTGGTCCCAATTGGTAGGAGGTTGCTCACGTTATTTGTTATTCATTTCTTTCAATGATACAGAGCACAATCTTGTTCTTACGTTGTGCAGTCCCAATGGTTCCTGAAGGAGAGATAACAAATCTGAATGTCATCATTTGGCCCTCTTTTTTTCTTTTGACCATGGCTGCGTTGACGTCTTTGTGATGCTGGAAACTCAATACATTGACGTTTGCAGTTCGCTGGTTAGAAAGACGGCCAACATCTTTTATTTTGTCATTACATCCATATTGCATTGATGAACACAACAGTCGAATGCAAAGATTTTCTCTGGACATTCCAGAAGTTCGACTGCATTCAACTGTTATAAGATGCATGGAATATTTCATGAAGAGGATGGAGTGGTTTTTTTCACAATTTGATTATTGGTAGGCACAATTGGAAACACATCTGTGCTTGCTGTCCATAATTTATGTCTCTCCAACATAAATCAATCCACAAAGGGAACATCCAATGCCATATTTGACGTTTTTAGTTTGACATAAGAGGTCGTTGAAAGGTATTGTGCAGTATGTTTGAGCTGTAAAGTTAGATTTTTATTCAGGATGCTAGTGTAGTGCTACTGGGATTTCATGGAACTTCCTGAATACCATGGATGGATGTCAAGCGTTATAGAAACATGACTGTTGAATATTCTATAGTGTTTGTGTGCCATTAGTCTGGTATGGTAATGTACAGAAAGTTCTGGAAGCTAGTTTGATCGCATACCTATCTGATCTCACACATTTCATCAGACATAATATAGGGACCAGCTTTCATGTGCAGATTACTTTTCATCCTGGATTCCTAGCCTAGGCCTATTTCGGAAGCTCTGTCACTGCGAGGTGATAATTATTATTTCATTGTCATTTCCACTGCACAGTTTAAACTGCCAATGAATATTGAACTACAATTCTTTTGTGCACTGCCATTGTAATTGTTGTGCCGTAACATTTGTATTGATTTGTAAACCTAGTGAATTTTGTTGATTGCATACCACATGTTGGTTGTTTGTTGGTTTCACACTAAATTCTGTTATGACAGATTTCCGGGTTAACATTTTGTTTCAATTTGGGAATCGACACGTAACAATTGTCAAAACAATAGTTCAGTGACATCTTGTTGTGATACAAGTGCACTGTCCTTGATACAATAGTGATGCTTCAAACGAACTATGCTTGTATGAGAATTGAATTCTGAAATTATGCCTCTTTTGCTGAAAATCTTTGGATAAAGCGATTCCTACTTGATTTTTCGCTTCTTTATATGGATATTTTGTTGTTTCTGTTTTGAAATGAATGGAAATGATCTTTTTTGTATTTCCAGATTTCAAAGTTAGAAACTGAGTTCCACAACCAAACAGCAGGTTCGTTTTGTTGCATTAATATTAATATTACCAAACTTATTTAAAATAAGCTTCAGTGGGTTTGCTTACGGGCCTAGTGCAAGATTAAAATGCATTACAGGAGCTTGGTTGGTGTTGAATGTGAATTGTCGTCACATTGGTGGGGAGGGCGACCATGGGGGCGTTTCATAATCACTTGCCAAAACAAACATGACATATTTGGTTTCAGATGAGAGGAAAGAACGAGAGACAATTCGTGCAGAGGCAAGTTACTTTGTATCTTCACAGACACAAGCGCTAGGCGTAATAGATGACAGCATGGTCTAGTGGTGGAGCATCCACAAGGAGAGTGGAAAGCCGGGGGTTTGATCCCATGCCAATGGCCTTTTTGATTCCCTGGCGGCGCTCGGCCTTAAAAGGGCTAGAACATTGACTGTTCGGCTTGGAGTCATTAATCACTGCGGCATGGTATCTCAGTGGGCTGGAACTATAAACTCGGCATTAGTCCTCAATGGTGCAAGCAGCCACACCCACAGACATACATGCATGTATGTCGCTGTATATATGCAATAATCTGGAACGCGACAATAAACCCCTTTGCACCTTACCTATACGTCAGAGTTGATTGATCATCAATGTAGATGTGTATAAATCTCGACAACTTGCACTGAGGAAACAGTAATGGACGTTATTTACCGTTACAGATACAAAAGCTCAGGGACGAGGATTTGAATGGGATCAAACAACAACTGCAAGGTATGCCTTATACATCATTGAAATATAGACATGATAACCATTTGTTGCATCTGTCATGTCGTGTGATGAAGTGCTTATATAACACAGTGCGACCTCTTTGTTGAGATATTAACTAAAGTGTAAGACACTTGTTATCCCCAGATGAAAGGAAGGCACGAGAAGCATCAGACAGAGAGGTAAGTAGTCATTCCATTACTGAGGCATGTTTATTACTTACAGAGCTGAACACATCAAAATCAGATGTTAAGGATAGATTCCAAGCAATGTTTTATGCGACCAAAAGAAAATAACGGCGTATCACCATAATATATAAAATATACTACGAGTTCACTTTGTTCTTGCACATTCTTTCTGGTTACATGACTAACTGCTCTCAACACTGTCATTCAAAATGTCCTTTTTATCAGAAAATATCACATCCAGACCGCATACACATTATATATGGAAGGAATATGAGATGGGTGGGCTAAAGATTGTATAATCTAAATGAATCGAAAAAGTAAGTGTATACTATGATCTTCGTGGTAATACGTCTGTTTGGCATCTTTGTAACATCCTGTTTGTTAATGTGTACTGGGCACTTCTTGAAGACACCTTATCATGATTTTGGGTTGCAGTCATTTCACAAATAGTTTATTTGTGCATATGCCTATTAAACTATCGAAAGGTTATGATTAATTATGTGAACTGGCTCCTCTCAATACATCTGGTTATAATATTTCAACTCCTCAAGTTAACCCGGTTGTTGATCACTTGCTTGATAAAAGCGTTATATTAGCACCTTTACCGAAACGTTAGATTGACAGATTTTGAGGAAATGGGCTGTGGTTTTCAGTAGCTAGTGACCCCCGTATTACACAGATGTGTCTTGATGTCAAGTACATTCTTTTTCTGAAGATAATTATAATGTATTTATTTTCAGAAAAAGTAGAATGAAATTCAAGATCTGTTCCCCATCTCTCTAAATTATATGGGAAATTCGAGACATGCAAAAGAACACTTTTAGACAAAACGATCTGTCCTTAATACCCCAAACAGCACATAACTCCTTAAGTTGCGAATGTTGATATATCTTGCTTGATAACGGTACTTGAATTGTGCCAAAACGTTGCAAAACGCCCATACCAAACAATTCAATGTAGTGATCTGTACACTTGATTGCAGAATCAAAAGCTACACGATGAGATGAGGGAAATGAAAACCCACCAATTGAAGTTGGAAAAAACAACTGAAAGGTATGCATTATTCTCAACAGATCATAGGTGAGGTAGTACTCTGCTGCCTATAATTCTAACTGTAACACTATACTTCTATTATACTGTGGACATTTCTTTGGATAAGTGGCAGTTAACAATCACACGTACATGTATAGTATGTAAATGGTATTCTGTGAAGCGCAAGACAATGTAGAATAACATATATTTCGTATAAACCTTCACTGTATCCTTAATATCAGTTAACACAATGCATGCACAATAATTAAATAGTGACTGTTTGATATGCATTACGCAGAAGTTGACGGATGACAAAGTAGAGATAAGTAATAGATAGCAACTTCTTTATTTACTGTAAAGGCGACGTTTCGGTATAGATCCTTATACCCTTGCCAAGCAAGGTTTAATACTTACTTACTTACTTACTTACTTACTTTGGAGATTTAACGTGCGCTTTCCGACTGATGCGTATATCGCACACGGGCACGGCCAGGCCATTTAATGTGTTTCCGAAAGGGGCGAAAGTTGTGTGTGAAACCCAAGAGGGGGCTTTAGGGGTTGCTTATATAGAATTTGGGAATTTTGAGATTTGGAATAGATGCCTATGGGGTTGGGGAGGAGAACTAAGGGAGCTGGGTATGGTGGATGTTTGTTTGTTTATGTAATTTTGATTTGGTAGATTATAATGTTTTTAGATGCGATTTATTAGTCCTGTTTGGATTAAGTATACGCCTAAGGCTTTGAATTTTTCTATTTTATTTTGTGGGTTTAGGATTGCTTCTAGAGTAAGAGCCTTATTTAGATTTAGGGTGGTTTGTAGTGTAGTTCGGTGTGTTAGGTAGTGTGTGCAGTGTATGAGTGCGTGTTCTGGGGTTTCTGGTTGTTTGCAGTGTGGGCAGGTTCCAGTTGCGTGTTTTTTTAAATTATTTTGAGGTGGTTATTTAGGTTGGTATGTCCTGTTTGGAGTTTAGTAATTACTCTGTCGATTTTTGTAGACGGATGTAGAATTTTTGGTTTGGTTAGGGTTTTTTTGAGAACCTTTTTGATTTGGCTATTTGAGTTTTGACATAGGTTATGCCATTTTTTAGTGATTTTTTGTTTGTTAGAGATGGGTAGGTTTAAGCTTATTTCTGGGATTTTAAGGGATTGTTTAGCTGCTTTATCGGCGTTTTCATTGCCGTATATTCCTACGTGGGCGGGGATCCAAATAAATACTATTTGTTTGCCTGCCTTAGTTAAATCGTTTGAGCTTTTTAGTAACTGATTTATTAGTTCAGGACGGTTTTTGGTGCTTTTATTTTGGAGGGCTTGTAGTCCACTGAGCGAGTCGGTAAGTATTAGGATTTTTTGTTGTTTTTTAGATTGTTGATTATGAAGGGCTGAGGCCATGCCCATCAGTTCGGCCGTGAATATTGATTGATTGTTTGGGAGTCGGTAGGATTGTGTGGCTTTAGTTGATTGTGTGGACTCCGAAACCTGTGTGTTTGGAGATCGGATCTGAGGATCCGTCTGTGTAAATGTGACACCAATTTGGCCAATTTTCATGTATGTGTATGCTAGTGTGGTGGTTTTGGCTATGTTTAGGTCGGTTTGTTTAATTTAGGGTTAATTGTTCCCTACGTAGACTTAGTGGCATTTCTCCTGTTAAGGCCTGGAGTGAAGTGTAGGAGGTGCCATGTTGAGTGCGTGTTATTAGTTTTAGAGCCTGATATTGGATTGAGTCTAGTTTTTTGCTTAGGGATTGGTTTAGGGTGTCGAATATGGCACATTCGTAGTCTATGGTACTGTTGGTTTGCCTGTTTTAGTTGTTTTAAAAGAGATGGAGGTTTAAACGAATTAGAAAATAATGATCCAGAAATCTACTGTAAAAACCGAACAGATTACATAATAAAAACGGCCAAAACCCCCATCCCTTTTAAAACTACTAAAACAGGCAAACCTACGGTACCATGGTGGAACGAGGAAATAGAACAAACTAGACGTAAACGTAAATCAGCCTTCAATAAAGCCAAACGCGACTATAAACATCAAAAAATAGCTCACGAACTAAACCACCAAGTTCAAAGTCTAGTCAAAATATCTAAAACCAGAAACTGGAAAAAATTCTGTGAAGAAATAAATAACCGTACAGAAGCCAGAACGGTCTGGCGCAAAATCCACGCCATTAGAGGCGAAACAACAACTTTAGCCCAAAATTTCAAGATAAACTTAAAACAGAAAACAAATCCACCAAAGAACCAAATAATGACAACCTAGAAATAAACCACCCTTACAAAATGGAGGAGCTACTCTACGTCATCCAAAACAGGAAAAAGGGCACAGCCCCAGGATTGGACCTAACTTCCTACCAAATAATTAAAAAACTCCCCCCTAAACTACTCCAAGCACTACTTAAATTATACAATCTCATCTATCAAAACGGACAAGTACCTACTCCCTGGAAACAGGCCTTAGTCATACCAATCCCTAAACCTAATAAACCAGCTCATCAGGCTAACTCCTATAGACCAATTTCCTTTAACTTCAAACTTATGTAAAATAATGGAATATATGGCTAAAAACAGACTACAACATTACTCAAAATAACATCATAAACCCAGATCAAAGTAGTTTCACTCCTGGCCGCTCAACCTTAGATAACCTCGCCGGTTTAGAGCAGGACATTAAAACAGGACAACTCAGCAAACAATTTTACTACAGGCATCTTCTTAGACTTCTCCAAAGCTTTCGACATGGTATGGCACGACGGGCTAATACAAAAACTACAAAAATAGGACTCAAAGGTCAAATAATAAACTACATCCAAGACTTCCTAAACAATCGTAAAATAACCGTGGGTATAGATCAAACGCTATCGGACCAATGTCCCCTAGAAAATGGCACTCCCCAGGGCAGTTTCCTCAGCCCCACACTCTTCAATATAATGATAAATGATCTATTCGAGGGCCTATCCCCTAAAATAAACACATCTAAATTCGCGGATGATGGAGCCCTCTGGATCCGCCTAAAAAGCATTAAAATGGCCCAAAACCTACTTCAAAAATCTCTAAACAAAATACAGTAATGGGCTGACAAATGGGGCTTCTCCCTTAACTCGGAAAAAAACTACAGGAATAGTATTTAAACACAAAAACATGAAACCCGCCTCCCCAAAACTCCAGCTAAACAACAAACCAATCCAATTCCTAAAACTAAACCAAATTGTAAGGACTAATTTTCGATGAACATCTCTCCTGGGACGCTCACATAAATAATCTAATAACTAAATGTAGCAAAGATCTAAATACGCTAAGATGCCTTACTGGCTCAAACTGGGGGGCCTCCAAAGACACCCTCCTCTCACTCTATATATCACTAATTAGATCTAAAATAGACTACGGATGTGCCATATACGACACCCTAAACCAATCCCTAAGCAAAAAACTAGACTCAATCCAATATCAGGCTCTAAAACTAATAACACGCACTCAACATGGCACCTCCTACACTTCACTCCAGGCCTTAACAGGAGAAATGCCACTAAGTCTACGTAGGGAACAATTAACCCTAAATTTCTGGGACGCGTCTCAATCCAACCCCCTAATTCAAAGCCTAATAAACAAAAATATAAGCCCAAAAAACCAAGCCCTAGCTCGAAAACACCCTCTACTTACTCCAATATCCCAAAGAATAACCAATTACTTAAATGAACACCAAATAAACAATCTTAAACAAAACTGTAAAAAATCAAATATCTTCACCCCAAAACTTAAAACACCCAAAATAGACATAACACTAGCTAGCACAATAAAAAACCAACCGACCTAAACATAGCTAAAACCTCCATCCCTTTTAAAACAACTAAAACAGGCAAACCAACAGTACCATGGTGGAACGAGGAAATAGAACAAACTAGACGTAAACGTAAATCAGCCTTTAATAAAGCCAAACGCGACTATAAACATCTAAAAATAGCCCAAAGAATAACCAATTACTTAAATGAACACCAAATAAACAATCTTAAACAAAACTGTAAAAAATCAAATATCTTCACCCCAAAACTTAAAACACCCAAAATAGACATTACACTAGCTAGCACAATAAATAAATAAACCGACCCAAACATAACAAAAACCACCACACTAGCATGCATATATGAAAATTGGCCAAATTGGTGTCACATTTACAAAGACGAATCCTCAGATCCGATCTCCAAACACACAGGTTTCGAAGTCCACATCACACAACCAACTAAAGCCACACAATCCTACCGACTCCCAAACAATCAATCAATATTCACGGTCGAACTGATGGGCATGACCTCAGCCCTTCATAATCAACAATCTAAAAAAAATAAAAAAATCCTAATACTTACCGACTCGCTCAGTGGACTACAAGCCCTCCCCAAAAAAACCCACAAAAAACCGCTCTGAACTAATAAGTCAAATACTAAAAAGCTCAAAAGATTTAACTAAGGCAGGCAAACAAATAGTATTCATTTGGATCCCCGCCCGCATAGGAATATACGGCAATTAAAATGTCGATAAAGCAGCTAAACTATCCCTTAAAATACCAGAAATAAGCTTAAACCTACTCATCTCAAAATCAAAAATTAAAAGTGTCAACAAACAAAAAATCACTAAAAAATGGCATAACTTATATCTAAACTCAAATAGCCAAATCAAAAAGGTTCTCCAAAAAAACCTAACCAAACCAAAAATTCTACATCCGTCCACAAAAATCGACAGAGTAATCACTAAACTCCAAACAGGACATACCAACCTAAATAACCACCTCAAAATAATAAAAAAAACACGCAACAGGAACCTGCCCACATTGCAAACAACAAGAAACCCCAGAACACGCACTCATACACTGCACTCACTACCTAACACACCGAACTACACTTCAAACCACCCTAAATCTAAATAAGGCTCTTACTCTAGAAGCAATCCTAAACCCACAAAATAAAATAGAAGAATTCAAAGCCTTATCAAAACAGGACTAATAAATCGCATTTAAAACCCCAATAAACTACAAAAAACAAACCACATAACCAAACTAACAAACTTCGATACTCAGGTCCCTTGGTTTGCCCCCCAAACCCTCTTAGCATTTTTTCCAAATCTCTAAATTTCCAAAATTCTATATAAGCAACCACTAAAACACCCCTACTGGATTGCCAAACAACTTTTCCCCCTTTTTGGAAACACATTAAATGGCCTGGCCGGGCCCGTGTGCGAAATACGCTGCAGTCGGAAAGCGCACGTAAAATCTCCAATATAAGTAAGTAAGTAACAATGACCGATTCTTCACACTTACATAACGAGGCATATTCATATAGTAAGTAGCGTAAAAGCAGGAAACTTGGAGGGAAGACCGAGGAATGGGGACAAACAATGATACTCTAACTTGGTGCAGGAAATATCAGATACACACCCGCGCTGCTCAGAAGTTGTTAACCACAACAGTTTGCAAGCATGTTTAATTTGTATAGTTCCATGAGCATTTCACAATTTCACTCCATGAACTTGTGTTCTTCCACATCTGACCATTGACTACTGGAAGAGATGCTGATATTCATGTTGACAGATACCACTCTACTGGAAGAGATGCTGACATCCATGTTGACAGATACCACTCTACTGGAAGAGATGCTGACATTCATGTTGACAAAGGCAAAGCTGCTGGAAGAGATGCTGTAATTCATGTTGACAGAGACCACTCTACTGGAAGAGATGCTGAAAGCCATGTTGACAAAGGCAAAGCTGCTGGGAGAGATGCTGACATTCATGTCGACAAAAACCACTCTACTGGAAGAGATGCTGACAACAATGTTGACACAGACCACTCCACTGGAAGAGATGTCGACAGCCAGGTGGACAAAGGCAAATCTACTGGAAGAGATACTGGCAGCCATGTTGACAGAGACCACTCTACTGGAAGAGATGCCGACATCAGAGTGGACAATGGGACATTTACTGAAAGGGATATTAACAGCCAAAGTAACAGAGGCCACTTTACTGTAAGTCATGCCACAGACAAAGTGGACAGAGGCCACTTTACTGGAAGTGATATCGATGGCAACAGCCAAGTGGACAGAGGCCACTTTACTGGAAGTGATATCGATGGCAACAGCCAAGTGGACAGAAGCCACTTTACTGGAAGTGATATTGATGGCAACAGCCAAGTGGACAGAGGCCACTTTACTGGAAGTGATATCGATGGCAACAGCCAAGTGGACAGAGGCCACTTTACTGGAAGTGATATCGATGGCAACAGCCAAGTGGACAGAGGCCACTTTACTGGAAGTGATATCGATGGCAACAGCCAAGTGGACAACAGCAGCTGTGATCTAAGTTCCGAAACTGGAATCATGTGCAGTCTTGGTGCCATTAGTGAGTATTTATGAACAACATGTGTGTACCCTTGTTTAGCTTATATACTATCAGTAAAGGATCTCTGATATTGTCTGGAGTAAAATATTTCCAGATGAAAGAAACATGGGTACAAAGAGCATAAGGTTGTATGCATAGACGTGTTGTCAGTTGTAATTATTCTGAAGTTTCTGAGTCTATAAGTGTCACTAAATCAATCCTTTCTGTATTTCAGAGAGATCACGTGAGATGCAGCAAGAAATGATGAGAGAGACAACTATTTTGCAATGGAAGGTGGAGAAAAGGTTCGTATTACAACCAGGGAAACTACTGAGGATACTTGAAGCGGTGATGGAACATCTGTACCATAGGCAGGAGGTAACACAAATCACGTGATTTAGGATATTATACTATTTTACATCTACCATGTCCTTCAGATAAAGAATGTCGGCTTAACATATTTCTTCCTCTGAAATACTGTGAGTTTAACACTGCACATACTTGTGCACATTTTGGATATTCTGGGTCATGCCACTAGCATGTCCCCCAAACTGTGTTAAAAAGGGATTTGATGGTCAGGCTCTATGAATTCGACTGTGTGTAATCATGCCGGTATGCTTACATTTACTGGTTTATCTGGATCCGATTCGTATATTTACAGGACACTGTGAAATAAATTGAACAGTTGTTACTTTGGCGATCACCCGCCTTCTCAATGCTTCATTCCACAGACGTTCTTGTTTACTCAATCATGAAACAAATAGAGCGTTTTAGTATTTCAATATCTATTTCAATGTTAACTTGAAAATTAAAACGGTATTATTGATTCCAAATAGATTTGAAATGTTTGTATAATCAATATTAGCCAGATTCCATGTATATATAGCAGGCTATATAGGGTTTAATGTTTATTTTATGTTTATGTCAAAGCAAGTTGCAGAGCATATTACAATTATTAGTCATACTTTAGAACAGAAAACCAGGACTGTTTGTCGGGGAGAATAATGGATTTATATTATATGTTATACAAAACATAGTACTACCCTGCATGTATTTCAAGAGACGTTTTATGATACAGATTATCATGTTTTTTCAGGCAGCAGATACCTACGAGATGAGGGGAAGATGTAAGTTCCAATCGGAAGTTTGTGGTAAACACATAAGTTATGTAGTAAAATAAAAAAAATCAATTGGACTGTAACTTGCAATGTAAGTTTAACACACGTTACCATTGTCAGTATAAATAGAGTTTTCATACACCTCTTAATGTAATATCAGTGGACTAAAAACGTTTTTACTCATGCTCACATAACGACTATGAGCATCGTGAATGAATGAGTTGAACTACTGTCGAGCAAAATCAATAGTTTTTTGGATATTTATGTCACCTTACTATTTTGTAAAGATGTGGGTAGTTTGTAAGTTTCAAACGGACGTTTTTGATCGCAGAAGTAATCACAGAATCAAGGAGAAATGCAGTCAAGTGTAGAAAGTTACAATTATCAATATAAGGCTATAATGTGTTACATATTTTCCCAATTCCTTTAATGGTCTTGATATTTTAAAAACAGTGTGTCAAACGAAAGGGTTAAATGCTCCTATTTTGTAGTTCAAGTAAAGACTACGAGCATCGTGAATGAATGCCTTGGACAACTGTTAAGCAGCAACAATCAGCGTAATTTGTTCATGTCATCTTTCTGTTTTGATAAAGATAAATTGTTTAGGCACTAACTTGTAATATTTAATTTGTGCGTGAGAATATGATATCATAATGATCAAAATTTTCGACAGCTCCACCTCGGTCCGGAGACGATATGGCCAGCACAATAGAGGATCAACTGGTGCTGCAAAAAGGCTCCCTTAATAAGGTATTACAAGCTCTGCTGAAGGTACCATTTACGTCAGGGTGCTAATTTTCTGTTGGTGCATAACTTTGTATTGTGTTTAATATACAGTCAAATGTAGAAAGGGACATGAGATCAGGACATCTTTGTAGACGCCAAAGTATATAGAGATGACACTGTTCCGTCGCCCCGTCAGTAAGTTTAATGTTTCATTGTATGCTGTTCTTAATGTACGTAAGTTATGATACATACTCCGTACTGTTATTTTATTGCATGTGGCATTTTGCATATGTACACTGCTTGTTTTCAATTTTTTAGGAGTCAGGGCATAACCCTTGTGTACATTCCGGAACTGGATGCAACCAAAATGTCGATGACATAGGTAAGTTTGTTGCAACAAGAGTGTATGTTTATTTGTACAGTGAAAACTGCATTAATCCTACCAATAAACTCTTGTCCAGGGCAACATATTTCCAGATTAAGCAAGTGTACAAAGTGGTACCATGCTGTATGCATTTGAATGTTCTCAGTAATAAGTATCCTGAAGGTACAGTTCCTGAGTGTGGATGCGTCACTAAATCAAAACTCTCTTACTGGGATATTTCAGACAGATTAAGGATGATTAAGGATGAAATGAGGACAAAGACAACTGCTTTGCAACTGAGGGTGGAGACCAAGTTAAAGTTGCCAGTGGGAATACTACCTAGAATACTTGATAAGGTCCTGATACATCTGGAACAGGAACGAGAGGTAACAGAAATCTCATGATCTAGGGTATAATATTTTTTGTCATCAATCATATGTTTCAGATTGTGCTGGTCAAACTCATATATTTCTTCCACTGAAACATTGTAGGTTTAACTCTTGCTTATCAATTCTATATCCCTGTAGACATGCCAGGTCAGAAATCCTCATGTATGTCACCCGAAATGTTTAAAGTGGGGATGCCGCTGACTGTATGTCATTATGCCATGAAGTCATATATTATTGCTCATTATTTCAGTTACCAGATTATTGTGATAATATCAAGACACTGTGATATAAATTGAAAAGTACTGACTTGGCGATCACAGGCATTCCCACTGCTACATTCCACAGATTATATTATTTACTTAATCATTAATACAGTTTTTCTTTTTTACGTGGTTAACTGCTTCAATGTCCATGTACCATTGCAATATTAACAACAACGGTCCTATTGATTTCAAATTTTAAAACGACTGTTTTTTGTATTAAAATTAGGCCGATTATATGCATGTTCAGTCAGCTATATATGCATTATATTTATGTTTATGTTTATGTTTATGTCAAAGCAAATTATGCCCTCATTTCTTGAAATGCGTTTTGTGTCTTTTTTTAGGAAGATTGTGTATGTTTTAGATAAGTCTATCATGTATAACAGTGCATATATAATTACTAGTTAAAGTTTGGGAAGGGAAACAAGGACTGTGTGTTGGACAGAGAAATGGAATTATATTACTATACAAAAATACTACTACCCTCCATGTGAGTGAGTGAGTGAGTATGGTTTAACACCGCTTTTAGCAATATTCCAGCAATATCACAGCGGGGGACACCAGAACTGGGCTTCACACATGTCGGGAATCGAATCCGGGTCGTCGGCGTGACGACGACCCTGCATGTATTTCAAGAGACGTTTTGCAAGATACATTTTCATGTTTTTCAGGCTGCAGAGATAAGGGAAAGACGTAAGTCCAAAACGGAAGTTCCTGATCAGAGAAGTAAAAACAGAAGTAACGTAATTGTAGCGTAAGCATATGGTGGGGGCTTCAACGGAACATTTATTGAGACTGTAAGGTTTCACACACCTCTAAATGTATTATCAATGGATTAAAAACGCTTTTGTATGATGCTTAAATATTGACTGTGAGCATCGTGAATGAATGAATTGAACTACTGTTTCGATTCTCTATGATTTAAATTCTCAACAGCTCCACTTCTGCTTGGAGACGATGTGACCAACAAGATAGAGGAGCGACTGAAACTGGATAAAGGATCAGTTAATAAGACCATATCATCTCTGTTAGAGGTACTATTCATGTCAGAGCAGTAATATACAACGATGTAAGATCATTCTTTGTAGCCCTCTCTTACAACGATAAACGATTGCAATGTTTTTTTTCCCTTGGCACTGAGTCATACCAGGTGTAAATGTATCCAAATTGTGTTTAATCGTGCTTCCAAGAAACAAGTGGTGATGATAGTGGCTGCTTGTCTTCTTTCAAGGAATGTTTGTGGCTTAGCAATGGTGACTATGTGGGAGAAAGGCTGCAGTATAACACACTTCAAATGTTAGACGTCGTGTGTGAACTGTTTTGTTGACCCTTTCAGGTGAGGCAAGAAGTGGGCTTCTTTAGGAAAGTCAAGGACACTCTGAAGAGACCTGGAAAGTGGTTGAATAGATTCTTCGGGAAGAGCTAGCTGAGGAAGTGGGGGATCTGAAGGAAGTGGTAGTGCAGAAGTGTTTTATGACGCCTCTACATGAACAAACAGGTGTCGGCAGAGGAGCTCCATGAATATTAGTTGAGACTTTGAGACAATTGGCACAAACTACTTAACTGTCTTAATCAGCAACTTTCCGGGACAGTTGCAGCAGGTAAGGCGAATAAAATGCACCCATGCAGAATATCTATTATCACGTGAAAAAAAATCGGCAATGGTCAATTTCAGTCAGTCTGGAGAAGGCATAGCAGTATGATCTATGTACCATGTCAGACTGTAAATAATTTAGGCTGCGCCAGGCAGCAAACGAATCTATCTACCATGCCTGATTGTAAATGGTGCTAAATGTTGAAATGCGAGTTTGTAGTATTTACGTAATACTAACTGGTGTTGTATGTGCAAGCTTTAACTGTTTAGAGAACATAGTGCTATATTCTATTGTTATGTGTATGGGTGTATGCTTTTATATGTTTGTTACTATATCAGATGCATTTAGACTTGAACTGAAACAAGAAGGCTTGGGTTGCGTAATTTTGCTTGAATAGTACACCCGGGGAGCTGGCTGCCTGAGCGGGTTAAGTAATTATGTCACAAGTGAAGCTTGTAGCTAATCAGCATTATAGTGTAAGGTTGGGGTGATTCAAAAATAGTTAGCTTTTTCTGTTTCTAGGGTGTTGGCCTGACCTGTATTTTAACCTCCTCATTTTTAATGTTAAAATTCAGAACACTGTGTGAGAGATTGTATCCCATGTCGGGGCTTGTGAAACTGAACTAGAAATCATGCTGATATTTGCAAATGTGTGCCTTGGAAAACTTGCACTGTGAGCTTATGCGGAACTATGGATACATGTGTTTTCGTGGACCAAGGAGTGGAGTGAACAATCAAACATGGAAATCAGGGTGACTATATAAGTATACAATTTGCTGTAGCCCTTAGATGGTGATATTATTTGTACATGGTAGCCCAATCCTAATTCTCCCATAGTAAACTTAGCTGTATTGGTAATCTATCATGCATTGTTAATAAATATCTGTCTTAATTGTTGTGCGATCCTTTAATTGTGCGAATGGATTTGGAGTGTATCCCTTCGTTCCACTTCCACTCGTAACACTATGTATATATCTGTATGTATGTAAGTTATCAGGCTTGCTAAATATGTATCCTGTATCTGAGAAAATAAATTAATCGAAAAAATAGAAAAAATGCTTAACCAAACTGTGCTCGATAATCTAACATAAGGCGTAATAGATGTTGAGGATGACAAGTGATGCTAACAATCGCATTGGGTGAAGAAGCACCTTTATACTTGGTTTATTACACTTTATTCTGATTATCATTCAACTAGACTTGTGTTATAACCCCAAAGCAGGATGTCGAAATGACAACCAATGGATAATAATCCACTATCCGCGAATCCGCGTACAACGGATTCTAGCACAACTAAAACTTTAGTATCAATGTGTTTACAAATAAGAAAACTATTACTGTTTTATACAGCACACTGTCTACGATTTTGTGCAAAGTGTGAATCCTGTATTCTGGACGAGAGTGAACTAGATTTTTTTTCCCCTCATCTAGATTGCTGCACATTGTACCACAATGTTCCCATTAAAGACACATTGTGCAAATATATTGCAAAAGTAACTGTTACTAGTGCCCATTTAATTTATGCAGGAAGTAAAGTGTTGGAAAGTTGTTTGTTTGTTGTTTAACGCCCCACTCAGCAATATTCCAGCTATATGACGGTGGTCTGTATATAATTAAGTCAGGACCAGACAATCCATTGATTGACTTCATTAGCATCGATCCATTTATTTGGAATTCGATGACATGCATCAACCAAGTCAGTGAGCCTGACCACTAATTGACAGCTCACGTCCATGATAACATACTATAGTACGGCACCAGTGTAAGTAACTGATGTTGTAGCCAGTTATTGAATGTATGTCTTCGGACAGTAAACAATCTCAACAACCAGAAAATACACATCAATATAAATACTTATATCACATAGAAATGAACGTATGAAAGGCTGCACTTTTGTATTGATTATGCCATGTATGAATTTATATTGAAATTCTATTGATTTAATGTCTCTTGTATATTTTCTTTATTGATTAAATATATCCTTCTAAACCAAAGACTCTGTTATTGTATTTTTTTGCCATTTAAACCATACATAGATTACTTTACTAGTTTTCATTAAGGAATTATAAGATTGTCTGCTTCCTTTACTATGATTTGATGTTGATGAAAGTGTCAGACATGTTCATGGAACACCAACATTATAGAGGTTCAAATTGTGAGCGTGTTTCAACCTTGTCCTCCATGGCGGAGGGATGTTGAATTGTTTGACAGGCACTACTTAGAAGCTGACGGATGACAAAGTAACTAAACTTTATAGATAACAACTTCTTTATTTACTGTATAGGCGACGTTTCGGAGTAGATCCTTATACCGTTGTCTTTGGAGGAATGTTCATCAAAAATTTGTTATAATCTAAAAACGTACCCTCAATATGCCAGTTGTCCTTAAACACATGGAAACTCATTAAACCTTTTTCGGTACCTATGTTTTAAACTTAATGTGTCTTCTTTTTCACCTAACTATTTATGACAAAGTCGCAATCTTAAAAGTGACTAGTATGCCACAGAGGGTCCATAATTATTTTTATTTACAAGACAAACATAAGATATTCCATGCTTACTGTAGAACTTTGCCAAAGTATTTAAAACACCTCTCTAAAATGGATAATCGATATGATAATACGTTCTGATACATGCTCCTTCATTTAAACAAATGTGGAAATGGAAAATATGATATTTTCCCTACATCTTATTGATAGCTCGTTTCACAAATGACCATTTTAAAGAATCAGTAACAGCACTAAGATCAATTATCGTAAGATAATTTCTTCATAATAAAATGATCCTCTTCATGTTATCAGGTTTGTCATTCCAGTTGAAGTTATAGAATTTTTTTTTTTTTTTTTTTTTAAACTTTCCAGCGGATTCGGCAATGATCTAAATTGCAAGTGTCTTTATAAACGTAATTTTACCAAATATCTAAAGTTTCTTCTCCTCTACCTCGCGTTTTTTTAATACATTCAATGTTGTTGTTTTTCTGGTGTTCAGGACTCAAAGGTCCTCCAGTTGTGGGTTCAATGTAATCCCTAGAACGTCAAAATTGCCTTCATGCCAATCTAATTGCTTATATTCTGATAGTCTAACATTGCTATTTGTAATTGTGCCAATCATATTGTTTAGTTTTAGCTACATTATTCATAAGGCCTGATATTTCTTTAAATAAGTCAAGAGTATCTAAAGCAGCTTTGAGGCTTGATTCTGTACAATCTAAGAATAGTTCGGTATCATCAACATATTGTCCAAGTTTATTTTCAGTATTGTTGATATTTATCCCCCTTATTAGTTTTTTTTATTATAACCATATTCCCTAAAATGTCAGCCACAAAAGGAAAGCGATATGGAGGAGAGGGTCACCCTGTCTGATCAGCCATCTTTCATATTAAAGATGTGGATCATGAGTCTGAGTTACTTCTCAACATACTGATCCATTTTCTAAGAACTGGGCCCAGACACTAGTTATCAAGGACGAACATCATCACACCTTTCGATACAGTATCAAACGGTTTTGTTTTTTTCAAAATCAATCAAAATCAGTAGATCAAACTTTATTTTGTTTCCTGGTTTTGTTTCACAGATCACATAGTTTTGGAAGATGAAATGGTTGAAAGACCAACACCGCTTCCAACTTCTTACTTTCGCAAACCGTTTTGCAAGATGAAAAGCTTGACTGCTCAACGTTGCATCTCACTTCCCAGCTCCATAAACGTGTTCAATAGAAACCTTAGATGCTCGAATGATCTGCCAATTTCCAATTAAATATAATTTGAAAACCTAAGGTTAAGGGGGCGGTTGTGCTGCTTGTTTACTCACGTCTTTATTAATTGAAACTGACAAGGGTTTACAACAAGGCAAAACTGATTCTGCTGTTGGGTTACGTCATTGTTTTAGTGGGGAGCCTCTTTGGAGTGGGCAGCTTACTTGTATTAGTGGGGAGCATCTTTGGAGTGATTTGCTTACTTGTACTAGTGGGTAGCCTCTTTGGAGTGGGCTGTTTACTTGTATTAGTGGGGAGCCTCTTTTGAGTGGGCTCCTTACTTGTATTAGTGGATAGCCTCTTTGGAGTGGGCTGCTCACTTGTATTAGTGGGGAGCCTCTTTGGAGTGGGCTGCTTACTTGTTTTAGTGGGTAGCCTCTTTGGAGTGGGCTGCTTACTTGTTTTAGTGGGTAGCCTCTTTGGAGTGGGTTGCTTACTTGTATTAGTGGAAGCCTCTTTGGAGTGGGCTGTTTACTTTTATTAGTGGGGAGCCTCTTTGGTGTGGGCTGTTAACTTGTACTAGTGGGAGCTTATTATGACTGATTAGGTCCTTGTATTCACCCTGTTTAGGGTGTGTTGTGCTGTTGAAAAAAACTGTCTTTATCAGCTTTAAACAGAGATAGATCAGGATACATATTGTGCCTGCTTCGTTTTGGATACGATATGAGAACCTCTCGCAATGAACGAGCTAATGCTTGCTCCTTTTATGTACAACCACATAGTTCACTATCATGGCATGGATCAACTTATTATATATCAAAATAAGCTGATGATGAAATTTGTTAATTATTACGTAAAATGTGTCTATGAATGCAGGTTTTGCTTTGTTGTTTTATGAAGAACGCAAAAGTATTTGTGTTTTTCATGTTTCCAAAATCTCGCTAATAAAACCATGCCGTGTTGTGATATTTGTGATGCACTGTTGTTTGTGTTGATGACACGAACCTGTAAACGTATTGAGCATTTGTGTCGGCCCTTAGTCTCGCAACAGGTTAGTTACTTGATGAGTTTAATGTATGATGCATCATCTAACAAACAACTGTGCAGTCAGTGTGTTGATGCTGAACTTCCACAGTTGTGCATTCAACGTGATGATGCTGAACTTTGGTGGTTAGCGAGGTCACTTGAACGGTGCTCTTGCGAATGGATATCTCTGTTTCTAGACAAAACTGAAGTATGTGTTCTCAATATGGTTGTATACTCTCCACAATGTAGCGTTCAGAATTAATGATAACAAAAATGTTTGATACCAACCATCCTACAACTGTATTCAGAGTGAGTGAGTTGGGTTAAATGCTTTAAACAGTATTCCAGTTATATTTTGGCGTGTCAGCTTAATGAGGGAGGAACGCCCAAAGAGATGCAGGTCTCAGACGTACACTATTTCGGTGAAACCCACGAGCACAGGTATGGTGCTGACAAACCTAGAAACATAATCGTGGCGAACCGGGATTCGAACCAACAATCATAGGTTTTTGGCGTTCCCAAGGAACACAACTCTGCACAGCGAATCACGTCGCCTGAGACGACTGGGCCCCCAATTGTGTTCTGAATTGAACATTATATATATTAAGTACACAAATACATCTCCCAAACGGCCTTCTGAATTATCCACACACACCTGGCCTTGTAAAGGCGTTACATCATATTGTAAAATGAGGGTGTGTTCTGCAATCAGAATCTTCAAACGAGCAAGAAGAAATTAGAGGTACATTTTGGTATTTGCAATTTAAACCTCCAGCTTTCAAAATGTTATGAATCCTTCTTCCTTCCCCTATTTTATCCCTGCGGATCATAAGAAAAGAAGAGGTTTTCCAGAACTGATTTCTTACTTTAATGAAATTGTAAACGAAAAGTAAGCATTCATTATGATTATGTATTACACATTATCTGGGATGGGAATTGAGAGGTTAATCCACATACTAATTGTGGGCTACACGATTCTTCTGGAAGAGAACGGACAGTTTCAGATTTAAGCACAGACGGCGTCAGAGTAAGGTTTTAGATCATGAACATATGAAGGGAAATAATTCTTGGCAAACTCTCGGGTGGGAGTTCAACAAGCATCAGTGCAGTACAGGGAACATGAAACCTGTCAATGTGTCAAATAGTTAGGGATAACAAATGCAACTTGTTAACTGTCCTCCGCTCGTCTAGATCTCTTGCAAACAAATACCCTTAATGATATGTATCAAATGTTCTTGCTAAAAAGACTTCTGGATTATTTTGTGTCACTCTTAATTCATGGATCTAAAATCATAATGTTAAGGCGCTCTCACTGGTTTCTGATATTTCTGTTATGATAAATCAGTGGAAAGGAATTGGCTATTTGACTGTTATGGAACACCATCAGATCACCAACATACATTTTTATGAGGCTATGTAAGTTATGTTTAAACAGTGTTGTTGCTGTATAACATTGTTGAGATTCCATGGAAGTTCGTAGCATTATTTTTCTACACTTCTTAGTATAGAGGCAACTTATGGGATCGGGTGGTAAGGCTCACTGACGTCATTGATGCATGCAAAGTTCTTTGGTAAAACAATTATTCAGTCATGCTTACAAAATCAGGTTATGTTAACAAAGGTTTTTGGTTCAAATAAGATATGATATATCTGTAATTCTAAAATGAAGTGTTTACACAAACATATCAACAAAAATTGAATGACTTTAGTCCAGTATACAAAATAATGTATCTTCTACATTCCTATTCCCTGGGAATATTGCAATAAGCAACAAACAAACAAAAGTTACACTTGTGAAAGTAGCTGTGCATGTCACCATATCGCCCAAAGAAGTGTGACTGAAGGAGTAGTCTCCCTTGCACTGTACGTGTCCTGACAGTGAGCCTCTTACACCTCACTGCTACGATGATGTTGGTGTGACTGAAGGAGTAGTCTCCCTTTCACTGTGCGTGTCCTGACAGTGAGCCTCTTCCAACTCACTGCTGTGATGATGTTGGTGTGACTGAAGGAGTAGTCTCCCTTGCACTGTGCGTGTCCTGACAGTGAGCCTTTTCCACCTCACTGCTGTGATGATGTTGGTGTGACTGAAGGAGTAGTCTCCCTTGCACTGTGCGTGTCCTGAGAGTGAGCCTCTTCAGCCTCACTGCTACGATGATGTTGGTGTGACTGAAGGAGTAGTCTCCCTTGCACTGTGCATGTCCTGACAGTGAGCCTTTTCCACCTCACTGCTGTGATGATGTTGGTGTGACTGAAGGAGTAGTCTCCCTTGCACTGTGTGTGTCCTGACAGTGAGCCTCTTCAGCCTCACTGATACGATGATGTTGGTGTGACTGAATGAGTAGTCTCCCTTGCACTGTGCATGTCCTGACAGTGAGCCTTTTCCACCTCACTGGTGTGATGATGTTGGTGTGACAGAAGGAGTAGTCTCCCTTGCACTGTGCGTGTCCTGACAGTGGTTCTCTTCCACCTCAATGATACGATGATGTTGGTGTGACTGAAGGAGTAGTCTCCCTTGCACTGCTCCTTTCCTGACAATGAGCCTCTTCCACCTCACTGCTATGGTGATGTTAGTGTGACTGAAGGAGTAGTATCCCTTGCACTGTCCGTGTCCTCACAGTGAGCCTCTTCCACCTCACTGCTATGGTGATGTTGGTGTGACTGAAGGAGTAGTCTCCCTTGCACTGTGCGTGTCCTGACAGTGAGCCTCTTCCACCTCACTGCTGTGATGATGTTGGTGTGACTGAAGGAGTAATCTCCCTTGCACTGTGCGTGTCCTGACAGTGAGCCTTTTCCACCTCACTGCTGTGATGATGTTGGTGTAACTGAAGGAATAGTCTCCCTTGCACTGTGCGTGTCCTGACAGTGAGCCTCTTCCACCTCACTGCTACGATGATGTTGGTGTGACTGAAGGAGTAGTCTCCCTTGCACTGTGCGTGTCCTGACAGTGGTTCTCTTCCACCTCACTGCTGTGATGATGTTGGTGTGACTGGAGGAGTAGTCTTCCTTGCACTGCTCCTTTCCTGACAATGAGCCTCTTCCACCTCACTGCTATGGTGATGTTGGTGTGACTGAAGGAGTAGTCTCCCTTGCACTATGTGTGTCCTGACAGTGAGCCTCTTCCAACTAACTGCAGTGGTGATGCTAGTGTTACTGAAGGAGTAGTCTCCCTTGCACTGTGCGTGTCCTGACAGTGAGCCTCTTCCACCTCACTGCTACGATGATGTTGGTGTGACTGAAGGAGTAGTCTCCCTTGCACTGTGCGTGTCCTGACAGTGAGCCTCTTCCACCTCACTGCTACGATGATGTTGGTGTGACTGAAGGAGTAGTCTCCCTTGCACAGTGCGTGTCCTGACAGTGAGCCTCTTCCAACTCACTGCAGTGGTGATGCTGGTGTTACTGAAGGAGTAGTCTCCCTTGCACTGTGCGTGTCCTGACAGTGAGCTTCTTCCAACTCACTGCAGTGGTGATGCTGGTGTTACTGAAGGAGTAGTCTCCCTTGCACTGTGCGTGTCCTGACAGTGAGCCTCTTCCACCTCACTGCTGTGATGATGTTGGTGTGACTGAAGGAGTAGTCTCCCTTGCACTGTGCGTGTCCTGACAGTGAGCCTCTTCCACCTCACTGCTGTGATGATGTTGGTGCGACTGAAGGAGTAGTCTCCCTTGCACTGTGCGTGTCCTGACAGTGAGCCTCCCTTCGCCTAACTGGTGTGATGATGTTGGTGTGACTGAAGGAGTAGTCTCCCTTGCACTGTGCGTGTCCTGACAGTGGTTCTCTTCCACCTCACTGATACGATGATGTTGGTGTGACTGAAGGAGCAGTCTCCCTTGCACTGCGCCTTTCCTGACAATGAGCCTTTTCCACCTCACTGCTATGATGATGTTGGTGTGACTGAAGGAGTAGTATCCCTTGCACTGTGCGTGTCCTGACAGTGAGCCTCTTCCACCTCACTGCTACGATGATGTTGGTGTGACTGAAGGAGTAGTCTCCCTTGCACTGTGTGTGTCCTGACAGTGAGCCTCTTCCAACTCACTGCTGCGATGATGTTGGTGTGACTAAAGGAGTAGTCTCCCTTGCACTTTGCGTGTCCTGACAGTGAGCCTCTTCCACCTCACTCATATGGTGATGTTGGTGTGACTGAAGGAGTAGTCTCCCTTGCACTGTGCGTGTCCTGACAGTGAGCCTCTTCCACCTCACTGCTATGGTGATGTTGGTGTGACTGAAGGAGTAGTCTCCCTTGCACTGTGCGTGTCCTGACAGTGAGCCTCTTCCACCTCACTGCTACGATGATGTTGGTGTGACTGAAGGAGTAGTCTCCCTTGCACAGTGCGTGTCCTGACAGTGAGCCTCTTCCAACTCACTGCAGTGGTGATGCTGGTGTTACTGAAGGAGTAGTCTCCCTTGCACTGTGCGTGTCCTGACAGTGAGCCTCTTCCACCTCACTGGTGTGATGATGTTGGTGTGACTGAAGGAGTAGTCTCCCTTGCATCGTGCGTGTCCTGACAGTGAGCCTCCCTTCGCCTCACTGGCGTGATGATGTTGGTGTGACTGAAGGAGTAGTCTCCCTTGCACTGTGCGTGTCCTGACAGTGGTTCTCTTCCACCTCACTGATACGATGATGTTGGTGTGACTGAAGGAGTAGTCTCCCTTGCACTGTGCGTGTCCTGACAGTGAGCCTTTTCCACCTCACTGCTACGATGATGTTGGTGTGACTGAAGGAGTAGTCTCCCTTGCACTGTGCGTGTCCTGGCAGTGAGCCTCTTCAGACTCACTGCTACGATGATCTTAGTGTGACTGAAGGAGTAGTCTCCCTTGCACTGTGCGTGTCCTGACAGTGGTTCTCTTCCACCTCACTGCTGTGATGATGTTGGTGTGACTGAATGAGTAGTCTCCCTTGCACTGTGCGTGTCCTGACAGTGAGCCTCCCTTCGCCTCACTGGTGTGATCATGCTGGTGTGACTGAAGGAGTAGTCTCCCTTGCACTGTGCGTGTCCTGACAGTGAGCCTCTTCCACCTCACTGCTGTGATGATGTTGGTGTGACTGAAGGAGTAGTCTCCCTTGCACTGTGCGTGTCCTGACAGTGAGCCTCCCTTCGCCTCACTGGTGTGATGATGTTGGTGTGACTGAAGGAGTAGTCTCCCTTGCACTGTGCGTGTCCTGACAGTGGTTCTCTTCCACCTCACTGATACGATGATGTTGGTGTGACTGAAGGAGTAGTATCCCTTGCACTGTCCGTGTCCTCACAGTGAGCCTCTTCCACCTCACTGCTATGGTGATGTTGGTGTGACTGAAGGAGTAGTCTCCCTTGCACTGTGCGTGTCCTGACAGTGAGCCTCTTCCACCTCACTGCTGTGATGATGTTGGTGTGAATGAAGGAGTAGTCTCCCTTGCACTGTCCGTGTCCTCACAGTGAGCCTCTTCCACCTCACTGCTATGGTGATGTTGGTGTGACTGAAGGAGTAGTCTCCCTTGCACTGTGCGTGTCCTGACAGTGAGCCTCTTCCACCTCACTGCTGTGATGATGTTGGTGTGAATGAAGGAGTAGTCTCCCTTGCACTGTGCGTGTCCTGACAGTGGTTCTCTTCCTCTTCACTGATACGATGATGTTGCTGTGACTGAAGGAGTAGTCTCCCTTGCACTGCGTCTTTCCTGACAATGAGCCTCTTCCACCTTACTGCTATGGTGATGTTGGTGTGACTGAAGGAGTCGTATCCCTTGCACTGTCCGTGTCCTGACAGTGAGCCTCTTCCACCTCACTGCTGTGATGATGTTGGTGTGACTGAAGGAGTAGTCTCCCTTGCACTGTGCGTGTCCTGACAGTGAGCCTTTTCCACCTCACTGCTACGATGATGTTGGTGTGACTGAAGGAGTAGTATCCCTTGCACTGTCCGTGTCCTGACAGTGAGCCTGTTCAGCCTCACTGCTACGATGATGTTGGTGTGACTGAAGGAGTAGTCTCCCTTGCACTGTGCGTGTCCTGACAGTGAGCCTTTTCCACCTCACTGCTGTGATGATGTTGGTGTGACTGAAGGAGTAGTCTCCCTTGCACTGTGCGTGTCCTGACAGTGAGCCTCTTCAGCCTCACTGCTACGATGATTTTGGTGTGACTGAATGAGTAGTCTCCCTTGCACTGTGCGTGTCCTGACAGTGAGCCTTTTCCACCTCACTGCTGTGATGATGTTGGTGTGACTGAAGGAGTAGTCTCCCTTGCACTATGCGTGTCCTGACAGTGAGCCTCTTCAGCCTCACTGCTACGACTGAAGGAGTAGTCTCCCTCAAATGAAACCCCACCTACTCTATTCCAAATTAGCCCCGGAACACCAATCATTCAACTTCCCCCTCATTCCAAAACCAGTTAATAGTGTTCATCTAGTGGAACTGTAACAGGATCGCCACCAATGGGCATGAGCTTAAGGCCCTCATTGCCCTTCAAAAAATCTCTCCTTTACTAATAGCAGTCCAAGAAACTAAATTATCTCCCCAAAAGACCTTCAAAATTCCAGGCTATGTTTTCATTCAGAAAGATAGACCCCGACCCACTAACTGCCCCGGACCACCACATGGTGGCCTGGGCATTTTCATCAAAAACCATCTTGATTATGACACAGTTGATATTCCCACCCCAAATCTTGAATGCCTGGCCATCAAAACAACCATAAACCAAACTAAAATCAGTTTAATTAATGTCTACCACAGTAAATTAAAACCCTTCACCGGTGAAGACCTTAACGTCTTAACCAAATTTATTGACCAAAACACCATCTTTCTAGGCGATTTCAATGCTCACCATCCACTGTGGGGCACAAAAAACTATACAGATAGATTTGGCAAACTAATCCAAGAATGGTCAGCATCAAACAATCTCCTTTGCTTAAACGATAACCATCCCACTAGGTACCCCACAAGCCACCTTCAAACCCCCACAGCAATCGATCTTACCTTCACCACCCCCCATCTCCATTCTAAACTCTGCTGGGAGGCCCATTCGGACACTTGGGGCAGTTACCACACGCCCATCAAAATCTCTCTATCCCTTCCCACCCAAACCCCACCCCCATCCCAATTCCAATCCGCCCCCCCCCTCATCCCACACCCCCCAACAGTCCAATTTCAATCTAAAAAAGGCTGACTGGAAAACATTTCACACACTCTGCAATCAAATAGACCCACACAATATACACAACACCGACAACGACATCTTCAATACAAACTTCACAAATATAATACATAATATAGCCCTTAAGTGCATCCCAACAGTCAAAATCTCACCTAACCTTATCACTGTCCCTTGGTGGAGCTCAGAAATAGAAAATTCTAGAAAACTTAGGAAAAAAGCACTAAATAAAGCCAAGCGGGACATAACCAAACTCCCCTTGGCAAAAATCTTAGAAATTCAACTAAAAAACTAATAAGAGCAGCCAAAAGAAAACATTGGGAAACATTTACCAGCTCCTTGAAAATGGGGAAACAAAATACCAAAATTTTATGGAAAAGACTTAAAGCCATAAAGGGCACTTCCAAATCCTTCTCAGCCCCATCTTTTCCTAACCTAAATACCGACAAAGAAAAGGCTAATGCCATGGCTGCTCACTTCTCGGCCACTAGCAGCTCCGCCAACCACACTACTATCATGCAAGACACTATTAAAAACCACCCCCCCTACTCTCACAGACCCCCCCTCACAGGCATGTCATTCAACAAAATAATAAACATCTATGAACTACAAACATCCCTTAATAACAAAAATACAGCCGCAGCCACAGGCCCAGATAACATTAGTTACACTATTCTAAATCACCTTCCCCTTAAAATTCAAAAACTCCTTCTTCAACTATTCAACCAAATTTGGACTTCTGGCTCCCTCCCACACTCTTAGAAAACATCCCTAGTGGTACCGGTTCTTAAACCAGGCAAGCCCCCCAAAGACTCGAATTCCTATCGCCCCATTTCATTAACCTCCCATATTTGCAAAATAATGGAATCCATCATAAACAACAGACTAAAATTCCAAATTACATCCCAGAAACTACTTAATGAGGATCAGAGCGGTTTTATGTCTAATCGACAAACTTTAGACCACGTTTTACATTTAGAACATGATGTTAAGACAGCACTCGCCCAAAGACAATATACTGTGGCCATTTTCATCGACTTTAGTAAAGCATGGTTTGGCATCATGGCCTAATCCAAAAACTTAAAGCAAAAGCCATAGATGGTAGAATTTTAAACTTCATACACTCCTTCCTAACAGACAGAAATATCACAGTTAAAACCAACAACACCCTATCTGACCCACATACTTTAGACAAAACGGCACCCCACAGGGTAGTATAATTTCCCCAACACTATTCAACTTTATGATTGACGACATTTTCCCATCTAAAACTAAAAATATCACCACTGCAAAATTTGCTGATGACATTTCTTTCTGGACGTCGTCAACATCTCTAAATCAAATCCAAAACAGAATTCAACCTCTTCTGAAACATATAGAACTCTGGGCTACCCAGTGGGGATTCCAAATTAACACTAATAAAACCATCGGCTTACTCTTCAAAAATAGACATAAGCCAAATTATACACCCAAACTCACCCTTAATGATCAAAACATCTTATTCAAAAAGGAAGCTAAATTTCTGGGTATTACCTTTGACCAGCACCTAACATGGGCTCCCCATATTCATAATTTGGTCACATCTTGTCAAAAAGACCTAAATTTAATGAGAGCCATCAGCGGCACTGATTGGGGCACTGACAAACAAACATTACTTAATATATACAAATCATTAATTCAATCCAAGATTGACTATGCCGCTCCTGTCCTCAACTCCATATCAGAAACATTAAATAATAAACTAAACTCCATTCAATATAAAGCCCTTAAAACAGCCCTGGGTACCAGAACCGGTACAGCCCTGAACACCCTTCAGCTTCTATCAGGAACAACATCTATCCAACTCCGGCGTAATCAAACCATCCTTAACTACTGGGCTGGGGCCCAACAAAACCCCATCCTAAAACAAATTATTACAAAATACAACAATCTTAGACCTGCAACCCTTAAAAAATTCAAAAACAATCATACACTAGCCCCCTATCTTACACATCTATACAAACTTATTAAAACCCATAAGCTAGAAAACATCAAACACTTAGACCCCCCAAACATATTCATAAATGACAAAACCCCCCCCCCTGAAACAGATCTTTCACTCCATAAAACATTCACTTCACACCCTGACCCCAAAAATCTAGACAAAAAAGCAATCTCCATCAACTATATTAACCAAAACTGGCCCAACCACACCCATATATACACCGATGCATCTCAGACAAACAACGACATAACAGGACTAGGCATACAGATCACTCAACCTACACCAATCACCACAAATTTTCATTATACTAACTACACACATATCATCACAGCAGAACTACTGGCTATACAATGTGCATTCCACTACATTAAAATATCCACTGATTCAAACTTCCTTATTATCTCAGACTCATTAGGTGCATTAACCCAAATCTACAACAAAAAATCTAAATCAAGGCAAGATATAATAAACAACATCATAGACATCCACACAAAACTCCTAGAAACCAACAAAACAATAACTCTCCTATGGGCACCTGCACACACTGGCATAACAGGCAACCAATTAGCAGACACAGCAGCAAAACTAGCCACCACCCAACCATCACCAAGTATTAACTTCACAACCAGTAAGGCCGAGATAAAATCACTAATCAAAAGAAATACTATATCTCAAAATTTCAAATCAAATATTCAAAACTGTAAGTCAATATTGACAAAATCTCTTTTTAATAAGCCAGTCACAAAGTGTCGGAACTTCACAAAGTCTATTTTAGCAGATAAAATCATAAATAGAATATTAAACGGCCAAACTAATCTACACGAAACACTCCACAAACAAAACAGACACCCACACCCAACCTGCACCCACTGTAACATACCTGAAACCCTAGATCATATATTCAACTTCTGTCCACAATATAAACAACAACAAACACAACTATACAACTCTCTTCCCCCACAGCTCAAAAACAACATTCAACTGCTCCTTGACCCCTTTAACCATACCGCTAAATTCTCCCATATAGCTACTTTCCTTAAAACTACAAACCTAATAAGCAAACTTTAGAAAAATCCCAACAAATTACAGATTAACTACTATACCTATAACCCACACTTTTACAATCTCGGATCGGGATCCAAATTCTCAGCGCGGACTGACTTCTCCGACGTCCGCGCCTCAAAATTTCTATAGCGGATTGTCCTCAGTGGCGTCCGCGCACTGAACCCATAGCGCGGATTGTCTACTCCGACGTCCGCGCTTCAAAATCCACATTATATCACGCGCAACAACTTCGCCGATATCCATACTATAACAATAATGTCCGTCAACCCAGCCACCTACCCAAGCTCAGCTTCCACGCTCACGGCCAATACTCACCCCCCCCCTCTCCTGACTCCCTACCCCAGCCAGTAAGCCCAAACTTTTTATAATAGGTTTCTCCCCCCCCCCCCCCCCCCCCCCCCCACCGTCATTTTTTTTACTTTTATAGTTCATATTATTACTTAGCATATCAGCTTAACTGATTATATACTATTCTAAGTCTCTACACTAATTATCTCCCTTAGACTAGGTTTCTTACAGTTCTATATCTCTACTGCTACATCTTCTCACCCTTTACACCCCTTTACTATATTTCTTTCTTCTTCACCCCCCTAATTTACATTTTTTTGGGCCAGCCGATTACTTATGTATTCCCCACTATTATTTATTATTGTTAACCCGTCTGGCCCCGACTGCGAAATAGCCAACGGCTGAAGCGGTCGTAAAATCTCCATAATCATCATCACCATGTAGATAATCCTGGAGGTCAATAGAGAGGTAAATCCGCATGATATTTGTTGGTAAAACAAATGTCCTTGAATATTATTGACAGTCTCATATTTTGGCACAGGGGTCCATTTGAGATGAGTAAGCCAGTGGTGACATCAACCCAACACTCGCTTATTGACAGACCACCGTTAAATAGCTGGAATAGTGCTGAATGCGGCGTAAAACAACAAACAAACAAAACTAAAGGGAAATAAATCTTGAAAACTTATCGGATGAATCACCTTCGTTTTTGTACAGGGTGTATGAAACTTGTTTATCAATACATGACACTATTATACTGTCCAGGTTCATATGATTTACTTGTTAGTCAATACATAACACTATTATACTGACCCAGCAGGTTCATATGATTTACTTGTTAGTCAATACATAACACTATTATACTGGGGGGTGGACGGGTAACCTAGTGGTTAAAGCGTTCGCTTCCCGACATAGGTACAATGTGTGAAGCCCATTTCTGGTGTCCCCCGCCGTGAAATTGCTGGAATATTGCTAAAAGCGGCGTAAAACCATACTCACTCACTCACTCATAAGATTCACTTGTTAGTCAATACATAACACTATTATACTGACCTGGCAGGATCATATGATTCACTTGTTAGTCAATACATAACACTATTATACTGACCTGGCAGGTTCATATGATTTACTTGTTAGTCAATACATAACACTATTATACTGACCTGGCAGGTTCATATGATTTACTTGTTAGTCAATACATAACACTGTTATACTGACCTGGCAGGATCATATGATTTACGTGTAAGTCAATACATAACACTATTATACTGACCTGGCAGGATCATATGATTTACATGTAAGTCAATACATAACACTATTATACTGACCTGGCAGGTTCATATGATTTACTTGTTAGTCAATACATAACACTATTATACTGACCTGGCAGGATCATATGATTTACATGTAAGTCAATACATAACACTATTATACTGACCTGGCAGGATCATATGATTTACGTGTAAGTCAATACATAACACTATTATACTGACCTGGCAGGATCATATGATTTACATGTAAGTCAATACATAACACTATTATACTGACCTGGCAGGATCATATGATTTACATGTAAGTCAATACATAACACTATTATACTGACCTGGCAGGTTCATATGATTTACTTGTTAGTCAATACATTATTGTGGTATCTGAGATTTGTGTATGTACAAAGCAATTTACCTGAAACCTAACAAAAATAGACCTTCAAATGGAAACTATTAATGCAATTTTCCATTCGCGGCAAAAAACAAAAGCAAACCTGTGAAACCAAGTTTCTAGAAATTGGTTGCAGAAATAGTAACAAACAAACGCTTAACTAATTCATATCTCAACAAACTTTATTTAATAACAGTAGTAACAGTAGTTTAGTTATTTTGCATTTCTACTTGTGTCTCAGTGGGTAAGAAATACTTCTGCATAAGTTCGGGCAGGGTTCGATTCCAGACACGGGTACAAATATTTCACGTTGCTTACATCGCGGGCACAGCCCACTACTGTCAGTGGTCGCCAAAGTAGTTATGCAAACGATTTACATTGGTCAGGTGTTAACATGTCACCGTCAAACCAGTTGGGGTTGAGTGTTAAGACGTTAATGTCGTCGCCACAGAAAGTCAAATAAAATTCTGATATCGAACTGATAGAGTTGTGATGGGCTACCGGCAGCCTGCTCTCTCCTATCTGCTATGGATTGAGATGTAGGCTATCTACTTATTTATACGAGCTGTTTGTGAAAAAGGCAACCAGCCAAGATTGCCAATAAAGGCAATGCAACAACTCGCCATTGACTGCCTGATGCGTGTCAGCTCTGGATTTAGGGGTACGGCGCCATTGTTCCACATAATTATGGGTAAAACTATGCGGTACCACGCTCCTTCAAAGTCTGCAGGAAGCTCCTAACAGTACGCAGATGTCTTCCCAGCGAAACAGAAAGGTGCTCAATTGAAAATTTGTCGAACAACCTGACAAGTCCACACCATAACGTAGATGCCCGCGTTCCTCAGAAGGCGCTTTGGGGGTGGCGATGTCGTGTAGAAAGATTTAGACTGGAGTTTGAACGGATGACAAAAAGTTAAGAACGGCCATTCCCACAGAAACACCCCAAAGAATGACCCTTGTGCGTCCGAATCAGCTACTTACTGTACTCAACACAGAGCTTGACGTCCATCACGCCGCCTGAAAGCCCAAGAATGGATCACAGTTATGAAGGTGAGTGGTTCGAAGTCCGTTCAGGATCCTTTGCGTAGACACAAGACCTCTCAAACGTTCATTCCTTATCCGTATCTGACACAAAGCAGCGACAGTGCCTGTGACATCAGACGTGGTCTACCTGGTCTGGGGCGATCAGCTGTTGTGCACTCCCTTCCACAGATCATAAACGGTGCGTCCATGCAACCATCGCCCTTGCAACGTCGGCTACACACGTTCCTGTTTGCTACATGCCGACGGCACGTTCACGTTACACATTTGAGAAGTTTTACCTTGGAAGTGGTCGTGCCGATTATCGTTTCAATGTTTGTTTGTTAAAGTTAAAGCACCTTGAACTGTTTGGCATTTATAATTCTCAAGTTTCTAGTTTGAAGCAGTACATATATGTATGCAGGAATCAATCGGAACAATTGAAATAAGGATTGCAATAACCACGTGAAACATAACATATATTAGTTCATACATTGTTACTCGGTTTGTCCTACATTGTTACAGGGCGTGTCCTACATTGTCACTGGATGTGTCCTACATTGTTACTGGGTGTGTCCTACATTGTTACTGGATGTGTCCTACATTGTTACTGGGTGTGTCCTACATTGTTACTGGGTGTATCCTACATTGTTTCTGGGTGTGTCCTACATTGGTACTGGGTGGATCCTACATTGTTACTGGGTGTGTCCTACATTGTCACTGGATGTGTCCTACATTGTCTCTGGATGTGTCCTACATTGTTACTGGGTGTATTCTACATTGTCACTGGATGTGTCCTACATTGTCACTGGATGTGTCCTACATTGTCACTGGATGTGTCCTACATTGTCTCTGGATGTGTCCTACATTGTTACTGGATGTTTCCTACATTGTCACTGAATGTTTCATACATTGTTACTGGGTGTGTCCTACATTGTTACTGGGTGTATCCTACATTGTTTCTGGGTGTGTCCTACATTGGTACTGGGTGGATCCTACATTGTTACTGGGTGTGTCCTGTATTGTTACTGGATGTGTCCTACATTGTTACTGGGTGTGTCCTACATTGTTACTGTGTGTGTCCTACATTGTTACTTGGTGGATACTACATTGTTACTGGATGTGTCCTACATTGTTACTGGGTGTATCCTACATTGTTATTGGGTGTGTCCTACATTGCTACTGGGTGTGTCCTACATTGTCTCTGGATGTGTCCTACATTGTTACTGGGTGTATTCTACATTGTCACTGGATGTGTCCTATATTGTCACTGGATGTGTCCTACATTGTCACTGGATGTGTCCTACATTGTCTCTGGATGTGTCCTACATTGTTACTGGATGTTTCCTACATTGTCACTGAATGTTTCATACATTCTTACTGGATGTGTCCTACATTGTTACTGGATGTGTCCTACATTGTCACTGGATGTGTCCTACATTGTTACTGGATGTGTCCTACATTGTCACTGGATGTGTCCTACATTGTTACTGGATGTTTCCTACATTGTCACTGGATGTGTCCTACATTGTCTCTGGATGTGTCCTACATTGTTACTGGGTGTGTCCTACATTGCCACTGGATGTGTCCTACATTGTCACTGGATGTGTCCTACATTGTTACAGGGTGTGTCCTACATTGTTACTGGATGTGTCCTACATTGTTACTGGGTGTGTCCTACATTGTTACAGGGCGTGTCCTACATTGTTACTGGGTGTGTCCTACATTGTCACTGGATATGTCCTACATTGTCACTGGATGTGTCCTACATTGTTACAGGGCGTGTCCTACATTGTTACTGGATGTGTCCTACATTGTTACTGGGTGTGTCCTACATTGTCACTGGATGTGTCCTACATTGTTACTGGATGTTTCCTACATTGTCACTGGATGTGTCCTACATTGTTACAGGGCGTGTCCTACATTGTTACTGGATGTGTCCTACATTGTCACTGGATGCGTCCTACATTGTTACTGGATGTTTCTTACATTGTCACTGGATGTGTCCTACATTGTCTCTGGATGTGCCCTACATTGTTACTGGATGTGTCCTACATTGTCACTGGATGCGTCCTACATTGTTACTGGATGTTTCCTACATTGTCACTGGGTGTGTCCTACATTGTTACAGGATGTGCCCTACATTGTTACTGGATGTGTCCTACATTGTTACTGGATGTATCCTACATTGTTACTGGATGTATCCTACCTTGTTACTGGATGTATCCTACATTGTTACTGGATGTGTCCTACATTGTTACTGGATGTGTCCTACATTGTTACTGGATGTGTCCTACATTGTCACTGGATGTGTCCTACATTGTTACTGAGTGTGCCCTACATTGTTACTGGGTGTGTCCTACATTGCCTCTGGATGTGTCCTACATTGTTACTGGATGTATCCTACCTTGTTACTGGATGTATCCTACATTGTTACTGGATGTGTCCTACATTGTTACTGGATGTGTCCTACATTGTTACTGGATGTGTCCTACATTGTCACTGGATGTGTCCTACATTGTTACTGAGTGTGCCCTACATTGTTACTGGGTGTGTCCTACATTGCCTCTGGATGTGTCCTACATTGTTACCGGAAGTGTCCTACATTGTTACTGGATGTTTCCTACATTGTCACTGGATGTGTCCTACATTGTTACTGGATGTGTCCTATATTGTTACTGGATGTATCCTACATTGTTACTGGATGTGTACTACATTGTTACTGGATGTGTCCTACATTGTCACTGGATGTGTCCTACATTGTCACTGGATGTGTCCTACATTGTAACTGGATGTTTCCTGCATTGTCACTGGATGTGTCCTACATTGTTACTGGATGTGTCCTACATTGTTACTGGATGTGTCCTACATTGTTACTGGATGTGTCCTACATTGTTACTGGATGTGTCCTACATTGTTACTGGATGTGTCCTACATTGTCTCTGGATGTGTCCTACATTGTTACTGGATGTTTCCTACATTGTCACTGGATGTGTCCTACATTGTTACTGGGTGTGTCCTACATTGCCTCTGGATGTGTCCTACATTGTTACTGGATGTGTCCTATATTGTTACTGGATGTATCCTACATTGTTACTGGATGTGTCCTACATTGTTACTGGGTGTATCCTACATTGCAACTGGATGTGTCCTACATTGTTACTGGATGTTTCCTACATTGTCACTGGATATGTCCTACATTGTTACTGGATGTGTCCTACATTGTTACTGGGTGTGTCCTACATTGTTACTGGGTGTATCCTACATTGTGACAGGATGTGCCCTACATTGTCACTGGGTGTGTCCTACATTGTCACTGGGTGTGTCCTACATTGTCAATGGGTGTGTCCTACATTGTTACTGGGTGTGTCCTACATTGTGACAGGATGTGCCCTACATTGTCGCTGGGTGTGTCCTACATTGTCACTGGGTGTGTCCTACATTGTTACTGGATGTGCCCTACATTGTTACTGGGTGTATCCTACATTGTTACTGGATGTATCCTACATTGTTACTGGATGTGTCCTACATTGTAACTGGATGTATCCTACATTGTTACTGGGTGTGTCCTACATTGTTACTGGATGTATCCTACATTGTTACTGGATGTATCCTACATTGTCACTGGATGTGTCCTACATTGTTACTGGATGTATCCTACATTCTTACTGGATGTATCCTACATTGTTACTTGGTGTGTCCTACATTGTTACTGGATGTATCCTACATTGTCACTGGATGTATCCTACATTGTTACTGGATGTATCCTACATTGTTACTGGGTGTGTCCTACATTGTTACTGGATGTGTCCTATATTGTTACTGGATGTGTCCTACATTGTCACTTGGTGTGTCCTACATTGTTACTGGATGTATCCTACATTGTTACTGGATGTATCCTACATTGTTACTGGATGTGTCCTACATTGTTACTGGATGTATCCTACATTGTCACTGGATGTATCCTACATTGTAACTGGATGTATCCTACATTGTTACTGGGTGTGTCCTACATTGTTACTGGATGTATCCTACATTGTTACTGGATGTATCCTACATTGTCACTGGATGTGTCCTACATTGTTACTGGATGTATCCTACATTGTTACTGGATGTATCCTACATTGTTACTGGGTGTGTCCTACATTGTTACTGGATGTATCCTACATTGTCACTGGATGTATCCTACATTGTCACTGGATGTATCCTACATTGTTACTGGGTGTGTCCTACATTGTTACTGGATGTGTCCTACGTTGTTACTGGATGTATCCTACATTGTCACTGGATGTGTCCTACATTGTTACTGGATGTATCCTACATTGTTACTGGATGTATCCTACATTGTTAGTGGATGTGTCCTATATTGTTACTGGATGTGTCCTACATTGTCACTTGGTGTGTCCTACATTGTTACTGGATGTATCCTACATTGTTACTGGATGTTTCCTACATTGTTACTGGATGTGTCCTACATTGTCTCTGGATGTGTCCTACATTGTTACTGGATGTTTCCTACATTGTCACTGGATGTGTCCTACATTGTTACTGGGTGTGTCCTACATTGCCTCTGGATGTGTCCTACATTGTTACTGGATGTGTCCTATATTGTTACTGGATGTATCCTACATTGTTACTGGATGTGTCCTACATTGTTACTGGGTGTATCCTACATTGTAACTGGATGTGTCCTACATTGTTACTGGATGTGTCCTACATTGTCACTGGATATGTCCTACATTGTTACTGGATGTGTCCTACATTGTTACTGGGTGTGTCCTACATTGTTACTGGGTGTATCCTACATTGTGACAGGATGTGCCCTACATTGTCACTGGGTGTGTCCTACATTGTCACTGGGTGTGTCCTACATTGTCAATGGGTGTGTCCTACATTGTTACTGGGTGTGTCCTACATTGTGACAGGATGTGCCCTACATTGTCGCTGGGTGTGTCCTACATTGTCACTGGGTGTGTCCTACATTGTTACTGGATGTGCCCTACATTGTTACTGGGTGTATCCTACATTGTTACTGGATGTATCCTACATTGTTACTGGATGTGTCCTACATTGTTACTGGATGTGTCCTACATTGTTACTGGATGTTTCCTACATTGTCACTGGATGTGTCCTACATTGTTACTGTGTGTGTCCTACATTGTTACTGTGTGTGTCCTACATTGTTACTGGATGTGTCCTACATTGTTACTGGATGTTTCCTACATTGTCACTGGATATGTCCTACATTGTTACTGGATGTGTCCTACATTGTTACTGGGTGTGTCCTACATTGTTACTGGGTGTATCCTACATTGTGACAGGATGTGCCCTACATTGTCACTGGGTGTGTCCTACATTGTCACTGGGTGTGTCCTACATTGTCAATGGGTGTGTCCTACATTGTTACTGGGTGTGTCCTACATTGTGACAGGATGTGCCCTACATTGTCGCTGGGTGTGTCCTACATTGTCACTGGGTGTGTCCTACATTGTTACTGGATGTGCCCTACATTGTTACTGGGTGTATCCTACATTGTTACTGGATGTATCCTACATTGTTACTGGATGTGTCCTACATTGTAACTGGATGTATCCTACATTGTTACTGGGTGTGTCCTACATTGTTACTGGATGTATCCTACATTGTTACTGGATGTATCCTACATTGTCACTGGATGTGTCCTACATTGTTACTGGATGTATCCTACATTCTTACTGGATGTATCCTACATTGTTACTTGGTGTGTCCTACATTGTTACTGGATGTATCCTACATTGTCACTGGATGTATCCTACATTGTTACTGGATGTATCCTACATTGTTACTGGGTGTGTCCTACATTGTTACTGGATGTGTCCTATATTGTTACTGGATGTGTCCTACATTGTCACTTGGTGTGTCCTACATTGTTACTGGATGTATCCTACATTGTTACTGGATGTATCCTACATTGTTACTGGATGTGTCCTACATTGTTACTGGATGTATCCTACATTGTCACTGGATGTATCCTACATTGTAACTGGATGTATCCTACATTGTTACTGGGTGTGTCCTACATTGTTACTGGATGTATCCTACATTGTTACTGGATGTATCCTACATTGTCACTGGATGTGTCCTACATTGTTACTGGATGTATCCTACATTGTTACTGGATGTATCCTACATTGTTACTGGGTGTGTCCTACATTGTTACTGGATGTATCCTACATTGTCACTGGATGTATCCTACATTGTCACTGGATGTATCCTACATTGTTACTGGGTGTGTCCTACATTGTTACTGGATGTGTCCTACATTGTTACTGGATGTATCCTACATTGTCACTGGATGTGTCCTACATTGTTACTGGATGTATCCTACATTGTTACTGGATGTATCCTACATTGTTAGTGGATGTGTCCTATATTGTTACTGGATGTGTCCTACATTGTCACTTGGTGTGTCCTACATTGTTACTGGATGTATCCTACATTGTTACTGGATGTTTCCTACATTGTTACTGGATGTGTCCTACATTGTCTCTGGATGTGTCCTACATTGTTACTGGATGTTTCCTACATTGTCACTGGATGTGTCCTACATTGTTACTGGGTGTGTCCTACATTGCCTCTGGATGTGTCCTACATTGTTACTGGATGTGTCCTATATTGTTACTGGATGTATCCTACATTGTTACTGGATGTGTCCTACATTGTTACTGGGTGTATCCTACATTGTAACTGGATGTGTCCTACATTGTTACTGGATGTGTCCTACATTGTCACTGGATATGTCCTACATTGTTACTGGATGTGTCCTACATTGTTACTGGGTGTGTCCTACATTGTTACTGGGTGTATCCTACATTGTGACAGGATGTGCCCTACATTGTCACTGGGTGTGTCCTACATTGTCACTGGGTGTGTCCTACATTGTCAATGGGTGTGTCCTACATTGTTACTGGGTGTGTCCTACATTGTGACAGGATGTGCCCTACATTGTCGCTGGGTGTGTCCTACATTGTCACTGGGTGTGTCCTACATTGTTACTGGATGTGCCCTACATTGTTACTGGGTGTATCCTACATTGTTACTGGATGTATCCTACATTGTTACTGGATGTGTCCTACATTGTTACTGGATGTGTCCTACATTGTTACTGGATGTTTCCTACATTGTCACTGGATGTGTCCTACATTGTTACTGTGTGTGTCCTACATTGTTACTGTGTGTGTCCTACATTGTTACTGGATGTGTCCTACATTGTTACTGGATGTTTCCTACATTGTCACTGGATATGTCCTACATTGTTACTGGATGTGTCCTACATTGTTACTGGGTGTGTCCTACATTGTTACTGGGTGTATCCTACATTGTGACAGGATGTGCCCTACATTGTCACTGGGTGTGTCCTACATTGTCACTGGGTGTGTCCTACATTGTCAATGGGTGTGTCCTACATTGTTACTGGGTGTGTCCTACATTGTGACAGGATGTGCCCTACATTGTCGCTGGGTGTGTCCTACATTGTCACTGGGTGTGTCCTACATTGTTACTGGATGTGTCCTACATTGTTACTGTGTGTCCTACATTGTTACTGTGTGTGTCCTACATTGTTACTGGATGTGTCCTACATTGTTACTGGATGTATCCTACATTGTTACTGTGTGTGTCCTACATTGTTACTGGGTGTGTCCTACATTGTTACTGTGTGTGTCCTACATTGTTACTGTGTGTGTCCTACATTGTTACTGTGTGTGTCCTACATTGTTACTGGATGTGTCCTACATTGTTACTGGATGTGTCCTACATTGTTACTGTGTGTGTCCTACATTGTTACTGTGTGTGTCCTACATTGTTACTGTGTGTGTCCTACATTGTTACTGTGTGTGTCCTACATTGTTACTGGATGTGTCCTACATTGTTACTGGATGTATCCTACATTGTTACTGTGTGTGTCCTACATTGTTACTGGATGTGTCCTACATTGTTACTGGATGTGTCCTACATTGTTACTGTGTGTGTCCTACATTGTTACTGTGTGTGTCCTACATTGTTACTGGATGTGTCCTACATTGTTACTGGATGTGTCCTACATTGTTACTGGATGTGTCCTACATTGTTACTGTGTGTGTCCTACATTGTTACTGTGTGTGTCCTACATTGTTACTGTGTGTGTCCTACATTGTTACTGTGTGTGTCCTACATTGTTACTGTGTGTGTCCTACATTGTTACTGTGTGTATCCTACATTGTTACTGTGTGTATCCTACATTGTTACTGTGTGTATCCTACATTGTTACTGTGTGTATCCTACATTGTTACTGTGTGTATCCTACATTGTTACTGTGTGTGTCCTACATTGTTACTGTGTGTGTCCTACATTGTTACTGTGTGTGTCCTACATTGTTACTGGATGTGTCCTACATTGTTACTGTGTGTGTCCTACATTGTTACTGGATGTGTCCTACATTGTTACTGTGTGTCCTACATTGTTACTGGATGTGTCCTACATTGTTACTGTGTGTGTCCTACATTGTTACTGGATGTGTCCTACATTGTCACTGGATGTATCCTACATTGTTACTGGATGTGTCCTACATTGTTACTGTGTGTGTCCTACATTGTTACTGTGTGTGTCCTACATTGTTACTGTGTGTCCTACATTGTTACTGTGTGTGTCCTACATTGTTACTGTGTGTGTCCTACATTGTTACTGTGTGTCCTACATTGTTACTGGATGTGTCCTACATTGTCACTGGATGTGTCCTACATTGTTACTGGATGTGTCCTACATTGTCACTGGATGTGTCCTACATTGTTACTGGATGTGTCCTACATTTTTACTGGATGTGTCCTACATTGTTACTGGATGTGTCCTACATTGTTACTGGATGTGTCCTACATTGTTACTGTGTGTGTCCTACATTGTTACTGGATGTGTCCTACATTGTTACTGGATGTGTCCTACATTGTTACTGGATGTGTCCTACATTGTTACTGGATGTGTCCTACATTGTTACTGGATGTGTCCTACATTGTGACAGGATGTGTCCTACATTGTTACTGGGTGGTTACTGTGTGTGTCCTACATTGTGACAGGATGTGTCCTACATTGTTACTGGGTGGTTACTGGATGTGTCCTACATTGTGACAGGATGTGTCCTACATTGTTACTGGGTGGTTACTGTGTGTGTCCTACATTGTGACAGGATGTGTCCTACATTGTTACTGGGTGGTTACTGGATGTGTCCTACATTGTGACAGGATGTGTCCTACATTGTTACTGGGTGGTTACTGGATGTGTCCTACATTGTTACTGAATGTGTCCTACATTGTTACTGGATGTGTCCTACATTGTTACTGTGTGTGTCCTACATTGTTACTGGGTGTATCCTACATTGTGACAGGATTTGCCCTACATTGTCACTGGGTGTGCCCTACATTGTCACTGGGTGTGTCCTACATTGTCACTGGGTGTGTCCTACATTGTCACAGGATGTGCCCTACATTGTCACTGGGTTGTCCTACATTGTCACAGGATGTGCCCTACATTGTCACTGGGTTGTCCTACATTGTGACTGGGTGTGTCCTACATTGTCACTGGGTGTGTCTTACATTGTTACTGGGTTTGTCCTTCCTTGTCACTGGTTGTGTCCTACACACACACACACACACACACACACACACACACACACACACACACACACACACACACACACACAAACACAAACACAAAAACACTAAACAATACTCTCAGAGCGTCTCAGAGTATCAACATCGAATTCAAGTAGGACCTCACGGGCATGGAGGAATTGTATGGTCCACGTGCAAAGTGTTTGGTTGGTTGGGGAGTCATTGTTCACAGCAGATCCTTCTTCTGACGGCGATCATAACATTTATATTTCATGAAGCCCTTCTTTGTCAGGGTAGTATATAATGTGATAGGAAAAAAACAGTATGCAAACGCTAAGTCGTTTTATTTTGACAGGTCATCATCAGCTTTCAAATATATTGATTCGCCAGCAACAATGATTCTTCTAAGGAATCCCTCACAATATCGGTCATTCTTTAAACTGCCACTAAGACCGGAACTCTGTTGACAGCCAGTGTACAGTTCTGCACCACCTGATATTGACCAGGGGCTTGACACCACCTGATGGCCGTATTGACCAGGGGCTTGACACCACCTGATGGCCGTATTGAACAGGGGCTTGACACCACCTGCATGCCGTATTCAACACGGGCTTGACACCACCTGATGGCCGTATTGAACAGGGGCTTGACACCACCTGAAGGGCGTATTGAACAGGGCCTTGACACCACCTGCATGCCGTATTCAACAGGGGCTTGACACCACCTGATGGCCGTATTGAACAGGGGCTTGACACCACCTGATGGCCGTATTGAACAGGGGCTTGACACCACCTGAAGGGCGTATTGAACAGGGCCTTGACACCACCTGCATGCCGTATTCAACAGGGGCTTGACACCACCTGAAGGTCGTATTGAACAGGGGCTTGACACCACCTGATGGCCGTATTGAACAGGGGCTTGACACCACCTGATGGCCGTATGGAACAGGGGCTTGACACCACATGAAGGCCGTATTGACCACGGGCTTGACACCACCTGATGGCCGTATTGAACAGGGGCTTGACACCACCTGATGGCCGTATTGAACAGGGGCTTGACATCACCTGATGGCCGTATTGAACAGGGGCTTGACACCACATGAAGGCCGTATTGACCACGGGCTTGACACCACCTGGTGGCCGTATTGAACATGGGCTTAACATCACCTGATGGCCGTTTTGAACAGGGGCTTGACACCACATGAAGGCCGTATTGACCACGGGCTTGACAACACCTGGTGGCCGTATTGAACAGGGGCTTGACATCACCTGATGGCCGTATTGAACAGGGGCTTGACACCACCTGATGGCCGTATTGAACAGGGGCTTGACACCGCCTGCATGCCGTATTGAACAGGGGCTTGACGCCATCTTAGTTTTAACCTGTTTTTCAATCGCCTTTTGACAAATAAAGAGAAGTGCAAAGCAGACCCGTCTCTGCGTGTATGCTGGTAGGATGACATTACATGTTTTACGGGGTGGCCTAGACCTGGGTTAACTGGCAACTTCAGTCATATCAAGTAAATCCACGTTATCCGTAAAATGTAAACACTTTAATATATCAAGCAATAGGCGCACACCTAAATTACATCATGGCGATGTCTCACACTTGGCATTAGTTACAACATGTAGTTCTAGACAAAATATCAACACCAGCCAAATTGTCTGGCACCAACAGTTTCGATATGTCGTCCTCCTTTAGCTCTTCCGACGTAACATGAGAGAATTACTTTTACAATCGCATCAAAACCAACTTAGTTAATGTATACTGGACATTTAGAACCTCAGGGAATGATCAGTCTCAGAAATAAGCCGACACAAATTCTGCAGGGTGAAAACGACAAAATAGTGATGAAAATTACATGAATGGATCACCGAAAACAGTGCTGACACCAGGTGTTCTTGCCAAGAGTAGGCAGGTCGTGACAAGAGTAGGCAGGTCGCGACAAGAGTAGGCAGGTCGTGACAAGAGTAGGCAGGTCGTGACAAGAGTAGGCAGGTCGTGACAAGAGTAGGCAGGTCCTGCTCACTGGAAGCACCTGCCACTTACATCATTTCAATTAAAAAGTAATTGTCTGTCTGCTGCCTGACGCCGTACCCAGCAACACCAATAATCTCATCCAGCAAGGAACACGCACCATCAACTGCGCATGCGTGTGAGGACCACGTGGCTTAAAGTGAGTTTATGTACAGTGAGTGTGACGTCGTGGCATGTATACACAGTATGTACAGTGTCTATGTACAAGACTCGGACACAGGTCTGTCGTTCACTCCAGCCTCATTCTGACAGCGATATCTTCCTCCCGGAAGCCGCGGACGTGGCAGCGACATCTATCGTGGTGTACTGTGTAGATGGCGCTGCTCTCCGGACATCAGCATCCGGGTTCTGCTGCTGCACCTCCACCTCGATGTAGTTGAGAGTCTTTGTCTGAAACAGCAACAAACTCAAACAACAACAGACTCAAACAACAACAGACGGAAACAACAACAGACGGAAACAACAACAGACGGAAACAACAATAGACTGAAACAGCAACAGACGGAAACAACAATAGACTCAAACAACAATAAACTCAAACAACAACAGACGGAAACAACAACAGACTCAAACAGCAACAGACTCAAACAACAACAGACTCAAACAACAACAGACTCAAACAACAATAGACGGAAACAACAATAGACGGAAACAACAATAAACTCAAACAACAATAGACTCAAACAACAGACTCAAACAACATAATCAAACAACAATAGACACAAACAATAATAGACTCAAACAACAAATAGACACAAACAACAATTGACTTAAACAACAATAGACTCAAACAACAGATTCAAACAAGCAACAGACAGACTGACACTACAAACAACAGACTCAAACAACAACAGACACAAACAACAATAGACACAAACAACAGATTCAGGCCTGAAACTTGGTGAGATGGTTGGGTTGGGTTATAACATATTTGTTGATGACATTTTGATCGGAATTCAAATGTGGCTGCCAGTGGCCATATTGGAAAAAAACAAAGTGCAAACTACGCATAGAGCCATTGCTGTAGGATTGGCTGTCCTTACGAGAACTATCGGCCTACCTTGGGCGCCGCCTACCTCTGGCTTTGCTGTAATCTCTGACACCATGGTTGGACCGGAAGCGTCATCATCAATCTCGATTTCGTCATACTCTCGCGGCCGCCTCTTTGGTGGTGTTTGGTTGGGCTTGAGATCTTCCTCTTTCACCTCGTCGTACGGGTGAGTCCGCGGCGTCTTAGCTACAACAGACAACAGGCCAGGTAACAATTACAGGTAGCAATCACAGGTAACAATTTCAGGTAACAATTACAGGTAACAATTACAGGTAACAATTACAGGTAACGTGAGATGCGAGTCGAGTTCCTTTGTTGTTAAACGCCGCACTAAGATGATCCAAGTTCCGACCTCTGATGCGCACGTACAATCTCTGTAAGGGGGTCAGTGTGCACACAGGTCGGTGCCCATCGCTTTGAGGTAAATGTTCTACTCAGAACCAGTCAAAGTATATCCACAACTGAAAGGCCGGATGTTGCACTATCAACAAGCTGTGGGAGAGAGCTCAGCTATTCTTATATGGTAAACTCTAGAGTTCTTTAACTTCTTGCGAGTAGTGTATATTGCACAGTAAACTACGGATATAACGAACACGCTTATAATGAACTGGCGGATATAGCGAACTTACTTTTTAGTCCCGACTATTTGCTGTAGTTATGCTGTTTTTATGCTTATAACGAACTACGGTTATAACGAATTAAAAATAGTAGTCCCTTTGAGTTCGTTATAACCGTAGCTTATTGTTATGTCAATGTTAGCAAGAGGATTCGGCACAGTTGTGTCACACTGATAGAGTAAGTGAGTATTGTTTTACGCCGCTTTTAGCAATATTCCAGCAATATAACGACGGGGGATACCAGAAATGAGCTTCACACATTGTACCCATGTCGGGAATCGAACCCGGGCCTTCGTCGTGACGAGCGAACGCTTCAGCCACCAGGCTATTGTCCCGCCACATTGAGTGAGTGAGTGAGTGAGTGTTCTACGCCGCTTTTAGCAATACTCCAGCAATATCAAGGCGGGTGACACCAGAAATGAACCCCGCCAGATTTATAAAAACCTGTACAAATAACACTCAATGCATAGTATGAGATCCGTGAAGATCCGGGGTAGAGTAGGTCTTCAGCAACCCATGCTTGCCCTAAAAGGCGACTATGCTTGTTGTAGGAGGCGACTAACGGGATCGGGTGGTCAGGCTCGCTGACTTGGTTCATGCATGTCATCGTATCCCAATTACGTTGAACGATGCTCATGATATCAATCACTGGTCACTGGATTGCCTGGTCCAGACTCGATTATTTACAGACCGCCGTCATATAGCTAGAATATTGCTTTGTGCGTCGTAAACACCAAAAAAAACAAATAAACAAACAAAACACAGTATGACCACTTTAGAAGAAGAAGAAGAAGAAGTATTATCTTTATGATAATGTCATAGCGACTGATTTACGACATCCATTGTCTGAAGAACATTTGATTGCAAAGGCTCATTACCCTGGAGCAATGACATCTATATGCCTTGAAACATTTAATTGCTGTTATTTATTAGATGCTAATCCTATTTGTAAATCCCCATTTTTGTGTACATCGACCGTCTGCCATCCTGAACAGGATGTGCAAGTATGTCACTGATGATTTACTGTTTACATTTATATTTATTATTTACTAAATGTCAGGTGACCTTGGCTATATAAGCCTTGGTCCAGAGAGGAGAAAGGAAAAAAAGAAAGGTCTTACCCTTAGCCTAGCTAGGGTTAGGCTGGGTGCTCCGGGGCACCTAGACAACAACCACTACCACCATGTGCTGACCTGGCACATAGTGTCTTCTGTATGTATATATCTACATGTATGAAGTAAAACTGAGTATACCGCAACCATCGTCACCAAGTTGTCACTTCCTACAGGAACCATACGTGGGCCCCTTGCATATACGAGTATGCAAATTGTACATTAATCAACGTCGGACCCACACGCGTTGTTAATTAGCATGAAAGTTGTGAGAATAATCTGTTAGATTTCATGTCCCGTTATTTATCATGCCAGGAAGTAGGCCTCGGGAGACACGTGAAACTGAATCTAGGCAGCTGCGGGAGTTGCAGCAGTTGCGGAAGTTCACGTGCCGTATTCCTGCCTGCACGTGAACGATGTATCAATGATTGCTACTACAAAACACAAGTATTTCGACAAGAGGAACAAACAACGGCTTGTCTCTCCCTGCAGGGGTTTGAGAGAGTTTTAAGTACGACCGTTTATCTCTTAGTGCCATTATGCCAAGCATGTTAAATACATACAACATATGTCAACCTCTTTAAAGGGATCTACATTCACTAATTATTCTGTTTATCTATTTCATTTTATCCACTGACATAGTTAATAGATTTTATCCATCTTGATTTGATTGCTGGGGGACTTGATTCCTTGTTCGTGTATTTTTATATTTTTATATCTGATCACATTATTGTCATAACGTTCCGGATATTTCAATAACACTTGTTCTATTATTAGTCCTCATACGGTCAGGACGAAATTCACGAAGCTGTTTATAAGATCTCCTATTTCATATGATATAAATATTTTCTGTTATTTTGTTTTTATTTCAACTGATTTGAAACATTCCCCACGTTTATACTTTCTCAGTAAATGTAGTAAATAATGTTTGAAGTAATATTTAATCGTCCATTGTACACCCTGAATACACGTATCGCCCCATCTGGGTTTATTGTACATTCCTGGTGTCCCCTGGCGTGGTATTGCTGGAATATTGCTAAAAGCGGCGTCAAACCATACTCACTCACTCACTCACTTTCATCTTCAGTAAAACGAGAGACGGGAGTGCACGTGCAACGTGACGATCTCAAGTTCGCCAAGCGTCAAGCTTCTTACGACACAGAGCAGGTGACGTCACACAGTACACAGAAGTTGACTAACGATATGTTTTCGACACAACCTCGGCAGCATTTGAACAGTTTATTTGGGAAATACGTTATTTGCCTGTCCGCTAACTCGAGTTCTGTTATGTTATCAATCAGTCAATGGGGACCCGAGTTTCAGGCAATCTTCAGGGAATTGCGGTGCGTTGGCTTCACTCGGAAACGTCCATGTGCTTCCCGCGGCGACGCCATGGTAGTCACACCTGAGAGACGCCATCCTAGGCACACCTGAGAGACGCCATCCTATGCATACCTGAGAGACGCCATGCTAGTCACACCTGAGAGACGCCATCCTAGTCACACCTGAGAGACGCCATCCTAGGCATACCTGAGAGACGCCATCCTAGGCATACCTGAGAGACGCCATCCTAGGCATACCTGAGAGACGCCATCCTAGTTACACCTGAGAGACGCCATGCTAGTCACACCTTAGAGACGCCATCCTAGTTACACCTGAGAGACGCCATCCTAGGCATACCTGAGAGACGCCATCCTAGTTACACCTGAGAGACGCCATGCTAGTCACACCTGAGAGACGCCATGCTAGTTACACCTGAGAGACGCCATGCTAGTCACACCTGAGAGACGCCATGCTAGTTACACCTGAGGGACGCCATCCTAGTCACACCTGAGAGACGCCATCCTAGTCACACCTGAGAGATGCCATGCTAGTCACACCTGAGAACGCCATGCTAGTCACACCTGAGAGACGCCATGCTAGTCACACCTGAGAAACGCCATGCTAGTCACACCTGAGAGACGCCATGCTAGTCACACCTGAGAGACGCCATGCTAGTCACACCTGAGGGACGCCATGCTAGTTACACCTGAGAGATGCCATGCTAGTCACACCTGAGAGACGCCATGCTAGTCACACCTGAGAGATGCCATGCTAGTCACACCTGAGAGACGCCATGCTAGTTACACCTCAGAAACGCCATGCTAGTCACACCTGAGAGACGCCCTGCTAGTTACACCTGAGAAACGCCATGCTAGTCACACCTGAGAGACGCCATTCTAGTCACACCTGAGTCACCAATGTAACGTGACGTGACAACTTCGAAAAAGAAACGGAAGAGGCCTGGTGTAAATGGAGTGGAGAGATCGTCCGGGAATATCTCTGTTAACGTTGATGTAGTTGTTGTAGTTGTTGTTGCAAGGTAGCGGTCTTCCTGATCCAGATACATCACAACCATGAGACATGCATGACAGGTGGCGGGCAGTGCTACAGTCTTACATCAATGTACCTCTACACACGAACCGGAAGACAAAGTATGCCTTAAACATGCGTACTGACGGAGAAACAGACATTTGACACAAGTACTGGCGGAGAGACAGACAGATTCGACACACATACTTACGGAGAGACAGACATTTGACACACATACTGACGGAGAGACAGACATTTGACACGCGTACTGACGGAGAGACAGACATTTGACACGCGTACTGACGGAGAGACAGACACATTTGACACACGTACTGACGGAGAGACAGATACAATTGACAAACGTACTGACGGAGAGACAGACACATTTGACACACGTACTGACGGAGAGACAGACACATTTGACAAACGTACTGACGGAGAGACAGACATTTGACACGCGTACTGACGGAGAGACAGATACATTTGTCACACGTACTGACGGAGAGACAGATACATTTGTCACACGTACTGACGGAGAGACAGATACATTTGTCACACGTACTGACGGAGAGACAGATACATTTGACACACGTACTGACGGAGAGACAGACACATTTGACATGCGTACTGACGGAGAGACAGATACATTTGACACAAGTACTGACGGAGAGACAGATACATTTGACAAACGTACTGACGGAGAGACACACACATTTGACACAAGTACTGACGGGGGGACTTACTGATGAGACTAGTGCACTGACACGCTCCGTCTAGCGCAGCTCGGCACTGACTTCCGTTAGTCCCTGTTCTTTGTATATCGAGGTGATATTTACTTGTAGTCACTAGCATAAATAACAGAGTGACACAGTTGTGAATACTGCAGGGGACGCACAAACCCGCCAGCCCCGTCAACTCCACACACTGGCCTCTCAAGAGAGAGTTGTACACGCAGTGTAGCAGAGTTGCTCATTTCCATCAGAATCGGTCTTCACCAACCCATGCTTGTCGTAAAAGGCGACTAACGGGATCAGGTGGTCAGGCTCGCTGACTTGGTTGATGCATGTCATCGTATCCCAAATGCGTGGATCGATGCTCATGATGTCAATCACTGAATTGTCTGGTCTACACTCGATTATTTACAGACCGACATATAGCTGGAATATTGCTGAGTGCGGCGTAAAACAACAAACCAACCAACCATTTCCATCAGATACAAAGTTTATACACTTGGTTTATAAAGAACATATTCCCAGCACTTGGTTTATAAACAACGTATTCAAAGAACTTGGTTTACAAACTACATATACCCAACACATGGTTAACAAACAATACTGACTGCCAAAAGAAATTCAACTATAGAAACATATAGAGAAGTATGAACGTTAAGATGAGATGTGTCCAATGTGTACAGCGTAATGACAAAACTAACAATCAGTCAAGTGTTACCCAAGAGTGCCTCTATTCTTATCACGATATGCTGCAAAGATTTCCAAAGTTTACACGCTAATCCTGCACGAGACATATGTTGCATGTCGAGCCATGGATCTATGACATCACATGTGATGCGTTCATGAGCATCGGTTCACACAACATACCAGTATGTGCATCAAACCAATCTAATATCTCTTGAATATGAGTCAGACTTCATATATTAACCAACATGTATGGTATTCGCGTATCTCTTGGTGGTGAGTTTACATAGCCTCAACACCTGGTTTACAAACTGTATATTCACAGCACCAGGATTACAAACTACAAATTCCCGGCACTTTTCCACCACAATTACTCCTACCTTTCTTTTTCCGGAAACACGCGAGGAGCGACGTAGTAATTTTCCTGGGCATGGTCACTAGGTCCACCCTACTGGAGGTGTGCGGTCAGTGTGAGGTCCGGCCACTCTCACAGTGGTCACTTCCGGGTCTCGTGCCACGTGCCGTGTTCCCAGCCCGCGGGCGGTGATCAATATCCCAGGTATGTACAACACCGAGGTGTCAGTCACACTTCCTGACGTGACGTCATCGCCCCGGGATGTATACGGTATATTCACCTACATACGTCACTTGTCTGTAGATAACACTGTGCGGCAGTGATCCAAACACGGTTCACAAGTTTGTCAATACAATAATAAACTCATTGTGTATCGACTTGTTCACCCACCCTCCCTCCACCCATCCTCCACCTTACCCGGCTGCTCGACGTCACGTCACGTCACGTCACGTCACAAGTTGCTGGTGTGTGGGGTAGTATGCTCTGCGTGTGTCGATATGACATGATGCACAAGTTCCAGACGGACATATAGTATGTGTTAGGTTTTGTTTAACGCTGCAACCATCTTCTTGTTTGGTTTTCTTACGCCACACTCAGCACAATTCCAACTATATGACGGCGGTTTGTAAATAATCGAGCCTTGACCAGCCAATCTAGTGGTTGACATCATGAGCATCAATCTACGCAATTGGGATACGATGACATGTTTCAACCAAGACAGCGAGCCTGACCTCCGGATCACATTGGACGCCTCCTATGACACGCATGGGTTGGTGAAGACCTATTTTAACCCGGATCTTCACGGGTGCGCCGCAGTCTGGGTCAGACAAACCAAGGATTGATATTATGAGCTAATACATATGCCGCTGGGGTACGTTGATACGTCATCAACCAAGTCACCGAGTCTGACAGGTCCGACCCCTTCAGTCGCTTCTCCCCACTGGGAAACCCGGAAACAAAACAGTGCATGTGTTTTAGGAAGATGACAGATGCACAGAGAAATGCATGTGTGATAGAATATTTATCCGAATAGGTGATACAGCACGTGGTTCCTGTGGGGGGGGGGGGGGGGGGGGCGAGATGATACATGGTCCATAGGAGATCGGAGACACAGTGCAATTTTCCGATACACAGATAATCTCACCAAGTGTCTTTTAATATCACTTAATTCAACATGACTAGATACATGAGTTCTTTCAGTGGCATTTAGAAGTTGGTGTGATGAAGTAAGACAAGTTCTATGAATGAACAACTTCTTTATTACCATTAGTGCGACGTTTCAGTGTAGATCCTAACACCTTTATGAAGCAAGTGATGCTTGATAAAGGTCACTTGCTTGATAAAGGTGTTAGGATCTACACCGAAACGTCGCACTAATTGTAATAAAGAAGTTGTTCAACCATCGAACTTGTCTCACTAGATACATGAGGCTTAAACATGTATCGACAACTGTGGGTATATATCATGTCAAAAGACACGTGGTGTCCAACATTTTCAGTTTGTAAATAGCAGTAACGGTCTTCGGGGATGTCATTTCGATTGCTGATGCAATTTTATTGTGACGTCACAAATATCTGAAAATCATTGTGATTCTATTTCAATGTAGCGAGATCTAGGGAATATTGTTTGATCACACCCAGGCCATACCTCCTGTGGAAGCCAGTTAGGGAAGATGACATTATATCTACCTATACCGTCACCAAGCAGTGAATGGGTACACAGTAGGGTGAAATGGTAATATGACTGATAACTTTCTAGCGCCTCACAGGCAGCTTGGTTTGTATACCTCCCAAGGAGCTGAGATAGATAATCGAGTTCACACTGACCCATTGTCCGGGGTAACAATGGTGTTAGAACATTGAGCAGAATTCAACTGATGTAGCCATTTATCATCCTCATCCTCATCCTCATCCTCATCATCGTCATCGTCATCGTCGACGTCGTCGTCGTCTTTTTTTATTATTACCATCATCATCATTATTATTATTGTTATTAAGTACAGATTAAAAAAGAAAATGCAACAAAGCGGGTTTGGGTGATCCTGTCGGTCAGTCAGTCATGCTGTTTAGGCTCATCATCAGCTCAGGGCCGGTGCCCCCTCTTCACGCAGCCCAGACAGCGGATGGGTCTTCTCCCAGGAAGCGCTGCCTAGTTAAACCAACCCAGAACTTGTCGGAGAATGTGAAGACTCTGAAGCCTTCTGCATAACCCAGATTGTCAGAAGGGCAGTATTCCTGGTAGCAAACCAGGGTACTCTCCCAATGTCAGTCAACAGAGGTGAGGTGAAATGGGGTTTAACGTCGCGTCCAAGATTATTGCACTTATATAGCTGCATGCACGTGTATGTGTGTGTGTGGCTGCTTGTACTAGTCCGGACTGATGCCGATTTATAGTGCTAGCACACTGAGATACCATGCCGCAGTTTAACATGAATACCCCTACCAGTCACAGTATACTGACTCCGAGCCGATCAGTCCTTGTTTTAGCCCTTTAATGCCGAGCTCCAGACAGGGTAACAACAAGTACCATCTTTTAACGTCATTTGGTATGACGCGGCTGGGGATGGAACCCCGGACCTTCCGCTCTCCGGGCGGACGCTCTACCGTCAGTGAACAGATTGGGAGGTACCAAACCAAAGGCACCGAGAACAATGGGGAGTCGGACAACTTGGTACTTGGACTTTGAGAGTAATAACTTGTGTTTATTCATCTGTAGAGACATGTAATAAGTGCCGAAGACACACTCCCTGATTGACGAGGACAGATGGAGAGCCGCTGGCTACATTCCTCCACTGACATTACATGCTCTAGCGTTATCAACACCTGAATGACATGATGGAGTAGACTGTATCAGTGACCCGATGTAGATGTATTGGTATATACCGTATTCGACGTAATAAGCGCCCCGCTCTAATAAGCGCCCACGGCGGTATTTGCTAATATATTGGCTAGTGAACAATCCCAATTAGCACCCCTTCCCATTGATCAATGTTCACAAGACGAATTAATTCGCGTACAATACGCACTCGTGTGTTATATGCATCCTTAATTATGGGCAATTAAATTCTAGAAAAATATATCTGTCGTACATAAACATTTCAGGCTGTCAGCGTAAACCTCGAAATGTATCTTTCAACTCTGTTTTTTTCACCAAAATAATATTCTAATAAGACCCCCTTTTTCTAATTTTGAGATCGCCCTGGGCGCTTATAACGTCGATTACGGTATTTGTTTTTCATTTCATTTCAGGTTTTTACGCACATAGTTGTTAGTTTCACCAGTCAGCTATAACAAAGTGGGGGGCACGGGTGGCCCAGTCGTCTATGGCGCCGCGATTCGCTGTGCAGAGTTGCGTCCCTTGGCCACGCCAGAAACCTATGATTGTGGGTTCGAATCCCGGTTCTCCCCGATTATGTTTCTAGGTTTGTCAGCACCATACCCGTGCTCGTGGGTTTCACCGAAGTGGTAAACGTCTGAGACCTGCATCACTTCGGGCTTTCCTCCCACATTAAGCTGACACGCCGTGATATAACTGGAATAATGTTAAAAGCGGCTCTAACCCACTAACTGCCCCGAGATTTATATGCTGATTGACCAAGCTTACAGTTATTGTTAAACGGCATGCCTTGGTTTCACAGCATTCTTTCTGAGCACATGAGTGAGTGAGTATGTTTTTACGCCGCTTTTGACAATATTCCAGCAATATCACGGCGGGGGACACCAGAAATGGGCTTCACACATGGTACCCATGTTGGGAATCGAACCCGGGTCTTCGGCGTGACGAGCGAACGCTTTAACCACTAGGCTACCCGACCGCCCCTGAGCACATGAACTGACAGAACTGATCAGACCAGCAAGGAATAACGTCTACATTTCTGGGCGTGGTTGAGTAACAGACATTGAGAAACCTCACCAATCACGGCCACCCTTCCATATATGTAGCAGGTGAGGTAACCGTGTCCCGCCGATCATGGCGACCCTTCCATATATGTAACCAGGGGAGGTAACCGGGTACCAGCGATCACGGCCACCCTTCCATATATGTAACCAGGGGAGGTAACCGGGTACCAGCGATCACGGCGACCCTTCCATATATGTAACCAGGGGAGGTAATCGGGTACCAGCGATCACGGCGACCCTTCCATATATGTAACCGGGGGAGGTAATAACCTTGTCCCGCCGATCACGGCCACCCTTCCATATATGTAACCAGGGGAGGTAACCGTGTCCCGCCGATCACGGCCACCCTTCCATATATGTAACCAGGGGAGGTAACCGTGTCCCGCCGATCACGGCCACCCTTCCATATATGTAACCAGGGGAGGTAACCGTGTCCCGCCGATCACGGCCACCCTTCCATATATGTAACCAGGGGAGGTAACCTTGTCCCGCCGATCACGGCCACCCTTCCATATATGTAGCCAGGGGAGGTAACCTTGTCCCGCCGATCACGGCCACTGTTCCATATATGTAACCAGGGGAGGTAACCGTGTCCCGCCGATCACGGCCACCCTTCGATATATGTAACCAGGGGAGGTAACCGTGTCCCGCCGATCACGGCCACTGTTCCATACATGTAACCAGGGGAGGTAACCGGGTACCTCGAGAAGGGCGGTGTGGGGAAGAGTGGGAGTAACACTACACACTGTAGAACGAGAAGAGGGGGCGGTGTGGGGAAGAGTGGTGGCAACACTACACACTGTAGTAACGAGAAGAGGGGGCGGTGTGGGGAAAAGTGGTTGCAACACTACACACTGTAGTAACGAGAAGAGGGGGGAGGGGTGGGTAAGAGTGGTGGCAACACTAAACACTGTAGTAACGAGAAGAGTCACACGGCGGGGTCACACGACGACTCTGTGTATTTAGTGCGCCCCTGTCTGCACATCCCGTCGGGCCGCACAAGGAAGCTGAATCAGCCATGTTATAGTTCGTTACTGTGGGGATTAATTGCAATAGATGACGGCTGTTGTCGGCACTGTCCGGCCACAATATATCTTTATGGTATGTTGACTATCACGGTTCACTTCCCTACCTGTGTGTTGTATATTCACAGTTCACCGAGCCGATAAGTGGCTGTACGGTTTATTTACTCTAGCTGGGAACAAAACCAACACCCAAACTCGCTTCAAACCTAGCACGATTTCCTCTCACGCCACGTGCTTTAAATATTCTCGTGTATAGTAGTAACAGAAGTATAAGTAGTAGTAGTAGTAGTAGTAGTAGTAGTAGTAGTTGTAGTGGTAAAGTATACGTGGTAGTTTGCCTGTTCCAGACTCGACTTTATGGAATACTGCTAGATAGATAGATAGATAGATAGATACATAGATAGATAGATAGATAGATAGCTAGATAGATGGATGGATGGATGGATGGATGGATGGATAGATCGATGGATGGATGGATGGATGGATGGATGGATCGATGGATGGATGGATGGATGGATGGATGGATCGATGGATGGATGGATAGATAGATAGATAGATAGATAGATAGATAGATAATGATAATGTTTTCTGAGATAGGGAAAGCATCGTGTCATTTGAAAACTTGAGTTTATTAAAAATGTTAGTAAATTTTGGGAGCCATGCTTTACCGCGCGCTACAACCTAGTTACCGTTATATTGGAGTGCGCATTAGCCAGGGAACACTGTAGCTTGACAACTGGTATGGCGGTTAGAGTTATTTGCCCCTCCTGTCTCCTAGCAACCTATCCATCATGGCGGCAGACAAAGTGGAATTTGTCACAAATCCGTCCGCAAAATCAAAAGTGTGGACGAACTTTGGCTTCGCTAAAGAGACAAACAGTGTCGACAAAAAGCGGATTGGTTGTAGAATTTGTGGACCAATTCTTAGATATAGTGGAAACACGACAACTTTGTACGATCACATGCGAAGAAAGCACTGTTCCACTGGTGCAACGAGGTGTGCCAGCGCCAGCGGCGAAACACGTGGTAAGACATGGCCACCAAAGAAAAAACAAATAAAATTGACATACACAATGAACTCTAAGAAACTTCCTGCAAATTCACATCGTGCCCTTGCAATATCCGATGCCATTCTTGACTTCCTCATCATGGATTTGCGGCCCTTCAGTGTCATGAGTAATCCAGGTTTCAGAAAACTTATTCAAGACCTAGTGTTGGAACCGACCTATACGATACCCTCACGTCAATAATTTTCGGAGATAGCTTTGAAAAGGAAATACGAACAAACCAAGAAGCAAGTGACATCTGAGTCGGCAACGTTCACAACCATGCCTACAACTGTCTTTCTCTTCCTCCGGATCACTACTTCCGGTATATATGACGCATGTCCATTGTGATGAACACTCCTCGTGTGAAGTGTCGTGCGCCGTGGTGTGGGAGTGTAATGTGAGACATCCCCGGTTGTACTCGACCATTGGGAACATCAGGAGGAACAGACACTGGCCCTGTCGAATCATCTGTTTATAACCATTTAATGCCTGCCAGCTAGACTCGGCTAGGTGGTAACTCGAGATAACCCTTACATTCAGACATGGCAGATCGCGTAACAGGAGGTTGGTGTGCGGTCGCTATTGGCTGCGACTGATCAGCTCATCAACACACAAAACTCCCTGCTGATCAAGGAATATCTACGTCGGAATTTCTTTTTTGATTTCTCAACATTTTGGTAATTTTGCAAAGGATTGTAGAAAATCCTCGATAATTTCGCAATCTTTAAACAGAAATTAAACTGTTCGTTATAAATGAAGGTGAGCTACATATGTGCTTTATTAGCGTGTGTCAGTCATTCCCAGTTAAATGGAACAATTAGCTGAGCAAAGTATAGAAAAAAATTGTGATTTTTCATCCAAACTTTTAATTTTATAAAGTAGAAACTTCAACAATACTACCCTAATATTACAATGTAATTTACATAACAAAACCTGGTTAAACATTACAGATTCTACCCCAATTTCTACAGATCCTTTGATGGATAATGCAGCATATTCAAAATACTAAAAGGAAACTAGATATTTCACGCACAATAACTTTTAAAGATGTCTACTTTATACTTATAGTTTGTATTTGCAATTGCAAGAAATTAAACCTGAGGACAACATATAAGCCTCATTACGTATCCCATGAAGGCAAGTCTTCATACATCAAACTATTTTGATAAATGTCGCTGGGAAGTCATGTAATGTAGCATTATGAAAATATACTTGGTTCTCACATTTAGACAGTCGTTTAAACAATAACACAGTACTTATGACCGTGACGTAGATTTCAAATCTAAACAATTTAGCAATATTGTCTGCAAATAAACAGTCTAATTGAAAGTAGCAGCATATATAAAACCTCTTCAAACGATTACTGTTGCATTGGTTCCGTCTACTTGAACTTATTGACTCTAATCTATTCCATACTGAATGTGTAATTTACGTTGTAATTTAAGTCACTCTGAAAACTGTTGGTTTGCATTTGAAACTACTTCCTAAAACAATTGTATTTGAGTGTATTCTGACCAGTGATTAATTTTACAAATACAATTCACAATAAATCTCGAATATATTTTAAGATACGGCTCCTGGCAGTGGGTTGTTTGAAGAATTCCCAACAATTAATGATCTGTCATTGAATCTGACTAAAAATGATAAAAACTAGATATTTTAATTTTATCTGGCGGGTTATTTAAATTGATGACACTACTAAGCACAAAATAAAAGATTTTATAAAGTTAAATAGCAGTAAATGGAGATCCCATCACGAGAAATTTACGTCACAGAGTTCGTAATTTACGTTGTACTGATCCACATGTACAAGCCAAACCTCTCGATGTTTCTGATGACGTCAGAAGGCGTGATGCAATACCAGTGGTACAAACAGTCTTTAGGGTTTATATTTACTACTAAACGTTTATTTTCAAATGCCTATCAAAAGTAAATTACTTAACGTAAATTACATCTGAACTTCAATGGTTCAATATCCAGATATAAAAGCTGCGTTTTGGCGCTGTTCTGTTACGAAACATTTGTGGATATAGAAGCCCTGTTTATAGGTTGACACTTAGTCAAATCCACATCACCGTTCTCTAGCTGTCACGTATAATTACATCCTTCAAAATTCGCTTTGAAAATTCCTCATTAACGAAAAAGTTCTTACCAAATATAACTTTTGTTGTATTTTACAAGGTATATTATTTTTGTATGTTTCTTCCAGCTTTGAATAAACCTGTTTGGCTACAACATATGCTATAAACAATTGAGCTAAACATCATGAAAGTTGGCATAACGTTACATTCACAACATCTGCCGACAAAATATTTAAGTATTTTTGACAATTCAATTCTGGCTCACATGCAGGATTTTTGGCATTGGAATAAGAGGACTATACTGAAGTTTTCAGAATGCTTCTTAGTATTTCTGACATTGTTACATATATCTTAGTTTAACATTTTCTTGATGGAAATGTTATTCACCGACAATTGAAAAATGGCACCCCAAGCAAGGAAATTACATCTGTGAATTATTTGCACATGTATTATGTGTTATTTCGTTTCCAATTAAGTTTCTGGTATACGTAACTAATTAATGCGCAGAAATGTATCTTAAAATACACTACCATTTAGGAAAAAGTCGGTGTCATATCTGAGCGACAGCATTTGTACCATTTAACTGAGAATTACTGGTGTGTGTTTGTGTGTGTGTGAGAGAGAGAGAGAGAGAGAGAGAGAGAGAGAGAGAGAATGGATGGGCGGCTGTTTGAGTGAGAGAGTGGCTGAGTGGGTAAGTGAGTGATGTTTGTTTGCCCCCCTTGTAGCATTCCAGTTATATGACGGCGATCTGTAAATAATCAGACCAGACAACCCAGTGATCAACCAGGTCAGCGAGCCTGACCACCCGATCCTGTTTCTTGCCTTTTACGACAAGCATGGGCTGCTGGGATCCTCCTGAAGTGAATCATCACCTATTTTATTCAGTACTCGAATCAACAAGAACAATGCACGGGCTCCAAGCATATGCGCAGTAAGCAGGCGGATCTCACATCACATGGATCAGTATCAGAATCATTGGCATCGATGTGACCCATGTGTAGACCTTTGAACTTGCTCTTGAGGAGCGGGACATTCACTTCATCCCTAAACTACACACTACGACATTCATCTGCCACGCTGTTATCGAAACTACATTCACATAAAACCATGTTCCAATACACCTCATTCTTAATGCACTGCACAGATGTACGTGTGACCTATTATTCAAATGTGATGCATTGTTGTCAAGTTCTAGCTTTTATTCTTTTGCCCGGAAACACTTCCCCGGAAAAATGAATTCTGATAATGAGACTTGAAACAGGAAGATGATATCTGTTCATGCCATGTGAGAAACACAAACACCCTTGTCTCTGAGTAGGAGCTCGAGCCATACTGAAGCACTTGGGAATCATGAACATATTGTTTTACGCCGCACACTGCAATAGTCCAGCTGTATACGGGAGCACGCGTGGTCCAATCGCCTGAGTCGACGCAATCCACGTGAAGCTGACAACGTGATATAACTGGAATACTGTTAAATTCTGGTGTACCCAGCCGTGGTACTGCTGGAATATATCTACATGCGGCGTAAAACCATGCTCATTCACTGGTATGACGACACACAAGCTGGGATTCAAAACCGGAGAAAAGATAAATCGTTGCACAATTAACACCGAGTGTTCGACTGCTACTGAGTGACACTGACCGCCATCAGGCCTTGTGTTACTCCAACCCAGTGTCCAATCCATCACACTAGGACAACTCTAGGACACTAGGACAACTCTAGGACACTAGGACAACTCTAAAATCGGTGTAGAGTCCATGTGAGGAGAGCTGAATGTACCAAGTTAAAATATCCTCGAATATTAACTGTGGACCCGCATTACACTATAATTTCTAAATATATTAAATGTTGATGTATCTCCATGTTCAAGGTTGAACATTCACAGTGAACAAGTGTGATTGTATGGCATTGTACGGGTCTGCCGTGTAATCTATACACTGTACACTCATATCTATGTCAATTGAATTGTGAAAACCTCTACCAGGTGAAGCTCGGAGTATCCTGGAATGTGTAACGGATACAGTTGTGAATAAAATCTCACTTGACCCCGGAGGATGTCCGAATACATATCTCACTTCCACAGACAAGATCGTGATCTCCGAGTATACACATTGTACACAACATATCTCACTTCCACAGACAAGATCGAGATCTCCGAGTATACACATTGTACACAACATATCTCACTTCCACAGACAAGATCGAGATCTCCGAGTATACACATTGTACACAACATATCTCACTGCCACAGACAAGATCGAGATCTCCGAGTATACACATTGTACACAACATATCTCACTTCCACAGACTAGATCGAGATCTCCGAGTATACACATTGTACACAACATATCTCACTTCCACAGACAAAATCGAGATCTCCGAGTATACACATTGTACACAACATATCTCACTGCCACAGACAAGATCGAGATCTCCGAGTATACACATTGTACACAACATATCTCACTTCCACAGACTAGATCGAGATCTCCGAGTATACACATTGTACACAACATATCTCACTTCCACAGACTAGATCGAGATCTCCGAGTATACACATTGTACACAACGTATCTCCAATGCCAGCACGCGTATATGACGAACAATACCTGTGATATTACTAGGCATATATACCGGAGATTATATCGAATATCAATATGCGACAACTGCTATTAACATGACTATAATGGTAAACATACCTACCATCAACATGACTATAATGGTCAATATACCTGCTATCAACATGACTATAATGGTCAATATACCTGCTATCAACATGACTATTATGGTCAATATACCTGCTATCAACATGACAATAATAGTTAATATACCTGCTATCAACATGACTATAATGGTCAATATACCTGCTATCAACATGACTATAATGGTCAATATACCTGCTATCAACATGACCATAATGGCCAATATACCTGCTATCAACATGACTATAATGGTCAATATACCTGCTATCAACATGACTATAATGGCCAATATACCTGCTATCAACATGACTATAATGGTCAATATACCTGCTGTCAACACGACTATAATGGTCAATATACCTGCTGTCAACACGACTATAATGGTCAATACACCTGCTATCAAAACAAATATAATAGTTAATTTATCTGCAACAAGCATGACTATAATGGTCAATATACCTGCTATCAACATGACTATAATGGTCAATATACCTGCTATCAACATGACTATAATGGTCAATATACCTGCTATCAACATGACTATAATGGTCAATATATCTGCTATCAACATGACTATAATGGTCAATATACCTGCTATCAACATGACTATAATGGTCAATATACCTGCTATCAACATGACTATAATGGTCAATACACCTGCTATCAACACGACTATAACGGTAAACATATCTGCTATCAACATGACTATAATGTTCAATATACCTGCTATCAACATGACTATAATGGTCAATATACCTGCTATCAACACGTGTAAAGATAATGGTCAATATACCTGCTATCAACACGTGTAAAGATAATGGTCAATATACCTGGTATCAGGCCGCGTATAGACGACCCATGCCAGTGTGTACCCTAGAGTGATACATGCGGTACACTGATGTGTACCCTACAGTGATGTACCCTACAGTGATACACGCGGTACATTGATGTGTACCCTACAGTGATGTACCCTACAGTGATACACGCGGTACAATGATGTGTACCCTACAGTGATACATGCGGTACATTGATGTGTACCCTACAGTGATACACGCGGTACATTGATGTGTACCCTACAGTGATACACGCGGTACATTGATGTGTACCCTACAGTGATACACGCGGTACACTGATGTGTACCCTACAGTGATGTACCCTACAGTGATACACGTGGTACAATGATGTGTACCCTACAGTGATACACGCGGTACAATGATGTGCACCCTACAGTGATACACGCGGTACACTGATGTGTACCCTACAGTGATACACGCGGTACATTGATGTGTACCCTACAGTGATACAGGCGGTACACTGATGTGTACCCTACAGGGATACACGCGGTACAATGATGTGTACCCTACAGTGATACACGCGGTACAATGATGTGTACCCTACAGTGATACACGCGGTACACTGATGTGTACCCTACAGTGATACAGGCGGTACATTGATGTGTACCCTACAGTGATACACGCGGTACACTGATGTGTACCCTACAGTGATACAGGCGGTACATTGATGTGTACCCTAGAGTGATACATGCGGTACAATGATGTGTACCCTACAGTGATACAGGCGGTACACTGGCGTACTTGTGCGTAACATGGGTCATATGGCTTTGAAAAACAATAACCTGAAATGAACTGAATTGAATACGAAGATGGCTACAGTGGTGTGTTCCCCTGCTCAACACAGATGAAAATGTCCGTTTTGTTTGAAAAATGAATAATGCTTCAGAATGTTTTAAAGACAGAAATTGCCAGTCACAAAAAATACATTGCTGCAAGGTGTATTCCTTTATATATTTAGTCTGACTCGTAGTTTTGTTACTCTACGTGTGGAGACATGCGGACATACAGGTGGCAGATACCCGTCAACACGGGTCAGGGTGCATTCTACCCTTATGACCAGGCCGACCCCGGGGTAGACAGGCGGCCGGGCAGTCTGAGTGAGTGAGTATGATTTTACGCCGCTTTTAGCAATATTCCAGCAATATCACAACAGGGGACAGTAGAAAGAGGCTTCACACTTTGTACCCATGTGGGAAATCGAACCTTGGTCTTCGGCGTGACGAGCGAACACTTTAACCACCAGGCAACCCTACCACCCTGCAGTCTGGAGGCGCCCACGCAGCCCGGGTGGCCAGTCAGACTCAGGGACTTGGTTAATGGGGTATCTCCCACCCCGACGGTGGGGATCGCTGCTCCCGATTCGAATATTTACACACCGCCGTCACATTCAAAAAAGTAATTTGCTATGGGCGGCGTTTAACAACAATTCAGATCCAGTCCAAGTAGTGCTATTCGTGTGAATATATGAGACTCAGTGTCTCAGCGTGACAGACTCACAACAGGACATTATTCGACATTACGAAACTACCCCCGCACTGTCGGGGGTTACCCCAGATCACGAAAACCAAAAGCCACCTACCAGTCTCCATATTTTTCTTGAAGCCAAAAAGTTTGAAGAATCCCTTAAACGGCATGTTGTTGTTTGCGGTGTAGGTCGGCCGTGTCGCTGATAGATCTACTGTGGCTGGTCGATGTCCCGCATTTCACTTCCGCGTTGACGGCAGTCTGTCAACTGCGCTGTCACAATCTTTCTTCCTCGTTTACTTCTGCGTTATAGCGCTCAACGCCTCGTTATAGCGCTGCGGGTGAGTTTGTTATCTGACCCGTTACTACTGAGATCTGAATAATAGGAGAACAACGCGCCGTATGAATAGATCTTGTATTGGTCTTGTGTGTTCTCTTGCTGTGTACACGGTACATGCACGATGTACGACTGTGAATGTGGTGTGATATATTCATTACCGCCCGGGTCACAGTGTGTATCATCACCATGGCAACGGGCGTGTGAATGTTGTCTAACGCCGCTGTCAGCAGTATTCCTGCTACATAAGTGAGTGAGTGAGTGAGTATTGTCTTAGGCCGCTTTTAGCAATATTCCAGCAATATCACGGCGGGGGTCATCAGGAATATTGTGAAAAAAGATCCGTGTCGGGTCGGTACGAGGACAAGCTATCACCAGATCCATCAGCTAGTCTCTCATGGCCAGAGGATGACAGCATGAGTAATGACCAATGCCGTCGGAAGATGATGACAAACAGGGGTTGATAGAATGACTGATCCACAATGTCGGTGTGGGATGACAAACATGGGTTGATAGAATGATTGATCCACAATGTCAGTGTGGGATGACAAACAGGGATTGATAGAATGATTGATCCACAATGTCGGTGTGGGATGACAAACATGGGTTGATAGAATGATTGATCCACAATGTCAGTGTGGGATGACAAACAGGGATTGATAGAATGATTGATCCACAATGTCGGTGTGGGATGACAGAGGTTGATAGTATGATTGATCCACAATGTCAGAGTGGGATGACAGGGGTTGATAGAATGATTGATCCACAATGTCAGAGATTGACAGCATGATTGACCAACAAACAAAAAACAAGTGGTATACAATCAACAATTACAAAATTTACTAGGTTTATAAATCAATAAATTAACTGCACAACAAGTAAAACAGTAGTACACAATAGAGTGGTGGTACAACGTTCAATGACAGTACACAATAGAGTGGTGGTACAACGTTCAATGGCAGTACACAATAGAGTGGTGGTACAACGTTCAATGGCAGTACACAATAGAGTGGTGGTACAACGTTCAATGGCAGTACACAATAGAGTGGTGGTACAACGTTCAATGGCAGTACACAATAGAGTGGTGGTACAACGTTCAATGGCAGTACACAATAGAGTGGTGGTACAACGTTCAATGGCAGTACACAATAGAGTGGTGGTACAACGTTCAATGGCAGTACACAATAGAGTGGTGGTACAACGTTCAATGGCAGTACACAATAGAGTGGTGGTACAACGTTCAATGGCAGTACACAATAGAGTGGTGGTACAACGTTCAATGGCAGTACACAATAGAGTGGTGGTACAACGTTCAATGGCAGTACACAATAGAGTGGTGGTACAACATTCAATGGCAGTACACAATAGAGTGGTGGTACAACGTTCAATGGCAGTACACAATAGAGTGGTGGTACAACATTCAATGGCAGTACACAATAGAGTGGTGGTACAACGTTCAATGGCAGTACACAATAGAGTGGTGGTACAACATTCAATGGCAGTACACAATAGAGTGGTGGTACAACGTTCAATGGCAGTACACAATAGAGTGGTGGTACAACATTCAATGACAGTACTCAATAGAGTGGTGGTACAACGTTCAATGGCAGTACACAATAGAGTGGTGGTACAACGTTCAATGGCAGTACACAATAGAGTGGTGGTACAACATTCAATGGCAGTACACAATAGAGTGGTGGTACAACGTTCAATGGCAGTACACAATAGAGTGGTGGTACAACGTTCAATGGCAGTACACAATAGAGTGGTGGTACAACGTTCAATGGCAGGACAGAATGTGAGAGCAGTGGAAATGACAATGACAAGAATAATAATCGGCTCGTCGCAACACTGGTCAAGCTTCCGAGATAGGCCTAGGCTGAATGCCAGGTGAAAAGTGATCTTCACACGAAAGCTGGTCTTGATGTTATATCAGATGAAATGTGAGATGAGACAGGGACGCGCCCGTCCCACTCTATAGTCTAACTAACCTCCAGCACTTTCTACACAGTGCCAGACCAGACCAGTCCACTTGAACATTACAGACCATTCCACATGTTTCTGTAACTCTTGACAACCACCCATGCTATTCCGAAGGTTTAAATATAATTCGAGCATTTAAATATTACATCTTCCTCACCACTGCTTACATTAATTAGTTCTACATCCTGACAACTAATCATTGTCCAAATACGAGCTTCTACTGAAGCGCAACAGATACAATGCAATACTGTTACAATCATTGTTTAACATAAATTACACTGCCAAATAACGATAGTTAAATGAATACAAATGTTGTTATTCTGTTGTTGGCCATGTGAGTATAAAATATTTGAACAGTTTATTGGCTCAAATAAAGTAAGTCACAAAGATACACTCTTCAAAAAAAGAAACGCATAGGTAGTATGTAGTTCACTGAATCTGACTACACAAAACAATCCGGTATATAAATTGAAAATATGTTATTGGAAACTTTTGATGGCCTGATATTCGACAAACGGTGCGTCAAAACGCAGCCATTGTCGATTTTCAATGTCTTAAACGGCATTGTTTTCACACTTAACTCGTGGTAGTGGCTATAAAAAGGCAACCATTAGCCAATAATTTGTAAGTTGTCATTCAAGTGCCAACATTTCTCAAGTATGAAAATGCCAAGACTCAGCGCTGCCGATCGGAACATCGCCATAGGACGTATCCAAAGAGGGGAATCGTCACTTCAACGTCCACGACAACACCATTTGCTACCTCTGGGACCGATACACACAGTTCAATTCCACTGCAGACCGTCCGAGAACCGGCCTACCAAGAGTTACCACCCCTGCACAGGATCGCTACATTCAACTGTTCCACCTACGTCATCGCAATGCCACAGCTACGGAGACTGCAGAACGCATTCCTGCTTTGGGAAGGATATCGGAACAGACTGCAGGAACCATCTTCGCGAGGCTGGAATCTCACCCAGAAGACCAGTTATCGTCCCTGTTATACAACAGATCCATCGACAGCAGGCTTGCGTTGGTGCTATACCTTACAGCCTTGGAACTTGAGAAACTGGAGACGAGTGTGGTTTGGTGATGAACGTGTTTATCGTCGTCGAAATGAGAATTTTGCCCCACATTGTGTATTTGAATTCGACAATTTTGCTGGCAGTAGTGTCATGATGTGGGGGGCCATATCATACACCACGATATCTGACTTGGTTGTGCTTCAGGAAAGTTTGACAGCAAATCACTACATGAATCAAATTCTTCAATCTCACCTTCTTCCAATCATTGCCTGCCAGAGGGAGCTGTTTCAGCTCGTGTCACGGGAGACTACCCTCATAATGCCAACATCAACGGTTTGCCCTGGCCGTCGAGGTCTCCAGATCTCAACCCAATCGAACACCTCTGGGATGAACTCGATCGACGTGTACGTCAACGTCAGAACACGCGTCAGACACTCCCACAACTGGCCAACGCATTACAAGCAATATGGCGAAGAGGAGATGCAGAGCCGTGATTGCTGCCCGGGGCGGTCACACGAGATGCTGAGTTTAGCGCACACTTGTGGCCTTGAAATGACAATGTGACATGTGACATGACAATGTACAGTTTTCAATGCCTTTGTGAGTATCGAGCTCCAAATTTTCGTGAGTGTATCTATGATATTACATTTAAAATATACTTTACAAGGTACAATGCTAATGTACCTGTGCGTTTCTATTTTTAAACAGTGTATGCCGAAGAAGAAATAAATGCATATTTGCTTTCAATTTTCACACTTTAGATTACCTACATCAAAATAAATAGTCAATTATGAAACAGTTATGTTCTCTACAGATGTGGTGATGGGTAAATATATTTCAAAATGTTCATTTTTCAGAACCTATTTAGGTGGTTGGCCAGTTTTATAAGAGATATACAAGAATTTCATTCCTCCGCGGCGGCTGTGTATTGTTTTGGTTTGTTTGCTTGTTTGTTGTTTAACGCCGCACTCAGCAATATTCCAGCTATAGGACGGCGGTCTGTAAATATTCGAGTCTGGACCAGACAATCCACTGATTGACATCATGAGCATCGATCCACGCAATTGGGATCGATGACATGCATCAACCTAGTCACCGCGCCTTGACCACTCAAACCCGCATGACAATCATAGTCGCCTCAAATTACGGCAAGCATGGGTTGCTGAAGACCTATTCTACCCCGGAACTTAATTCATGGGTCGTACATTATTTTTGGTACAATTTATCACGAAACGGCTGGACAAAATAAGGCAGTGTTGATACCAAAATGAATCCTCTTTCGTTTCAGAAAAATTTGCCATTCCGCATCTTATACATACATTGTTTACGCACGTGTGGCAGTGTAGTGGTGATTGTTATGTCAAATGTTGGGGAATGTGAACCGCAATGGGGAGATACTTGCGTATAATGAATTAAAGCTGACAGAGGGATGTGTGGAGAACATGTGCTTCGTGTCTATGGTGTTGTCATGATCTAGACTGCCGCGACTCGGGCGTTTCCGTGACGGAGCTCGACAGTGTTACAGAACCACGGTGAGTATCCTAAGTTCGTGATGTCATAACAACAAGTTTGGCAGGACTACCGTGTATCGGGCGCTGCAGGATAGAGCTGAGTAGCCCCGGCTGTGGCTAAAGCTTCCCTGATATTGTGTGAATCTTCGACACTTAGTGTGTGCTAGGTTCGTATGTCCGTGTGTGTTAGGTTAATGTTACTGCTGCTACTACTGCTGGATCGTCAGACCAGGATCCCCCTTCAAACGCCCCGTGATTCCCGTTAAGCATCTCTTTACCATCCAAAGGTTTGGGCATCGTTTCCCCGTCAAACGTCTGTTTGCAGTATCGAGTGAGCACCATGGATGCGGACATTATGCTTGTGCCTTAATCGGGTGCAAGTGAGTGTCTTGGCATTTAAATTATGAACTCTTCAAGTCCTAATGTACACAGGTGAATGGGCGGATACAGAGGGGGGATGCGGGGGTGCGCACCCCCCCCCCCCCTTTTTATTTCAAAAAAAATCTTTATTCTGTATAAATCACCACCAAAGACAATAAATAGATCTTAATTGTGCAACCCCCCCCCCCCCCCCCCCCCCCCCTTTTCAAAAAAGCTGTATCCGCTCATGAGGTGGTTCAAGAAAATCAGACTATAATTGAGTGTACAGGGAATCTATCCAAGTGTTCCCAGTATACATATATATATAGAGAGAGAGAGAGAGAGAGAGAGAGAGAGAGAATGGATGGGCGGCTGTTTGAGTGAGAGAGTGGCTGAGTGGGTAAGTGAGTGATGTTTGTTTGCCCCCCTTGTAGCATTCCAGTTATATGACGGCGATCTGTAAATAATCAGACCAGACAACCCAGTGATCAACCAGGTCAGCGAGCCTGACCACCCGATCCTGTTTCTTGCCTTTTACGACAAGCATGGGCTGCTGTGATCCCCCTGAAGTGAATCATCACCTATTTTATTCAGTACTCGAATCAACAAGAACAATGCACGGGCTTCAAGCATATGCACAGCAGAGACCATATAATAGAGGGACGGCCCTCCCCAACAGTTTATCATAAACCATCAGCTCTATGGTCTGGCATGTAACTGATACACCCCGACCCCCTGCTGTTAACCTCCCTGTACCGCTGCAGAAGCGCAATAGATGCGCAGACATTCACGACTGACCATTCTGGTAACCACGTAAACAATATTATATAATATCCAGGGTAAGAGTTAATTCCCTTAGCCGAGATTTCTCCGACTACGACCAGCGACAATCCAATAAAAGGACGTCTCTTAGCGGATTACAAAGATTTTTTTATGATATCTCTCATAAGCACATGTCAGTTGGCTGCAAATTATTTGCTGAACATGTGTGTCTTCGGGGACATTTATTTCAATTTACATAAGCCACAGCCATGGACGATTTCGTCTTGGACCTAGATATGCCACTTGAAGAATTCCCTCTCTTCGACCAGGGGTTGGTTTCGGATGACTCTTTGTCTAAATAGAATGACAGTGATGTTACCGCTACCAAGCCGTTGGTAAATACCTCCCAAAAAGATTCACTCAAAGAAAAAGATAGGAAATGAAAATATGACGTCTGTCCACAAGCGTAAGTTTTCGAGGGCATGTGAAGAAAACGCCGTTCCGATATCAAAAGTATTTTATAACGTATTCTATTTGTTTTAAAAATCAGTTAAAATATCTCATTTTATGCTGCAATTGATAACTATTATAAATAAACAAATATACCAAATCTACTACGAACGCCACAGAAAACTATGATCCGGTAAATTGCACAGGAACTCAGGAAGTGTAAATAAAACTCATCCAGAAGCAGGGAAGACACTTGTAACATATCACCATATTCCCGATGTTCACAAAATATATCTCCATATTAACTTCATATCTTATAATAAGTCCAGACTAGATTTACTTGCAAAAATGCATGATCACCGACTGGTGTAAATGCTTTACTATTAGCCAGAAAAAGAAAAAAAATGACACCATATTTAATGTTTTTATTTCATGTAAATTCGCTACTATTTTATAATGCTAATAGTTCCAATGAATTAGAAATACACATTAAACTATGAGCGTTGTTAAATGAATTTTCGATGTGTCCGACAATGGGCTTCAAAAGAATCAAAAGTTATTGGTAAATGCCAGTTTGGGGCTAGCAGTGATAATGTGGTTTGCTGGAGCGAGGTAGGTTTTTTTCAAAGGGAGGCTACTGTTAAATTCCAAATATTCCGATATTACCCGATTAGATTGATATTTCAGCATACAAATAATTAGGTATTTCAGGTATAACAATATAGCTTCAACGAGCATGGGACCAGATATGTACTAGTATATCGTAAACTGTAGTAACGTTTGTTGTTTTCAAAATTCAGTAGACCATCTATATATTTTACTGAATGACACCTTCGACCTTGTTGTCTGGAACTTCTGTCCCGACGACTGCCGATATAATCCTTCTTCTTTCTTGGCATTTACAAAGCAAATGATAATTTTATTATACAAATATTTCATGTAACGGATTTTTATTTTTGTATGATGTTTTCATTGTTGTGTAAATACACAAAGTAAGTAGTACCTTCATCATATTTACATTATTATGATTGGGTTTAGGCCAATATCATTTTGCTCATAATCAATATTTACACGGCATTAAATAAATAATTGATTAAATGTAGCCATGATTTATACAGACAAAATCTACAGAAGATAACAAATATGTAGTATTGTAGTATGTAGTATGTGCGGGATATGTGATAGAAGCCTAACTGAAACAAAGTTAAACTTACAAAGAAATGGCGAAAGCAATGGTAAAAAAATACGCGTTTTACAAAAACAAATCCAATATCATACAATATAAGTCACTTTGTAGAATGTTTCAAAGGATATATGCGGATGATAATCACAGACAAAATGCATGTTATGTCGTCTGCTATATGGTAATTTAACTTAAAATATGTGACGTAAAATATGGCCTTGCGCCAAAAATCATACCAAAAAAACTACCGATCGTATCTAAATAACGTTGGTACCAAGCCATAGGGGAAATCGTGATGAATGTAAAACTATTAAATTCAGGACCGATAATAGGAACACATTCGTCTGAAAGCATGCGAAAATTAAGAGTTGTGGTGTAATTATTTCGGGAAAATTCAGATTTAGTCCCATTTCTGGAGTCAAAATCTGAAATTTCGGATCCGCCCTAAATTTGTTAATGGCACTAAGCCAATTTTTAACATATCTCCTTTTTATACACCTAGGTAACCAAGGACTTTCATTGCGAATTAGAGGCCGTTATTGAAAATCAAAATCTGCACTTTTGCCGATTTTACATGTGCGCCATTTTGTTCTCTCGGACAAAGACAAAGCGTGATCACAGTCATCAAATACAGTGACAACGACATGCTTTAGGGCACCAACAAATCTCAGTTGTAATGTTAACAATGTTAAGAAATATATGAGTGTAATTATGTATTGTGAAATATATCTTTTGCATGGGAAAAAAAGGCAACAACGATGACTGCAGTGAACGCGTTTCTGCTCGCTTCCAGACAGGCTGCGCAGTACAAGCCGTAGCACTGATGGTTTCGCGCGTAGGCTAGAGGGCCGTCCCTTTATTATATGGTCTCTGTGCACAGTAAGCAGGCGGAACTCACATCACATGGATCAGTATCAGAATCATTGGCATCGATGTGACCCATGTGTAGACCTTTGAACTTGCTCTAGAGGAGCAGGACATTCACTTCATCCCAAACTAGTGTGAGTGTGTATGCTAAAAGAGGTGTAAGCCTGTGCACTTTAAATTATGTTCAAGCCTAGGGAATGCCAAACTGCTTTGTGTTCTTGGCCTGACAAAAGAAATGCAAATAACATACATGTTGGTTAATATATGAAGAATTACTCATATTAAATTGTTTTTAAGAATGGTTTGATGCACAAACGAACATGCTTTTATGTTGCTTGAACCGAAGCTCATGGACACATCATATGTGACATCATAGATCCATTACTTGCTGAGATGCACAATTTGTCTTGTGCAGGATTAGAGTTTAAAGTTTGGAAACCACGTGCAGCATATTGTGATAAGAATATAGAAACTGGTAACACTTGACTGTTTTAAGTTTTGTCATTCAGTGGTACACATTGGAAACATCTCTTCTTAATGTACATACTTCTCTATATGTTTCTATGATTCGTGTTGTTTTGGCGGTGAGTGTAGAAGTTGTTGCACTTCCTGTTGCAGACCCGGCTGCTGTGCACCGGGCGACATACACCTGTGTGCTCGCTTCACCCACTGGGATGGCGCTGAACGTGGTCGGCCTCATCGTCATCATCTTGTTCTACCTCCTGATATTGGTGGTGGGTGTGGTCGCTGCATGGAAGATCAGGGTCAAGGGTCAGCAGGAGGGGAGAACCCTGGAGGCGAGTCTGGTGGCGGGGCGAGACTTGCCCACAGCAGTGGGGGTGTTCACCATGATCGGTAGGTCGGTGCAGTGGGGGTGTTCACCATGATCGGTAGGTCGGTGCAGTGGGGGTGTTCACCATGATCGGTAGGTCGGTGCAGTGGGGGTGTACACCATGATCGGTAGGTCGGTGCAGTGGGGGTGTTCACCATGGGGGGTAGGTCAGTGCAGTGGGGGTGTTCACCATGATTGGTAGGTCGGTGCAGTGGGGGTGTTCACCATGATCGGTAGGTGGGTGCAGTGGGGGTGTTCACCATGATCGGTAGATGGGTGCAGTGGGGGTGTTCACCATGATTGGTAGGTCGGTGCAGTGGGGGTGTTCACCATGATCGGTAGGTCGGTGCACTGGGGCTGATGGAGCAGTTGGTCTTGTATTAGGAATACCAGGGCAGAGTAGGTCCTCAGTGGGTTCATGGGTCAGAATAGGTCCTCAGTGGGTTCATGGGTCAGAATAGGTCCTCAGCGGGTTCACAGGGCAGAATAGGTCCTCAGTGGGTTCACAGGGCAGAATAGGTCCTCAGTGGGTTCATGGGTCAGAATAGGTCCTCAGTAGGTTCATGGGGCAGAATAGGTCCTCAGTGGGTTCATGGGTCAGAATAGGTCCTCAGTGGGTTCATGGGGCAGAATAGGTCCTCAGCGGGTTCAAGGGGCAGAATAGGTCCTCAGTGGGTTCATGGGTCAGAATAGGTCCTCAGCGGGTCTACAGGGCAGAATAGGTCCTCAGCGGGTTCACAGGGCAGAATAGGTCCTCAGCGGGTTCACAGGGCAGAATAGGTCCTCAGCGGGTTCACAGGGCAGAATAGGTCCTCAGCGGGTTCACGGGGCAGAGTAGGTTCTCAGTGGGTTCACGGGGCAGAGTAGGTCATCAGTGGGTTCGCAGGGCAGAATAGGTCCTCAGTTGGTTCACGGGACAGATTTGGTCCTCAGTGAATTGAACGGGGCAGATGTGTCACATGAGTCATAAATATGCTGAGAAGATCAGTGCTGGTGTTTGGGAAAGTAAGGAAAGACTTCATCTGTTTCAGCAACAACAGTAGGAGGCGGTTACATCAACGGCACGGCGGAATCGGTGGCAAGCTATGGGCTGGTCTGGACTGTTGCGCCCCTCGGTATCTTCTGTGGACTCTCTCTGGGTGGGTGGTCCTTGAATGTATACACAACTCTAGAAGGTCATAGTTGGCTGCACGTTGGTGGTCCTTGAATGTATACACAACTGTAGAAGGTTGTAGTTGGCTACACGTTGGTGGTCCTTGAATGTATGCACAACTGTAGAAGGTTCTAGTTGGCTTCTCGTTGGTGGTCCTTGAATGTATACACAACTGTAGAAGGTCATAGTTGGCTTCTCGTTGGTGGTCCTTGAATGTATACATATCTGCAGAAGGGCGTAGTTGTCAACACGTGGTGGTCCTTGAATGTATACACAACTGTAGAAGGTCGTAGTTGGCTGCACGTGGATGGTCCTTAAATGTATACACAACTGTAGAAGGTCGTAGTTGGCTGCACGTGGGTGGTCCTTGAATGTATACACAACTGTAGAAGGTCGTAGTTGGCTGCACATTGGTGGTCCTTGAATATGTACACAACTGTAGAAGGTCGTAGTTGGCAACACCTGGGTGGTCCTTGAATGTGTACACAACTGTAGAAGGTCGTAGTTGGCTGCACATGGGTGGTCCTTGAATGTATACACAACTGTAGAAGGTCGTAGTTGGCAACACCTGGGTGGTCCTTGAATGTGTACACAACTGTAGAAGGTCGTAGTTGGCTGCACATGGGTGGTCCTTGAATGTATACACAACTGTAGAAGGTCGTAGTTGGCAACACGTGGGTGGTCCTTGAATGTATGCACAACTGTAGAAGGTCGTAGTTGGCTGCACATGGGTGGTCCTTGAATGTATACACAACTGTAGAAGGTCGTAGCTGGCAACACGTGGGTGGTCCTTGAATGTGTACACAACTGTAAAAGGTCATAGTTGACTGCATGTGGGTGGTCCTTGAATGTATACACAACTGTAGAAGGTCGTAGTTGGCTGCACGTTGGTGGTCCTTGAATGTATACACAAGTGTAAAAGGTCGTAGTTGGCTGCATGTGGGTGGATCTTGAATGTATACACAACTGTAAAAGGTCGTAGTTGGCTGCACGTTGGTGGTCCTTGAATGTATACACAACTGTAGAAGGTCGTAGTTGGCTGCACGTTGGTGGTCCTTGAATGTATACACAACTGTAGAAGGTCATAGTTGACTGCCGTGGGTGGGTCTTGAATGTATACACAACTGTAGAAGGTCATAGTTGGCTGCACGTTGGTGGTCCTTGAATGTATACACAACTGTAGAAGGTCATAGTTGACTGCATGTGGGTGGGTCTTGAATGTATACACAACTGTAGAAGGTCGTAGTTGACTGCACGTGGGTGGGTCTTGAATGTATACACAACTGTAGAAGGTCATAGTTGACTGGACGTGGGTGGTCCTTGAATGTATACACAACTGTAGAAGGTCATAGTTGACTGCATGTGGGTGGTCCTTGAATGTATACACAACTGTAGAAGGTCATAGTTGACTGCATGTGGGTGGTCCTTGAATGTATGCACAACTGTAAAAGGTCGTAGTTGGTTGGACGTGGGTGGTCCTTGAATGTATACACAACTGTAGAAGGTCGTAGTTGGCTGCACGTGGGTGGTCTTTGAATGTATGCACAACTGTAGAAGGTCGTAGTTGGCTGCACGTGGATGGTCCTTGAATGTATGCACAACTGTAGATGGTCATTGTTGGCAACACGTGGGTGGCCCTTGAATGTATGCACAACTGTAGAAGGTCGTAGTTGGCTGCACGTGGGTGGTCCTTGAATGTATGCACAACTGTAGATGGTCATTGTTGGCAACACGTGGGTGGCCCTTGAATGTATGCACAACTGTAGAAGGTCGTAGTTGGCTGCACGTGGATGGTCCTTGAATGTATGCACAACTGTTGATGGTCATTGTTGGCAACATGTGGGTGGTCCTTGAATGTATGCACAACTGTAGAAGGGCATAGTTGGCTGCACGTGGCTGGTCCTTGAATGGGCTGTAATTGTTCCTTGAATGTCAACAGAATGACGTCACTATTGGGGATTTTGAGCTCAAGCTTGGTCTATCTGGAGTTCCTGACAGCTAATGTTTACAGAGTTACCTCCCATTAGTACATTACAGTTCATGAGTCTTGCAGGAGCCCATGATAGTTGATGTTTACCCCGTTCTAATAGTGCTGAGTTACCTCCCTTCTGATAGTACATTGGACCCTGAACTTGTCTGATCACTTGTCTACGGAGTTACCTCCCTTCTGATAGTACATTGGACCCTCAACTTGTCTGATCACTTGTCTACAGAGTTACCTCCCTTCTGATAGTACATTGGACCCTGAACTTGTCTGATCACTTGTCTACGGAGTTACCTCCCTTCTAATAGTACATTGGACCCTGAACTTGTCTGATCACTTGTCTACGGAGTAACCTCCCTTCTGATAGTACATTGGACCCTGAACTTGTCTGATCACTTGTCTACAGAGTTACCTCCCTTCTGATAGTACATTGGACCCTGAACTTGTCTGATCACTTGTCTACGGAGTTACCTCCCTTCTAATAGTACATTGGACCCTGAACTTGTCTGATCACTTGTCTACGGAGTTACCTCCCTTCTAATAGTACATTGGACCCTGAACTTGTCTGATCACTTGTCTACGGAGTTACCTCCCTTCTAATAGTACATTGGACCCTGAACTTGTCTGATCACTTGTCTACAGAGTTACCTCCCTTCTAATAGTACATTGGACCCTGAACTTGTCTGATCACTTGTCTACAGAGTTACCTCCCTTCTGATAGTACATTGGACCCTGAACTTGTCTGATCACTTGTCTACGGAGTTACCTCCCTTCTGATAGTACATTGGACCCTCAAATTTTCTGATCACTTGTCTACGGAGTTACCTCCCTTCTGATAGTACATTGGACCCTCAACTTGTCTGATCACTTGTCTACGGAGTTACCTCCCTTCTAATAGTGCATTGGACCCTGAACTTGTCTGATCACTTGTCTACAGAGTTACCTCCCTTCTAATAGTACACTGGATCCTGAACTTGTCTGATCACTTGTCTACGGAGTTACCTCCCTTCTGATAGTACATTGGACCCTGAACTTGTCTGATCACTTGTCTACGGAGTTACCTCCCTTCTGATAGTACATTGGACCCTGAACTTGTCTGATCACTTGTCTACGGAGTTACCTCCCTTCTAATAGTACATTGGACCCTGAACTTGTCTGATCACTTGTCTACGGAGTTACCTCCCTTCTGATAGTACATTGGACCCTCAACTTGTCTGATCACTTGTCTACGGAGTTACCTCCCTTCTGATAGTACATTGGACCCTCAACTTGTCTGATCATGCGTCTACAGAGTTACCTCCCTTCTGATAGTACATTGGACCCTCAACTTGTCTGATCACTTGTCTACGGAGTTACCTCCCTTCTGATAGTACGTTGGACCCTCAACTTGTCTGATCACTTGTCTACGGAGTTACCTCCCTTCTGATAGTACATTGGACCCTGAACTTGTCTGATCACTCGTCTACACAGTTACCTCCCTTCTGATAGTACATTGGACCCTCAACTTGTCTGATCACTTGTCTACGGAGTTACCTCCCTTCTGATAGTACATTGGACCCTCAACTTGTCTGATCACTTGTCTACGGAGTTACCTCCCTTCTGATAGTACATTGGACCCTCAACTTGTCTGATCACTTGTCTACGGAGTTACCTCCCTTCTAATAGTACATTGGACCCTCAACTTGTCTGATCACTTGTCTACAGAGTTACCTCCCTTCAGATGCTTCCTCACTAATGCTACTCTCGTAGACTTGCCCGTGAATGTCTTGTTATTCACTTATTAGAATTATACATTTCAATGAACACTAATGAAAGTGATATTGACTTTGGTCTATTCAGAGGCCATTATTGAGCCCAAGATGTTCGAACTAGAAGCAATATCTTCCTGATTGCGGTTATCCTGGTGTCAATGCTGTGTCCAAATTGATGTTATCCTGCTGTCGATGCTGTGTCCAAATTGATGTTATCCTGGTGTCGATGATGTGTCCAAATTGATGTTATCCTGGTGTCGATGCTGTGTCCAAATTTGATGTTATCCTGGTGTTGATGCTGTGTCCAAATTGATGTTATCCTGCTGTTAATGCTGTGTCCAAATTGAGGTTATCCTGGTGTCGATGATGTGTCCAAATTGATGTTATCCTGGTGTCAATGCTGTGTTTCAGGGGGCATTATCTTTGCCCGCGTGATGCGAGACAGGAAGTACGTGACGATGCTCGACCCGTTCCAGGATCAGTACGGCCACCTCCAGGTGCTGCTGGTGTACCTGGCCACCCTGTGTGGAGACCTCTTCTGGACAGCCTCCATACTGTCTGCATTGGGTGAGTGTTGGACAAGCTCCATACTGTCTGCATTGGGTGAGTGTTGGTCAAGCTCCATACTGTCTGCATTGGGTGAGTGTTGGACAGGCAGGTGCCTCCAGATGTACTTTGCAGACCACTGAGTTAAGCATCATTCACTCTCTCTCTTGTGAAGTAAATGTTGAAATATAGGACCTGCCATTCAGAAACTTCCACACATGCTCATTGGAAATAAGACCTGCAAAGTTTTGGGTTAGAATTGGTCTTCAGTAATCCATTCTTGTCATAAGAGACGACTAACAGGATCAGGTGCCCAGGTTTGCTGATTTGGTTGGTGCATGTCGCCATGTCCTAATTGCGTGGAGCCATGCTCATATCAGTTGCTGGATTGTCTGGTCCAGACTTGATTATTTACAGAGTGTGGCGTTAAACAACAGACACACAAACAAATATTGGAAAGTTTGGCTTATTAAAGGTTAGAGTTGTTGTGTTGTGTTGACATGTTCTTGAATGGTGCTCTGTCCGTGTCCGGTCACTGACACTTGTCACTCACTCACTCACTCTTCTTCAGGGACAAGTCTGAGTGTCATCATTGACCTGCCGCTGACAGCGACGATCTGTGTGTCATCAGCAGTCACAGTCTCCTATACTATGATTGGTCAGCTCATTGCTGTTGCCTACACAGACATAGCCCAACTGGCACTCATCACGTTCGGCCTGGTGAGTATTTGGTGTGTCCTGATCAGTAGGAGGGTGTGGCCTGATATGTGGGAAGGTGTGGCTTGATCATTAGGAAGGTGTGGCGTGATCAGTAGGAGGGTGTGGCCTGATATGTGGGAGGGTGTGGGTTGATCATTAGGAAGGTGTGACAGTAGGAGTGTGACAGTGTCGGCGTGTAGTCGGGGTGTAGCCGGGTAATTAGGAGAGTGTGGTCAAAATTGTGGTAATTTTTATATGGTTGTCATTTCAGGTGTTGTCTGTGCCATTTGTTTTGACCAATGAAAACGTTGGAGACATTACAGCCAATTCCAGCCAATGGATGGGCAGCTTAGACAGGACAAGTAGCCTCACATGGGTTGATTTGTTCATAGCAATGGTAAGCTGTTGATCTGTGATACTTGGACTTGCCATAGAATTCGGGGAATACTTTTGAGTTGTGACAATACCCACCACAGCTTTTCATACTGTGTTACAGTGTTGTTTCCATATCTATCATTATATATCTCAAGTAATGAAATACTGTGTTACCACTGTGATGTATGAGTCATAAACCAACCTCTGGTAAGTGCTTCACCGATATGTTCACATCTGAATGTTGCTGATCTTGTGTGTTTTCCTAGACCTTCGGCACGATTCCGTGGCAGGCGTACTTCCAGCGCGTGCTGGCCGTCCGCAGCGGCACCCAGGCCCGTGTGTTGTCCATCATTGGAGGCTGCGGCGCCCTGGTCCTCGTCATCCCCTCCATCCTCATTGGAGCCGCCTCTGTCTCTGCTGGTACGTAAGTCTGTCCTCATTGGAGCCGCCTCTGTCTCTGCTGGTACGTAGGTCTGTCCTCATTGGAGCCGCCTCTGTCTCTGCTGGTACGTAAGTCTGTCCTCATTAGAGCCGCCTGTCTCTGCTGGTACGTAAGTCTGTCCTCATTAGAGCCGCCTGTCTCTGCTGGTACGTAAGTCTCTCCTAATTGGAGCCGCCTCCGTCTCTGCTGGTACGTAAGTCTGTCCTCATTAGAGCCGCCTGTCTCTGCTGGTACGTAAGTCTGTCCTCATTGGAGCCGCCTCCGTCTCTGCTGGTACGTAAGTCTGTCCTCATTAGAGCTGCCTGTCTCTGCTGGTACGTAAGTCTGTCCTCATTGGAGCCGCCTCTGTCTCTGCTGGTACGTAAGTCTGTCCTCATTGGAGCCGGCTCCATCTCTGCTGGTACGTAAGTCTGTCCTCATTGGAGCCGCCTCTGTCTCTGCTGGTACGTAGGTCTGTCCTCGTTGGAGCCGCCTGTCTCTGCTGGTACGTAGGTCTATCCTCATTGGAGCCGCCTGTCTCTGCTGGTGCGTAGGTCTGTCCTCATTGGAGCCGCCTCTGTCTCTGCTGGTACGTAAGTCTGTCCTCATTAGAGCCGCCTCTGTCTCTGCTGGTACGTAAGTCTGTCCTCATTGGAGCCGCCTGTCTCTGCTGGTACGTAAGTCTGTCCTCATTGGAGCCGCCTCTGTCTCTGCTGGTACGTAGGTCTGTCCTCATTGGAGCCGCCTCTGTCTCTGCTGGTACGTAAGTCTGTCCTCATTGGAGCCGCCTCAGTCTCTGCTGGTATGTAGGTCTGTCCTCATTGGTGCCGCCTCCGTCTCTGCTGGTACGTAAGTCTGTCCTCATCTCCATGTTTGCCTGTACAATCCAGATGTGGAAGTTCCGGGGTTCAATCCCTGCGACGTCTTCCAAAAGATGTTAAAAGATGGTTCTTGTTGTTACCCTGTCTAGCGCTCGGGATTAAGGGGCTAAAACAAGGACTGGTCGGCCTGGAGTCAGTTTACTGTGTCTGAGTGGGGTATTCATGTTAAACTGCGGCATGGTATCTCAGTGGGCTAGCACTATAAATCGGCATCAGTCCGGACTAGTACAAGCAGCCAGACACACATACACACACGTACATGCAAGTCGCTATATAAGTGCAATAATCTTGGACATGATGTTAAACCCCATTTCACCTCACCTGACCTTGTGATGTATTCCATGCCTGTTGTTGATGGGTTCCATGCCTGTTGTTGATGTATTCCATGCCTGTTGTTGATGTATTCTATGCCTGTTGTTGATGGGTTCCATGCCTGTTGTTGATGTATTCCATGCCTGTTGTTGATGGGTTCCATGCCTGTTGTTGATGGGTTCCATGCCTGTTGTTGATGTATTCCATGCCTGTTGTTGATGTATTCTATGCCTGTTGTTGATGGGTTCCATGCCTGTTGTTGATGTATTCCATGCCTGTTGTTGATGGGTTCCATGCCTGTTGTTGATGGGTTCCATGCCTGTTGTTGATGTATTCCATGCCTGTTGTTGATGTATTCCTATTCCTGTTGTTGATGTTGTAGACTGGAATGTCACATCCCTGAAGGTGTCGCCGCTGGAGATAGGCGAGTCGAGGATGGTGTTGCCGCTGGTGTTGAAGGAGTTCACACCGACACCAGTGGCTTTACTAGGTGAGTGATGGTTTGTTCAAGTCTCTCTGAGTTTAGCAAAACTTGACAACGTGGTTGTGAACTTTCGGCTTTCATCCATTATCCCTCAGTCTGCTTGTCCACATCCCTTCTTCTCCTGATCTACGGAACATGTCAATACTAGTGTCACATATCTTGTTCTACTTGTAAGGATAAGATGAATGGATGAACACCTTCTTTATTACAATTAAGAGCGACGTTTCGGTGTAGGTTCTAACACCGTTGTCAAGCAAGTGATGTACAGAGTATGGTTGACAAGTATATATACAAGTAGGAGGCAGTGTTTATACAGTTAAGTAGGATTAAGATGCAGTTACACTGCTTGAGTAGAGAAGCCTGTTATGTTCTGACAGGGCTTCTTAGCTGTAGGCCTTTTGGTACGAGTTTGTTGCTTGAAAACGTCACTCCTAATTGTGATAAAGAAGTTGTTCATCCGTATGTCATATCCTTACTAGCACTCCAACTTCTAAATGCCTCTCAAAGTAGTTACTTGGCATTGGCTTTGGCTACGTAAGCTTTTTTCAGTTTGTGATGTGGCTGCGACAGCTATCAAGTACCGTATTCGACGTAATAAGCGCCCCGCTCTAATAAGCGCCCACGGCGACATTTGCTATTCTCTTTCTGATTAAATCCTCCTTGGGGCACTTATTGCATTTTCCTTGCTCAAGAAAATCTACATGACATAGTTGTAACCATTTTCCTTAATAAAAAATGTTACCACACAAAAAACTTCGTTTTTGTATGATATACGACCACCCTTATGGGGCCTCACCACCAACGGCGCCTCACGCCAGGGGGAGCAACTCTCACCCAAATCACTTTCCTTATGTCATCTGTAAGAGACAGACGTGTTGATTTTTCACACAAGACAAAATAAGAGAAATCTATCGTTCGACAAGAACCATGGCTGACCAAACTGTATGTATTTACATTTCTTTCATTGCAAAGGCGTAATACCTCGCATTGTGAAGTTATAGATTTGTAATTGACGCCACGTGCACGGTACTTTTGAATTCAAATGGCCGTAATGGCGTCCATATTGTAGTTCCACGGGCTGATACATGTAACACCAAGGCCATTAAGAAACGGCTTGGGGTTTTGTTATATCATACAGCATTGGTCTACAATTTTTTCCTTTACAAAACCCAAGGTAGTGTGTTAATTTATAAACTACACTTACCTTTTTTACGGGTTTTACACCTTAGCGCGTAACACGCTCCTTTGGTGTTATAATTATACTACGACATTGGCTATTAGTATCGCGTTACAAATCGCATTCTACATTACGCCTTTGCTTCTAGTTTCACAATTTATGCACGTATCTTTCCAATCTTTATATCGCACTGATACACGTTAATACCCTTCCCGCCCATCTCAGAAATTACGGTCTTGTTTACAAAGACCTTCAAACTGTGTACGGGTTGTTCTAAGACAGGCACGAACGCTGCCTGATATGTCTGGCGGAGGACATTGCCTTTACCCCCCAAAAGAGACAAGTTGACTTGTTCCACTTTAAAGAGGTCTATTAAAGGCGGGGGTAGATATCAGATCTACTAAGACATCCCCCCCTCCCCATCTAAAAAGGGTAAAAAAGCTGCCGAGATTGTCTCCCCCGCTCCCTCTCCGGGGGCCGGGGGCCGGGGGCCGGGGGAGAAGGCTCGAGGGTCCCCGCAATAAGCACTGCACCCTCTCCTGCACTGTCTTTGGCAGACTGTTCTGCGTTACTTAAGTCGATGATGGAGGAGGTGAAGTCTCGGCTCCGGCAGGAGCTACGGGCTGAGCCTTCCCCGTTGTCGGCGCCGGACGCGGCTTCGAGATCTGTGTTATGCCCGGCGTCGGCCGAGGCAGGCCACTTGATCTCGGGGACGATCCGAGACCGGGCTTCGGCTCCGGCTCGAGGTCGCTCCCCAGCGGAGGGGTGGCGGGCGCCGGCCCGTGCACTACCGACGCACAATTTTCCCTAGCGGAGCCAGACGCCTCTTCCGAGGCCGAGGCTTTCACTAGTGGATTCGTAGCCCGGAGCCAGGTTGGTTCCCTTTGTCTCGGGGACGATCCGAGACCGATCTTCGGCTCCGGCTCGAGGTCGCTCCCAAGCGTAGTGGGGGCGGGCGCCGGCCCGTGCACTACCGACGCACAATTTTCCCTAGCGGAGCCAGACGCCTCTTCCGAGGCCGAGGCTTCCACTAGTGGATACCTAGCCCGGTGCCAGGTGGGTTCCCTTGAACCTCGGCACCGGGACTCGGCATCGGGCCGGGTGCAGAGGCACGTGCGGGACAGGATTGTCTAGGTACTGCCTCAGGTGGCTGCGCCCATGCCAGAGTCGGAGACACCCAACTTGACTAAGGTCAAGCAGGGCCGGCGGTTGCCCCCCTTTTCCCGCGTGCGGTGCGGAGTTGAAGGCTGCTTACATATGCTTCGAGGAGCATTATCATAATGCATGCCAACAGCTCCGTGTGTCCGTACACTCCGCGTATCTGTCGGCTGTACAGAGGGAGTTAGCGGGAGAGGGGCCGGTCGACTCTTCGGAGTTGGCCGCGCAACTAACGGAAGTTCAGTTATCTTACGCGGGACGCTATTCGTAGCTGTGCCTCGCAGATGATGTGCGCTGTTATGGGCATGCGCAGGCGGTGGATGTCGGTATCTAAATACTCGACTTACACACGCCAAGACCTACTTGCTTTGCCGTATAAGAGGGTGCCACCCTCTTCCCTGGGGCTCAGCAGGTGGTCCGAGAGGCCGCTCAATTGTATACTTCCATCAAAGACTCATAAGGCCATGTTGGAGGTACCAAGCGTTAAAACAGCGTAAGCGGGCCTCTCCAATTGTTCCCTCCTACGCTAACGCACAGGTCAGACGTCCACACCTGCTTGGAAGCCGCCGCTTCCTTCAGGTATAAGGGCGCCGGGAGGAGCAAGAGAGGCACGGGCCGGGGCAAGGCAGCTGGTCGAGACCAACAGCTTATTCGCGGGGCTGGGAACGATGAGTTCCCATTAGCGCCCGAAGAGCCCCGGGTGAACCCACAGTCGCAAGTTATCGAACTGCCTCCAGCCGGATGTCCCCGTAGGCGGCCGACTGGCTCTATTCCTGAAGGAATCGGAGACAGTTACATCACAATCCCCGGACCCCGTCCATTTTAAGGGATGGCCATTTGCCTCGGTGGAAACATCATCCGCCCCTCCCCTTCTCCGGGATAAAGCACACTCCGGTGCCTGCTACCCGAGAGAAGGCGGAATTCCTCCGTGCCGAGGTCGACGCACTTATGAAAGCTGCGATCGAACCGGGTCCCGAGGGACAGGAAAGCGAGGGCTTCTACTCGACTTGTTTCCTAGTCACCAAACAGTGATCTCACCTGTCGAGACAGGAGAATGGCTAACGTCAATAGACTTAAATACGCCTATCTCCACATACCAATACACCCCGAGTTCAAGAAATACCTGAGGTTTTCTTTCGACGGGAGGTGTTATCAGTTCAGGGTTCTACCATTCGGGATCTTCACGGCCCCGAGGGTGTTCACCAAGCTGATGTTGATTCCCGCCCAAGTGGCCAGGTCAAAAGGTCGGTTCTGTCCGTACCTCGACGACTGGTTACTAAGAGCTCTATCGCAATCCCTGAGTCAGATAGCTACACAACAAGTGATAGATATTCTGATCACTCTAGGGTGGATGGTCAATCTCAAGAAGTCAGATCTGAGCCCCACTCAGAATCTAGTCTTCCTAGTGGCTAATTTCAACACGGTGAGAGGACGTGTATCTCTGTCACAAGATATCCAGTCCCTTAAGCGCAAGTCACACTGCTCGTACATAGCTCCAGTTACTGGACAACATGGCGGCGACAGTGGATTTGGTCTGGCGGGTCGCTTGAGAATGAGTCCCATTCAACAAGCACTCTGTCGACTTTGGGCGAACTCGGAAGATCTCGAGACTGTGCCCGAGACTCCGTAGAGGCTCATTACACACCTCCAGTGGTGGACCGAGGTCGGGAATCTGTCCCGGGGGCTCCCCCTCGACACTCCCGTTCCGTCTCTCACAGTTCAAACAGACGCGTCACTCTCCGGCTGGGGAGGCGTTCTGAATGATCACACTGCCTCGGGACTATGGTCCCAGCAGGAGATCAAACTGCATATCAATGTGCTAGAACTGAGAGCGGTCAGGTGGGTGTTCCAACGCTTCCCGGGTCTGCTTCGTGGCCAAGTGGTTCGTCTAGAGATGGACAACCAAACGGCGATGACTTACATCCGGAAGCAGGGGGGAACGGCGTCTCCGTCGCTTCGACGAAAGACGTGGCAGTTCCTACAATAGTGCGACTCTCACGATATCAGGGTGCTACCTGTTTATCTCCCGGGGGTGGACAACGTCCGTACGGACGCTCTGTCTCGCCGGATCCTCGCTCCTCACGAGTGGAGGCTCGACCCGGGGATATTCGGGATTTTCTCCCTGTTATACAGGCCGTTACAGGTGGATCTGTTTGCGTCTGTGATGAATCACCAGACACCAACGTTCTGCTCCCGAGTCCACGACCCGAGGTCGGTGGCACGGACGCCTTCCAGCTAGATTGGACGGACAGAATTCTGTGGGCATTCCCCCCAGTACCTCTGATTTCCAAGGTCCTGTCTCAGCTAAGCACTCAGCCTGCGCGACTAATTGTGCTCCTGGCACCTCTTTAGTCGGCGCAGAGTGGGTTTCAAGTAATACTCAGGTTTCTGGCTCAGCCTCCTGTTATATTACCTTTATGACCGGACCTCCTATCCCAGAACGGGGACCTCCACCCGAATCCCAGGATTCAATGGGTGGCTTGGCCACTGTCAGGAATCGCCTCCAGAAGTGCGGTATTCCTGCACGAGTTGCAGACACAATACTGGCTTCGCGGAGGGATTCGACAAACGTTCAGTACGATAGATAGGCCTGCTATGCGCCCTGGTGTGTCGATAGAGGGATTGCAGATCTTTTTTACTGCAGATCTCGTATCCGTGCTTGAGTTTCTCCAGTCGCGACTAGATGACGGCCTGGCCACATCAACAGTCCGGGGGTACTCTACAGCTATCGCAGCTTTTCACGTCACTGTCGACGGCCACTTCTGGGTGCACACCCATTAGTGCAGCGCTTTTTAGCAGGTGTGGACAGGATCTGACCGCCAGTCCGGCGGATCAGTCCCCCTTGGGACTTGTCAATCATTCTCGATTGGCTGTCCGGTCCTTCCTTTCGGGATCTGTCGTCTCTCTCTCTTCAGCTGTTGAGCTGGGAGACGGCGTTCCTTGTGGTGGTAACGTCCGGCAGACGGGTAGGCGACATTCGTGTTATGTCAGCCGATCCCGAAATAACTGTCTTCCATGCGGTCGATAAATATCACCGGGACAGAGTCACTTTTCGACTACCGGACTCTTACCGTCAAAGGGTCGCACACGCTTCCACGTGAACGGCTCCTATTGAGCTACCTGCTCTTTCACAGCCTTCCTCGTCGGGGACCACTGCAAGACATGCTCATGTCTTGGATGTCCGCACGACTCTCAAGGCCTATATCAGCAGAAATATTGGTGTCCGTAAGGATAACCAACTATTTTGCTGTTACGGCGGTAGGAAGGTTGGCTCACCTGCGAGTAAACAATCTATCTCGAGGTGGATAGTTTCAACCATTTGTACAGCGTATACGCTTACAGGCAGGGACCCCCCCTACCAGGTTGAAGGCTCATTAGGTTAGAGCAGTGGCTGCGTCAAAAGCGTATGCCGCGGCTCTGCACATTGAGCAGATCTGCTCCGCGGCTATTTGGAGCCAGCCGAGCACGATTCATCAAACCTTACCAACTCGACAAACACTCAAGCGAGCGTACTCGGTTTGGTCAGTCAGTTCTCCGAACGGGGCAAAGTTCTAATCTCTAGCCGATTGAGCATTCGAGATTTTAGACAGTCCTCCGGTTATACTGCTCAGTAATGGTCCGGATTTTATCTTCTGCGGTCGATAAATATCAGTCCTTACTACTCGATAATACTCGTATTTTGCGCACGCGCTCCTTCGATCCACGGGTACCCTCTGGCCTAGCTCAGCGCTGGTTATGGTCTCTCGTGATCTACGCCCCTATATCACTTGTTCAAAAAAAGTGTGGGGGTGGGAGGTGTTTCGAGTTCTCAACTTATGAAAAGCCGCAAAAACAGGCTTTATCATAATATATGGTCGACCACGCCCTGTCTCTAGCCCCCGCCTTTCGACGGTGGTGCCTCACGATAAGGTTGGTTCCATTTATTGAACTCAATATTTTATTCTGTTGAATAATCAAATACGATGTATTTATTTACGCCTGTTGCTGACGGATGCCACTTCCTAGATTATCTTTGGGAGTCTGTCCTGATGCAATAAGTGCCCCAAGGAGGATTTAATCAGAAAGAGAATTTTACAAACCTGTAGAGGTTATGAATTCTCTGATGAAATCCTCCTTGGGGCACGGCCACACACCTCCCCACATTCCGTCAGCATTTGACATATGGAAAGTGATTTGGGTGAGAGTTGCTCCCCCTGGCGTGAGGCGCCGTTGGTGGTGAGGCCCCGTAAGGGTGGTCGTATATCATACAAAAACGAAGTATTTTGTGTGGTAACATTTTTTATTAAGGAAAATGGTTACAACTATGTCATGTAGATTTTCTTGAGCAAGGAAAATGCAATAAGTGCCCCAAGGAGGATTTCATCAGAGAATTCATAACCTCTACAGGTTTGTAAAAATATATTGGCTGGTGAACAACCCCAATTAGCACCCCTTCCGATTGATCAATGTAGACAAGACTTATTTATTCGCGTATAATATGCACTCATGTTTTATATGCACCCTTAATTATGGGCAATTAAATTCTGGAAAAATATATCTGTCGTACATAAACACTTCAGGCTGTCAGCATAAACCACGAAATTTATCTTTCAAATAAGAGCCCCCTATATCTAATTTTGAGAGCGCCCTGGGCGCTTATTACGTCGAACACGGTATATGTTTTGAAAAATCGAAGCCACACGACTGTTACAGGTCTCGGTGCAATATCGGCGGCAGTGATGTCATCGATGGACAGCTCCATCCTCGGTTCCAGCAGCATGTTCACACACAACATCTACAACAACATCATCAGGCCACAGGTAGGCTGTCATCATGGTCACACCATGTGAAATTATTTTATTTTTTTGTCTAACTGAATATGATAAGTAATACATCAACTGCTGACTTCATGAATAAATATTCATATTTGTTACCCTATATTTGTGATAGGAAGCATATTCGCCTCATAGTGTATTCGTTGCAGCCGTGCAAAGTGATCAGATACTACATAACTAAGCCTGTTCCCACTCATCCGTCCTGTGATAAGTGACCGCCTCAATGGTCTGGTGGTAGAGCGTCCGCCTGAAGAGCGGAAGGTCCGGAGTTCGATCCCCGACCACGTCATACCAAAAGACGTTAAAAGATGGTACCCTGTCTGGTGCTCGGCATTAAGGGGCTAAAACAAGGACTGGTAGGCTCGGAGTCAGTATACTGTGTCTGAGTGGGGTATTCATGTTAAACTGTGGCATGGTATCTCAGTGAGCTAGCACTATAAATTGGCATCAGTCCGGACTAGTACAAGCAGCCACACACACACACGTACATGCACGTCGCTATATAAGTGCAATAATCTTGGACGCGATGTTAAACCCCATTTCACCTGACCTTGTGATAAGTGAAATACAGGTTATTTCTACAAAGCCAGGAAATAAGATATTGGTTATTAACATGAATTGAGAAGCTTAGGTCCATTGTGTGAATTGTTTGTCAGATTTTGCTGCAGACTTAGGCCCAATATCAGCCCCTAGGCAGGTCCAGATAAAACTCTGTGCATCACAGCAGGCTTTCCTCCCCAAATACCTTGAAAAACTGTGATATGAAGTGTTCAAGCAGTGTTACACCTAACTCGCTGCTAACTATATGCATGATCTTTATTCATATCATTTCCAATCAAAGTTTCCAAAGTCACCAGAAACGTGATACTTTGGTCGGATGTAAAACCTTTACTCTGTCAGTTGTGGAAAAGCAGATGGTGTGTGAGGTTTGTGACTGTCTGGTGGTGGTGGCTGAGCAGAATATTACTTGAAGGAACACTGATAGCAGAGCGTAGTTACGTCTCGTGGTGCTGGCTTTAACCATGGCGACTGTCAGTTACAAGTTGGTACAGTTTAAAATGTTGTTTGTACATAAAAACAAAAACACCTTGAAACAAAAAGGGGAGAGGTTCTGATAGAGTAGAATAAAACTTGAATGAACACTCACGTCTACTGACAATAACTATTTTGTCTGTTTCAGGCCAAGAACTGGGAGCTACTGGTGGTCCAGTGTGTTGCCGTGGTTACAGTGGGCGTGTTGGCCACAGTTATCTCCCTTCATGTGCGGATCATCTACGGACTGTTTATCCTGGCAGCCGACATTGTGTTTGTGATTGTGTTGCCGCAGCTGTCGTGTGCCCTCTTCCTTCCTCGCACCAACGCCTACGGCGCCCTCATCGGCTACGGCGTGGGATTGCTCCTCAGACTGGGTGCAGGCGACAGAGATCTTCATCTGGTGCCATTTATTCCCTACCCGTATTACACACCAGCTCACGGACAACTGTTTCCCTTCAGAACCTTTGCAATGATCTGCTCAGCTTTGACTATTTTCATCATATCCGAATTGTTCCGGAGTTTGTTCAGTTTAGGTATCATACCCAGGAAGCTGGATGTGCTGAAAGCATTCAGTCCAAGTACTGTCACCTTGCCCTCCCAGAGCACGACGGAGCACAGTATAGCTCTGGTAGGCCACAGTGCAGAACCAGTGTACAGACCTCAGGCGGAGCACAGTATAGCTCTGGTGGGACACAGTGCAGAACCAGTGTACGGACCTCAGGCGGAGCAGAGTAACTGTGTTAGAAGGGCCGAAGTTAGAGACTTGTAGGTTCCTCCTGTTAATGTTGTACAATGTGGTTATATGCTTGTGTTATACAATGTGTAGCTGGGTTATATGCTTGTGTTATACAATGTGTAGCTGGGTTATATGCTTGTGTTATACAATGTGTAGCTGGGTTATATGATTGTGTTATACAATGTGTAGCTGGGTTATATGCTTGTGTTATACAATGTGTAGCTGGGTTATATGCTTGTGTTATACAATGTGTAGCTGGGTTATATGATTGTGTTATACAATGTGTAGCTGGGTTATATGCTTGTGTTATACAATGTGTAGCTGGGTTATATGCTTGTGTTATACAATGTGTAGCTGGGTTATATGATTGTGTTATACAATGTGTAGCTGGGTTATATGCTTGTGTTATACAATGTGTAGCTGGGTTATATGCTTGTGTTATACAATGTGTAGCTGGGTTATATGATTGTGTTATATCGTGTATAGCTGGGTCATGCTTGTGTTATTCCATGTGCATCTAGGTCATGCTTGTGTTATTCCATGTGTAATTGGGTCATGCTTGTGTCATACCATGTGTAACTGGGTCATGATTGTGTTATGACTGGGTTATATGCTTGTGTTATCCCATGCATAACTTGGTTATATGCTTGTGTTATACCATGTGACTGGGTTATACACTTGTGTTATATCATGTGTAACTGGGTCATGCCTGTGTTATACCATGTGTAACTGGGTCATGCTTGTGTTATACCATGTGTAACTGGGTCATGCCTGTGTTATACCATGTGTAACTGGGTCATGCCTGAGTTATACCATGTGTAACAGGGTCATGCCTGTGTTATACCATGTGTAACTGGGTCATGCCTGTGTTATACCATGTGTAACTGGGTCATGCCTGTGTTTTACCATGTATAACAGGGTCATGCCTGTGTCATTCCATGTGGGGGGCACGGGTGGCCCAGTCGTCTAAGGCGCCGTGATTCGCTGTGCAGAGTTGCGTCCCTTCGGCACGCCAGAAACCGATGATTGTGGGTTTTAATCCCGGTTCGCCCCGAATATGTTTCTAGGTTTGTCAGCACCATACCCGTGCTCGTGGGTTTCACCGAAGTGTTAAACATCGGAGACCTGCATCACTTTGGGCTTTCCTCCCACATTAAGGTGACACGCCGTGATATAACTGAAATAATGTTTAAAGCGGCGTTAAACCCAACTCACTCACTCACTCATTCCATGTATGACTGGTTTATATGCTTGTGTTGTAACAAGCATTACTGGGTTATATCATTGTATTGTAACAAGCATTACTGGGTTATATCCTTGTGTTAGGGTATTTACACTGAAGACATCTGCTATTATTTTCCTCATATTTGTTTTCGTATGTTGTAGGCCATGACCTATAATATTTCTAATATTGTTATGGATGTTATGTTGGATCGTATGCAAGCAAACATTTTAAAATGTAACATATGGTTTTCTTATCATCAGCTGACAGCTGCTCCAGACTCTTTAACACTGTGACTTTATGCGCTCTGATGGGACCAGTGACTTATACTTTTTAGAGATGTTGTAATATGCGAGCTGTCAGTTATTTTTCTGAAGGTCTCAAGGATGTGCATCTAGCCTGAATTATCTAAAGAAAAGCTGATTTACAACCGAGCGCCTAGACTAATGTTAGTGTTGCGCCAAAGAGGGAGCGGCCATCACGTACACTGGAGTAGACACAAGTTCATGCTGGTTGCTTTAGACGGGGGGCACAGGTGCCCCAGTCGTCTAAGGCGCCGTGATTCGCTGTGCAGAGATGCGTCCCTTCGGCACGCCAGAAACCTATGATTGTGGGTTCCAATCCCTGTTCGCCCCGATTATGTTTCTAGGTTTGTCAGCACCATACCCGTGCTCGTGGGTTTCACCTAAGTGTTTAACGTCTGAGACCTGCGTCACTTCGGGCTTTCCTCCCACATTAAGGTGACACGCCATGATATAACTGAAATAATGTTTAAAGCGGCGTTAAACCCAACTCACTCACTCACTCACTCATTCCATGTATGACTGGTTTATATGCTTGTGTTGTAACAAGCATTACTGGGTTATATCATTGTATTGTAACAAGCATTACTGGGTTATATCCTTGTGTTAGGGTATTTATACTGAAGACATCTGCTATTATTTTCCTCATATTTGTTTTCGTATGTTGTAGGCCATGACCTATAATATTTCTAATATTGTTATGGATGTTATGTTGGGCGTATGCAAGCAAACATTTTAAAATGTAACATATGGTTTTCTTATCATCAGCTGACAGCTGCTCCAGAATCTTTAACAATGTGATTTTATGCGTTCTGATGGGACCAGTGACTTTTACTTTTTAGAGATGTTGTAATGTGCAAGCTGTCAGTTATTTTTCTGAAGGTCTCAAGGATGCGAATCTAGCCTGAATTATCTAAAAAAAGCTGATTTATAATTGAGCGCCAAGACTTATGTTAGTGTTGCACCAAAGAGGGTAACAAGCATTACTGGGTTATATCCTTGTGTTGTAACAAGCATGACTGGGTTATATCATGGTGTTAGGGCATTTATACTGAAGACATTTTTTCTTATCATCAGCTGACAGCTGCTCCAGACTCTTTAACACTGTGGCTTTATGCGCTCTGATGGGACCAGTGACATTTATATTTTTAGAGATGTTTTAATGTGTGAGCTGTCAATTATTTTACCGAAGGTGAATCTAGCCTGAATCATCTAAAGAAAAGCTGATTTACAGCTGAGCGCCAAGACTTATGTTCGAGTTGCACCAAAGAGGGAGCGGCCATCACTTACACTGGAGTAGACACAAGTTCATGCTGGGTGTTTTAGACGGGAGAAGTGAAAAGGGTACGAGATTTTGTCACATTGTGTGGAGACCTAGAAGAGAATGCTCCACGTAGACAGATGCTGTGTTATTTATGTCAGATACGGTGGAAAAACACTCACCACCAAAGAAACGCCAACTCAAGAAACAAATGGAGAAGTCTGTACGTAAAGAAGTCATGTGTACTTCTTGTGTGTACCATTTCAGCCAAGTGTTATCCCAGAGTGGCTTTATTATTATCACGATATGCTGCACATGATTTCCAAACTTTACACGCTAATAATGCACGAGACATATGGTGCAATTCGAGTCATGGGTCTATGACGTCACATGTGATGTGTTCATGAACATCGGGTCACACAACATACAGGTATGTTGTTTGTGCATCAAACCAGTCTAATATCTCTTGAATGTGAGTCAGGCTTAACAATTACTAGAAATGGTTCTCTGGCAGTGTTTTTTAAAATTATTGGACGGGTAGGTGTTTTTTTTTTATTTGGTTGTTCAAGTTAGTATGTAATCAAATTTTGTTTACAATGATTTTGGAGAAATCATGTTGTTCTTAAGTATTGTAGCATTAAACTTCCGGGTTAACTTGTTGGAGATACAGAATATTTAAAGATTTGGGGGGGGAAATGGAAATAAAAACGAAATATGCGGCAGACTTTATGATGATACAGATGGTGCCTGAGACTTTCTTTAACCTAAGGGGGCAGTCGGGTAGCCTAGTGGTTAAAGCGTTTGCTCGTCACGCCAAAGACCCGGGTTCAATTCCCGACATGGGTACAATGTGTGAAGCCCATTTCTGGTGTCCCCCGCCGTGATATTGCTGGAATATTGCTAAAAGCGGCGTAAAACCATACTCACTCACTCTTTAGCCTAAGTCTTCATGTTAAACATGTATGGTAGTTGCGTTTCTTTTGGCGGTGAGTATTGTTGCTGTTTTGTTTAAGTTTGTGCCATATTTCTCTTTTATTTATGATGTTGTTGATGGTGGTCAGAGTAAGAAATGATGCAGACATGACAGGGACATGGCAGCACGTGTGAGGGAATGCGACTCCAGGGGAAATAATGTAAATCGTGACAGAGACTGCGAGACCCTCCTGTGTTGGGGAGGAGGCCCTCCTGTGTTGGAGAGGAGACCCTCCTGTGTTGGAGAGGAGACCCTCCTGTGTTGGGGAGGAGGCCCTCCTGTGTTGGGGGGAGACCCTCCTGTGTTGGGGAGGAGGCCCTCCTGTGTTGGGGAGGAGACCCTCCTGTGTTGGAGAGGAGACCCTCCTGTGTTCGGGAGGAGACCCTCCTGTGTTGGAGAGGAGACCCTCCTGTGTTGGAGAGGAGACCCTCCTGTGTTCGGGAGGAGGCCCTCCTGTGTTGGGGGGAGACCCTCCTGTGTTGGGGAGGAGGCACTCCTGTGTTGGGGAGGAGACCCTCCTGTGTTGGGGAGGAGACCCTCCTGTGTTGGGGAGGAGGCATTGTGTGAATCTCATCTATCTTCATATTGTTTTTGTGTTCTTGGTTTGTTTTTTTATTTCAGTCAGTGGACTCCTGCAAGTTTGGTTGCCTAGTCTTAATATACTTTATTTGCCCTCCAACAACCCCCCCCCCCTCCCCAGGAAGTTCAGCCACCAGAGCCAACATTGAAATGAAAGAAACCATGATTGTTGTCGTATTTCATGAAAATGGCCCAGATTGTCGTGGACATTCATGAAAAGGGCCAGGTTGTAGTGGCTATTCATGAAAAGGGCCCAATCCCATTAAAATCAGATCTTAGTTCTCGCTACAGCTAAACAAAGATCTGAAGACACCCCATAATGGGTCACGTTAGACCGACCTTGCGCAAACTTTACGGCACTAATTTCAAATTGGCGACTACGCTTCGAAACATATTGTGACAAATTCTCAATTACAAATTTGAAACCTAAACAAAAGAACATTCTGGAATGGCTGATAGATGGTCTAGATTATATGGATTCAGTCGTTAAACCCGCAACTATCGTTCGGAATACCCTGTGTTAAAGTTTTCGAGGTTGCATGATTAAAAATCACATGCAGACTGTCACTTTCATGATCTGGTAAGCGACGCTCTGACCCCTGATGGGATGTCTTCAGATCTTTGTTTAGCGGTAGCGAGAACTAAGGTCTGATTTTAATGAGATTGGAAAAGGGCCAGGTTTTTGTGGAGATTCATGAAAAGGGCCAGGTTGTTTTACAATTTCAGGACAGGATAAGGCTGCATTCATCAACCAATATCAAAAAGGGGTATACATGCTTTTGTCTTTGCAGTGCCCTCCTTCAGTGTCCAAAGTAACTGCCTGTAACTTTTCTGTCTAGCTGCATGAAATTTTCCTCCACCTGCCAGACGATTTTATGACTACTTACAGATTCAGTTTTTTTTATAATTCCTTGCAGATTATCAAGTAATTGGTTGTATTATTTTAACTGAATCAAGACATGTTTTGTCTTTTGGTTTTGGCGATTTTTCAATATTTATGTTGCCTGAAGGCTGGCTGGTAACTCTGAAGATGGGCGGGCAACACTTATGGGTCACCTGACCAATTCTCTTTTTGAATATTAAGATTATTTTGAACACTGCCCTCCTCCTGTCATCCCGGAGTAAACAGTCAGCTTGTATCTTTGTTGGAGGACCTACTGGTGGGGTTCTCATCTTTATTTCTGTCATTTGACTTCTAATGCATTGTCAATCATATCATTATTTATGAAATATAAAAATATATTTCCTATCTTTGTTGTCTGGCATCATGTTATACAACAGTGTTTTGTTTGTTGTTTAATGCGGCACTCTGCAATATTCCAGCTATATGACAGCGGTCTTTAAATAATCTATTCCGAAAACAAAAATTGTTTTGACCAGCTATCACTAAGTAATATTAATAATAGTATTAATATTAACATTGGGAGAGTACCCGGGTTTGCTACCAGCAATACAGCCCTTCTGACAATCTGGTAATGGAGAAGGCTGTAGTGTTGGGGAGTTTCACATTCTCTGAAAAGTTCTTGGTGGGTTTTACAAGGCAGCGCTTGCTGGGAGAAGTCCCATTCGCTGTCTGGGATGCGTGTAGAGGATGACGAGCCTAAGTAGCCTGACTGTGCCAGGATCCCGCAAACCCTCATTGCTGCATTATGTCATTTTAATATGTATATAAAATAATAATGATAATAATAATCATAAGTATTATGGAATCATAGTCTGTTCAAATCCCACATCATGTGCCTGCTGGCACGGGTGGCCCAGCCGTCTTAGTCGCCACAATTCGCTGTGCAGAGTTGCGTACTTTTGGACATGCCTCAAACCTATTGTGGGTTCGAATCCGGTTCGCCCCAATTATGTTTATAGGTTTGTCAGTACTATACCCATGGTCGTGGATTTCACCGAAGTGGTAAACGTCGGGAGACCTGGATCACTTTGGGCATTCCTCCACGTGATATAACTGGAATACTGTTAAGAGCGGTGTAAAACCCAACTCACTCACTTATTATGTGCCTGGGTTTATCGTCTTCCGAGTGAAGGGAGGTAACTCACTGAAAAAGTCAAGTTTTTACCCTTACAGACCTAGGCTGGAATTTCTGGGCGCTATGGTAGCGCCACCCGTGGCTATTATGAGTTATGTCACTTCTATGCCTCTCCGATTGACCAATCAGATTCCACCTCTCATGTCACTTGCATTTGCTTCAAACAAAACGGCGGCGCCCAGTCAAGATGATCTGATCGATAATCAAGATATATATGATATTAAAACAGGTCTTACCTCGCGAAGTGCAACGTGAGCACCTTGATTAAAAACATGAAAAGATTTGTAAAATATCTGTCGACGACCAGTTGACGGTACACAACTTTTGCACAATCCTGCTGTCGACCAAAATTTGCAGGTTGAAATCCTTGTTGTTTTCGAACCGAATGTCGATTTTGTTACGCGATTTTGATTAGACTATGTTGGACTCGTTAGTCCAGCCAAAATATAAACCGTAATTGCAGCCTAGTACAGCAAGGGTGGAAACCGGACTTTTAGAGTCAGTTAACGCCCTTGCCTCGGGAAGATGATGTTTTACCAGCGCCAGGGTAAACGCATCCAAGACCTGCATCACTGCGGGCTTCCTTTCCACCTCAAGCCGACTTTCTCTGATATTACTGAAGTACTGTTCAAGGCAGCATTCAACCAAACTCACTCACCCACTCACTTACTCACTCACTCACTTGTAAAATGTAATGTAACATTGGCACAAACGTTATTTATACAACGTAACATTCCCATAATATGTACAACGTTGTGTATTTGCTTGGTTGAGACATACACGTTGTCGGGCCGCCAGCGGTCCACCGGCAATAAGTCACCGGCAATGTGCCGACATCAGCCACCGGCAATAAGTCACCGGCAATAAGTCACCGGCCATGTGCCGACATCAGCCACCAAGGGACCGACCACGTTGTCTGGGAACAAGTGGGAGGAATCGCGGGTTGAGATAAAGACATGATTCATGCACACACACGGAACACACGGAATACACATATCAACATACATATACAACAGAGACATTGGCTGGCTTTAATAAGTGGAAGCTCATTCATGTCTGCGAGGCATCAACTCCTAAAGATCCTGTCGGTGGTGGTAGACACGATATGCAACCTTCAGGGATGTGAAATCTCCGCGGAAACGCGGACAATCGCCCCCGGCCCCCCCTAGTCATTTCCTCTTTTTTTTCGGGAAAACCTGTTCACATCCCTGAACCTTTTGTTTTGTTTGTTGTTCAACGCCGCACTCAGCAATATTCCAGCTACATGACGACGGTCTAAATAATCGAGTCTGGACCAGACAACCCAGTGACGACATGAGCATCGATCCACGCAATAGGGATACGATGACATGTTATTGTATCAACCAAGTCCGCTAGCCTGACCAGTTGCCTCTTTCGAAAACCGATTCTAACCCGGATTTTCGCGTTGTTTTGTTGATGGTGGAAGCCAGGGACGTGGAGCTGGTTCGGAATACACTTTGTTTTGTAGCCCAGGTAAAGACCCAAAGTAACACATTTGACAGCGACGTACTGCCAACCTGTGTCTATTACCAACGGGGACCCGTGAAGATCCGGGGTAGAATAGGTCTTCAGCAACCCATGCTTGCCCTAAAAGGCGACTGTATGCCTGTCGCAAGAGGCGACTGACGGGATAAGGTGGTCAGGCTCGCTGACTTCGTTGATGCATGTCATCTATCCCAATTGCGTGGATCGATGCTCGTGATGTCAATCACTGGATTGTCCGGTCCAGACTCGATTATTTACAGACCGCCGTCGTATAGCTGCAAAACTGCTGGGTGCGGCGTTAAGCAACAAACCAACAGCTATTGCCAGCGTCTGAATGCAAGCTGGTTTCAGAGGCTGTACATCTCACAGCATTGATGTACCCGTTGGTTATGCCGGCCTAGAATATAGTATAGGTCCCAGCAAGCCCTGGCCGTTGCACAAATAGAAGTTTGAAAAAAAGGCTTTAATTCCTGTACAGCTTGGCGATGCGTTTAACGATGAGACCCGTGAAGATCCGGGGTAGAATAGGTCTTCAGCAACCCATGCTTGTCGTAAAAGGCGACTAACGGGATCGGGCGGTCAGTCTCGCTGACTTGGCTGATGCATGTCATCGTATCCCAAAATTGTGGATGGATGCTCACTGGATTGTCTGGTCCAGACTCGATTATTTACAGACCGCCGTCATATAGCTGGAATATTGCTGAGTGCGGCGTTAAACAACAAACAACCAAACAACCAAACAAATATTCACGATGTCTGTGTTTGATCATAACGATCCAACTGCCCTACACTTACTCTGCAAGCCATCGGATATCCCTGTCCATCGTGTTGTGACAGTATTGTCCTTCTGTTGTCATCACTTACTCATGGTATCCCACTCATGTATACTATTGTTGTTACTGTTAATCCTCCACCTACTATATATATTCTGTACAATGTCCCTCATTCAGTCTAGCTTCACAACGGTATAAGGATTTATACCGAAACGTCGCTTTTTTACAGTTTTAAAGAAGTTGTTATCCATAAAATGTCATCCGCCAGCTTCCAAGTAATGTCTATCAAACAATGCTTGGATAATGGTTAGCATGGGTTTGAGCAAATCTCGGGGAATCTGTCAGTGAAGAAATTTGAATATACTTCTTTGCCAAAACATACACGTTAGTGTAGGTGAGTCGAGCAGAGAGTTCCAGCGTTGGGTGGAATGTCTTTACAAAATAAATAAATAAAATAAAACCACACACTTAATTGATGCCGATCACTGAATAGAATACAGAAAGAGTTGGGAGAATAACAAGTCCGCGGGTGTATTCCCGTCCACTATATGTGAAGTGTTTTCATTGCTGAAAGTAGCGGAGATGTTAGAATTAAATATCTTCCTATTAGCATGCAACAGCAGAACACTTCCTCCTGTAACTTAACAAAACCCAAATAGCACAATTTAGTTTCTTTGATTTTCAGTTCTTGTAAACAAGCCACTCCCCGGAAGATAGTAAACCAGTACAGTTCAATGAGATGCATGTCTTTTCCAGTACCGCATCAATTTGTCGCTCCTCGACAAATCACCGGAATAAGATATGTCGCATACCTCATATACCCAGTATACATAACATACACAATAAAATAGTGAGTGAGTATGGTTTTACGCCGCTTTTAGCAATATTCCAGCAATATCACGGCGGGGGACACCAGAAATGGGCTTCACACATTGTACCCATGTCGGGAATCGAACCCGGGTCTTTGGCGTGACGAGCAAACGCTTTAACCAATAGGCTACCCGACCGCCCCACACAATATAATAAACACATATGCCTGTATTATATGTAATAATCAAGGCACAAAATCTTAAAATTGCTTCAGATTTATGACGCCGTTCGAAACCTTTGACCCACTTTATCTGTAGGAGTAATTATAGTGAAGGTAGATCTACCCTGTTAGATTCGTGAAGATAAAGGAACAAACTGGTAGTCTTTACAAGTTCATATATGTAGAGAATTATTTCATCGGAGCTAAATAGTGCCATCTTCCAGAACATATATACGGAAGCCTTTTAAGGCCATTTTTTTTTTTTTTTTTTATTTCTTTCTTGAAATTTCAAGATAATAAGTTGAAATTTCAAGATACATACTAAGTCGAAATTTCAAGATTATCATCTCGAAATTTCAACTTAGTATCTTGAAATTTCAAGATAGCATCGAAAAGAAAAATGGCCCTAAAAGGCTTCCGTACTCACACATAAAACATATACAGATTTGAAAAATAATCGATGATTCCCAATCCCAACCCTTCTGAAAGCCAGGTAAACTTTTCACAGAAACCAGGGAAGGGAGATAACTCTTAAGCTGTAGCAGTGACAGCATTTGCAGCCGACAGTCACAATGTCGAAGAGTCGAGGTCCTCTCGTGGGTGCCATCGACCAGGGCACGAGCAGCACAAGGTTCCTCGTGAGTATTGCCTATATTCCTTCTGTCCCATCTGTCTCCCAAATCTAACAATAACGATGGCTGCATGAGAACGCTCACATTGTTCGTAAACTTGAAAAAGAAATGTCACTATGTTAGGCCTAACGCCCACAACGCGGACGTATTTTTGTTTTAACCTTCGGCATGTGGTGCAACTTAAGTAAGAGGACTCAAATTAGTTATTTCAATGAATAATGTTACTGAAGACATTGACATTATTGGAGTTTATTCATGGTAGAAACATTTGGGAGTCTTGAGTGTGTGTGTGGGGGGGGGGGGGGGGGGGGGGGGGGGGGTACCATAAGCAGTAAGCAGTAAAATTTAGGGTCTTGAAGACATACTGTTTTTGACCCTTTTAGTCATTTTACGATAAGCAGTAAATTATTTATTTACGTTAAGCAGTTATTTTTTGGTATTTTCCGTTAAGCATTTACGATAAAAAAAGATGAATTTTACGTTTACGTTAAGCATTAAAACCCATCAGGACCCTCCTAGCTATGGCAGTCGCAGGGATAATTCTGGGATGGGACCTTCTGCTTTTAGCACCTAAATTTAAAAAAAGGCCCACATTTTCCAATACAATGGGGCATTTTGGCATTGTGCTGTATGGGCAAGCGTGTGTGTACCTCTGGAATATTTGAAAGTTTCGTACAAAGGGCCCATGTCAGAAAATTCCTGCAGTCAGGTAAGCAGCGTCTTATCATTAACCTTCGAACCAAGTTCCAGTGATAGGCTAGTGAGTATTGATCCTTCCAGTCACAAAAGTAATACGTTCAGCAAACAAACCGGAGTAGTCTCTCAGCTTGGTGAATGCTAATATGTTGTGACAGGCTGGGATATTGCCCCACCCAGGGCTCCTGTTGCCGGTTATCTGTGTGGTGCATGGCCAGACAGGTGCCCCTCTGTTGTCCCCGACCCTTCAGGTGTTGACTTACCATACAGAGGTGTCAGTGTCTCCTCTCACACCGCCATATCAGATGTAAGACATGGTGGTGAATATGCATTGCATGTTGATCCTAAACGACACTTGTTTCACTCCGGATAGTGTAGTTCATGAATCAGACAGTGGTAGGTAGGGTTACTGGACAGACTAATGATGGGCTGTGAGCAGAGGAAAGACTTGTAACAGATCACAGGCGGGTCCAAAGGGGGGGTCCAGAGGGTCCAGACCCCTTTTTGAAGACCAGATGTAGAAATTATCTATTTCTTGTTTATTGATATATTGGACCCTTCCATTTTAAGAATGGATCAGCCCTTGCAGATGCAATCTGCATGTTTGATATTAAATGAAAGGAGGCGTACAAATTTGGTGGCTAAGATTGATATGTCTCTCCGTGTCATCAGTGCCACGTGCAGTGTTAGAACATTGAAGATGCCAGGGTTAGAAACTAACAGTTTTCGTCCACTAGTCCTTATAATGATAACATATAGGAAAACTCTTAAAAAGGGCACATTTCTACTAGTCCTTATGATACCTTTACCATGGGGCAGTTTGGCAAGGACTATAGAACTAGTGCCAATTTCTAACGCTGGATGCTCCTGTAGGTGCCTTCAGGCTATCTAGTCGTGACAGTATTTTAATGTAGGAATCTATCTCGCTCACATCACACACAGCATCTCCATGTCTTTGACTCATGGTACAACTCTTCATAGGATCGAGGTACATTTTGCCCAAAATGAATTCTATATTAGCATTCAAAATTTTGGATGATGACCAATCACAGATCATGAAGTTGTCGGCCATTTTCAAAAGAAAAAGCCAAAAGAGTAGGTGTAGATAGGATATAATTCTGATGACTCACAGCACAAGTCTACATAGGATCAAAGTACATTTTTTCATTGAAGTGTTGACAGGACAAAGGCCAAGGTTAAGAAATCAATACAGGCTGCGTGACACAGAAACTATTCGATTGACTTTGAGTTTCTGCTGAAATAGACACTGCACATGCTGCATGTCGGGAAGGTGTGTTGGGTAATCCAATACAGTAGTGCACTGTGTGTAAGAAATGGGACATGAATGTTAATACTCAACATTAGTTAAGGAAAATCAGATAATGTCATTCTGTTTAAATATACCCAGGGTTAGAAACTAACAGATTCAGTCCACTAGTATAATGATAACATATAGCAAAACCCCTAAAAATGGCAAATTTCTACTGGCCCCTATGATACCTTTACTATTGGGCAGATTGGCAAGGACTACAGGACTAGTGCCAATTTCTAACGCTGTATACCCAAGACATATAAGAATCAGAATTTGTTCAGTTATTTTTAGCAAGGCGATAAAAATGTCATCTGAAAAACTTAGCAGCTGTTACTTTACTATGGACTGAGATCATCCTTTACCAGAATGGCAGGAGGAGAGGTGTGTCAGTGGAATATTTAAACACCGGCCCAATGTTCAACTCCCCAGCAAACAGACAGCAGTGTTCTATTGTTGAAGATCTATTATTTTGAGGACACTTTTGATTGACTTACCACAGTACAGAGTACACAACTCGGATAATTTCATTCGGTTTTAATATACCCTAGACATTTTATGAGAATCAGAATTACAGAGTACACCACTTCAAGCAGCCAGACACGCCCCTCTGACCCTGCAGTGACAGCCCACCCTGTCTGTGACTGATGTTGATGATGTCAAGTTGCAAGTCCCTTTGGTAGACTGACTTAGGTTACTGACCCCAGGGCCATTGAATGTCAGACATTTTGGAGAGTGTTTCCTGGTATTGTCATGTTTTACGTGTTATCTCTGCATGACACATGGACATGCCAGGTTGTTTGCTGGTCGTGAGTTATGACTCCAGACTGCTCCCTGACTGAGCCTACTTATCATGCTCTGAGTGTGGGAAGCCAAAGTCCATTCTGGACTTGAGAAAAGGTCATCTTCTCAGAGCTCCAGATAAGCTTTTGGTGTTGTGGGTATTTTACCCATGCATTTTAAAATCATTGGGTATCAGTAATTCTATCTGGTATTCAAATTTTTGTTACCCACTAGTTTTTACACATGTGGGTATTTAAGTTAAATAATTAAAAACGCTATTCATCTAGTCCCTGCAAACTGGTGTTGTGTGGGTTCGAGAGCTTTATAGGACTCAAAAATACCACGATACTTCCACAAGAAAGTGTGATGGCAAATGATCATGATGTAACTGTCATCATGGAGTTTGGCAAGGCTGACGGAATGCCTGTTTATAATTTCAAAAAAAGTTGCTGATTCGCTAATTGAATACGCAGGGTTACTTTACAATGATGATACGCACAAGTTTTATTTTTGTAGCGTATCTGTAATGTAACTTTGACTGACCAATGAAATAACTAACAGGAAGTCCACATTAGCCAATCAGAATGCAGCTTTCTTGAGTTTTGCGGCACTAGTTCCAAACTGGCTACTTCCATTCCAGATAATGATTTTTAACCATAGTTTTGTGTTAAGCTTTAGAGTTAACATGCTAAGCAATTAAGTTATGACAGAAATAAAGAAGAAATATAAAAAATATATTCAAAGCATGGTTTACATGAGAGAATTGCAAGATGTTTTTAGAATTAAATATTGTCTTTTTCTGAACAGGAAACCAGACAGTTATCATTCATTCAAATGGCAAATTTCTAACAGTCCTTATGATACCTTTGCTATTGGGCAGTTTGGTCAGGACTACAGGACTGGTGCCAATTTCTAACGCTGCATGGTAATATAACTATTATAATCAGATGTGCAAAAAATATTCTTTGCTGACAGTTTCAGTGACAGATGTTCAGAGCTCTGAGATATTTGATATCCAGATGAAGTTGTACACCTGGCTTGTAATACTCTTGTTGTCCCATCCCCTTTGCAATTGAATTAATGTTGTGGAAACAGGTTGCTGATGTGTCTCTTTCATCATCATGTCCATGACACACAATAGAGCCGGGGAATATATGTCATATCACCCTTGTGCAGCAATGATCACTGACAAACATTGACTACATGACAATATAGCAGCCTGCTTCCTCGGATGATAATAGAGATAGGGGATATATGTCCTATCATCCTTGTGCAGCAGTGATCACCAACAATTATTGATAGCATCACAACATACACAGACAATATAAAGCCTGCCTCCTCAGATGAAGAATCAAGAAGGAAGACTATATCAGTGAAGTTACTACTTTGCCAAATCTGCCTGATTTCTTTAAATTATTTTTGGCTGTGCATTTTTCCCCCCTGTCTTCAGATACTTTGGGGATAGAAGTCAACTTAGACTTGCACAAGTTTAATAATAATAATATAAGTAATAAGAACAAGTCGTACCCACACTGTGTGCTTATCTAGACTTGCATCTTATAAGGATAGAATTACTACACATCCATGTACTTATCTCTCCTTAGAGCCTTGGTGCAAGTCTAAACTCTTGTCTGGCTTGTTGTCAAAACAAAGGGGGAACTGCAGTTGGCGACCCCTGTCTGACCCTGACCCTCCTTATCACTGACAGTGTAGTCTGGGAGGCCATGGACCTCTGTGAGTGATGGCACAGGGAGGTGACTGCCCTGTATATCACAGAGTGGAACTGGACACCACTGACTGTCGTAGATAGACTAACATCTAGTCTCTGAAATGAACATATTTTACAGAAAAAAACAGTTGTTAAAGTATAGTTATAAAATATAATAAAAAGGAGCCCAGAGACTATATTCATTTTCAGATACTGCAGTAATCTAGACTTGCCAAACATTGTGCCAGACTTGCATGGGCTGTATTGGATATATTTATTTCAAGGTCTGTATGACAGACTATGTCAGAGAGAGCAGTCTCTCACCCAGGCTACTTATGTCATCCGAACCTCCACTAGAGATAGTTTTACATTTTGGTGATAATAGAGAAGAATGTCATCACAAGTTAATTCAATCATAAAACAACATCTGTTTTTGGCAATTTAACAGGTGCTGTATATGTTTTTTAGCTCACCTGATCATTTATTATGATGGTGGGTGGTTCATGGATGTGGTGGGTAGAGCAGCATAGGAAACCTACTGGGCACATATTGTTGCTTGTAACAGGCGACTAACGGGATGAGGTGGTCAGGCTCGCTGACTTGGTTGATGCATGTCATCAATCCCAATTGCGTGGATCAAAGCTCATGATATTAATCACTGGATTGTCTGGTCCAGACTCGATTATTTACATACAGCCGTCATATAGCTGGAATATTGCTGAGTGCGGCGTAAAACAACAAACCAACGAACCAACCAACTTCCCCAGTCTAATATGTTCTGCTGCATGGATGGCATATATAACAAATAACAAATATATCCAATACTGCCCATGCAAGTCTACAATATTTAGCAAGTGTAGGTTACTGCACAGGTCCTGAAACAAATATATCCAATACAGCCTATGCAAGTCTATAATATTTAGCAAGTGTAGGTTACTGCACAAGTCCTGAAACAAATATATCCAATACAGCCCATGCAAGTCTATAATATTTAGCAAGTGTAGGTTACTGCACAGACCCAGAAACAAATATATCCAATACTGCCCATGCAAGTCTACAATATTTAGCAAGTGTAGGTTACTGCACAAGTCCTGAAACAAATATATCCAATACAGCCTATGCAAGTCTATAATATTTAGCAAGTGTAGGTTACTGCACAAGTCCTGAAACAAATATATCCAATATCCAAGTCTAGGTTACAGCAGAACCAGGGTCTGTACAAATCTGCTGACTTGACAAGGGAGGACACATTATCAGTAATCTCTAGCTGTCATTAGTTGTAGTATTAGCACATGTCAAGCCTGCCCCCACCACTCCCCCACTCTGAGCCAGGATCTGCTCCTTCCCCTGCAGCTGTGGCCAGACAACATGTGGGATAACACTGGAGATGTGCTGACATTAGACTAACATCTTGTCTCTGAAATGAACATATATCGTACAGAAAAAATAAAAATATAATAAAAAGGAGCCTAGAGACTCTTCATTTTCAGATACTGCGGCAATCTAGACTTGCCAAACATTATAGACTTGCATGGGCTGTATTTGTGGTTGCTTTTGTCCTTACCAAGGTGAGGAGAGGGGAGCATTTCTTAAAATAATTTATTTTGGGAATATATGAACAGGAAATTGTTGAGCTAATTGCTTCATCACTGATGAAAGCAAGTAATGAGTATGTACACAGAGCATCTGTTCTCAGTTCCATTGGATTACAAATAAATGTCGACTTAAAGCATTGTCCGCTTGAGTTCCTCACCTAGACATTTTGGACACAGTCAGTGTGTGGAGAACAGTCCTGATGTACATACACGTTTAAGACCTTTTCAATCGGAAGTCATGGCTCTGGGTAGATTTTCTCCTGTTTGAGTCTACATCAATCAAACAGTACCACATTCAGTGCAAACAGAACCAATAGATTTTGTAGAAATATTAAGTAACTTTGAAATCTTTGAAGGAATTTGAGAGATCAAGTTGTCTAGCCATAGGAATCATAGCAGACTAACATCTAGTCTCTGTCATGAACACATTTCCTAAAAAACAGTTGTTAAATTATGGTTTTGAAATATAATAAATAGAGACTTTCTTCCTGATACTGCAGTAATCTAGACTTGCCAGATATTATAGACTTGCATGGGCTGTATTGGATATGTTTGTTTCAGGATCTGTATGACAGGCTAGAATCATACTGCATGCTGCCCCTAAGGTGGTACCTATAGATTTCTGGACATTCCACACTTTCAGGCCTGTAATCTGCCCACTACTGGCAGTGCGCCGCGAATAGCTGCAAAATTGCTGATGCGGCGTTAAGCAATATTCACTCACTACTGGCAGTGGGAGGGTGTGTGTTTAGGGAGCGGGAGTAGGGGCAGTTGATATTCCTGTCACACCCACTTTCTGTGGCATGTCAGTGATGGGCGATAGCATTCTGGACATGTAGGGGAGATTCCAAGCAGATTGGTCTGAAAATGAAGAAAGTTTCTGGGCTTCATTTTATTATATTTTATATCTATACGTTAACAACTTGTTTTTTCTGTAAAATACTGTATTCAACATAATAAGTGCCCAGGGCGCTCTCAAAATTAGAAATAGGGGTTGAAAGATATATTTTGTGGTTTATGCTGACAGCCTGAAATGTTTATGTACGACATTGTACGTTATATTTTTCCAGTATTAAATGCCCATAATTAAGGGTGCATATAACACACGAGTGCGTATTATACGCGAATAAATAAGTCTTGTGTACATTGATAAATCGGAAGGGGTGCTAATTGGGATTGTTCACTAGCCAAAAACTTAGCAAATGTCGCCGTGGGCGCTTATTAGAGCGGGGCGCTTATTACGTCGAATACGGTAGTTCATTTCAGAGACTAGATGTTGTTAGTCGAGATCCCAGCATCACCAAGTCCCACTGACTGAATTCTGTTCTTGTATTTAAGGGGAAGGCATGGCAAGTCATGGACTTGCACAAGTCTCTAGTCAATAATTATTAGTTAAAATCATAATTTCTAGATTATGTAAATTATAAGAACAGTTGACCCTATAAGAGACTGTCGTCCACATATCTAGACTTGCCCCTCAGGAGGATAGAATTACTACACATCCATGGACCTTTCAATCAGTACAGCCTTGGAGCAAGGCTAGGCAAATCCATATTGAACACATCAGTTTGTCATTACAATGTTGGAACAGTTATGGCTGTCACCAGGTGGTAGCACATTGTTGCATGGTCTTGTTCCTCTTTCACGCAGAGATGCCAGAAACACATGGCTTAATTACAGAGCCATGTGGCTGTTTTGTTGGTTTAAACTTATATGAAGTAGCAGCGTTAGAAATTGTCCTGTAGTCATCAATAGAAACTACCAGTTTTAGTCCACTAGTCCTTATTATGATTACATGATATAGAGAAACACGTAAAAATTTCTACTAGTCCTTATGATACCTTAACTATTGAGCTAATGTCAAGGACTATAGGACTAGTGCCAATTTCTAACTCTGTGTAGTCCTTGCCAAAGAACCAATTAGTTAAGGTATCATGAGGACCAGTAGAGATTTGCTATTTTTAAAGGTTTTGCTAATGCCAGTGTCTGATATCAAAATCAAGCAAGTCATGAGACAAACAAACAAGCAAACAAAGAAACACTCAGAGTTGAACGATGAGGATGTTTATCCTTCGCCCTCAGGAAATGTCCATTTTCAGAATGGAAGCTGTCTTGAAATGTCTTGAAATCTACATATGCATGCTATATTGTGAAATTTGAATCTTTTTTTTCCCATGAATTTTAAGTATTAACCTTGATTGACCTTTGCTCCCAGGATCTAGAAAGGCCATGACTTACTCTGTAGACATCTTCTCCTTCAGACTGAGGAAGCTGAATGTTGTGTTTCTTCTTCTGTTGGCATAGTTTGGTTTGCTGTTTAAAGCTGCAGTCAGCAATATTCCTATATGACGGCAGTCTGTAAATAATCGAGTCTGGACCAGCCAATCCAGTGATTAATATCATGAGCATCTATCCACGCAATTTAGATCAATGACATGTATCAGCCAAGTCAGCAAGCCTGACCACCTGACCTGTCAGTCGCCTCTTGTGACAAGCATAGTCGCCTTTTACGGCAAGCATGGGTTGCTGAAGACCTATTCTACCCCGGATGGTATATTTTGTGCAGACCTGGATATTTAATCATTGCTTTCACAATTTTCAACTTCCAGATTTTCTCCAGTAAGACGGCAGAGCTTGTTACATACCACCAGACTGAGATCAAACACCACCTGCCTCGAGAAGGGTAAGTAATAAGACTCCTGTATCCCATGGCAACTAGATGTTGTTTGTTTCCATGGTAACCATGTAATGTCATTCCAGATGGGTTGAGGAAGATCCGCTCGAGATCTTGGAGACTGTGAGAACCTGTATGGCAGCGGCCATTGACAACCTGAAGCGCCTCGACATTCCCGTCACTGACATCAAATGTGAGTCGTGTAGAACACACCTGTCTCTGACATCAAAGTCAATTACGTCCTGAATGTGTACCTGGTTCTATGACATCCAAATCAATTAAACCATGTAGAACACACTGGTCTCAGACATCAAAGTCAATTGCATCCTGAATGTGTACCTGGTTCAATGACATCCAAATCAATTAAACCATGTAGAACACACTGGTCTCAGACATCAAAGTCAGTTGAACCATGTAGAACACACTGGTCTCAGACATCAAAGTCAGTTGAACCATGTAGAACACACTGGTCTCAGACATCAAAGTCAGTTGAACCATGTAGAACACACTGGTCTCAGACATCAGTCAGTTGAACCATGTAGAACACACTGGTCTCAGACATGTCAGTTGAGTCATGAATGTGTAGGCTGCCCCTTTAGATGTGTGTCACTTGTAGGATGTCTTGAGGTTGAAGTCAAAGTACATTCAGCACCTCAGATTTAGGCATGGCAGGGAAGTTACATGTACACAATTCTGGGGGCGGTCGGGCAGCCTAGTGGTTAAAGCGTTCGCTCGTCACGCCGAAGACCCGAGTTCGATTCCCGACATGGGCACCATTTCTGGTGTCCCCCGCAGTGATATTGCTGGAATATTGCTAAAAGCGGGGTAAAACCATACTCACTCACTCACTCACTCACTCACTCACTCACTCACTCACTCACTCACTCACTCACTCACTCACTCACTCACTCACTCACTCACTCACTCACTCACTCACTCACTCACTGTACATAATTCTACAATTAACAGTTTTGAGTCAGCTCATACAAGCCTAAATATTTCAGGTCTTGGGATCACCAATCAAAGGGAGACAACTGTTGTGTGGGACAAGACAACTGGAGAACCCCTGTACAATGCCATCGGTAGGTCAGAGCAGCAATGTAGGCTTTTGTTGGCTTTACTGTAGAAATAAGAATTGTTGTTTGATTTTATGTTGTAACCATGGTTACAGTCTTACAATTAGCCTGAAGCTCGAGTAAGGTTAGGTCAGCTTATAGCAGACAAGGATATTGACACTCAAGTCTACTGGAACTGCTTGAAAGACACACGTTAGAGCTAGTAGATTACAATCACATTATGTTCAAGTCTTGTACCATGACACCTGTTAAGATCTGAGGACATCTCTGTACAAGGTCAGTTGAAGTGCTCATTCTAAATGAAGGTTGGTGGGTTTTTAAACCAATGGGATGTCAGCTTTCTGAAATGAAGGATGGGGATCTGTAGCCAGTGGGATGTCAGCTTTCTGAAATGAAGGATGGGGGATCTTGAGGCAATGGGATGTCAGCTTTCTTAATGAAGGATGGGGGATCTTGAGGCAATGGGATGTCAGCTTTCTGAATGAAGGATGGGGGATCTTGAGGCAATGGGACGTCAGCTTTCTGAAATGACTTGGCTCCCTTTTTTTACCATGTCCATTGAAAATGTTTAGGGGGAACAAAAGGAATCCACAAAGGAATCCAATGGTTTTCCCTTTTGGGTTCAACTGCCATTGCGCACAGAAATGACAAGGCAGAAAAATAATCTATAATAATTTAACATGCAGTCTTTTTTATTTGTATTCAGAACCGTCGATTTAATTTGTTTTTAAGATACAGATATCAGATGTGACAACATGACAACATGTCCTGTGGGGGTTGTCAGGTCTTCATGCAGACAGGTATAGCTTTGGGTGAGTAGGTCTCATTTCGATTGAGAGTCAGGGCTAGTAGATTTAACATGTGTAAGCACAGACTGCGGTACCCCAAGTCAGGGGTAGAAGCAGATCTGTACCGTGGACTGTGTGTCAACTGCCTCCACCTGTCTTGCAGTGTGGCTGGATCTCCGAACAGCATCAACGGTGGACAGCCTGGTGGAGAAAACACCGCAGCGTAGCAAGGACTACCTTAGGGTGAGTATACAGGGAGACAACCCATCACCATGTGCTTCAGTCGTGGGTGCACAGAGGTGCTTGAAGTTGCTGTGCAGAGTTGCGTCCCTTGCGCCTTAAGATGAGCATCACTCTAAAGTACTCACGGAAATGAAAAAAAACTGTTTTTCTCAATTTAAAAATTGACACAAAGTGTTACGTAGCTGTAAATATGAAATGACAAAACAACTTGAAAAGTACTAGTCTGGATTTGCTAGTTTGATCTCAGTGAACAATACAAAATGTACTTTACAGGAGGTAATTTGTCGGCACTTTCAACATTCAAAAATAAAACTAAGTCCAAATTGACATAGCAGAAACAGACTATAGGCATTATGCACCTGTTCTCACCTGTCATCAAGGTGTCATAGGTCACCTTGATCTACTTACACCTGGTTATGCCCTGTTTCACAATAGTCTGTTTTATTCACATTTTTACACACTTTTACGTGTAAAAAGGCATAAAAACATTTGATACGCTGTATTTGTGCCACGGCCCAATTAGTACTAATTTAGTTGTTTGTATATTTACATATTTTGTATATTAACTGCATTTATTTAAGATCTGAGGTCGAAAAAACAGTTTTTTTTCATTTCCGTGAGTACTTGAGGTTCCTCCCACATCAAGCTGACAGCTGACATCACTGAAACAATGCTCAAAGCATGACTAAACCCAACTCACTCATTACTTCTCTGTTACATACGTAGGCTGTTCCAATCTCCTCCCTCTTTTGCAGCCCAAGTGTGGTCTACCCCATTCGTCACCACCGCCCCTTTCCATAAGCTGCAAGCAAACTTGTCCCCCTATCGATGAGTGAGTGAGTGATTTGGGTTTAACGCCTCTTTTAACAGTATTACAGTTGTATCGCTGCGTGTCAGCTTAATGTGTGAGGAAAGCCCGAAGGGATGCAGGTCTCAGACGTTTACCACTTTGGTGAAACCCACGAGCACGGGTATGGTGCTGACAAACCTAGAAACATAATCGGGGCGAACTTGGATTCGATCCCACAATCATAGGTTTCTGGTGTGCATGAATCGTCGCGGCGCCTTAGACAACTGGGCCACCCGTGCCCCCTCCCCTATCGATGAATGTTATGTGCGAAAATATGACAAATCAATCAGAATGCGCGTATGATTTCAAGTTCTTCGTCAAAGAATCCCTCAGGAATAATTTTAGATTTTACATATGTCTTGCATCCAAAACTATACCCAAGACACAGTTAAATGTGTTCAATCATACTGTCATATTCCGCTTGTACAGATGTGCTTCAAATTGCATTGGAAATATATATAATATATAGGGAAATATATGTGAACAGTTACGCAACGAGTAACTTGTTATGTTGTTTTAGGTATGCCCGTTTGCGCTAAGACGGAAACCGGTCCCAAAAATGGCCATGAGAGGGCGACGAGTCGCTAATCGGCATGTCCTGAAATAACATGAATTGGTCACAAAGGGGTCTGCCCATCACCACATACTTCAGGCTGTTCCAATCTCCCCCCTCTGTTACAGCCCAAGTGTGGCCTCCCCATCACCACCTACTTCAGCGCAGTGAAACTCCGCTGGCTGTTGGACCACAGTGAGAAGGTGAAGGTCGCGGTCAAGGAAGGTCGATGTCTGTTTGGCACAGTTGACTCCTGGTTACTATGGGTACGTGGTTCTTAACGAGGGAGTGACCGACACTCTACACTGTCTGTATCTTCCACCGTTGGTAAAGTGTTTGTGTCTCAAAATATCTAATCTCGATACAAAATCCCTGCCCCAAATGGTCGGTCCCTAATGATATGGACATTCATACACTTTAATACAGTCCACATTTAACATGATAAAACAACATTCACTTGCTCTCGTGACTGTACCTGAGGTCACCTCCTGACTGTACCTGAGGTCACCTCCTGACTGTACCTGAGGTCACCTCCTGACTGTAGCTGAGGTCACCTCCTGACTGTAACTGAGGTCACCTCCTGACTGTAACTGAGGTCACCTCCTGACTGTACCTGAGGTCACCTCCTGACTGTAGCTGAGGTCACCTCCTGACTGTAGCTGAGGTCACCTCCTGACTGTAACTGAGGTCACCTCCTGACTGTAACTGAGGTCACCTCCTGACTGTACCTGAGGTCACCTCCTGCATGTAACTGAGGTCACCTCCTGACTGTAACTGAGGTCACCTCCTGACTGTACCTGAGGTCACCTCCTGACTATACCTGAGGTCACCTCCTGACTGTAGCTGAGGTCACCTCCTGACTGTACCTGAGGTCACCTGACTTTAACTGAGGTCACCTCCTGACTGTACCTGAGGTCACCTCCTGACTGTACCTGAGGTCACCTCCTGACTGTACCTGAGGTCACCTCCTGACTGTAGCAGAGGTCACCTCCTGACTGTACCTGAGGTCACCTCCTGAATGTAACTGAGGTCACCTCCTGAATGTAACTGAGGTCACCTCCTGACTGTAACTGAGGTCACCTGACTTTAACTGAGGTCACCTCCTGACTGTACCTGAGGTCACCTCCTGACTGTACCTGAGGTCACCTTCTGACTGTAGCTGAGGTCACCTCCTGACTGTAACTGAGGTCACCTGACTTTAACTGAGGTCACCTCCTGAATGTAACTGAGGTCACCTCCTGACTGTAACTGAGGTCACCTGACTTTAACTGAGGTCACCTCCTGAATGTAACTGAGGTCACCCCCTGACTGTACCTGAGGTCACCTCCTGAATGTAACTGAGGTCACCTCCTGACTGTAGCTGAGGTCACCTCCTGACTGTAGCTGAGGTCACCTCCTGACTGTAACTGAGGTCACCTGACTTTAACTGAGGTCACCTCCTGAATGTAACTGAGGTCACCTCCTGACTGTAACTGAGGTCACCTGACTTTAACTGAGGTCACCTCCTGAATGTAACTGAGGTCACCCCCTGACTGTACCTGAGGTCACCTCCTGAATGTAACTGAGGTCACCTCCTGACTGTAGCTGAGGTCACCTCCTGACTGTAGCTGAGGTCACCTCCTGACTGTAACTGAGGTCACCTCCTGACTGTAACTGAGGTCACCTCCTGACTGTACCTGAGGTCACCTCCTGACTGTACCTGAGGTCACCTCCTGACTGTAGCTGAGGTCACCTCCTGACTGTAACTGATGTCACCTCCTGACTGTAACTGAGGTCACCTCCTGACTGTACCTGAGGTCACCTCCTGACTATACCTGAGGTCACCTCCTGACTGTAGCTGAGGTCACCTCCTGACTGTACCTGAGGTCACCTGACTTTAACTGAGGTCACCTCCTGACTGTACCTGAGGTCACCTCCTGACTGTACCTGAGGTCACCTCCTGACTGTACCTGAAGTCACCTCCTGACTGTAGCAGAGGTCACCTCCTGACTGTACCTGAGGTCACCTCCTGAATGTAACTGAGGTCACCTCCTGAATGTAACTGAGGTCACCTCCTGACTGTAACTGAGGTCACCTGACTTTAACTGAGGTCACCTCCTGACTGTAACTGAGGTCACCTCCTGACTGTACCTGAGGTCACCTTCTGACTGTAGCTGAGGTCACCTCCTGACTGTAACTGAGGTCACCTGACTTTAACTGAGGTCACCTCCTGAATGTAACTGAGGTCACCTCCTGACTGTAACTGAGGTCACCTGACTTTAACTGAGGTCACCTCCTGAATGTAACTGAGGTCACCTCCTGACTGTACCTGAGGTCACCTCCTGAATGTAACTGAGGTCACCTCCTGACTGTACCTGAGGTCACCTGACTGTACCTGAGGTCACCTCCTGAATGTAACTGAGGTCACCTGACTGTAACTGAGGTCACGTCCTGATTGCAACTGAGGTCACATCCTGACAGTAACTGAGGTCACCTCCTGAATGTAACTGAGGTCACCTGACTGTAACTGAGGTCACGTCCTGATTGCAACTGAGGTCACATCCTGACTGTAACTGAGGTTGCCTGACTGTAACTGAGGTTGCCTGACTGTAACTGAGGTCATCTCCTGACTGTAACTGAGGTCATTTCCTGACTGTAACTGAGGTAACTTCTGACTGTTATTGAGGTCATCTCCGGACAGTAACTGAGGTCACCACTTGACTGTAACTGAGGTCATCTCCTGACTGTAACTGAGGTTGCCTAACTGAGGTCACCTCCTCACTGTAACCAAGGTCATCTCCTGCATGTAACTAAGGGCATCGCCTGACTGTAACTGAGATCACCTCCTGACTGTAACTGAGATCACCTCCTGACTGTAACTGAGATCACCTGACTGTAACTGAGGTCACCTCCTGATTGCAGCTGAGGTCACATCCTGACTGTAACTGAGATCATCTCCTGACTGTAACAGAGGTCACCTCCTGATTGCAACTGAGGTCACATCCTGACTGTAACTGAGGTCACCTGACTGTAACTAAGGTCACCTAACTGTAACTGAGGTCACCTCCTGATTGTAACTGAGGTCACATCCTGACTGTAACTGAAGTCACCTGACTGTAACTGAGGTCACCTAATTGTAACTAAGGTCATCACCTGACTGTAACCGAGGTCATCTCCTGACAGTAACCGAGGTCATCTGACGGTAACTGAGGCCATCTCCTGACTGTAATTGAGGTCATCTCCTGACAGTAACTGAGGTCACCTGACTGTAACTGAGGTCACCTCCTGATTGCAACTGAGGTCACATCCTGACTGTAACTGATGTACTTTCTGACTGTAATTGAGGTCATCTCCGGACTATAACTTATGTCACCTCCTGACTGTAGCTGAGGTCACTTCCTGACTGTAACCGAGGTCATCACCTGACTGTAACCGAGGTCATCTCCTGACTGTAACTGATGTCATCTCCTGACAGTAACTGAGGTCACCTCTTGACTGTAACTGAGGTCATCTCCTGACTGTAACTGAGGTCATCACCTGACTGTAACTCAGGTCATCTCCTGACTGTAACTGAGGTTGCCTAAAAATGTAACTGAGGTAACCTCCTGACTGTAACTGAGGTTGCCTGACTGTAACCAAGGTCATCACCTGACTGTAACTAAGGTCATCACCTGACTCTAACTGAGGTCACCTCCTGCCTGTAACTGAGGTCATCTCCGGACTAACTGAGATCACCTAACTGTAACTGAGATCATCTCCTGACTGTAACTGAGGTCATGTCCTGGCTGTAACTGAGGTCATCTCCTGACTGTAACTGAGGTCACCTGACTGTAACTGACGTCACCTGACTGTAACTGAGGGCATCTCCTGACTGTAACTGAGATTATCTCCTGACTGTAACTGAGGTCACCTCCTAAATTGCAACTGAGGTCACATCCTCACTGTAACTGAAGTCACCTGACTGTAACTGAGGTCACCTTATTGTAACTAAGGTCATCACCTGACTGTAACCGAGGTCATCTCCTGACAGTAACTGAGGTCATCTCCTGACTGTAACTGAGGTCATCTCCTGACAGCAACTGAGGTCATCTCCTGACAGTAACTGAGGCCACCTCCTGACATTAACTAAGGTCATCTCCTGACAGTAACTGAGGTCATCTCCTGACAGTAACTGAGGTCATCTCCTGACAGTAACTGAGGTCATCTCCTGACTAACTGAGGTCATCTCCTGACTTACTGAAGTCATCTCTTGACAGTAACTTAGGTCATCTCCTGACAGTAACTGAGGTCATCTCATGACTTACTGAGGTCATCTCCTGATAGTAACTGAAGTCATCTGCTGACAGTAACTGAGGTCATCTCCTGACAGTAACTAAGGTCATCTCCTGACTAACTGAGGTCATCTCCTGACAGTAACTGAGGTCATCTCCTGACAGGAACTGAGGTCATCTCATGACTTACTGAGGTCATCTCATGATAGTAACTGAGGTCATCCCCTGACAGTAATGAGGTCATGTCCTGACAGTAACTGAGGTCATCTCCTGACTAACTGAGGTCACCTGACTGTAACTGAGGTCACCTGACTGTAACTGAGATCATCTCCTGACTATAACTGAGGTCATCTTCTGACTAACTGAGGTCACCTGACTGTAACCGAGATCATCTCCTGACTGTTACTGAGGTCACCTGACTGTGACTGAGGTCATCTCCTGACTGTAACTGAGGTCACCTGACTGTTACTGAGGTCACCTGCCTGTAACTGGGGTCATCTCCTGACTAACTGAGGTCACCTGACTGTAACTGAGGACACCTGACTGTTACTGAGGTCACCTGACTGTAACTGAGGTCATTTCCTGACTAACTGAGGTCACCTGACTGTAACTGAGGTCATCTCCTGACTGTAACTGAGGTCATCTCCTGACAAACTGAGGTCACCTGACTGTAACTGAGGTCATCTCCTGACTGTAACTGAGGTCACCTGACTTAACTGAGGTCATCTCCTGACTGTTACTGAGGTCACCTGACTGTAGCTGAGGTCATCTCCTGACTGTTACTGAGGTCATCCCCTGACTTTTAACTGAGGTCTCCTTCTGACTGTAACCAAGGTCATCTCTTGACTGTAACTGGGGTTTCCTGACTGTAACTGAGGTCATCTCCTGACTGTAACTGAGGTCATCACCTGACTGTAACTGAGGTCACCTAACATGTCGGGGATCTCAAGTGAGACTCTCTGTAACTGTTGTGTGTTTGTATACTGACAGAACATGACCGGAGGGCCAAATGGCGGCAAGCACTACACCGACGTCACCAACGCCAGCCGCACCATGCTGATGAGCCTCCACACACTCGAGTGGGACGACAGTCTGTGTAGGTAGGTGTCTGTATAGGTAGGTGTCTGTTGACGGCCTGTGTAGCTAGGTGTCTCTGAAGCGTGGTGTCTGTCGATGGTCTCTGTAGCTCGTTGTCTGTTGACAGTGTCTGTAGTAGATGTCTGTTGACGGCCTGTGTAGCTAGGTGTCTCTGAAGCGTGGTGTTTGTTGATGGTCTCTGTAGGTAGGTGTCTGTTGATGGTCGCAGTAGCATGGTGTCTGTTGATTGTCTCTGTAGCATGGTGTCTGTTGGTGGTCTCTGTAGCGTGGTGTCTGTAGACAGTCTTTGTGTGTGCCTTGTGCCTTGTAACAAGAATGTCTTTCTTCTTTTTCCCAGATTCTTTGACATTCCCAAGCAGATCCTGCCGGAGATCCACAGCTCGTCGGAGATCTACGGCCATGCTGTTGACGGACCTCTCAAAGGCCTGCCTATATCAGGGGTCGGTGTCATCACTCTCCAACAAATCAGGCAGAGAAATATTGAGAAAAAGTGGTTGTTTTGTCTCCAAATGGAAAATATCTAGACCTCCTTATTTGCTCATATGCAGAGGTTATTTTACAGTGCACTTCAGTGTAATACTTTGGGTTCATATAAAAAAGTCATTTTGAGGTCTCTTTTGACAAAGCTTTAAAAATGTTTAATTCTGCCTAAAAAATGGACCACTGAAAGCCAACAAAAAATGACTTTTTCACCTAAGATTCTTTCTGAATAAGAAATAAATTAAGTCTCTTTTCTCTTTATTGGTCCTGGTATCAGCTGAATGCAAGTCACTGTGCAGAAATTACAACAAAGCTGACAGAGTTAAACAATTAAACATTGGCTCAAGATCTCACATCCTTCATCTTACAAACTGCTTATGAAACGGCTAACAACACTGCTAGCAAGAGAGCTAAGGACAGTTCCATGATGTTTCAGATCCTGGGGGACCAGCAGGCTGCACTGGTTGGACAGACCTGCTTCAAGCTTGGCCAGGCCAAGAACACGTGAGTCAGAACAAGCACCTGCTATGTAGCTATCTCGAGTGTATAACAGTCCAGCTTGTACAATGAGCAGGAGGCTGTATGTCCTGACCTGCTCTGTGTCCTGACTCTTTCTGTGTCCTGACCCTCTGTATCCTGACTCTCTCTGTGTCCTGACGCTCTGTGTGTTGCAGGTAGGGACAAGGTGCTTCTTGCTGTACAATGAGGAGGAGGCTGTCTGTCCTGACCCTCTCTGTGTCCTAACCCTCTCTGTGTCCTGACTCTCTCTGTCGGTCCTGACTCTCTCTGTGTCCTGACTCTCTGTGTGTTGCAGGTATCGGACTGGGTGCTTCTTGCTGTACAAAGAGCAGGAGGCTGTCTGTCCTGACCCTCTCTGTGTCCTGACCCTCTCTGTGTCCTGACCCTCTCTGTGTCCTGACTCTCTCTGTGTCCTGACTCTCTGTGTTTGCAGGTATGGGACGGGGTGCTTCTTGCTGTACAATGAGCAGGAGCAGGAGACTGTCTGTCCTGACCTTCTCTGTGTCCTGACTCTCTCTGTGTGTTGCAGGTATGGGACAGGGTGCTTCTTGCTGTACAAAGAGCAGGAGCAGGAGGCTGTCTGTCCTGACCCTCTCTGCGTGTCCTGATCCTCTCTGTGTCCTGACCCTCTCTGTGTCCTGACTCTCTCTGTGTGTTGCAGGTATGGGATGGGGTGCTTCTTGCTGTACAATGAGCAGGAGCAGGAGACTGTCTGTCCTGACCTTCTCTGTGTCCTGACCCTCTCTGTGTCCTGACTCTCTGTGTCCTGACCCTCTCTGTGTCCTGACTCTCTCTGTGTGTTGCAGGTATGGGACAGGGTGTTTCTTGCTGTACAATGAGCAGGAGCAGGAGACTGTCTGTCCTGACCTTCTCTGTGTCCTGACCCTCTCTGTGTCCTGACTCTCTCTGTGCCCTGACCCTCTCTGTGTCCTGACTCTCTCTGTGTGTTGCAGGTATCGGACTGGGTGCTTCTTGCTGTACAAAGAGCAGGAGGCTGTCTGTCCTGACCCTCTCTGTGTCCTGACCCTCTCTGTGTCCTGACCCTCTCTGTGTCCTGACTCTCTCTGTGTCCTGACTCTCTCTGTGTCCTGACCCTCTCTGTGTCCTGACTCTCTGTGTTTGCAGGTATGGGACGGGGTGCTTCTTGCTGTACAATGAGCAGGAGCAGGAGACTGTCTGTCCTGACCTTCTCTGTGTCCTGACTCTCTCTGTGTGTTGCAGGTATGGGACAGGGTGCTTCTTGCTGTACAAAGAGCAGGAGCAGGAGGCTGTCTGTCCTGACCCTCTCTGCGTGTCCTGATCCTCTCTGTGTCCTGACTCTCTCTGTGTGTTGCAGGTATGGGATGGGGTGCTTCTTGCTGTACAATGAGCAGGAGCAGGAGACTGTCTGTCCTGACCTTCTCTGTGTCCTGACCCTCTCTGTGTCCTGACCCTCTCTGTGTCCTGACCCTCTCTGTGTCCTGACTCTCTCTGTGTCCTGACTCTCTCTGTGTCCTGACCCTCTCTGTGTCCTGACTCTCTGTGTTTGCAGGTATGGGACGGGGTGCTTCTTGCTGTACAATGAGCAGGAGCAGGAGACTGTCTGTCCTGACCTTCTCTGTGTCCTGACTCTCTCTGTGTGTTGCAGGTATGGGACAGGGTGCTTCTTGCTGTACAAAGAGCAGGAGCAGGAGGCTGTCTGTCCTGACCCTCTCTGCGTGTCCTGATCCTCTCTGTGTCCTGACTCTCTCTGTGTGTTGCAGGTATGGGATGGGGTGCTTCTTGCTGTACAATGAGCAGGAGCAGGAGACTGTCTGTCCTGACCTTCTCTGTGTCCTGACCCTCTCTGTGTCCTGACTCTCTCTGTGTCCTGACCCTCTCTGTGTCCTGACTCTCTCTGTGTCCTGACCCTCTCTGTGTCCTGACCCTCTCTGTCTGTCCTGACCCTCTCTGTGTCCTGACTCTCTGTGTCCTGACTCTCTCTGTGGCCTGACCTTCTCTGTGTCCTGACTCTCTCTGTGTTCTGACCCTCTCTGTGTCCTGACTCTCTCTGTGTGTTGCAGGTATGGCACGGGGTGCTTCTTGCTGTACAACACTGGGACCAGCCCTGTAGAGTCCAAGACTGGACTGCTCACTACTGTTGCCTATAAACTCGGCAAGTCCAAGCCAGTCGTGTACGCCCTGGAGGTAAGAGAACACTCAGCACCTCAGATTGATGAGGGAATATTTACTTCCAGGGTGGCAATATGCAGATGTGATCTTGAGTTTGTCAGTAGTGATGATGCACCTGAATGTTGCAGGGCTCCATTGCTATAGCTGGAGCATGCGTCCGGTGGCTGCGCGACAACATGGGCATCATCAAGACATCCCCAGAAGTTGGTAGGTACCCACGGTAACACAGTTACCTTCTTACCATCTGCAACCAGGTGCCAGGGTTCTTAGAGATACTCCTATGTAAGCACAATGCAGAGCAGGGTTAGAATAGGACTTCCTCAGTGTTGGCACAGTGCAGACTGGGGTTCATCTTCCCGAGACAAGAGAGTTAACTGACTTTATAAGTCCAGTTTCCACCCTTGCCGCACTAGGCTTGAATTACTGGACTCGATCGTAGCGCCACCAGTGGCTATTACCAGTTATGTTCCTTCTTAGCCTCTGCTATGGACCAATCAGATTCCATCTCTCGTATCACTTGAGTTTGCTTCACACAAAATGGTGGCGCCCAGTCAGGACGATCTGATCCATAATCAAGATCTATATTGTGATAAAACGGGTCTTAAATTGCGAAATGCATCAAATCCCGTGAGCACCTTGATTAAAAACATCAAAAGATTTGGAAATATATCTTGACAACGAGTTGGCGGTGCACATGCTTTGCAAATACTGCAGTCGAACCATATCTGCACGACAGTTTAAGAACCAGAATTATATTTTGGTGTGCGATTTTGATTGGACTATGCATTGACTCGTTAGTCCAGCCAAAATGTAACACCTTAATACCAGCCTAGGTCGGCAAGTGTGGAAACTGGACTTTTATAATCAGTTAATTCCTTTGCCTCGGGAACATTGACTGGGATTAGAATGGGACTTCCTCAGTGTTGGCACAGTGCAGACTGGGGTTAGAATAGGACTTCCTCAGTGTTGGCACAGTGCAGACCAGGGTTGGATAGGACTTCCTCAATGTTAGCACAGTGCAGACTGGGGTTAGAATAGGACTTCCTCCGTGTTGGCACAGTGCAGACTGGGGTTAGAATAGGACTTCCTCAGTGTTGGCACAGTGCAGACTGGGGTTAGAATAGGGCTTCCTCCGTGTTGGCACAGTGCAGACCGGGGTTAGAATAGGACTTCCTCCGTGTTGGCACAGTGCAGACCGGGGTTAGAATAGGACTTCCTCATTGTTGACACAGTGCAGACTGGGGTTAGAGTAGGACTTCCTCAGTGTTGGCACAGTGCAGACCGGGGTTAGAATAGGACTTCCTCCGTGTTGGCACAGTGCAGACTGGGGTTAGAATAGGACTTCCTCAGTGCTGGCACAGTGCAGACTGGGGTTAGAATAGGACTTCCTCATTGTTGGCACAGTGCAGACTGGGGTTAAAGTAGGACTTCCTTATTGTTGGCACAGTGCAGACCAGGGTTAGAATAGGACTTCCTCATTGTTGGCACAGTGCAGACTGGGGTTAGAATAGGACTTCCTCAGTGCTGGCACAGTGCAGACTGGGGTTAGAATAGGACTTTCTCTGTGTTGGCACAGTGCGGACCAGGGTTAGAGTAGGACTTTCTCCGTGTTGGCACAGTGCAGACTGGGGTTAGAATAGGACTTCCTCCGTGTTGGCACAGTGCAGACCGCGGTTAGAATAGGACTTCCTCATTGTTGACACAGTGCAGACTGGGGTTAGAGTAGGACTTCCTCAGTGTTGGCACAGTGCAGACCAGGGTTAGAATAGGACTTCCTCCGTGTTGGCACAGTGCAGACTGGGGTTAGAATAGGACTTCCTCAGTGCTGGCACAGTGCAGACTGGGGTTAGAATAGGACTTCCTCTGTGTTGGCACAGTGCGGACCAGGATTAGAGTAGGACTTTCTCCGTGTTGGCACAGTGCAGACCGGGGTTAGAATAGGACTTCCTCATTGTTGACACAGTGCAGACTGGGGTTAGAGTAGGACTTCCTCAGTGTTGGCACAGTGCAGACCGGGGTTAGAATAGGACTTCCTCCGTGTTGGCACAGTGCAGACTGGGGTTAGAATAGGACTTCCTCAGTGCTGGCACAGTGCAGACTGGGGTTAGAATAGGACTTCCTCAGTGTTGGCACAGTGCAGACTGGGGTTAGAGTAGGACTTCCTTATTGTTGGCACAGTGCAGACCAGGGTTAGAATAGGACTTCCTCATTGTTGGCACAGTGCAGACTGGGGTTAGAATAGGACTTCCTCAGTGCTGGCACAGTGCAGACTGGGGTTAGAATAGGACTTTCTCTGTGTTGGCACAGTGGGGACCAGGGTTAGAGTAGGACTTTCTCCGTGTTGGCACAGTGCAGACTGGGGTTAGAATAGGACTTCCTCCGTGTTGGCACAGTGCAGACCGGGGTTAGAATAGGACTTCCTCATTGTTGACACAGTGCAGACTGGGGTTAGAGTAGGACTTCCTCAGTGTTGGCACAGTGCAGACCAGGGTTAGAATAGGACTTACTCCGTGTTGGCACAGTGCAGACTGGGGTTAGAATAGGACTTCCTCAGTGCTGGCACAGTGCAGACTGGGGTTAGAATAGGACTTCCTCCGTGTTGGCACAGTGCGGACCAGGGTTAGAGTAGGACTTTCTCCGTGTTGGCACAGTGCAGACTGGGGTTAGAATAGGACTTCCTCCGTGTTGGCACAGTGCAGACTGGGGTTAGAGTAGGACTTCCTCATTGTTGGCACAGCGCAGACTGGGGTTAGAGTATGACTTCCTCAGTGTTGGCACAGTGCAGACTGGGGTTAGAGTAGGACTTCCTCAGTGCTGGCACAGTGCAGACTGGGGTTAGAATAGGACTTTCTCCGTGTTGGCACAGTGCAGACTGGGGTTAGAATAGGACTTCCTCATTGTTGGCACAGTGCAGACTGGGGTTAGAATAGGACTTCCTCATTGTTGGCACAGTGCAGACTGGGGTTAGAATAGGACTTCCTCATTGTTGGCACAGTGCAGACTGGGGTTAGAATAGGACTTCCTCATTGTTGGCACAGTGCAGACTGGGGTTAGAGTGGGACTTCCTCAGTGTTGGCACAGTGCAGACTGGAGTTAGAGTAGGACTTCCTCAGTGCTGGCACAGTGCAGACTGGGGTTAGAATAGGACTTTCTCCGTGTTGGCACAGTGCAGACTGGGGTTAGAATAGAACTTCCTCATTGTTGGCACAGTGCAGACTGGGGTTAGAGTAGGACTTCCTCAGTGTTGGCACAGTGCAGACTGGGGTTAGAGTAGGACTTCTTCATTGTTGGCACAGTGCAGACTGGGGTTAGAATAGGACTTCCTCATTGTTGGCACAGTGCAGACTGGGGTTAGAGTAGGACTTCCTCATTGTTGGCACAGTGCAGACTGAGGTTAGAGTAGGACTTCCTCATTGTTGGCACAGTGCAGACTGGGGTTAGAATAGGACTTCCTCATTGTTGGCACAGTGCAGACTGGGGTTAGAATAGGACTTCCTCATTGTTGGCACAGTGCAGACTGGGGTTAGAATAGGACTTCCTCATTGTTGGCACAGTGCAGACTGGGGTTAGAGTAGGACTTCCTCATTGTTGGCACAGTGCAGACTGAGGTTAGAGTAGGACTTCCTCATTGTTGGCACAGTGCAGACTGGGGTTAGAATAGGACTTCCTCTGTGCTTGCACAGTGCAGACTGGGGTTAGAATGGGACTTCCTCATTGTTGGCACAGTGCGGACCAGGGTTAGAGTAGGACTTTCTCCGTGTTGGCACAGTGCAGACTGGGGTTAGAATAGGACTTCCTCCGTGTTGGCACAGTGCAGACCGGGGTTAGAATAGGACTTCCTCATTGTTGACACAGTGCAGACTGGGGTTAGAGTAGGACTTCCTCAGTGTTGGCACAGTGCAGACCAGGGTTAGAATAGGACTTCCTCCGTGTTGGCACAGTGCAGACTGGGGTTAGAATAGGACTTCCTCAGTGCTGGCACAGTGCAGACTGGGGTTAGAATAGGACTTCCTCATTGTTGGCACAGTGCGGACCAGGGTTAGAATAGGACTTCCTCCGTGTTGGCACAGTGCATACTTGGGTTAGAATAGGACTTCCTCATTGTTGGCACAGTGCAGACCAGGGTTAGAATAGGACTTCCTCATTGTTGGCACAGTGCAGACTGGGGTTAGAATAGGACTTCCTCAGTGCTTGCACAGTGCAGACTGGGGTTAGAATAGGACTTCCTCATTGTTGACACAGTGCAGACTGGGGTTAGAGTAGGACTTCCTCAGTGTTGGCACAGTGCAGACCAGAGTTAGAATAGGACTTCCTCATTGTTGGCACAGTGCAGACTGGGGTTAGAATAGGACTTCCTCAGTGCTTGCACAGTGCAGACTGGGGTTAGAATAGGACTTCCTCTGTGTTGGCACAGTGCGGACCCTGTTTAGAGTAGGACTTTCTCCGTGTTGGCACAGTGCAGACTGGGGTTAGAATAGGACTTCCTCCGTGTTGGCACAGTGCAGACCGGGGTTAGAATAGGACTTCCTCATTGTTGACACAGTGCAGACTGGGGTTAGAGTAGGACTTCCTCAGTGTTGGCACAGTGCAGACCAGGGTTAGAATAGGACTTCCTCCGTGTTGGCACAGTGCAGACTGGGGTTAGAATAGGACTTCCTCAGTGCTGGCAAAGTGCAGACTGGGGTTAGAATAGGACTTCCTCACTGTTGACACAGTGCAGACTGGGGTTAGAATAGGACTTCCTCACTGTTGACACAGTGCAGACTGGGGTTAGAATAGGACTTCCTCAGTGCTGGCAAAGTGCAGACTGGGGTTAGAATAGGACTTCCTCCGTGTTGGCACAGTGCAGACTGGGGTTAGAATAGGACTTCCTCAGTGCTGGCAAAGTGCAGACTGGGGTTAGAATAGGACTTCCTCACTGTTGACACAGTGCGGACCAGGGTTAGAATAGGACTTCCTCCGTGTTGGCACAGTGCAGACTTGGGTTAGAATAGGACTTCCTCCGTGTTGGCACAGTGTGGACCAGGGTTAGAATAGGACTTCCTCCGTGTTGGCACAGTGCAGACTTGGGTTAGAATAGGACTTCCTCCGTGTTGGCACAGTGCAGACTTGGGTTAGAATAGGACTTCCTCCGTGTTGGCACAGTGCAGACTGGGGTTAGAATAGGACTTCCTCATTGTCAGCTCAGTGCAGACTGGGGTTAGAATAGGCCTTTTTCAGTTTTGACACAGTGCAGACCGGGGTTTGAATAGGACTTCCTCAGTGTTGGCACAGTGCAGACCAGGGTTAGAATAGGACTTCCACAATGTTGGCACAGTGCAGACTGGGGTTAGAATAGGACTTCCTCCGTGTTGGCACAGTGCAGACTGGGGTTAGAATAGGACTTCCTCATTGTTGGCACAGTGCAGACCGGGGTTAAAATAGTACTTCCTCAGTATTGGCACAGTGCAGACCGGGGTTAGAGTAGGACTTCCTCCGTGTTGGCACAGTGCACACCGGGGTTAGAATAGGACTTCCTCAGTGCTGGCACTGTGCAGATCGGGGTTAGAATAGGACTTCCTCACTGTTGACACAGTGCAGACCGGGATTAGAATAGGACTTCCTCACTGTTGACACAGTGCGGACCAGGGTTAGAATAGGACTTCCTCACTGTTGACACAGTGCAGACTGGGGTTAGAATAGGACTTCCTCCGTGTTGGCACAGTGCAGACTTGGGTTAGAATAGGACTTCCTCAGTGTTGACACAGTGCGGACCAGGGTTAGAATAGGACTTCCTCACTGTTGGCACAGTGCAGATCGGGGTTAGAATAGGACTTCCTCAGTATTGGCACAGTGCAGACTGGGGTTAGAATAGGACTTCCTCAGTGCTGGCACAGTGCAGACTGGGGTTAGAAAATAGGACTTCCTCAGTGTTGGCACAGTGCAGACCAGTGTTAGAATAGGACTTCCTCAGTGTTGGCTCAGTGCAGACCGGTCCTTCTGTAACTGTTTGTTTCTCTTCAGATGAGCTGGCAGCTCGGGTTGACAGCACTCATGGCTGCTACTTTGTTCCGGCATTCTCAGGGTTGTTTTGTCCGTACTGGCAGTCAGACGCCAGGGGGTGAGTACTCTAGATGTCTGTGTCTGATCACCAGCACGTAGCACATCTGTGATGTCTGATCACCAGCAAGTAGCACATCTGTGATGTCTGATCACCAGCAAGTAGCACATCTGTGATGTCTGATCACCAGCACGTAGCACATCTGTCTTTTCTGATCACCAGCACGTAGCACATCTGTGATGTCTGATAACAAGCACGTAGCACATCTGTCTTGTCTGATCACCAGCACGTAGCAAATTTGTCTTGTCTGATGACCAGCACGTAGCACGTCTGTGATGTCTGATCACCAGCACCGAGCACGTCTGTCTTGTCTGATCACCATCACGTAGCACATCTGTGATGTCTGATCATCAGCACGTAGCACATCTGTGATGTCTGATCACCAGCACGTAGCACGTCTGTGATGTCTAATCACCAGCAAGTAGCACGTCTGTGATGTCTGATCACCAGCACGTAGCACATCTGTCTTGTCTGATCACCAGCACTTAGCACATCTGTGATGTCTGATAACAACCATGTAGCACATCTGTCTTGTCTGATCACCAGCACGTAGCACATTTGTCTTATCTGATGACTAGCACGTCTGTGATGTCTGATAACAAGCACGTAGCACATCTGTCTTTTCTGATCACCAGCACGTAGCACATCTGTGATGTCTGATAACAAGCACGTAGCACATCTGTCTTGTCTGATCACCAGCACGTAGCAAATTTGTCTTGTCTGATGACCAGCACGTAGCACGTCTGTGATGTCTGATCACCAGCACCTAGCACGTCTGTCTTGTCTGATCACCAGCACGTAGCACATCTGTGATGTCTGATCATCAGCACGTAGCACATCTGTGATGTCTGATCACCAGCACGTAGCACGTCTGTGATGTCTAATCACCAGCAAGTAGCACGTCTGTGATGTCTGATCACCAGCACGTAGCACATCTGTCTTGTCTGATCACCAGCACTTAGCACATTTGTGATGTCTGATCACCAGCAAGTAGCACGTCTGTCTGTCTGATCACCAGCACTTAGCACATTTGTCTTGTCTGATCACCAGTACGTAGCACATCTGTCTTGTCTGATCACCAGCATGTAGCATGTCTGTGATGTCTGATCACCAGCACGTAGCACATCTGTGATGTCTGATCACTAGCACGTAGCACGTCTGTCTTGTCTGATCACCAGCACGTAGCACATCTGTGATGTCTGATCACCAGCACGTAGCACGTCTGTGATGTCTGATCACCAGCATGTAGCACATCTGTGATGTCTGATCACCAGCACCTAGCAACTCTGTCTGTCTGATCACCAGCACTTAGCACATTTGTTTTTTTTTCTGATCACCAGCACGTAGCACATCTGTGATGTCTGATCACCAGCATGTAGCATGTCTGTGATGTCTGATGACCATCACGTAGCACGTCTGTGATGTCTGATCACCAGCACGTAGCACATCTGTCTTGTCTGATCACCAGCACGTAGCACATCTGTGATGTCTGATCACCAGCACGTAGCACATTTGTGATGTCTGATCACCAGCACGTAGCACGTCTGTGATGTCTGATCACCAGCACGTAGCACATCTGTGATGTCTGATCACCAGCACGTAGCACATGTGTCTTGTCTGATCACCAGCACGTAGCACATCTGTGATGTCTGATCACCAGCACGTAGCACGTCTGTCTGTCTGATCACCAGCACGTAGCACATCTGTGATGTCTGATCACCAGCACGTAGCACGTCTGTCTGTCTGATCACCAGCACGTAGCACATCTGTGATGTCTGATCACCAGCACGTAGCACGTCTGTCTGTCTGATCACCAGCACTTAGCACATTTGTGATGTCTGTTGTGGTGCAGGGTCATCTGTCTTGTCTGTTGTGTTTCAGGGTCATCTGTGATGTGTGTTGTGTTTCAGGGTCATCTGTGGATTGAGTCAGTTCACCAGCAGAGAGCACATCTGTCGTGCTGCTCTAGAGGCTGTTTGCTTCCAGACAAGGGAGGTAAGTTGGTCTGACATCTCTGTCAGAGAGGTGGTATTGAATTAAGCGTGTTTCAGACAAGGTCAGTAAGTGTGTTGAACACTTGTGTGTGTGATAAAGGGAGGTTATATAAGAATCAAACATGTTACAGACTTGGGTTTAAGTGTGCCTGACACCTGTGTGTGTGATAAAGGGAGGTAATACATAAGAATCAAACATGTTACAGACAAGGGAGGTAAGTGTGTTGAACACCTGTGAGTGTGATAAAGGGAGGTAATACATAAGAATCAAGCGTGTTTCAGACAAGGTAGGTAAGTGTGTTATAAACGCGTGTGTGTCAAATGGAGGTAATATCAGAATCAAGCATGTTGCAGACAAGGGAGGTAAGTGTGTTGAACACCTGTGAGTGTGATAAAGGGAGGTAATACATAAGAATCAAGTATGTTACAGACAAGGGGGGTAAAATAAGTATGTTGGACACCTGTGAGTGATAAAGGGAGGTAATATAAGAATCAAGCATGTTGCAGACAAGGGAGGTAAGTGTGTGTGACACCTGTGTGATACAGGGATATTATATAAGGATCATGTGGAGCGAGCATGACAGACTGAGTTTTGTTGTCAGATCCTGTGTGTGATACAGGGAGGCTATATAAGGATCATGTGGAGCGAGGGTGACAGACCAAGTTTAGTTGTCAGATCCTGTGTGTGTGATACAGGGAGTTCATATAAGGATCATGTGGAGCGAGGGTGACAGACCAAGTTTTGTTGTCAGATCCTGTGTGTGTGATACAGGGAGTTTATATAAGGATCATGTGGAGCGAGTGTGACAGACCATATAAGGATCATGTAGAGCGAGTGTGACAGACCAAGTTTTGTTGTCAGATCCTGTGTGTGTGATACAGGGAGGTTATATAAGGATCATCTGGAGCGAGTGTGACAGACCAAGTTTTGTTGTCAGATCCTGTGTGTGTGATACAGGGAGTTCATATAAGGATCATGTAGAGCGAGCGTGACAGACCAAGTTTTGTTGTCAGATCCTGTGTGTGTGATACAGGGAGTTCATATAAGGATCATGTAGAGCGAGTGTGACAGACCAAGTTTTGTTGTCAGATCCTGTGTGTGTGATACAGGGAGGTTATATAAGGATCATCTGGAGCGAGTGTGACAGACTGAATTTTGTTGTCAGATCCTGTGTGTGTGATACAGGGAATTTATATAAGGATCATGTGGCGAGATCGTGACAGACCGAGTTTTGTTGTCAGATACTGTGAGTGTGATACAGGGTGTTTATATAAGGATCATGTGGAGCGAGTGTGACAGACTGAGTTTTGTTGTCAGATCCTGTGTGTGTGATACAGGGATATTATATTAGGATCATGTGGAGCGAGCATGACAGACCGAGTTTTGTTGTCAGATCCTGTGTGTGATACAGGGAGGTTATATAAGGATCATATGGAGCGAGCGTGACAGACTGAGTTTTGTTGTCAAATCCTGTGTGTGATACAGGGAGGTTATATAAGGATCATATGGAGCGAGCGTGACAGACCAAGTTTGGTTGTCAGATCCTGTGTGTGATACAGGGTGTTTATATAAGGATCATGTGGAGCGAGTGTGACAGACTGAGTTTTGTTGTCAGATCCTGGAGGCAATGGACAAGGACAGTGGAATCCCCCTGTCGTCCCTCCAGGTGGACGGCGGCATGACCATCAGCAACATCTGTATGCAGCTGCAGGCCGACATCCTCGGCATGAAAGTTGGTAAGTTGGGAGATTTAGCTGTAACACTGAGCAGCGCATGCGATGATGACTTTTGACCAGTGAATGTAAGTGAATGTAATGATGTATGTTAGTGAGTGAGTTAAGTCATATCGGCAATATTTCAGCCATATCGTGACTAATGGAATTTATACATCATAAAAAACAACATTAATTTAGACTATATAAAAAACCTGTCAGGACAGTAAAATTACTAGACTTATCACAGATGTCAATTTTTAAAACTAGTATGTGACCATAAAAAGCTTTTACTAAACAGAACAATACATTGTAAAAACGGGCTATAGATCGCCAGCAATTGAATGTAGATCACCATACTAGGGACCATGGGGACTTATAGTCCCTTTCCTACCTACATGGGCCCCAGCAGGATTTACACCATCCCTTCAGTCGCTGGCGATTGTGTGTAAGTTTAGCCATTGATTAAAACTGACAAATATACTTCGATTTCAAACCGATGTAAGAATAAATGTACTTTGAATGATGTGGACTCACATATCCTCTCAGGGGGACAATAATTTTAGGCTACTTCAAACCCCTTTGAAGATATTGCCACAAACAATCTAAGTTACATATTATACATTACCAATATAAAATATAGCTACATGTGTATTTACACAATTCAAAATGTATCAAAAAGTTCAATTTCTTTTAAAAAGCCTATAATTAAATGAGAATTGATTCTATTAAAAAGATCTGTCAATGATGATGATTTGAAATATTTATCCCTTGTAATGGAAAAATAATAATGTATATTAAATGTTACATTGTCCAGTGAATGTAAGTGAATGTAATAATGTATATTAAATGGTACATTGACCAGATGATTGATACTTTGCAAAATAAGTAGGGGATATTTTGTTTTGAGGTGAAACGAAAGGAAAATTTGACAATGTCTGGCAATGAAAGTAAGTGATTTATTTGTCAAGAATATTTCCGAAGAAATCAAGCTCCCAAACACGACATTAAGTCATAAAGCATGAGACCTCGGACCACACATGCAAAGGGCATTTCCTTTTGCCAGTACCAATCTGAAGATATGTCATGATGATTCCCACTATCCCGTACTATTTTTGCATTCTGTACTAATGAGTATTGAATGTTACATTGACCAGCTAATGTAATGATTATTGGTGAATGTTACATTGACCAGCTAACGTACGTAATGATTACTGGTGAATGGTACATTGACCAGCTGATGTAATGATTACTGGTGAATGTTACATTGACCAGCTAACGTACGTAATGATTACTGGTGAATGTTTCATTGACCAGCTCATGTAAAGATTACTGGTGAATGTTACATTGACCAGCTAACGTACATAATGATTACTGGTGAATGTTTCATTGACCAGCTCATGTAAAGATTATGGGTTAATGTTACATTGACCAGCATGTGTAATAATCACGGGCGACTTATGCAATGTGAATTTGACAGTACGACCATCGATGCCAGAGACCACGGCGCTAGGGGCAGCAATGGCCGCTGGTGCGGCAGAGGGGATTGAAGTCTGGAGTCTCGACCCAAAGGACCTGACCACAATCACCACTGATGTGTTTGAACCCTCGGTGTCCAAGCAGGGTAAGCTGTCTGTCTTTGTGTCCATCTCAACTCTACTTGTCCAAGGTGGGAGTCTCTGAACTTCTCAGTAACTGCTTCTGTTCCTGTCTGTTTCATAGATGTTCAGACCGCCTCCAAGGTCTAGTGGTAGAGCGTCCGCCCGGAGAGCGGAAGGCCCGGGGTTCGGTCCCCGGCCACATCATACCAAAAGACGTTAAAAGATGGTACATGTTGTTACCCTGTCTGGGGCAGCATTAAGGGGCTAAAACAAGGACTGGTCGGCTCGGAGTTAGTATACTGTGTCTGAGTGGGGTATTCATGTTAAACTGCGGCATGGTATCTCAGTGGGCTAGCACTATAAATCGGCATCAGTCCTGACTAGTACAAGCAGCCACACAAACACACACATGTACATGCACGTTGCTATATAAGGGCAATAATCCTGGACAAGACGTTAAACCCCATTTCACCTCACCTCATAGATGTTCAATGTAAAAGGTGACATATCAATGTGTTGAATGTGTGGTGTGGCAGATCGTGACAAGCGGTTCCTGCGCTGGAAGATTGCCGTGGAGAAGAGTATGCACTGGGCGACGGAGGAGCAGCAGACAGGTGAGTGTCAGTTTGGGATGTAACCATTCACCCAACATTTGATTCATTGTGACACTCTCAGAGTAGAGCCTATGTGTCGATAGGAGACACAGTAAATACTAAAGGGATCGGGTGGTGAGGCTCGCTCACTGGGTTGATGTATCCATGTGCGTGGATCGATGCTCATGATATCAATCACTGGATTCTCTGATCCAAATTTCATTATTTATAGCCCACCATTATATTGCTGGAATATTGCTAAATGGGGTGTTAAATAACAAACAAATAAACAAACAAACAAACAAACAAACAAAACATATATGGGTCTCTATCAAGCACAGCATGGACATCCTAAATGCAGTTTTGGGGCTGTGAGGTAGCCTTCTGGTTAAAGCTTTTACTCGTCAAGCTGAAGACCTGGGTTCGATTCCCGACATGGGTACAATGTGTGAATCCCATCTTTGGTGTCCCCTGTGGTGCTAAAAGTGGCGTAAAACCATACTCACTGTAATGTCCTGCAACATGTCTGTCAATAACTTGTGTCTCTCTGTCAAGCATAGCGGGGAGATCCTACATGCAGCGGGCGATTCCTGGTGGACTTTACTTCTGGGGGTCGTTTGGGCTGCTGATCCTTGCTGAGATTGTTGGTAACAGATGACAACGTCCTTCTATATAGGCAGCATAACCAGTCATATACTCACTCTAGTGTCCACCTCATGGTCGCTGAAGGCAGCTGTTGGCACCCTGGTGGAGTGGCAGACAGTGTGGAACTTCATTCATCTTCCACAGTTCGACGATCATCAACAGCAGTAAACTGATGTCATGATGAAGTGTGAAGTAATCTGATATCAACAGTAGTTGTTTTTTGTGTGAATCTTGTCCTAATGTGCTGGACATAAGTGTCCCGGTTTGCCAGCCATCAGGCAGTGTGACAGAAATACAGACAGTAAACATCATGGTATCCCCCTCCCCCACCTCACAGCACTACAGAGTCCGGCAGTATTGCAGACAGTTAACCTCATGGTAAACCCCTACTCTCTCCCATCTTCCCAAAGTCAAGCAGTATTACAGACAGTAAAGTCCATGGTAACCCATCCCCAATCTCCCATCTCCCCACAGTCCAGCAGTATTACAGACACAGTAACCCTCACGGTCAACCCCTCCTTTCTCCCATCTCCCCACAGTCCGGCAGTATCACAGACCCTGTAACCCTCATGGTAACCCGTCCACAATCTGCCATCTCCCCACAGTCTGGCAGTATCACAGACCCCGTAACCCTCATGGTAACCTGTCCCCTATATCCAATCTCCCCACAGTCCGGCAGTATCACAGACCCTTTAACCCTCATGGTAACCAGTCCCCAATCTGCCATCTCCCCACAGTCTGGCAGTATCACAGACACCGTAAACCTCATGGTAACCTGTCCCCTCCTTTCTCCAATCTCCCCACAGTCCGGCAGTATCACAGACACCGTAACCCTCATGGTAACCCCTCCCCAATCTCCCATCTCCCCACAGTCCGGCAGTATCACAGACACTGTAACCCTCGTGGTAACCCCTCCCCAATCTCCCATCTCCCCACAGTCAGGCAGTATGACAGACACCGTAACCCTCATGGTAACCCCTCCCCAGTCTCCCATCTCCCCACAGTCCGGCAGTATCACAGACGCCGTTAGTCTTCCATGATATCCCTCCAGGGCTACTTCACTGAGTCAAATTACAGTTGTAGGAATACCATCATATTTCTCAGCTACTCCATACTACTCAAGGTTTTAATGTGCAGCCTTAGCCAAAGTTACCTACAAATAAAGCAGCCAATTAGACACAACAACATCTTGTCTACATGTCCCTGAGATTTGGTGTTGTCAGCAACTGTCAGCAACCTGTCTGCAAATCACACATTCCTGCCCTTGAAACACAATGCACATCAGGTGACTCAACCCGTGGCTTTCCCCACAACTGGATGCTTACTGAGAGGTTGTGTGCTGTATCCTCACTACAGGGTTACAACTTATACCCACTTGTTATACCTTGTTTTGTTAGCTTTTGCATATTTTTGTCAGTTATGTATACCTCACATGTGAGAAGGATTGTCTGCATAAACACAATTACCCCATGTGTGTCATGTACTCAGTGGAAGGATGATTGTGAAGACCTCGTACTTGTATAGACAGATGGTGTTTTCACAAATATAACATACTCAGTTGTATATGGGTCGTATCATCAAGAAAGGTGGTCACTTACTGTAGCCAGCGGCGTATCAACATTGATTTAAGTTCATGGAACAATGTTTGTATACACTGTCCTTTGCCACTATTTCTTGTGCAGAGTTGTGTATCTTTGTCATCCCAGGATCTGCTGATTGTGACTTCGAATAGCAGATGCCACTCATTATGGTCCTTGATTTGTCGGACCATTTCTATTCTCGGTCATAAAGAGATGAAGATTTCTATGAATGAAGACCATCTCTTGTAATATATTCAAAGATCATGAATATATTTTATGATAGAATTATTTATTCTGTAACAAACTGTACTTAAGCAGGGTCTATACTTAAACCATGGTACCTCCATTGATGGTACTTAACTGCTTGGAGACCTGTTCCAATATAAACTTGATACAGATGTCAAGAAAGTTTTGAAAGCAGTAAACAGTACATTTGTCGGGTAAATATATCAGTGTTCCATGTAGACAACGAAGCCAGGTTTATGTCTCCGCAACTGACGCGTAGACACTGCCATTGACCTGCACAGGGTGTGTCTGTCAGTTCTGTTCCAAGAATTATTCCATCTCACATTCTCCTGACAATTGCGTGACCTGGGTGATCAATAACTGGATACACTTCAATATCATGTGACCTTCATGCATATATGTGTAAAGTCCATGTATTTCAGCGTTATAGAAAGAACATCTGCAATAATAACATGTTTTCCATTGAACTTTGTACTGTTGTGTTTTATGTTTGGTCATTTCTGAATGAAGGATGTCCTCAACATTTCCCACTTTATAATAATCATTAGTTATAGATTTATATGGCACATCTTATACAAATAGTCCTTGCCCAACGAGGAAGAATATCCATGAATCGAATCCAGGTAGAGAATATGTGTTTAGCAACCCATTCTTGCCTTTAAAGGAGACTATGTTTATCAAAAAAGGCGACTGACGGGATCTGGTGGCCAGCTTGCCAGAACTCGTGGTTGCATGTAATCGTAGATCGATGCTCATGTTGTCAATCCCTGTATTGTCTGGTCCAGACATATGGCTGGGATATTGGTGAGTGCGGCGTTAAACATAAAACAAACAAGCCCCCCCCCGCCTAAATTGCCCAAGAGCTCTAGTCTTCGGTCCCTTTTAAAAAGTATGATCTTAGGGTTGGCTGGTAGCTACTCACATCAACAGGTAGTTCATTCCATGCCAGCTCTGCTAAAGTTTGACATGCACACCACATTAGTGGACAAATACCAGCAGTTTGAACATGATTCTCTGTTTGACAATTAGGCAATTCCGATCTTTGGGGACTGATGTCATGCAGTTGCACATTTAACATCGTGTGATGAGAGCCTGCATCTGAAGCTTGCCGGGTAAATGTGCTGAATGCCATGATAGCTGCTGGAATAGTCTCATCTTGACATATGACTTGTTTGATATTCCTCATCTGATTGTGTGGACTTTGTAGATGTTATTCAAATGATTTGTGAAACTATGTTGAATCAGTGATTGGCCTAGATTTCTTCTCTGACTACGCCGAAGACCCGGGTTCGATTCCCGACATGGGTACAATGTGTGAAGCACATTTCTGGTGTCCCCCGCCCTGATATTGCTGGAATATTGCTTAAAGCGGCGTAAAACCATACTCACTCACTCACTCTTCTGTGACTACTTGGTTCAACAGTATTGTCCACAACCTGTATATTGGGAAGTTGAAGCTGTGTTTTTTAAAACTGGAAATCAGTTTTGTCATCATTTGGTTTGAGGAAGTTGTCATCATTCTGCTTTCGCTGTCAGTATTGCAGGCCATAGAGTTATGAGCATGTCTTCGTGCATGTATATGACACTATAAATCGGAAGGTTCCACCTTATAGCTGCAGCATAGCTTACTGTTGTGAAGTCCTTCCAAACTGAAACACAAATGTTAACCCAGAAGTCGGTTTGTACAGTGCTGTATACGAACAGAATTGTGTGCATCAATGTGGGAAAGTTTCGTGGATGTCAATGCAGTGATTTTCGGGTAATTACGTCTTATTTTGGAAAGACTTTGACCTTTTGATTCTGCACCAACATGGCTATGGGTCGTGGTGAGACAAATGTCGACCCCACATTCGTCAGACAGTCCGTGAACTTTTCAGAAATGGTGACTCGCCTTGAAAGAATTTTTTGAATTAGCTATCAATTTCATAGACAGATTAACTTTGACTCTTCCCCCACCGGTGGTCGTCAAAACTCCGAAAATGTTAAAAAACCTTTTGGAAGTCCCATTAGAGCAGGGAAAATTTATTGATTGTTCAAGTCCAGTAGGAGAGGCGATGATGACCGGATTGCTCAAAACGCAGAATGTGCACAGAATGTGCTGTGTACCTCTTCAGGAAAAAACAAATATGGGATACGAAGATGGTCCAGTGGAAGAAGATTCCTTTGATTTGTTACTGACAAAATGTAACAAGGATACAAACGACAATCAATCGCAAGGTGAAAAAGATGTCTCTGTCATTCACCAAATGGTCAGTGAATTGAGGTATTTTGGTGACAATAAAGAAACTGCTGGTAATATGCGTGATGCTCTTGCAAAACAAATGAGGGGAAACAACTTAGCATGTCTAAGTTGAAGGAAGTTAAGGACCACTATAAGAGGTCTAAAAAAAAAGGTTCCATATTTCTTTATTTACAAGAGTTAAGTCCTACACACATACTGGAAATATCAAGGAACAGCAGTTACATGGTCTGCTAATGAAGGCTGTGATTCCACTTGTTCAGATCACTGATTCACTGATGTCAGTGGTTTTTGAAAAGAAGGAACTGGGCACAGATTATCAGGTTATGAGCTGGGGCCCAAACAGACATCAACACAAAGCAACGAGAGTGTTTCAAACAAGGTCAAAGAGGGTAAAAAATATGTCCGCCTGCGCCCAACACTGCGACACAAGTACTTGACATGAGCTGAAACTGGTATTGCATTATGCCCTGTGTGTATTCTAAATTTTCTCGTTAGTATGTACTAAGCTACTTCCAGCTCAAATTCCGAATCCATTATAAATCAGTAATCATGTTTTTATTAAATGTGGTCAAGCCCATTAAGATGTAACTTGTGATGCTGACACTGTGAACCACTAGGTCCTGGTGTCGATAGGGTGAAGGTCCTGTGCAGCAATAACAGGTTTTGATTTTTCAGCATTCCTATTTCTTTTTCGAAATACAGCTGTTGGTCAGAAGGTAATGCCTTGGTGTATTATGTTTTCACATCGGAGACAAAATAGTCTGAAGCCCCTGAATTACTGTGATAGTAGAATCTGGGATATGCCCCAACATTTTAGAGCACAACAGTACATTGTGTACAGTATTTAATGTGTTATCGATACTGTTAAAGTTCACCATTGTGAATGCAGCATTCTGATCAAAGTTACTATCCAACAATGCAAACGATATTACAGTGTAAAAGTTTGTGGCATGGGTTTCCTTTCGCCAACCCAAAAGAATGACGAACATTTTCTGAACTGACAATTTAGAATTATTCAATCACAGCATTTGTTTTTTGTCCTTTAACAACTATGGCACCAGAGACGTTCATCGGGGATAAATCTGGTATTAGAACCAGTTGAATTGTTCTCCCTGCATCAGTTTTCCATTTCTGGAGCAGAACTCCTAAACCATTAAATAATTCTTGTTGAAACTTGCTATACAGATCAGTCTCGTGGTGAACTGGTTCCTTTTTTTTGATGATTTGGGATATTTAAAATAAATAAATTTTGTTTTCATGAAGACAAGTGGACATGTACTGAAAATGAGGCTAGTGCTCGTTTCTGGAACGGAACTCCCAAACCGTTAAAAATTCTTTGATGAAACTTGGGTCACAGATCAGTCTTGTGGTGAACTGCTGCCTTTTGATGATTTGGAATGTTGGTTTTTATTTATTATTATTTTTGAACACAAGTTGGACTTTACTGAAAATGTGGGTAGTGCTCGTTTTTGAGCAGAACAATTGACTATTTCTTGATAAAACTTGCTATACTGATCAGCCTTGTGGTGAACTGGTGCCTTTTGATCATTTCGGGTATGGAAAAATACTGAACAGCCTTATTGTTTTCCTCAGTTAACTGAAGTTATCCAATGGCAATGAACCAAAAGTGGGGTAAAAGTAGCCAAACTCCATTTCTGAATTGCACCTGACCAGGGGCATCTGATAACTCTGGTTTCGTCCTCACGCAAGATCCACAAGGTGCGCTTTTCTGAACTTCAGTAAAAAAATAGAAATGCCCTCTTGAAATACCTATACTAATTGACCCATGGTGAACAAATACTTTTACCGAGACCTGCGACAGTCAATCACCGTAACCCCCTGTGAAGATCCAGGGGAGAATAGGTTTTCAGCAACCCATGCTTGCTGTAAAAGGCAACTAACGGGAACAAGGTCTGCTGCATCAAGTCTGTTCATCTTCTAATTATACAACTAATAATGACTATCGTTGCACCCAGAATGAGTAACACTGACAAGTCTAAGCAACAAAACGCAAGGATCAAACACGAATGTGACGGATGGAAATGTTCCTGTTTTTATTGATCAGCAATCCTGAGTCGCTTTACCCATTTATAGTATTTGGGTCAAACAATGAGGAAACTTTTGTGCAAGGTAATTGTTCAAACACATTTTCAATAAAGCAACTAATATATTGGAATTTAAAGAGTTATTTCACATACCACGACTAAAACAGGACTACCAAAGGACATAGACGAAAGACCAATTAAAAAATCATTTTATTTTGAAACTCTTCTAAAATCGCAACTTAAAATGATTTAATAAAAGAGCCATGCTACAATGAATATAATCTTCATGATGGGGAGTTACCCAGTAACGAGCACTGAAGCTGCTTCTGGCGTGGGTGAAAATGATGCAGCTTTATCAAGCAAGTACTCTCCAACGTCCTGATATAATCTAAGTCAACGCAAACCGTTCTCTATTGTTCATCCTGAAACTCAAAGCTGGAATATTACTGACAGTGACATTGAATAGCACTCGCTCACACAAATGTCTCGAGCTGTTTTACAAGACAGGTCTGTGTTTCCTGAGTATTTTACTCAAAGTACAGACAGTGTTCAAAATATTTAATCGCCCTTACTATGCATTCTATATTGTGAATGAAAATATGGGGTTGCATGTGCTGTGGATGGCTGACCATTCAGAGAAAGAACTGATTCAACCTACTACATCTCAACAGAAACACGCACATATGAAGTCGGTCGACACTCGTCAACCAAAATGTCTAATGTCAACCTTGAAGATCAGGATTTGAATTGGTCTTAAATGCTCATGATGTCAATCACTGGATTCTCCGGGGCCAGACTTGATTATTTACAGACTACCGTCGTATAGCTGGATCATTGCTGAGTGTTGTGTTTAACAACAAACAAACTGAAATGGCCAACAATGCACTGGTTAAATGGTTTCTAAGATGGTTGGTTGGTTGGTTTGCTGTTTCACGCCGCATTCAGCAAGATTCCAGCTATATGACGGCGGTCTGTAAATAATCGAGGCTGGACCAGACAATCAAGTGATAAATATCATGAGCATCGATCCACGCAATTGGGATCGATGACATGCATCAACCAAGTCAGTGAGCCTGACCACCAGATCCCGTTAGTCTCCTTTTACGACAAGCATAGTCACCTTTTACGGCAAGCATGGGTTGCCGAAGACCTATTCTACCCCGGAATCTTCATGGGTCTTTTAAGATGAAAATGATGCTTGTTCACTCCTCAATCTGATAATGTTTAACTGCTTTTATTTCTTCCATAGGACGTCAAATGGCCAGCTTTGGTACTGATTTGGGTCTAATTTCCTGCCACCGATACGTGGTTCATATGCAGAATACTTCAGTCCAGATAACAAATCAACCAGGTTCTTACCATTAATGTCGGATTTCATGAGTTCCCATTCCATAAAAATTCCAGGAACTTCTATCTCTTTGAAAAATCTGTCTGTACCGTTGAGAACATAATATTCATACTCTTGTATGTCCACTTTAATAAATGCTTTCTTGAATGGCAGGTAGGGCAACGTATCATCTAGGGTTATAGTATAGGAGTCAGTGGACTCGTCACAGGGGGATTGAGAAGAAGACCTGTTGGGTGCTACAACACTTGTCCCTCCAACGTTGCCATCTTCGCGCTTGAAACTCACGAGGGAATGGTTAGCCCCAACTGGATTGAATAGGATTGTCATCCTGTCTGTGAAGCCTCCTTTCTGGATGGACTTACACAGCCTCTGGACATTCTCTATGAGCGGATCCACAGACACCACCTTCCTCCCAAACATGGCCACAGACAGGGAGAAGGCACCGACATGAGATCCTAGATCCAGGAAGCCAAGTTCAGGGTCCTTCTTTAATTCTGACAGAATGAGGTGGATGTTGCCAGGTTCCCACGCTCCCTTCAGTTTTATGTCTTTCGAAACCCAATGATCAACCATTATGTCGTGTATATGGATCGGTGTCTCCCCTGATTGTGACTTCAGAGGAACACAATCAAAATTAACTGACCATGTGCAGAAATCATGAAGTTGTTCTATTTTCCTTCCATTGAATCTATACACCAAGGTTTTACCAGTACTGGGGGTGGTCTTGGAAGAGGATGACCGGCTAGTATCAGCTGTCCTGTATGAGAAGTGAGGAAGGACCACATGTTCAAAGAACAGCATTAAGAAGGCACCGGCGACCACGAGAAGCAACGGACACCATCTACGGAATGATACCATGGTGGTCAGGGGATCACAGGAGGCAACAGATGAATTCTGAAATAAAAATAGATTTTGGTTACATTGCAGAATGTTAGTTATTGTGGTTTTGACTGGATAGGACTTACAAGAAAATTTTGGATTAGTTTTTTCCCATGTGTAGATATTTAAACCAGCAGATAGTAGTTTTTATTGGGGCATTCAGGAGTGATAACGAGATAGTACATCCCATGGCCGAGTTTTATTGGGGCGTCTTTAAATTAAAGATTTATATATATTTGCAAGTGACTGTCGAATCAAGCCAAACTGGCGAATTCTGTGTGGATTACTGAAAAGAGACTAAGACCTCACATTACAGGCAGATGAGTACAGACGAGTTTGAAATGTTAGTGATACGGTACGGAATTAACCTTATTATGTGACATCTGCTTGTAACCTGATTATCTGTGTCATGTACAATGTAAACTAATTATCAGTGACGTGTGTAATGTAAACTATTATTATTTGCCAGTGAAGAGATCACCTTTTAATAAACATTCAGCTGTATTACACATCGTGTAATACCAAAGCGCATGCTTATGTACTGCGGGAACAATTTTCACGAACAGATATTGAAAATTCTCAACATCACTGGGCTTTTTGAATGACATTGCGTGTAGGGATGAGAGGAGTTTATGCACACCCGATAACACCACCAACCCTGTTGGTATGGTGACGTCACATGGCATTGTTGTGCCGGTAGATCTTGAAACAAAATTCCATAAACTACACCATAGAAATGGCGACGTAATTTGTAAACGTTGTTGTGCACGATAGTCTCAAGTCCATGTTAAAACACATCTGTGATGTCATTCCATTGTTTAAACGCTCCATTATTTTCCAGGAATGGAGAGTTGCTTGTCAACTGTACATTATCTTGAAGCAACATTTGAACTGATTTCCACTTGGAACAGACGGAATTAGTTTTTAACATTTATTTATAAGTGATTTTTTTCATTTTTTTCCGAAAACGTGTCGCCGGCGGAATTCGAACCCGCATCGTTAGATTTGAATACGTGTAATTGTTTACCTCAGCTACTGCGGCACATGAAGGGATGATGTGAAATTAACTATTAAATATTTTCATAATTTTGCATAATGCTTAAAAGCTCAAAATAATATGTATATATTTTGTGTAAGAGCACGTTACCCACAACAATGTTCATATTTATAGATAGTTAGATAACCCTGTTGGGCCTCTGCTCCATTATTTTTAAGGAATGGACAGTTACTCGGACATTCCCCTCTACTTAAAGTATGGGACTTACGATAACTTTAACTCCAGGATAGTCAGTGAGTGATTATGGTTTTACGCCGCTTTTAGCAATATCCCAGCAATATCACTAATTTCACGGTTGGGGACACCAGAAATGGGCTTCACATATTGTACACATGTCGGGAATCGAACCTGGGTCTTCGGCGTAACGAGCGAACGCCTTAACGAGCGTTATGGCTACATCACAGAAACGGTACGATCTGAGACCAATGGGGGCTAAGTTTTCATCACAAGAAGCAACACGACCAAATGAGCGCTAAGGTAACATCACGGAAATGTTTCCGGAGAATGGTTATCGGCCTTGTGGCAAAATTATTTCTCTCGTTTGAAGAATGAATAAGACAAAAATTATTTTCTCCTAGCCATATGTCGAAAATAAAGGTGATTATATGCCCTAGGCGGGTGATTAAGGGAGTATATAAGGGTTTGTACAATTGTTAATTGTTCTCTCTCGCTCACTGTGCATGCACGGCCTCACACTCGTTTTCTTCAATAAGGGTACAGAAGCTAAGCTGGACGCCATTTTGCAACAGCTTAATTTGATTCGAATAGAGTTTCAATCCTCTCTTAATAAGAAGATTGGTTCCTTGGGGGAAATTCAATTTAACTTTAACGAGGAAAGTATAGATTGTCTCAAGAAAATTCTGGGAGATATCAAAACTTCACGTCTGGAGAAAGCAGAAGTTTCCGTAACGTTGGAGCTCGACAGGATCAACAGAAGGAACAAGCTCATCAAAATAGCAGATACATCTGAAGGTTGGTGAGAAACGGTTAAGAGCTGTTTCTCATGAGCTGGCGGATGATTCTGATGACGACAAACGTATCAACAGAGCTGAAAGCAAAGCTGTCCGAAAACTCAAACAGAAACGTGCCAGCCCAGCGCCGTACTCTACAAATAGGTCAAGACGTTCGGCGACTGTCACCCATTCCGTGCAAGCTGCTGTTCAATGATAGAAAGCTCACAGATAAGTTTTTTGAGTATGAACAAGGTACAACTGAAATCTTAGTCAGGGGCCGTCTCAAAAGTAATATACAGTATTGGTGTGAGATAGGTGCATCTCAGTGTGTTAATGATTGGATTGCTAATCAATATATAATTCCGTTTATTACGCCGCCGCCTAATTTTCATAATAACAATAACAATTCCGCAATTAAACACAGAGATTGTGTCTTGCAGGCTGTTGGTGAGTTGTTGAAGAAGGGCCTGGTGTGCCAATGTGTTGCTCCCCCTAGTGTTGTTGGTCCTTTGTCTGTTTCAGTACAGTCGTCAGGAAAAAGACGTTTAATCCTTGATCTTAGCAGAGTGAATAAATATATCTTCAAGCAGAGTATTAAACTTGAAGATTGGTAGACCACATAAGAATATATTAATATGTATGATTGGTTGATAAAATTTGATATCCATCATATCCATCAGCATACCATCATATAGACATCATTACATCTCAAACTGATTTTTATGGCTTTGATTGGCTTAACGAAGCAGGTGGAATATGCTACTACAAGTTCTTGGTTTTGCCTTTTGGTTTGACATATGCTCCATATGTTTTTACGAAAGTCATGAGACAGCTAGTCAAAAAGTGGAGGTTTGATGGCCATAAGATAAGTTACCTTTCAAGACGACGGCATTCTATCTGTATCTACGGATATTGGAGCGCAGACAGCTGGGTGTGATATAAAGAGAGATCTGCTTTGTTCAGGATTTGTTCCTAAAGTTGAGAAATAGCTTTGGCTACCGTTTTGGTATCTCTACTACTTCCATGACTATGACTGTGCTTCTCAGGACAGTTGACAAGGTCAAACAAGCTATTACTAAACTGTGACAATACAAGACTAAACGTGTATCGGTTAGATCTGTAGCATCAACTGTTGGTCAATTAATTTCTATGAAATTAGTGATAGGACCAGTTGTACAACTTCTATATCCTAGAACAATTGACAAAAAGATTGGTGTTTATGGTTTTCCAAAGCTTCGTTGCAACCCTAGGTCATCAGAGAGTCAAATGGTATACTGACAAACAAAATGTTGTATCTGTTATTGAGAAAGGTAGTATGAAGATCCAATCACAATCGCTTGCTTTGCAGCTCTTTGATCTATGTTTACAGTACAGTGTTGAGCTCCACCTCCAGTGGATTGCTCGCTAAGAGAACAAGCAAAAATAAAATTTCAGGAACTAGATGAGAAATGGGAACCCCATCAAGTTGATAGGCTGGCCTCATATTATAACACAAAAGTTGTCCAGTTTAACTCTCGTTTCAGTAATCCTGGATTGCAGGAAGTGGACTGTTTTACCGTCAACTGGAGAGGTACAATTAGTTGGGTTGTTCCCCCTATTTGTTTCATACGGGAGTAATCAAACACATGGCAGAGTGTCGTGCAGTTGGAACGTTGGTCGTCCAGGAGTGGCATTCAGGGGACTTTTGGCCACTGTTATATGTGAATTATGAGTGTGTTGTGCAAATCAAAGATCAAATATATTTGCCTAGGGCCAAAGTAGCATATGTTGCAAGCAGAATCAAAGGCGGTTTGTTCGGTGAACACGATTTGCATTTTCATGTGTATTTCATGTAATATTTTGTTGTGTGTTTACAGATATCCTTCTGAATGCCCATGGTGATGGACTTGATAAACTCCCTTTGAATGTACGCCAGTTAGCTGGACATCTATCTACCAGGGTTGTTGGTGCGGGCCAGGGCAGATTCTACTTATAAAAAATATAGCCATGGATTTGCTGGTTGGAAAAGTGGGGGAGTGAGTGAGTTGGGTTTAACGCCGCTTTTAACAGTATTCCAGTTATATCGCGGCGTGTCAGCTTAATGTGGGACTTTTACCACATCGGTGAAACCCACGAGCGCGGGTATGGTGCTGACAAACCTAGAAACATAATTGGGGCGAACCATGATTCGAACCCACAATCACATGTTTCTGGCGTGCCCAAGTGACGCAACTCTGCACAGCGAATCGCGGCGCCTTAGACGACTGGGCCACCCGTGCCCCCTGGTTGGAAAAGGTGGGCAAACGCAAATAATATGTGTGATCAGTTACCTGTTTCGCATTTGCATTGTGCTACTTATTTGTTGTCTGTTGTGCAACAGAGTGAAAAATTATCACCAGTGTTAACGGCATTTTATAGTTTAATGCATGCTCATTGTAGCATTGGACTAGAGAGTCCAACTGAAAAAAGCCTTGTCAAGAATGATCTGGAAGGAGCTAGGCGCAAATTTTCTTAGTCAGTGGTTAAAAAGGAGCCAATCACAGTTGATATACTTGAACGTTTGTTTGATAAAAAAATGATAAATGCATCTTAAATGGATTTTTAAGAACTGCAGAACTAATTCATTCATATCTCGATCTGATATTTTGTTTCATAAGTCACACATGGTCGTTTTTATTGAAAAGTCAAAGACGGATATATACAGGGATGGCGCATGGCTTGTTATCAGCATGACAGATTCCAACCTGTGTCCAGTAGCTTGTGTGGAGAGATATTTACAAGCTGCATCTATTCATCCATCATCAGTACATATTCAGGAATGTAAGCAAATGTCATTCAGGCTATGTCCTTAGAACGGACAATGTTCCACTGTCTAATACATGATGTGTTATTTGTACATTTGTTAAAACTATCATTCTGCTGCAGAGCCCTTATATCACATATCCTTAAAATAAGATCATATATACTAAGCTGAAGAGCTTTGATAATACTGCATATACTAGGCGAGTTGCACTGTATATCATAAATTATAACATTCATTTGTAACATGATCTTCATGAATTGTAAGTATTTCTAACAATGTGGTTTTGCATATACATGTCATGAGTATACTGTATACCCTCCAGTATTTGCTGCTGCATCCGTTGAGGGAACACGGTTCTTATAAAAGTTTTTATATCTGGTTTTACGTGTCGGGCTTCATCAAAATATAAATATTCATAGCAGATTGCCGACCATGTTTATATGTATAAATGTGTATAAATGTATATCGTTGTCTTTGACATGTCTTTGTATGCAAATAAATCGGCCGAGTTTCACACAGCGTATTCCAATGTTAATGGTGTTGTGTCTTGATTAAGTATGTAGGGGACAAGCAGAACGTGGCTTAAGTATCAGGCAGTTACAGGGTTCGTTCCTGCACTGAGCTCATTGACTTCTGTGAGTTACACATGGCCCCCTGTCATTAGCTGACTGCACGACACCACATACCGGCCCATGAGAGTCACGGGGATAGTCGCAGTGAGGAAGTTGGGTTTTTACGCCACTTTTAACAGTATTCCAGTATACCACGGCGTATCAGCTTTATATGGGAGGCAACCCCCAAGTGATGCAGATTTCAGACGTTCGCCGCTTTGGTGAAACCCATTGGAACGGGATGGTGCTGACAAACTTGCCCACAAAACAAATGAGGACGACACGGGGTGACGGGGTACAAACCCATGACCTACTCACAATGAATTCATGTTCAACATTCAGTTCTAATTAGGTTATTAATTATGTTAAAACTTGCCTTTTATACTCACACTAGCCTGCTGAAACTCATTTCACGTAGCTCCTGGAAAATGTCCGTATACAACCAATGGTCCCCCACGTGGTTAAAAACACAGAAGCCGGATGAACCACTCCCTATCAAAGTGAAGACTTCGTGTACAGCCCTAGGTCATGTCATCTGGCATCTTATCAGCGCTCATTCCACTTGTTACGTGCTCATAACAAGAAGCGGTGTAGGTAATGCAATGGGTTATCAGTAGCCGGTTATGTATTTCAAATTATGTCCCCGTTGTAGAGACGGACCCGTAAAGATCTTCAGCAACTCATGTTCGCCGTCAGAAGTGACTGAGCTTGTCGTAAGAGGCGAGTGGCGGGATTTGGTGGTCAGGCTCGCTGACTTGGTTGATGCATGTGATCGTATCCCAATTGGGTGCATCGATGCTCATGCTATCAATCACTGGATTGTCTGGTCCAGATTCGATTATTTACAGACCGCCGTCACATAGCTGGAATATTGCTGAGTGCTGAGTGTGGCGTTAAACAAACAAAAAAACTTGAACAAAAAGGACACAACTCTTCCCACAACCATAAGAAAGCTCTGCTAAAATCATTTAGTAACTGTATTTTGTGTTTCCTATCTGTTTCTTACTTTCTTGTTCTTTCATTCCTTTCTTGCTGCAGAATAGACCGTGTAAACAACATATTCTCATCTAGCGAGTTCACATGCCAAGTTATGACAATGCTTTTTCAAAATTTTAAAAAGCAAAAAGCAAAAAGCAAATATATATGGCCTGGAGGTCACCCATTTCACTAAGAACATAGAAGATAAAATTAAACATGAATGGGGGATCAAAACATTGTATATTTAGTTGTTATAAAAGTAACGCCCAAGGGGTAGCTTTTATGTTTGAAGAAAACTTTGAATTTAGAATATTAAAAGAAGTTCATGATAATGAATTTGGTAATTTTCTTGCTCTTAAAATGCAATTAAGAGAAAAAACATTTACTCTAATCAACCTGTACGGTCCAGATACTGACACGCCAGCACTCTTCGAAAAATAATAGATATTGTCAATGAGTTTGAGTCGGGCTACTGTTCCATCTGCGGAGATTGGAATTTTATCCAAAACCCAAACATTGATTTGTATAACTATAAAAACGTAAACAACACAAACGCCAGAGATAAAATATTAGACTTCACTGATGAACAATCCTTGAACAATTTTTTACCCTTGGAGAGATATGAGCCCAGACGATATACGTGGAGACAAACCAAACCCATAAAACAAGCCAGTTTAGATAACTTCTTGTTGTCAAGAGACCTTGACAAATGTGTAGATAAAGTCAGTATACACCCTGCTTACAGATCAGATCACTCTACACATTGGATCTCGTTAAAATTTAATAGTATCGAGAGAGGAAGAGGCTATTGGAAGTTTAATAATTCCCTACTAAACGACAAAACTTTTGTTGAAAAAACTAAAGAAGTAATAAAAAAAACCAATAGAACAATATAAAACAGGTGTCGATGAACAAGGGAATGACAGATTTAATATAGACGACCAACTTTTTTTTTCGAAACACTAATGTTGATGATAAGAGGTCAAACTATAAAATACTCCTCGGAGAGGAAACGAGATCGAGAACAGAATGAAAACGACTTACAAAAGCGTATCGAATAATTGCAAATCAATCTAGATACCTCAAAGGATATAGAAATTAAAAACGAAAAACGAAAGAAACTTCAAGAGGCAAACACTGAACTGGAGGGGCGGTCGGGAAGCCAAGTGGTTAAAGCGTTCGCTCGTCACGCCGAAGACACGGGTTCGAATCCCGACATGGATACAATGTGTGAAGCCCATTTCTGGTGTCCTCCGCCGTGGTATTGCTGGAATATTGCTAAATGCGGCGTAAAACCAAACTCACTCACTCACTCACTCACTGAACTGCAAGAAATGAATAACATAAAAACAGAAAGAATAATCATGCGATCTCGGGCGATCTTGGAGAAAAATGGACGTAAAACCAGCAAAATACTTCCTATCCTTAGAAAAAAGGAACTATATAAATAAGTCTATAGCTAAGCTAGAAACAAAGAATGGACATACCTTGACTGAAACAAAAGATGTCATCAACGAAACTCAGAGATATTACCAACAGTTGTACACGAAACAGACATGTAAAAACGTAGACCTAGATGATATGTTTAAAGACCTTAGTATTCTAAAACTAAGCACACCACAACAATTTGGCCTTGAAGGTGAGTTACAAAATGACGAAGTTTTAACATCTTTGAAAATTATGAAAAATGATAAAAGTCCGGGTCTTGATGGATTTACAGCAGAATTCTACACATTTTCTGGCTAGATCTGCATAAATATTTGATACGATCATTGAACCTAGGTTTCAAAAGAGGAGAATTATCAGTCAGTCAAAAGCAGGGTCAAATAACATGCATTCCTAAAAAAGAAGCACTTAAAACATTGGAGACCAATTTCACCATTAAATGTCACCTATAAGATAGCATCAGCAACAATAGCAAATAGAATAAAAAAGTGTCGCCAACAATAATTAACGAAGAATCAAAGAGATTTTATGTCAAAACGATACATTGGAGACTGCACTAGATTAATTAATGATATTATGGACTTTACTGAGTGCATTGAAATTACAGGGTTGTTGTTACTTATAGTCTTTGAAAAGGCTTTCGATTCAGTAAATTGGGTTTTCGTACATGAAGCTTTGACCGTTTTAAGATTTTGGACCTTCAGTTTCACTTTCAGTGTTTTAGTTAACGGTTTTGGTTCAGATTTTTTTTAAAGTAACAAGAGGATGTAGACAAGGTGACCCGTTATCGCCTTATATATTCTTCTTATGTGCTTAAAGTTTGGCAATAATGCTACGCACTAATAAAAATATAAACGGAATTAAGATCGATGAGATACACTATCTAATTTCCCAATTCGCAGACGACACATCTCTCATTTTAGATGGAACTGAAAAATGTCTCCAAAACACCATGAAAAACTAACACAAGCAAAACGCAAGTGTTGTGGATTGGCTCACAACGCTTCTCCGATAAAACTATGTGCAAAAGTTGGAATTAAGATTGGTCAAGAAAATGTTTTACTCTTCTCGGTATTATTTTTACACACAATTTGGCAGAAATGGTAGAAAGAAATTACAAGGACAAACTTACAAGTTTACAAATCATCATGAACCCTGGGTTAGCACGTAACCTGACCCCATTAGGTAGAATTACTGTATTCAAAAGTCTTATTTTACCTAAACTAACCCGCCCTGTCAGGATGTGTCTACATGACCTATGTGTCAGGATGTGTGTGTCAGGATGTGTCAAGATGACCAGTGTGTCAGGATGTGTCAAGATGACCAGTGTGTCAGGATGTGTCTACATGACCAGTGTGTCAGGATGTGTCTTCATGACCCGTGTATCAGGATGTGTGTGTCAGGATGTATCTACATGACCAGTGTGTCAGGATGTGTCTACATGACCTGTGTGTCAGGAAGTGTCTACACCACCTGTGTGTCAGGATGTGTCTACATGACCAGTGTGTCAGGATGTGTGTGTCAGGATGTGTCTACATGACGTGTGTGTCAGAATGTGTCTACATCATCAGTGTGTCAGGATGTGTCTACATGACCTGTGTGTCAGGATGTGTGTGTCAGGATGTGTCTACATGACCTGTGTGTCAGGATGTGTGTGTCAGGATGTGTCTACATGACCAATGTGTCAGGATGTGTCTACATGACCTGTGTGTCAGGACGTGTCTACATGACCTGTGTGTCAGGACGTGTCTACATGACCTGTGTGTCAGGATGTGTCTACACCACCTGTGTTTCAGGATGTGTCTACATGACCCGTGTGTCAGGATGTGTGTGTCAGGATGTTTCTACATGACCTGTGTGACAGGATGTGTCTACACCACCTCTGTGTCAGGATGTGTCTACATGACCTGTGTGTCAGGAAGTGTCTACACCACCTGTGTGTCAGGATGTGTCTACATGACCCGTGTGTCAGGATGTGTGTGTCAGGATGTTTCTACATGACGTGTGTGACAGGATGTGTCTACATGACCTGTGTGTCAGGATGTGTCTACATGACCTGTGTGTCAGGATGTGTGTGTCAGGATGTGTCTACATGACCTGTGTGTCAAGATGTGTGTGTCAGGATGTGTCTACATGACCTGTGTGTCAGGATGTGTCTACATGACCTGTGTGTCAGGATGTGTCTACATGACCTGTGTGTCAGGATGTGTCTACATGACCTGTGTGTCAGGATGTGTCTACATGACCAGTGTGTCAGGATGTGTCTACATGACCAGTGTGTCAGGATGTGTCTACATGACCAGTGTGTCAGGATGTGTCTACATGACCAGTGTGTCAGGATGTGTCTACATGACCTGTGTGTCAGGATGTGTGTGTCAGGATGTGTCTACATGACCTGTGTGTCAGGATGTGTCTACATGAACAGTGTGTCAGGTTGTGTCTACATGACCTGTGTGTCAGGATGTGTGTGTCAGGATGTGTCTACATGACCTGTGTGTCAGGATGTGTCTACATGACCAGTGTGTCAGGATGTGTCTACATGACCTGTGTGTCAGGATGTGTCTACATGACCTGTGTGTCAGCATGTGTCTACATGACCAGTGTGTCAAGATGTGTCTACATGACCTGTGTGTCAGGATGTGTCTACATGACCTGTATGTCAGGATGTGTCTACATGACCTGTGTGTCAGGATGTGTCTACATGACCTGTATGTCAGGATGTGTCTACATGACCTGTATGTCAGGATGTGTCTACATGACCTGTATGTCAGGATGTGTCTACATAACCAGTGTGTCAGGATGTGTCTACATGACCTGTGTGTCAGGATGTGTCTACATGACCTGTGTGTCAGGATGTGTCTACATGACCTGTATGTCAGGATGTGTCTACATGACCTGTGTGTCAGGATGTGTCTACATGACCTGTGTGTCAGGATGTGTCTACATGACCTGTGTATCAGGATGTGTCTACATGACCAGTGTGTCAGGATGTGTCCCCATGATCTGTGTGTCAGGATGTGTCTACATGACCTGTGTGTCAGGATGTGTCTACATGACCTGTGTGTCAGGACGTGTCTACATGACCTGTGTGTCAGGATGTGTCTACATGACCTGTGTGTAAGGACGTGTCTACATGACCTGTGTGTCAGGATGTGTCTACATGACCTGTGTGTCAGGATGTGTCTACATGACCTGTGTGTCAGGATGTGTCTACATGACCTGTGTGTCAGGATGTGTGTGTCAGGATGTGTCTACATGACCTGTGTGTCAGGATGTGTGTGTCAGGATGTGTCTACATTACCTGTGTGTCAGGATGTGTCTACATGACCTGTGTGTCAGGATGTGTCTACATGACCTGTGTGTCAGGATGTGTCTACATGACCAGTGTGTCAGGAAGTGTCTACATGACCTGTATGTCAGGTTGTGTCTACATGACCTGTGTGTCAGGTTTGGTCTACATGACCTGTGTGTCAGGTTGTGTCTACATGACCAGTGTGTCAGGTTGTGTCTACATGACCTGTATGTCAGGATGTGTGTGACTGGATGTGTCTACATGACCTGTGTGTCAGGTTGTGCCTACATGACCAGTGTGCCAGGACGTGTCTACATGACCTGTGTGTCAGGATGTGTCTACATGACCTGTATGTCAGGATGTGTTTACATGACCAGTGTGTCAGGATGTGTCTACATGACCAGTGTGTCAGGACGTGTCTACATGACCTGTGTGTCAGGATGTGTCTACATGACCTGTGTGTCAGGATGTGTCTACATGACCTGTGTGTCAGGATGTGTGTGTCAGGATGTGTCTACATGACCTGTGTGTCAGGATGTGTGTGTCAGGATGTGTCTACATGACCTGTGTGTCAGGATGTGTCTACATGACCTGTGTGTCAGGATGTGTGTGTGAGGATGTATTTACATGACCAGTGTGACTCGTTGTGTCTACATGGCCTGTGTGTCAGGATGTGTATGACCAGTGTGTCTTCATGACCTGTGTGTCAGGATGTGTGTGACAGGATGTGTTTACATGACCTGTGTGTCAGGATGTGTGTGACAGGATGTGTTTACATGACCTGTGTGTCGGGATGTGTGTGACAGGATGTGTCTACATGACCTGTGTGTCGAGATGTGTGTGACAGGATGTGTCTACATGACCAGTGTGTCAGGATGTGTCTACATGACCGGTGTGTCAGGATGTGTCCATGTCTATATTTGAACAGAGTGTCAGTCACTCTACGGTCATAGATTTTGGAACCTTAGACAATTTCAGAATAGTTTATATATTGCTCTGCTGCACTACTTTCACTGCGTGAGCCGTTCACTGGATGACGACTTAGATAGTCGGCTGGATTGTGAATCCCTGGTCTGTAGACTATTTGAAATTGATATGTTTGGAGTAAGTGTAGCTTTTGGATTTCCAAGCATTGGTGTTAAAGGCTTATGATCTCTGTAGAGAGTGAATGAAGATCCAAACAGATAGACTTGAAAATGTTCACAAGCACATTTTGCAGACAGAGTTTCTCGCTCAGTCTGTGAATATCTCTGTTCAGTAGGTGTTAACGACCTGCTTGCAACTTGAAAACTATAGGAATCCCATCAACATTTTGTGTTAGCGAGCATCAACATACAGTTCTGATTGTTCTTGAGGTTTAAAATATCTCAATGGTGTTGCTTTACACAGCTCTTCTTTCAGTATGTTCAGGGCGTGTTGCTGTTTGTCTGTCCAATTCCATGGGGTCTCTTTACGAGTAAGTTTGTGGACTTTGTACTTGTCCCCATCTCTTCATCCGAACCGTCAGTTTCAGCTGCAGATGTAGTTGATAGGCCAGCTGAGGTAGAGGCAGATATAGATAGTACTGCTGTGGATGATGAAGATGCAGAGGACCAGTCACAGGAAGTTGCTCTAGATTTGGAGCAGGATGTGGGTGCATCTTCAGCGGTGGATAGTTCCAACAATGATACATCTGACACAGCACAGACATCACAGGAGGACGAAACATCTGAAGTTCTGAATTTACCTTCAGAACCAGGGATAGCACAAGATGTTAGCGTACCTCAAGAGAGATTGGTCACACCACCAGTAGCATGTCCCAGGACATCCAGTCGTTCCAGGACTAAACCACAGTGGATGACCAGTGGTGAATATGTGATGTCAGCAGCTGTACCAAAACCTGATTGGAAATCCAGAGCAGAGTACCTCACTTCATTGATGCTCAGTGGTATTCTGACGAGTGATCCTGGACAAGTTCAAGACACTCTACTTCACCTTATCTCAGGCAAATGATGAGGACATCATTTAGTCCCAGGGGGGGAAGTGTGTGGTAGATAGTAGTTCTGTATATATCAGTCATGTTTTATTAATTAGCTTTTAATTTACTATGTATGTTGTCAATAATGATATTTTGTATATTTCAGATATTGCAGTAATCAAGAATTATTTATTGTATTTCTCATTTCAGGCTGCATACTTAAATAGTTGTAAGTCAAGTATTATCATTAAAGCCCTATTCTAATGTCATGTTTTACTTAGTTGGTCAGTCAACTGCTTGGTGGTCAATCAGAGTGTAAGCCCAGGCGTCCTCTGGATTGGCTAGTTTTAAATCTCTGTGTCCCACTTTCAAACCCCTTTGTTTTCACCCTGCACTTGGCATTACTACTTCACTGTGCACTGGACTGGAAGAAAGGATATACTTATATAAAGGTTAGTAGTTAAAAGTTATAATTGTATTTCATGCCAGTATAATTATGCAAATCACTTAAGTTTAATCAATGTCTATATAGATCCTTAATTATATTTAAACATGTCACATTTACTAGTATTAGTGTGTGCATGGTGAGTGTATGTATACTAGATATATTTCATTTCACTATATGTGTGTCTGTGTTAATCTAGGACATTTGTGTATTCTGTAACTTGTATTGTGTATTAATAAGTTGATAATAGTTTACATGTTATGTTCATGTGTGTAGATAAACATACCTTCATGATGTATTTTATATCATGAACAGGTTTTCACGAGGGATTTAATCTATTTACAAGGGATTGTGACCACCCAAATACACCCCAGTGGGATTCACCGGGTATATATATATGCATACTTATATATTGCTTGCATTGTAACATAATATAATATTTATTGTACCATATTTATATTAAATGTGTAAATCCATTAAACTTACATATCTAAGCTTATAATTGTGAAATGTTATAAATGATATAATATGTATAGCTTATAAGTGTAGTAGATTATTAATTAATCTGCTTCAGTTTTGATGTACTAGATATAATTGTATGTTTATTATTGTATTCATTGTTCCAGGGTGTCGGTTTATCACGACAGAATAAATAATCAGACCTCACACCCTAGCCTGTGTCATTATGTTATCTGGGACACATATGCACCTATAATGGCTACAACAATGGAGCCCCCAGTGAGGATCTGTTGACGACTGATGTTGGGTGGAGTGACAATTCCCGTGATCCAGTGACCATCCCAGTGATCCAGTAATGGACTGCATACCCATGTGAATACGTGGTAATTATGAACTATTTGGGTGCAGAATGTTATCAACTTGTACCAAGATTCACGCAATCATGGACTCGTTTTCAAAGCTAGCTATGAAGCAATTGCTTTAGCTCTGTCTCATCAAATGCGCATTTGTTCTATTGTCAGCAAACAGTCATAATTGTGTTATACTCTACAGAAGATGCATCTTATATTTCTTTGAAAATTCAAATGGTGTTCCCTGTCATACTTTGTTACTGATTGTATACTGCAGTGTTATTCCTGTGTTGCAACACATTTTTTTCTTTTGTATATTTAACCATGGTGCCATTACTGACTCAGTTAGGTGTGTCAGTTTGTTGAGTCTTACCCTGAAGGTCACTGTAAACTGTATTTCTTTATTTATTAGTGTTGACTACATGTACCCGGATACACATGCATTAGTGATGCATGGTATTTCATTGTGATGTGTATGAGTGGTGTGCTTTGTGTTTACATAATGCTTAGATAAGATTTAAATACTTGCTTAATTAATAAAGTGTGTAGGCATTCATCTTAGGCATTATGCATTAACCAAACCAAAACAGGTTATCCATAAACCCAGAATGACTCTGTGACTGACTCACTACATATATTTATCATCACCCTGCACTCACGGCACCTTGCACACATCTATGCACCAAGATGGTATAACAGGTGGTTCTGGTCGTGTCCCACTTATATTGTCATTAGTGTCGTCAAGCCAGGTTAGTTTGCTTTGATCTCACTCACTCATTTTATGTGATTGAACCCACCTATCCCATACTTTAGTATTAATTGGTAGTTAGACATGTTCATATTCTTTTCCAGGTGATCAACTCAGATGACTTTGCTGCTTCACTTGGTTATATCAAGTCTGCTTTACTGCCCTTCATTTTGTTTTCAGCTCATAATGCCTTCTTTCTAGCTATAATCACATTCTTGTCAATTTGCTTCTTTCATCGTCACATACATACTTAGTCACAAAGGTGACAACAGCGCTGGCGCCATATTGCACTTTAGTTTTTTTCGTCTTAGTGACACTTGTTAATATAAACTCTTCTTAGAACATTTGTCCGCAATTATATCCACTCTGTCCAATATGGAACTCAGTAAGGAGGAGTTGGGTAACATGGTGAAACTGTTTAGAAAGATGGGGATGACACCTAAAGATGATACTCCAGAGGATTTAAAGCATTGGATACATGGAATGTCTCAGGAGGAAGGTATTGCTATAAAGATGGAAGACTCGTCTGATACCTCAAAGCCGCAAACAAGTCATAGCCATCCGACATCAGTTTCTTACCAGCATTTTCCCAGATTACCATTCTTCAGTGGAGAACATGGGAAAGATACAGAGTATGATCTTTGGAGATATGAGGTGGATTGCCTCATGGAGAGTAAGACATACAGCCCCGAGGTAATATTGCAAGCCCTTCGCAAATCACTTAAAGGAGAAGCAGCTTTGGTTTCCATGAAATTAGGTCATAAGGCAACTATTGCAGAGTTGTTGTCCAAATTTAAGAGTGCTTTTGGAACATTACGGAGTTGTTCCTCCTTGTTATCAGAGTTCTACAGTACCAGTCAGCATGATGACGAGGACGTGGCAACCTGGAGTTGTAGGTTGGAGAGGTTATTGTTCCAGCTTACTGAACTAAAGCACATCTCACAAGAAGAACAGGATGATATGCTAAGGTCAAGACTTTGGGATGGTCTACACTCATCGCTTAAGAGTCTAGCTGGATACAAATACGATGCTATATCCAATTTTGATGAATTAAGACTATGCCTCCGGGAACTTGAGTTTGATCTGAACCATGGGAAACGAGACACACCCAAGATCAGGCCCAAGTCTGCAACTGTGAAGATGGCCTCGACAACTGAGACTGCCAAAGAAAGAGACCTTTCGGAACTTAAGGACATGATGAAAGAATTGAAAGCAGAAATTTCAGAGATGAAAGAACAACAGACACAGATGTCTGCTCAGGTATATCAGTGTCAGTCATTTATACATCCCAATCCACCAAGCTATGAGGACAGACAACACCAGAGTGGTTCATGGAGGGGAAGAGGCAGAGATCCCAGACGTAGAGAGTGTGGAAAAAAGGTTACTTGGAGGGGTGCACAGTCAGGGGATGCCCCACAGGGTGCGGCTGCACCACTGTATCAGCCCCCCAGCCCACAGCAGTCTCAGCCGACAGGTGGACGTATCACGTCACAGTGGAATAACACACAACCTCAAGGAAACACACCTATTTGCTACAGATGTGGATATCCAGGCCATTTAGCCTATGGTTGTCGTGTCTTATTGGATCATCAGAGGCGCCCTTTAAACTTGCCTGGGCCTATGGGGAGGGGCTACCATTAGGCAATTCTCAACGCCCCACACACAGGCAACTGCCTCAAGGATTAGTAGGAACTTCTAATGAAGTTGAAGTTTACATTGAGGACATTCCAGTGTGCGCCCTTCTTGATACTGGAGCCACTGTATCAATACTTTCTCAATCTTTTTATGAGAATCATCTTTCTCATATCCCATTAGTGTCTTTGGATAAGTTGCTTGATATTGAATGTGCTGGTGGTGAGCAACTCCAATATCAGGGAATTATCGAGGTTACAGTTAGGACTCCTGGAGGTGGTGTTAATGAGGACTCTGTATCTTGTCTGTTTCTTGTGGTATCTGACACCAGATACAATGCAAAGGTGCCAGTTTTACTGGGCACAAATGTGTTATCACATTTTCTTGAAACATGCCGAAACCAAAATGGAGATAGGTTTTTACAGAAGGCCAATTTGCATACCCCCTGGTACTTAGCATTCAGAAGTATTGTATTACATGAAAAGGAATTGGAGAGAAACCATGGGAAACTTGCTTTGGTTAGGAATGCAGAACATAAAAGTGTTGTAATCCCTAGTAATAGCACCACAGTCATCAAGGGTCAACTGAGCAGAGGGTTAGCATATCCTCAGGTATGTGCATTGCTACAACCAACCATCAGTTCTGCAGTACCACATGATCTTGACATTGCCCCAACTATCATCCAATACAACCCTCAAGGACAGGATACCATTGAAGTGCACATCTCAAATGTCACTACCAAGGCTGTCGTCATTCCGACTCGGGCTATTTTATGTGAGCTGCAACCGGTCACAATTCAAGATCTACCACCTGGTCGTCCCGTAGACTCTGACACATTGATTGATCAGATAGAGATGGATAAGGAGGGCCTAACACGTGATCAGATTGAGGAAGGATTAGACACCATACTCAAATTCAAGGACATCTTTTCCAAGGCAGATGATGACTTGGGTCACTCAACACAAGTTCGGCATCGGATTGAGCTCTATGACCACACGCCCTTTAAGCAGAGACATCGTCGTATTCCACCAGCTATGTTTGATGAAGTTAGAAGTCATTTACAGGAGTTGCTATCTGCAGGTGTAATAAGACACTCACACAGCCCATGGGCATCCAATGTAGTCCTTGCTAAGAAGAAAAATGGAAAACTCAGGATGTGTATAGACTTCAGGCAACTGAACCGCCGAACCATCAAAGATTCCTATGCACTCCCCAGAATCGAAGAAATGCTTGACTGTTTAGGTGGTATGACCTACTTTTCTGTCCTTGACATGAAGAGCGGCTACCATCAGGTAGAGGTGGAGGAAGATCATAAGCAAAGAACCGCATTTACAGTAGGTCCTTTAGGGTTTTTCGAGTATAACCGGATGCCTTTTGGCTTATCCAATGCTCCAGCTACTTATCAACGACTGATGGAGAAGTGCTTAGAAGGTCTGCACTTGAATATATGTCTGATCTATATTGATGACTTGATCATTTTCTCCAGGACATATGAGGAGCATGTCGAGAGGCTTAAGCTTGTGTTCCAGCGGCTGCAGGAATGTGGACTTAAGCTAGCTCCCAAGAAATGCAAGTTTTTCAAGAGAAAGGTCAAATACGTCGGGTACATTGTTTCAGCTGATGGCATTGAAGCAGATCCTGAGAAGATTGACAAGATTCGTCAATGGCCTACGCCAACTACACCAGAACAAGTTCGACAGTTCCTGGGGTTTGCAGGCTATTATCGAAAATTTGTCAAGGACTTTTCAAAGATTTCAAAGCCTTTATCTGAACTACTGCCAAAGACTGCTTCCAAGAAGTCAAGAGCCCAGAAGCTGACCAAACAGGAATGGACATGGGGTGTTTTGCAGGATCGAGCTTTCAATGAGTTGAGGATAAAGTTATCAACACCGCCAGTGCTTGGTTACGTTGATTTCTTGAAGCCTTTTGAACTTCATACTGATGCCAGTACCCAAGGTCTCGGTGCAGTACTGTACCAGGAACAGGAAGGTCACTTAAAGGTCATTGCTTACGCCAGTAGGAGTTTGAACCATTCAGAGAGAAATTACTCAGCACATAAATTAGAGTTCTTGTGTCTGAAGTGGGCTATCTCTGATAAGTTCCACGACTACCTGTATGGTAATGACTTTACTGTAGTGACAGATAATAATCCGCTCACATACGTACTAACTACAGCTCGACTTGATGCTACGGGTCATCGCTGGTTGGCAGCCTTGGCAAGCTACAACTTTAGCATCAGATATACACCAGGAAAAGAGAACGTGGATGCAGACACTCTATCCCGGCTGCCCACTGAAGAAGCCAATACTGAGGTTGATCAAATCACAGCAGATTCAGTTCGTGCTATCTGTGGAATGATCAATGTAAACAGCTTGGTAGAAAGTCTCTGTATGTCCACAGATGTAACAGGAGAGAAGGAAATCAATGTAGACGAAGATCAGTGTAACATGAATGCCAATGATTGGAGACGTGCGCAAGCTAGAGACCCTTGTCTTGCAACCATCATTGAGGGACTGGAGAACAGGATCAAGCCTGACAGAAGGTCATATATAGGGAACTCAGAGATGACAATATTGTTGAAGAACTACGACCACTTCAAAATCCAGAAGGATGTTCTCTACCGTGTTGTTCAACAGCATGGAACTGAACAGAAGCGACTTGTTCTCCCTTCACGGTGTCGAGCAGCAGCTTTACGAAGTCTTCACGAAAATATAGGACACCCAGGCAGAGACAGGACAGTTTCTCTCCTCCAGGAAAGGTTCTACTAGCCTGGTATGACCAAGGATGTTGAGATTCACATACAATCTTGTGGCAGATGCATGAAGCGCAAGTCCTCCACCTCAATTCGTGCACCTCTGGTTAGTATCGCAACATCTCAGCCACTTGAACTAGTGTGCATGGATTTTTTGACATTGGAACCCTCTACAGGTGGTCAGCAATATGTTCTTGTGATAACAGATCATTTTACTCGTTATGCACAGGCATATCCATCAAAGAACACTTCAGCAAGAACCACAGCAGAGCTGTTCTTCAACAACTTTGTAGTCCATTATGGTTTGCCCAAAAGGATTCATTCGGACAAGGGAGCTAACTTTGTGGGCAAGGTGATGACTGAGCTTTGTCAGCTTCTAAAGATAGACAAGTCCTCCACAACACCTTATCATCCCATGGGTAATGGAATGTGCGAGAGGTTTAATAGGACATTGTGCAATATGCTTGGAACACTTGAACCTGAAGCCAAGAAGGATTGGAAGACCCATGTTGCACCACTAGTGCATGCGTACAACTGCACACGACATGAATCTACTGGACACTCTCCTTTCTATCTCATGTTCGGTCGTCATCCCAGACTTCCTATAGATCTGGCCTTTGGACTAGACATAGAACCTGTCACCACGAGATCAATTCTCAAGTACACCAAGACCTTTCAGGAAAAGCTGCGTAATGCCTATGAGATAGCTACTAGACAAGCCAAACAGTCTCAATCCCAGCAGAAGTCCTACTACGATCAGAGTGCAAGAGCAGCTGTATTAGATGTGGGTGACCGTGTCCTTGTTAAAGTAGTAGCTTTTGACGGTCGTCACAAACTAGCTGACAAGTGGGAAGATGACATTTACATTGTCACAAGCCAACCAAACCCTTCTATACCAGTGTATGTTGTTGAAAAGGAAAACGGAGGGGGCAGGAAGAAGACTCTTCATAGGAATCTGTTACTGCCCATTGGTTCTCTTCCTAGACCAGAAACATCTATTCCTGTACCCAAACCACGGAAAAGGAGGTCTAGCCCACGTCTGCAACCTACTATGAGAGAGACAGCATCAACTGATAATGATCAAAACACCACCGCAGAGAGTGAAGATGATGACTTTGTACTTGTCCCCATCTCTTCATCCGAACCGTCAGTTTCAGCTGCAGATGTAGTTGATAGGCCAGCTGAGGTAGAGGCAGATATAGATAGTACTGCTGTGGATGATGAAGATGCAGAGGACCAGTCACAGGAAGTTGCTCTAGATTTGGAGCAGGATGTGGGTGCATCTTCAGCGGTGGATAGTTCCAACAATGATACATCTGACACAGCACAGACATCACAGGAGGACGAAACATCTGAAGTTCTGAATTTACCTTCAGAACCAGGGATAGCACAAGATGTTAGCGTACCTCAAGAGAGATTGGTCACACCACCAGTAGCATGTCCCAGGACATCCAGTCGTTCCAGGACTAAACCACAGTGGATGACCAGTGGTGAATATGTGATGTCAGCAGCTGTACCAAAACCTGATTGGAAATCCAGAGCAGAGTACCTCACTTCATTGATGCTCAGTGGTATTCTGACGAGTGATCCTGGACAAGTTCAAGACACTCTACTTCACCTTATCTCAGGCAAATGATGAGGACATCATTTAGTCCCAGGGGGGGAAGTGTGTGGTAGATAGTAGTTCTGTATATATCAGTCATGTTTTATTAATTAGCTTTTAATTTACTATGTATGTTGTCAATAATGATATTTTGTATATTTCAGATATTGCAGTAATCAAGAATTATTTATTGTATTTCTCATTTCAGGCTGCATACTTAAATAGTTGTAAGTCAAGTATTATCATTAAAGCCCTATTCTAATGTCATGTTTTACTTAGTTGGTCAGTCAACTGCTTGGTGGTCAATCAGAGTGTAAGCCCAGGCGTCCTCTGGATTGGCTAGTTTTAAATCTCTGTGTCCCACTTTCAAACCCCTTTGTTTTCACCCTGCACTTGGCATTACTACTTCACTGTGCACTGGACTGGAAGAAAGGATATACTTATATAAAGGTTAGTAGTTAAAAGTTATAATTGTATTTCATGCCAGTATAATTATGCAAATCACTTAAGTTTAATCAATGTCTATATAGATCCTTAATTATATTTAAACATGTCACATTTACTAGTATTAGTGTGTGCATGGTGAGTGTATGTATACTAGATATATTTCATTTCACTATATGTGTGTCTGTGTTAATCTAGGACATTTGTGTATTCTGTAACTTGTATTGTGTATTAATAAGTTGATAATAGTTTACATGTTATGTTCATGTGTGTAGATAAACATACCTTCATGATGTATTTTATATCATGAACAGGTTTTCACGAGGGATTTAATCTATTTACAAGGGATTGTGACCACCCAAATACACCCCAGTGGGATTCACCGGGTATATATATATGCATACTTATATATTGCTTGCATTGTAACATAATATAATATTTATTGTACCATATTTATATTAAATGTGTAAATCCATTAAACTTACATATCTAAGCTTATAATTGTGAAATGTTATAAATGATATAATATGTATAGCTTATAAGTGTAGTAGATTATTAATTAATCTGCTTCAGTTTTGATGTACTAGATATAATTGTATGTTTATTATTGTATTCATTGTTCCAGGGTGTCGGTTTATCACGACAGAATAAATAATCAGACCTCACACCCTAGCCTGTGTCATTATGTTATCTGGGACACATATGCACCTATAATGGCTACAACACAGATAGACTTGAAAATGTTCACAAGCACATTTTGCAGACAGAGTTTCTCGCTCAGTCTGTGAATATCTCTGTTCAGTAGGTGTTAACGACCTGCTTGCAACTTGAAAACTATAGGAATCCCATCAACATTTTGTGTTAGCGAGCATCAACATACAGTTCTGATTGTTCTTGAGGTTTAAAATATCTCAATGGTGTTGCTTTACACAGCTCTTCTTTCAGTATGTTCAGGGCGTGTTGCTGTTTGTCTGTCCAATTCCATGGGGTCTCTTTACGAGTAAGTTTGTGGAGAACCACAAAAGTTCATCATCCCCAAGAAACTTCCTACCTCTGACACATTTGTAGGTGGTGGCATGTGTATGATTGCAGACAGTTTTGCCTGTGATGGTTTCATGCCACTCCCACTGAATACATGCCCAAAGAATACAATGGAATTCTTACTGAAAATGCATCTCACGGTTTCAAGATAGTCCTTTTTCACGGAGCCCTGTAAACAATGCATGAAGATTTTTATCATGTGACTGTTTATCTTTTCCATACACAGGATATCATCACTGATATTCACGACTCCTGTTAATCCATTGACGGCCTGTCGAATGGATTCCTGAAAAACTTTATAAGTGTTTATATCTATACAGTCCAAGGTGTGTGGCGAATGTGGTTGTACACCACGAGTCCTTGGAAAGTTCAAGTTGATAATATCCTTGAATAAGGTCCAGCTTGGGGAACACTTGTGCTCCTGACAGGATCATTGTCAGCTCTTCAAGAGTTGGTGAGTTATGTTTCTCACGGTTAATAGCAACACTGGGACATCTCATATCCACACAAAATCTTACTTTACCTGGACTTGAAGGTTTTGGTATGACCTGACTTGCTTCACTTATTCCTGTGTACCCCTTGAGGGGCATAGGGCCTTCACAACAGTTCTCCATCTGTTTCAGACTTGTGCTCTTCATTTTGCTTCTCCCCATGACATGTGGATTGATCTCAGTTCTGATTCCAGGGTTGTTACGGGTCTTCCCCTCTTTCTCTTGCCTTGTGGTTTCCAGTCGAGTGCTTGTTTCGCGATGTTTCCTTGCAGCCTTCTTCGGATGTGACCTATCCACTGCCATTTCCTTTTCTTGATGGTATCTATTATTAAAGCTTGGTTTGTTCTGTTCCAAAGATCTTCGTTTGATATTTTCTCAGGCCGTCTTATTTTTAGCAGTTGTCTGAGGTATTTGTTGATGAAGACTTGGAGGTCGTGTTCTGTCTTCTTTGTTTGTTTCTATGTCTCAGATCCATAAGGCAGGACGGATTTGACGTTGGCTTAAAAAATCCGCGGTTTGGTTCTCAGAGTGATGTTAGTATTCTTCCATATTGGTCTTAAGGTGACAAAAGTGTTTTTGTTGGGTCCACCTGTATTCGTCACTACACTCCCCAGATATGTGAAGCTGCTGATTTTTTCGATAGATTACCCATCTACCATGATACGAGAGTCTTATTGTGTATTGATCCTCATTGACTTTGAGTTGATTTCAAGTCCGGTTGATCTTGCAAATGCTTGTGGTGACTTTTTTGTGCTGTATGTGTTGGTGTAAGCTCACATCCTCTGGAAAGTCAAGGTCCTCTAGTTTACGTGTTAGTGTCCACTGCCTTTTTCATGATCCAGTCAATGATCAGTGATGATAGGAGGCATCCTTGTCGAACTCATGTGTCACACTTTAACACACTTTAAATGGTGATAAAGACGAGTTGTGGTTGACTTTACATGTGGTATTGTTGTAAAGGCTTCTTATGAAGTTAACTAGTTTTTCTGGGATATATGTCTTAAGATGGTGAATGAAACTCCACTGTTGATCTTGAAGTCTACGAAGTTAAGACATAGAGATGACTGCCATCCTATTGACTGTTCTTTGATGACACGTAAACCCTGCTTGTTCATCTCTCAGTATCTTGTCTACTTCATCTTTGATTCTTGGTAAGATGACTCTTGTGAGTACTTTGCTTGGTATCGATAGTTGTTGGATTCCTCTCCAATTTTGACAATCAGATAGGTCTCTTTTTCTTAGGTTTTCTAAGTCCCATTTTCCAGTCATTTGGTTCTTCTCCTGACTCCCAGATCTTACAGCATAAGTCATAAAGGATGTCCGCTGTTGTTTCTGGGCTGACCTTGAGAACCTCAGGTGGTATATAATCCTGGTAATTTGCCATTCTGCATCTTTCTGATGGCTTCGATTATTTGTCAGCTGTTCAAGATAGCAACGTTGGGACATCTCCTATCCACACAAACTCTTACTTGACCTGGACTTGAAGAGGAGATACGCAAGATGTCGGACCTGTTTCCTTTTCAAAAACGTCTCTGCCCAGGTCTGCTTGACTCTGTTTCTCAATGTCCTTTCTGACATAAAATGTATTGTTGAGCTACATGCGGAATGTCTGTGTCTATGTGTAATTTGACTTGTACATCTTTGAGCGTATTAAGTCCTGTGAACAAATCTTCATATTTCTCGACCACACTCGTTGTATAACATGTAATTGTAACAGATTCAGTTTTGAGTCATCTCCCAACTCAACTTTTACGTCTGGAGTGAGTGAGTGAGAGAGTATGGTTTTACGCCGATTTTAGCAATATTCCAGCAATATCACGGCGTGACGAGCGAACGCTTTAACCACCAGGCTACCCGACCGCCCCTTTTACGTCTGGAACAAAACAAATGGTCGCTTCAGCTGATGCAGTTGTAGAATCTATAGTAGCTCTAAATCTGCCTAATACAGTCCGCATGGAAATAATTTTGTTCTGCATGATATTGTGTTAAATGACGCACCCGAATCAGCAAGCATGACGATTGATTGTCCATTTACTTTCATCTCGAATTTTGGACATTTTCCCCCAGCCTCTTTCATTTACAGGAACATGATACACATTCTTTGTTAAATGGATTTTCGGGTGTATAACTCGATATTTTTCCGACAGACTCGTTAACTCGCTTGTCAATGCTCTTCAAAATACCTTGTAATACACCAAAAACTAAATTTAACTGTACTCACCTATCAACATAATCGATTATTGTAAAAAAACTGAGCAAAAAAATGAACAATTAACTTTGTCTGAACGTAGCGCAATTTCACTTTATTGTTTGAGTGTATATATTTCCAATACATTTTGATAATTTATATCTTTATATCATTCTAGCCCCAGAACAGTACCTAGTGTCACTCCTACACTGCAATTACTTACTAAACTCTAAGATGTCAGCTGTTGTCTTTCTGATCAAATAAGGATCAATAGAGATGCCAACTCAAAATTAAGGCCTAGATTTTCTTGAGTCAAAACTTTGTACCGTAAAACAATATAATATTTATCATTAGCGTAACTGACTGTTCTCATAAAAAAACCCACATCCACCTCACTCTGGGACATGCTCAATGCGCTATTATGACCCCGGTCACTGGAGCACTGTGTACTCAAAAATCCTTCTCATCTCCCTGGCGAGTATACAACTCAAGCGCTAGAAGGTTAACAGCCATATTGTCATCTTATCCTACCTGGTACCCATTCACTGCTGGGTGAACAGAGACACATTTCGAACAAAGTCACTTGCCCATGAAGACGTCACATGTGTTACATGGGCTTCAGTGTGGGGCAGGACCCACACCCTACACACCCTCAGGTGCCAAGCTGCCAAAACGTGGTCAACTCATTTGTGCGCTGTGCGCTGTGACCTGTGCATAGAACCACGTGTCACTGTGACATGGAATGGAAGGACGCGATGATCTTTTATCTCAGACATGTATGTAAACTTGACCAGGTGTGATTTGTAATCAGAGATTCATGTTGACCCCTTGGTATGTCTAGAGGCTTACGCGGCAAGTGTGTGACTTTGTCATGTTGATTATGTGGCTGTTTTCGATAAGCTGGCACACCTGTTTCCAACTTAAATGTTTTGTTGTAACAATGTCCGCCCACAGTCTCTGGCCTCCATCAAAGTGAGTGAAGTGATTGTGTCTGATAGTGAGCGAAGTGATTGTCTCTCATAGTGAGTAGAGCGATTGTGTCTGATAGTGAGTGAATTGATTGGCTCTCGAAGTGAGTGAAGTGATTGTGTCTGATAGTGAGCGAAGTGATTGTCTCTCATAGTGAGTAGAGCGATTGTTTCTGATAGTGAGTGAATTGATTGGCTCTCGAAGTGAGTGAAGTGATTGTGTCTGATAGTGAGCGAAGTGATTGTCTCTCATAGTTGGTGAAGTGATTGTTCCTGATAGTGAGTGAATTGATTGTCTCTCATAGTGAGTGAAGCGATTGTGTCTGATAGTGAGTGAAGCGATTGTGTCTGTTAGTAAGTGAATTAATTGGCTCTCACAGTGAGTGAAGTGATTGTGTATGATAGTGAGCGAAGTGATTGTCTCTCATAGTGAGTGAAGTGATTGTGTCTGATAGTGAGCGAAGTGATTGTCTCTCATAGTGAGTGAAGCGATTGTGTCTGATAGTGAGCGAAGTGATTGTCTCTCATAGTGAGTGAAGGGATTGTGTCTGATAGTGAGCGAAGTGATTGTCTCTCATAGTGAGTGAAGCGATTGTGTCTGATAGTGAGCGAAGTGATTGTCTCTCATAGTGAGTGAAGTGATTGTGTCTGATAGTGAGCGAAGTGATTGTCTCTCATAGTGAGTGAAGCGATTGTGTCTGATAGTGAGTGAAGTGATTGTCTCTCATAGTGAGTGAAGCGATTGTGTCTGATAGTGAGTGAAGCGATTGTCTCACAGTGAGTGAAGTGATTATGTCTGATAGTGAGTAAATTGATTGTCTCATAGTAAGTGAAGTGATTGTGTCTGTTAGTGAGTGAATTGATTGTCTCTCATAGTGAATGAATTGATTGGCTCTCATCGTGAGTGAAGCGATTGTGTCTGATAGTGAGTGACGTGATTGTTCCTGATAGTGAGTGAAGCGATTGTCTCTCATAGTCACTGAAGTGATTGTGTCTCATAGTGAAAGAAATGATTGTGTCTCATATTGAGTAACGTGATTGTTCCTGATAGTGAGTTAAGCGATTGTCTCTCATAGTCACTGAAGTGATTGTGTCTCATAGTGAAAGAAGCGATTGTGTCTCATAGTGAGTGGAGTGATTGTTCCTGATAGTGAGTGAAGCGATTGTCTCTCATAGTCACTGAAGTGATTGTGTCTGATAGTGTGTGACGCGATTGTCTCTCATAGTGAGTGAAGCAATTCTGTATGATAGTGAGTGAAGCGATTGTCTCTCACAGTGAGTGAAGTGATTGTGTCAAATAGAGAAAGAAGCGATTGTCTCTCATAGTGAGTGGAGTGATTGTTCCTGATTGTGAGTGAAGTGATTGTCTCTCATAGTGAGTTAAGTGATTGTGCCTGATAGCGAATGACGCGATTGTTTCTCACAGTGAGTGAAGTGATTGTGTCTGAAAGTGAGTGAAGTCTGTTACGTAAAAGAAATGACAGATAAATCAACAAACAAACCACGCATGGTATACAATCAACAACTGTATTACACAGGTAACTAGGTTTACAACTCAATAGAAACTAATGCAAAACAATTACAATGGTAGTATGCAATCGAGTGTTAATACAATATTCAATGGCAGCATCAAATACAAAATATAATGGCAGTTGTGAAATCAAAAAGTTCAGTGATAATAATATTCACAATAGTCCGCAACAGTTGTCAGTTTTCAGAGATATGTACAGGCTGGGAATCCGGAGTTATAAGTGATCCTCACACGAAATCTGGTCTGGTTAAGAGTGAGTGAGTGAGTGAGTGAGTTGGGTTTAACGCCGCTTTTAACAATATTCCAGTTATATCGCGGCGTGTGAGCTTAATTTGGGAGGAAAGCCCGAAGTGATGCAAGTCTCAGACGTTTACTACTTCGGTGAAACCCACGAGCACGGGTATGGTGCTGACAAACCTAGAAACATAATCAGGGCGAACCGGGATTCGAACCCACAATCATAGGTTTCTGGCGTGCCCAAGGGACGCAAATCTGCACAGTGAATCGCGGCGCCTTAGACGACTGGGCCACCCGTGCCCCGGTCTGGTTTAGAAAACCAGCAATGCGATCAAACTTGACAAATTCACAATTCTCATCAGTATCATAATCTGATACAACATCCCCAGTTGAAACAGTGACAACACACTGGGCAGCTACATTGACATTTCTATCATGACACTTTCTGATTTTGTTCACATTGACAAAGCTGTGTCTTTCCATGATGGCCTGGTGTTTTTACAACAGTGTCAGTATCACAGACCGTGGTTCCTGGCACTTAATGGTTGATCAGGTACTGGCAAAAAACACTAAGACTTTATTGCCAGGACTGAAGTTTCTCTCTTGCAACTTTTTGTCATAATGTACTTTCATTTTGTCCTGGGATTTCTTCAAGTTATCCATAGCAACTTCACAAGCTTTTGAAAACCAAGCCCGAAATGATGAGACATACTCAGATTTTAGACTCATTATTAAACTAATGCTCCTTCAAGGGCTTTAAGGGGGCGGCGCCGCGATTTGCTGCGCAGCGTTGCGTCCCTTGGGCACGCCAGAATCCTATGATTGTTTGTTCGAATCCCGATTGTGTTTCTAGGTTTGTCAGCACCATACTCACTCACTCACTCACTCAAGAGCGTTAAAGGTCCACGATACAAAGACATGGTCAAAGGGACTAAAACCTAGGGACTCCTGAACTTCCTCCCTCCCTCACGGCAAACAACAAATGAAAGTCCTCATTCCAATCCCTCGCAGTCTCAAAACAGTAAGTCCTTATAATATTCTTAAGTGTCTGATGAAACCTCTCTAGACCTCCTTGAGACAAGAGCCCTGATCTGACTAAATAGTCCGGGGCAAGCCAACCATGATGAAGAACTTTACCAAAGTCTTCATACTAACCTGAGCTGTAATTTCCCGTAAAGGAATAGCCTCTGGAAACCTCCTGGAAGCACACATGACGGTAAGCATGTACTGATTTCCTGACTTAGTTTAAGGCAAAGGACCAACACAATAAATGATGATACTGCTGAAAGTTTTTTCAAAAGTATGGGTTTCAAAAGTACGGCTTGGATTTTCTGATTAGGTTTGCTAAGCATTTGACACACATGACATGTTTTGCAAATTTCAACTTTAAGAAATGGGTTTTGTTTACTCCCAAATGACCTGCCAACGAGCTACATGGAAAATCTTCCATTCATTATCAACAGGTACATCCGACGGCCTCCATTTTGTCATCCAAACGCTATCATTCAAATAATAGCAAACTGGAACCTTGACAACATCTGAAGAGAGTGCCCTGTTGGCAAAAACTTCTGGCAAGAGGTCTGGGTCTTCCCCCTTTAACTAACTACTTGCTCCCTACCCAGAACTGGTTTTGGTGCAGCCAAACTGTCAGAATTTGAATATTCTCCCTCGACAATTTAGATTGGTCAAGAGAATGATCTATACAAGTGCCAGCCAAATCACAACTTGAATCATTCTCAGAATGAAGTATGTCTTATAATAGTAACTTCACTGGGTCCTCATAGTGAGTGAAGTCATTGTGATACCTCGATCTGTGTTCTGCGACATGGTGTACTGTTAAATTGGGGCCTGTCTATACTACATTGCGTTTTATTTATGGCCACTGGCACTATGTACTAGTCGGGACTGATGGTCCGAGTCCTAGACAACCGAGTGCCAGGTAGGCAACCAACAAGTGCCATTTTTCAACGTCTTTTGGTAGGATGAGGCCGTGGACCTAGCCACCGACATTCCGTTTCCCAGCCAGGCGGTCTGTCCACTAGAACTGTGATGATACGCTAAGCTCAGTGAGCTGGCGCAATATGCCACATTTATGCCAAATAAACCTTGTTTGAAAAGACACGTTTCTCATTTCGTGACGTTTTATGAGACCATATCTCAGTTATAGTTGTACATATATTTTACGATATATATATATATATATTTCATATATTTTACGAAATTATCTCCCCTGAGTAGTAGAGCACTGTCAACAAAAGCTCCGAGAAAAGTAGAAAAATTGATAATTCTAAGGTGAGAAAAGCCAACAAACAGAAATTTGAAGATTCCAGCCTCCAAAAGGGCTAAAACAGGTAGGAAACATTCAACCCTACAACCCCATGTCGGACTGGATGCCACGTACGGCGGTTGCCTACAGACTTCTGTTGTGCGGGACTGTAATACTCAGTGTGGTAGGTTTAGGATCTGCTACAGCAACATGGATACAAGACATATGGCCCACGCTGATCCCTCCTCCTACATTATGTCCGCATGGCTTACAGAGTGAGAGTTTACATACTTGTTCAACGACACTGGCGACGGGTACATTGTTTACATACCGAAAACAGGACACATGCAATGTAGATACTTTCCCTGGTAATACCTTCATACCATCAATGATACATAGATCTGGAGACGTAGAACTAAACCCAGGGCCAACAAGTGACGAACTAAATGAATTAAAAACAGCGATCATCGACCAGATTAAGATAACGGAGGATAAACTTTCCAAAGATATCAGCGAGTTGAAGTCAGAGGTAAACTCAACTTAAGATGTACAAGAAATCATGAGAATTGACATTGATGCACTGGGTGAAAGGGCAGAGGAAGCAGAAAGTTACTATCGGGACCTAGAAGCTCGATTGGAAGACCAGGAAATGAGAAGTAGGCGAAACAGCATTGTTTTATACGGTATTCCGGAGAAACAAGACGAAAATTACACTGAAAGCAAAGACAAGGTACTCGAAGTCCTAAATAGTGCCAGACTACATAAACGTCTACAACCACTAGCTGCAAGAGACATTGAAAGGCACATCGTATCTCAACTAAGAGTCCCAATCAGACAAGGCCAATTATTGCTTAAATGTGTAACTGGGAGGAAAAATGGCAGTCTGTGAAAATGAGGGAAGTCCTCAGAGAGAAAGGAGTTGGTATAGCCAACGACCTGACCAACACACAGAGACAGGAGTTGCTTAGACTCGGAGCCGGGAATCCAAACACCAGGTATTATTATAAAGGAAATACAACTGTGGAGGTGGCTAAGGAGGAGAATATACAGATAGAGCACAACCGAACACCTCGCGACCCACACAGGAACGTTGACACTGGTGTTAAACATCTACAACTGGATCATGACGACTGACCAGATCCAACTCCTGCCCGTCCTACAGGGGACATACCCGATAGGCATGGGGCCAGGGTCATGTTAGAGACAGTACCCGAGATTATATGACTCTTCATGATGCCATAAAAACAAACACTTGTGATAAATCTGAGGACTTTGTGAATTTTATATTTTGGAATATTTCCAGTATTTCACAAATATTAACAGAAACTGACTTCTTGAACTACATGAATTCGTTCGATGTAGTTGGAATAACTGAAACTTGGACTAACAGTTTTGACATACAATATGCTTTCACAGATCATAAAGTTATTACTTAGAATGCGGATAAAATATCAGAGTGGAAGACATTCGGGTGGGATATTAGTATTGATAAAAAGACAGTTCTCCAAATATGTAAAATGGTACAATATAACAGAAAACTCTGCTTTTGTATTATTTGACAAAACACTTTCTGATTCTGATTTATTATATTCATGTTTGTATGTCCATCCAGAAGGATCAACCTGGTATAACAAACTTATAGACTTATAGACATCCTATCTCATCTCCCGAATGTGCATATTTTGTGTGGTGGAGATTTTAATGCTCTTACAGGCAGCAAACCCGATTTTGTTGAGGACGACATAATTGACCGCACTGAAAGTAAAAAATCACTCCTTTTGTGATTATTTTAACGTCAAGCGATTCTCAGCTGACAAAACTGTGAATAATTTCGGTAAATGTCTTTTAGATCTATGTTCAGTGTTTCATGTTCATATTATGAAAGTACGATGTGGCACAGATTCCCAAGTGGGAGATAATACGTTTATATGTGCAAATGACGCAAGTGTAATTGATTATGTTATTGCCTCATCATCGCTTTTCGAGTACAATAGTGATTTTACGATACGGTCACGTACTGAATCGGCACATCTTCCGCTCACACTGAAATTACGCTCGCCTCACGCGGGCCGACAATTATCCGATGAAAGTAAATGTGATAGGTCGTTTAAGTTTGTATGGGATTACGACAAACAGGAGCTCTTTAGACAAAACCTTTTAACAGATAGTGTCCAAAAATTACTCAATAAATCTGTCGAAATAGCGTTACCAATATTGATGGCAGCGTAGAATATATCGTAGAAGCTATATGTTTGGCTGGTGCCGATATAAAACGACAAGCCCGTAATGTAAAATCAGATGTTGTTGTTAATAAATGGTTTGGCGCTAACTGTGAAAGACTGAAAAAGGTCAGATGCAAACTTCGAAATAGGTTTAGAAAACAGAAAGACACAAATTCGCTAGATGAGCACAATTACATTAGAAATAAGTATAATGCTGTGATTAGACAAAAGGGAGTTACAATTTATAAACATAAACAACAGTGTTTGGAAAAAAGCATATTTTATTCTAAAAGATTCTGGTCTATCCTCAAAAGTGTAAATAAAAGGCATGCCTCTAGAAATAATATTACCACCAATGATTGGTACCAACACTTTACAAATCTATTTTCATCCCCCACCATTGAAGACCAGTCTGACGCAGAGCCTACAGTACCAGATAGATCCGCTCGATATGATACAAACGAAAATGTTACCGAGGATATTCTTGATTATCCAATAACGAGAGATGAGATTTTAGACAGCATATATCATCTTAAAGTATCAAGGCAGCTGGTATAGATGATACTATTCCTGAATTCTTTAAACATTATTCAGATTTACTTCTTCCATACTTAGAATTAATTTTTAATTTGATATTAGAAAATGGACATTTTCCAAAATCATGGTCAATTGGTATTATTGTCCCAATCCATTAACAAGGTGATATAAATAACGTAAATAATTACAGAGGTATTACTCTTTTAAGCATATTCAGTAAGATATTTACAAGAGACTAGTGTTCTGGGGTAATGCTATGGATAAAGAAAGTGAAGCCCAAGCTGGATTTAGAGAAGGATATACAACTATTGATAATATGTTTATACTACAAACAAACGTACAAAAGTATCTAAGTACAAAAGGTGGAAAGTTCTATGCTCTAATCGTTGACTTTGCAAAGGCATTTGACTCTGTACAACGACATAAGTTATAGTCACTTCTGTATTTCCATGGTCTTAGTTGTAAAATGAGCAAACTTCTATGTAATATTTATGAAAATGTAAAAGTATGTCTCAGAAATAACCGAGAAATGACGGAAATGTTTGACAGTGAACTTGTAGTGAGACAAGGCTGCATACTTGTTCTCATTTTTTATAAATGAATTAGCAACACATATTCAAGATAACTGTACAAATGGAATTCAATTACACTCGTGCCTCGTTTATACGGACACTTGCGTCATTTCACAATTCGTCCGTATAAACGAATTTCCGTATAACTGAAACCAGCTTCTTACTGGAAGAGTTACTTCCCTTCATGATACACTATGTCTGGATTTGAATCGAGTGAGCCACCCTGGTATGAAAAGTCAGAAATGTCCATTTTGCCACCAAAGTCGCGAGCTTTCTCTACCAGCATTTTATCATTAACAGGCACATTACGACTTACTTCTGTTTGTCTTTTAAAATGTCACCAATTGTCGATTTTCCTATGGTATGTCCAAATTCAGTGCCATAATGCTTACCGATGGTTTCTAAACTTGCTGACGGGTGTTTTTTCCTTAAACAGACAAATTTCCCTTTTTTCGCGTGCTGTAACTGCGTGTCGCTTATGTTTCGCTTGTTGACAGGCCATACTTACACATCTTTGACCTCTGACCTTACTTACTTACTTACTTTGGAGATTTAACGTGCGCTTTCCGACTGATGCGTATTTCGCACACGGGCCCGGCCAGGCCATTTAATGGGTTTCCGAAAGGGGCGAAAGTGGTCTGTGCAGCCCAAGAGGGGGCTTTAGGGGTTTGCTTATATAGAATTTGGGAATTTTGAGATTTGGAATAGATGCCGATGGGGTCGGGGAGGAGAACTAAGGGAGCTGGATATGGTGGATGTTTGTTTGTTTATGTAATTTTGATTTGGTGGATTATAGTGTTTTTAGATGCGTTTTATTAGTTCCGTTTTGATTAAGAATACGCCTAAGGCCTTGAAGTTTTCTAGTTTATTTTGTGGGTGTAGTATTGCTTCTAGAGTGAGAGCCTTGTTTAGATTGAGGGTGGTTTGTAATGCGGTTCGATGTGTGAGGTAGTGTGTGCAGTGGATGAGTGCGTGTTCTGGGGTTTCTAGTTGTTTGCAGTGTGGGCAGTTACCTGTAGTATGTTTTTTTATTTTTTTTAGGTGGTTATTTAGGTTGGTGTGTCCTGTTTGGAGTTTAGTGATTACTCTGTCGTTTTTTTTTGATGGATGGAGAATTTTTGGTTTGGTTAGTGGTTTGCTGAGTACTTTTTTGGTTTGGCTATTTGAGTTTAGATAAAGGTTACGCTTTTAATTTCTGATTTTGAGATGGGTAAGTTTAAGCTTATTTCTGGGATTTTGAGGGATAGTTTAGCTGCTTTATCAGCGTTTTCATTACCGTATATTCCTACGTGGGCGGGTATCCAAAAGAAGGTTATTTGTTGGCCTGCCTTAGTTAGGTCGTTGGAGCTTTTAAGTATTTGATTTATTAATTTAGGTCGGTTTTTAGTATTTTTGTTTTGGAGGGCTTGCAGTCCACTTAGGGAGTCGGTAAGTATTAGGATTTTTTTGTGTTTTTTGGATTCTTGATTATGGAGGGCTGAGGCCATGCCCATTAGTTCTGCCGTGAATATTGATTGGTTGTTTGGGAGTCGGAAGGATTGTGTTGTTTTAGTTGGCTGTGTGGTATGGACTCCGAAACCTGTGTGTTTGGAGGTCGGATCTGAGGATCCGTCCGTGTAAATGTGACACCAATTTGACCAATTTTCGTGTATGTATGCTAGTGTGGTGGTTTTAGCTATGTTTGGGTCGGATTGTTTATTTATTTGGCTAGCTATTGTTGTGTCTATTTTGGGTATTTTAAGTTTAGGGGTGAAGATATTTGATTGCTTGCAGTTTTGTTTAAGATTTTTAATTTGGTGTTCATTGAGGTAGTTTGTTATTCTTTGGGATATTGGGGTAAGTAAGGGGTGTTTACGAGCTAGAGCTTGGTTTTTGGGGCTGATATTTTGGTTTATTAAGTTTTGGATGAGAGGGTTTGATTGGGACGCGGCCCTGAAATTTAAGCTCAGCGGTTCCCTGCGTAGACTTAGTGGCATTTCTCCTGTTAAGGCCTGAAGTGAAGTGTAGGAGGTGCCATGTTGGGTGCGTGTAATTAGTTTGAGGGCCTGATATTGTATTGAGTCAAGTTTTTTAGATAGAGAGTTGTTTAGGGTGTTGTATATGGCACAGCCGTAGTCTAGTTTTGATCTAATTAGTGATATGTAGAGAGAGAGGAGGGTATCTTTAGAGGCTCCCCAGTTAGAGCCAGTTAGGCATCTTAGGATGTTTAGATCTTTACTGCATTTAGTTGTTAGGTTTTGGATGTGAGCATCCCAGGTGAGATGTTCATCGAAAATAAGTCCTAAGAATTTGGTTTGTTTTTGAAATTCGATTGTTTGGTTGTTTAGCTGGAGGATTGGGGAGGCGGGTTTCATGTTTTTTATGTTTGAATACTATTCCTGTTGTTTTTTCTGAGTTAAAGGAGAAGCTCCATTTGTCAGCCCAGTGTTGTATTTTATTAAGAGATTTTTGGAGTAGATTTTGGGCCATTTTAATGCTTTTAGTGCGGATCCAGAGGGCTCGTAGATCGTTTATCATTATATTGAAGAGGGTGGGGCTGAGGATACTGTCCTGGGGAGTGCCATTTTTTAGGGGACATTGGTCCGATAGTGTTTTGTCTATACCAACGGTTATTTTACGATTGTTTAGGAAGTCCTGGATGTAGTTTATTATCTGACCTTTGAGTCCTATTTTTTGAAGTTTTTGTATTAGCCCATCGTGCTATACCATGTCGAAAGCTTTAGAGAAGTCTAAGAAGATGCCTGTGGTATATTGTTTATTTAGTTGTCCTGTCTTAATATCTTGCTCTAGTCGGGCGAGGTTATCTAGGGTTGAGCGGCCAGGAGTGAAACCGCTTTGATCTGGGTTTATGATGTTTTTGGGGTTAGGTAATGTTGTAATCTATTTTTAGCCATTGATTCCATTACTTTACATAAGTTTGAAGTTAGGGATATTGGTCTATATGAGTTAGCTTGATTAGCTGGTTTATTAGGTTTAGGGATTGGTATGACTTGGGCCTGTTTCCAGGGAGTAGGAACCTGTCCGTTTAGGTAGATGATATTGTATAGTTTGAGTAGTGCCTGGAGTAGTTTTAGGGGGAGTTTTTTAATTATTTGGTAAGAAGTTAGGTCTAATCCTGGGGCTGTGCCCTTTTTCCTGTTTTGGATTACGTAGAGGAGCTCCTCCATTGTGTAGGGTTGGCTTATTTCCAGATTGTTATTGTTTGGTTCTTTTGTGGGTTTGTTTTCTGTTTTAAGTTTTGGAATTTTTGGCTGAAGTTGGAGTTACTGCTACCGAAAAGTGGTTTGCGAGATTTTTTGCTTTTTGGGGGGGTTGGTTGAGTTGTTAATGTTAGGGTTTTTCTTATGTCGTTTTAAACCTCTTATGGCGTGGATTTTGCGCCAGACCGTTTTGGCATCTGTACGGTTATTTATACCTTTGCAGAATTTTTTCCAGTCTCTACTTTTGGCTATTTTGACTAGTTTTTGAACCTGGTGATTTAGTTCGTGGGCTAACTTTAGATGTTTGTAGTCGCGTTTTGCTTTATTGAAGGCTGATTTACGTTTTCGTCCAGTCTGTTCTATTTCCTCATTCCACCCTGGTACTGTCGGTTTGTCTGTCTTAGATGTTTTGAAGGGGATGGAGGTTTTGGCTGCGTTTATTATATAGTCTGTTAGGTTTTTACAATAGGTTTCTGGATCATTATTTTCTATTTCGTTTAAGTTAGCTTCGTTGCAGATATCTTGGAATTGGTCCCAGTTACCTTTATTGTAATGGAATTTTGGTTCTTGGTTTTCTGTTTGGATTGGTACATTTGTATTTCCTATAGTTATGTTTATGGTGAAGTGGTCACTACCTAGCGGGACGTCGTGCACTTCCCATTGAGTACTTTGAGCTAGATCTGCGGTGCATATGGTTAAGTCGATAGCCGACATTTTTTGGTTTATCTTATCGTACCTTGTGGGTTGGTTGCTATTTAGGAGTACTAGATCGTTTGTTTCTATCCATTTGGAGATTAATTTGCCATGATTATCTATTTTATCATTTATGCTCCATGTAGGATGGTGAGCGTTAAAGTCTCCTAGGAATATAGTAGATTTATCGCTTATTCGGAGTAGTTTGTTTAGATCCTCAGGTTGGACTTTTTGTTCCGCCCAGTGGTAGATATTTATTATGTTTATGTTTCGGTTATTTAATGTGATTTTAATGCCGTTGGTTTCTAGGTTTGGCTTGTCTATTTTTATTTCTTCGTAATTTATATCTTCCCTGATAAATATGATTAGTCCTCCTGCGGCTCTTCTTGTTTTGGGTTTTGCTCTGTCAATTCTAACTGAGTTGTAGTTAGGTAGTGTAAATTTGGATTTTTTTGAGAATTTGGTTTCGTGGATACAAGCAATGTGAGGGCCTTTATTTAGTTTAAATTTAGTTTTTAGTTCATGGCCGTGGGAGGTGAGTCCGTTGGCGTTCCACTGAAAAATATTTAGTCCTTCCATTATTGGGTTCGGGTGATTGGTGATTTAGTTTTTAGTTTTTAGTTTATTCGGTGACTTCTTTTAGACGGAGGTTAAAGAGGAAGAAGGGTAGATTGGTTAAGCTTAGATTGAAAGCTACTTTGTGGAATGATTTCATGCTAACTTTTGTGGAGTTTTGACTATGCCTGTATGCTAGGAGTAAGGTGAGGTTATTTAGGTTTTGGGTTTTGTCTGGTTGGGAAGTTTGGTTTGTTTTAGTTGGAGTAGTTTCTATTGTTTCCTCAGTAGTGGAGAAATCTCCACAGATGCCATATTTATCGAAGGGGATTACATGTACAATAAACAAGCTCGTCTCAAACGTAACTCAGTGTCACTTGGTTAATTGACTTTTCACGAATCAAAGGATTACCACCAGCGGAAGGATTACCACCAGCGGAAGTGTATTGTCCGGGTAAGTGAGACAATTTTGTGAGCATTTCAGTGTTTTGTGTATGAAAATGACCGTCCGGTTCCGGAAACTGAAATTCCGTATATACGGGTAAATTTATATAGTAATTATTTCGTTTTGAATGAAAATTGTCCGGGAACCGAGATTTCCGGATATCTGAAGTCCGTATACGCGGGGCACGAATTTTTTTCTAATGTGATGGTACTCTTTGATAAAAATGGAAAACGAAATTGGGTAACAGACGTAAAAAATTGCTGTTTTCTGTTGGTTATGGCTATGTTTGGTGTGAACAAAGTATACAATGTCATTCATATTTCATTAGATCCTTAACACAAAGACTTAAAGATATATATTTACAAAATTGGTCTCAATCTGTATCTGAATCAAACAAATGTATTTATTACAAAATGGTAAAAAATGATTTATATCCCGAACAGTATTTATCCTGTTTAAATGTAAAAAACTTCCGAGTTTCCCTAGCAAGATTTCGATGTTGCTCACACGATTTATTTATTGAAACTGGACGTTACACGGGTATTAAAAGAGAAGAACGCCTTTGTCACTTGTGCGCCCTAAATGACATTGAAGATGAATACCACTTCCTTCTTATATGCCCATTTTATGCAACATTAAGGGCTAAGTATATACCTGAATATTACCATATTACCCAATTTCTTTAAATTCACATCGCTGTTAAACAACTCAAAGTATCTACTTTTAGAAAATGTATCTATCTACAATTACCATGCAATGAGACACAGAAAAAATATTATGTTATAGACTCTACTACTCTGAATGTACAACTCATAAATGTGCTATAGTCCTGTGGCCTCCATCAGTACGGAAATAAGGAAATTGTTGTTGTTGAAATATATCAATGCCTCCAGTTAACCTTGATGCATGATGGTGTAGTCTGTTCGGTTGCAGGACATCATATGACAGGATCAGACAGTATATTATCAGACTATGTGGCTAGTGTTGTGTCTCCATATTCCAACGGTGTAGAGGGTTGCACATGCTTTCATTCAGTGGCTTGTCTTGTCTAGATTTGATTATACAGAGGTTGCTGTGTTGTAGCAGTAACACATAGTGTGACATTAAATAACACCCACTTTCATATTTATTTGCGTCACCTCATTGGGTTAGTTTTATTTAAATATGATACACTTTAACGAGTTGTTTCAGACACATACAAATGTAAATGTATACAAGAAAAATAGTTATTGTTGTTATATGCCAGTGTATTGTATTATTGAACAATGATTGTAACTGTGCTGCATTGTTTCTGTTGCGATTCGGTTAACGCTCATTGCATTATATTTGGACAGTGGTCAGTCGTCAGGAACATAGTACTATTTTATGTAAGCAGTGTTCAGGAAGTTACTATATTTTGATGCTACAGTGGTGTGGTAACTGCTGGAAACAGCGAAATTCGTCCAGCATGGTATAGAGCTTTACAGCATCTCTCGCACATGTCATGACACATTTTCATCTGATAATACATCAAGACCAGCTTCCATGTGACGATCACCCTGTATTCCCTGCTTAGGTCCATCTCGGAAGCTTGAACACTCTTGTCCTTGGGTGAATCTATGATTATCACCGTATTTTTTTGGCATTTGATACTGACCACTGCATATTATATACTGTCATTGAATAGGCACTACCACCCTATTGTGTACTGCCATTGCAAATGGTGTTCCGTAATTTGCGCGTATTTGATGCATTGATGTGTAAACCTGGTTAATTTTGTAATACAGTTGTTTAGTATTCACCATTTGTTGGTTGTTTGTTGGTTTCACAATAAGTTCATTTACGTACAGATTTCTGCGTTTGCGAAACCATCGGCAATGGAACCACTGACAATAAAAATAAAATAAAGACTCAAATCAGTTCAACATAGGACAGGTTCATCTGCTGGGTTTGCTATTTTATACATGTAAACTTAACCAACAGATTGCGCACACAACGCCAAAAGCGGCAGAAGTTATCTATGTTACTTGAGACAATGTTGGTTGAACATATCTCTAACCAATCTTCATTTTCAGTGACAATGTTCCTGTAAGTCAATATCCAATAACACTTAAAAGTAAATGGAAACAAAATGAGCAAACCACATCTTGGGTAACAATGATATTTAATCATATCTCCTTTGCGTAATGACAATTTATGTCATGAGAAGTTATGGAAAAATAAAGGTAGTTACAGGTGGTGTTGACGACCTCCGACGTGTCTGCTAGGTAGAGCCCCTCTCCAGCCCAACTGCAGGTTCCTGGACAACTCGACCCTGACGTCTTTGTAAGATGGATCATCGGCTCGGTTCCAATTCTCCTCTGGATCTTTCGTATGATCATAGAGTTCAACTCCCTGTAGTTGATCCCACATGGGTTTATAAATAGGCCTGCCTTTGAAGTTGATCCACTCTGTGTATCTATACATCTCTGTCCTCATGCTGTAACCCATGACAATGTCCCCCTCAAGTCCGTTGCCTCCTCTGGGGTATTGGGAGAATGCTGCAGTTTTCCACGCTTCCAGTGTTGGGTTCATCATAAGTGGCACCATACTTGTACCCTCTGTGCACAGACTGACATTCTGGGAGTCTGGTGGACACTGCTCAAGTTTGGGAAGTCCTGCAGCCTCCACGAGGGTAGGGTAGAGATCAACAAATTCTGTTAGTTTCTCAGTGACAATACCATGATCGGTAACACCGGGAACACGAATCATCATCGGGGCATGTGTTGCATCCTCAAAGTTTGTCTCTTTCGCCCATTCAGCATGTTCCCCCAATTGCCATCCATGATCCCCCCAGAAGGCTATTATTGTATTATTGGTCAAGCCCAGGTTATCCAGCTCGTCAATGACCCTACCAAGCTCGTAATCTACGTAGCTCACACAGCTGTAATAAGCTTGTCGCATTTCAAGAGTAAGTGTTGTTGGAAATGTATAGTTAATGTTCCCAACATTTGTCAAGTGATAGGTTTGCATATCTTTGTAGAGTGCCAGGTTACTGAAATTATGCCATGCAATAGCAGGCATTCCTACAGGAGCATAGTAATTTGGGGGTAGCTTCAGACTTTCCAGAGGATAGTAGTCCTTAAAGCGTGCGGGGAAGTTCCAGGTAATATGGGGTTTACGGAAACCCACAGCCAGAAAGAAAGGATGCTCACCTGACCTAGCTTCTGGGGCCACCTCCTTTAGTGCCTGAATGGCAGACTCTGCCAAAATCTGATCCTGTAGTGGCTGGGCCTTAGCTCTCTCCTCGGAGACCGCTTCAATAAGAAGATTGTTAGTTATGTACGCATCAGTAGCATGGGTGTAGGGGTCAGTCCATGAAACAGGATCGTCACCTCCGGAGGATGCGCCTGGGTGAAATATTTTCCCCATTCCTATGGTTCTGTACCCATTTTGTTTGAAATACTGGGGCAGTGTAGTGAAATTACCTCCATACTGACGAAAGTAAGGTCCGATTAGCCAGATGTGGCTTGTGTCAGGGCGTCTGCTGGTCAGGAGGGCTGTCCTGCTTGGACTGCATAAAGCCACTGAGACGTAGGCTCGCTTTAGAAGGAGGGATCTAGCAGCAAGCGCATCAATATTTGGTGTGTGCATCTTTGGATGAACTGGAGATGGCGCATCTGGTCCGTCATAGGCACCGAGATTAGGTCTCAAATCATCTGAAACTAAAAATAAAATATTCTTCTTTGCATGGACTATTCCTAGGATTAACAAGTGTAAGACCAATATTTTCATCATACTTCTCAAACAGCTGCTCATTTCTCACACTTGGGCACGAGCTGCAATCTTCACCGAGGACTCACTTCGCTGTTCGGTATATATATGCTACTTTCCGTCTAAATAGAACAGGGTGTGTTCGTCTATCATTCTGAAGCAAAGCATTGCATGCCTACTTTTATCAGTTGAGTGGAATTTAGAGTGGCCACCTGCAGTTTCCAAATATTTAAAATTGTTGTATTATATTTTCTCCATTAACACCCTTGCCCTGTTGACATTGTTGGAGGTCTTTTACTGGCAGATAAGTCCACCGAGTTTGCAGCATGGAGCGAAATATTTACAGTATCTGATGTTGGGGAGCTGACTAAATAGGATGAGGTGCTCACGCGCGGTGACATGGCTGATTGACTGCCATTATGCTCCGATGCCGTGGATTACTGATTACGCCCAGTGATATATATTGTTTATCCCTCCATTGGAAAGTAGGAACGAGGTAGTCATGGGAGAATGTATAAAGGTTGGATGGAAATTAATAATGGAAATAGCTATGTGAGTGAGTGAGTGTGTTAAAATTTAAAGTCACATCGGCAATATTTCAGCCATATAGTGACAAAATCAAGTTATAAGGTAATAACATACATATAGACATTAAAATCTGTCGACAAAGGACAGTAAAAGCACTAGACTATTTCAGATGTAGATTTAAAACTAGCATATCATCATAAAATTTGAACAATTCATAACAGTATACAATAAAAATGGGCTACAGATCACTAATAACCAAAGGTAGGTCACCATACAAGGGACCATGGGGACTTACGGTACATCTGCCTCCTGCATGGTACCAAAGCAGGATTTACACCATCCCTCTGGCCACTGGTGATTGTTAGTAAGTTTTTAGCGAAATCATTTAAAAACAATAAGAATTCTACGATTAAAAACATGGAAATGAAACATACTTTGAATGAACTGGGACTTACATACTCTTGCAAGGGGACAATTATTTTACGTTACTTCAACCCCCTTTGAAGGTAAAGCCATAAACAATCACAGTTATCGAATCATTCTACCAAATTAAAATCACTTACTATTTACAATATATATAATCAAAATTTATCTAATAATTCAATTTCATTAAAAAATCCAAGAATTAGATGAGAGCTTACATTAAAGATCCTTTATGGATGAAACCTGGAAATAATTATCCCTTGTGATGGAAAAATCTATACAGTCAAGCAGGACATGCTTGACTGTGATTCTTTCATCACAAGGGATACAGAATGGAGGATATTCACTTTGCAATAAATACCCATGTGTATAACGCTAATGGCCAATACGACATCGTCACATATTGACCTCTTCAAATCTGGACTGACAACCCAAGTAAGTGTAACCGATAGTTGGTTTTATTGCATGTAATTTATTAGAACCTACTTGGGTGTCCCACTTCTTTTGCATTAGATCTTTGACATAGTACCTAATGACAGTCTTGTAGTCACTGTATGGTAGAAGAAGTGGTGTCACAGATTTGTTGAGAGCTGCCTTTGCTGCATCATCAGCCATAGTGTTACCCGTGTTTCCAGCATGACTGGCAACCAGCAAAAGACGATGATGTCGTATTGGCCAACATGTCGGGTGTGTGCAATGCATTAGCTCCTGTGAACTAAGTTCACTGGGCCTTTTTGTAAATGGCCTAATTGCAGCACTAAAAAAAACTTATTATTGGTGTTATTTTTCCATCTGCAGTTTATGATAGAATTTGTTACTGAATTTGTAATGAGTAAGGATAAGACATATGGACGAACAACTTCTTTATTACAATTAGGAGCGATGGTTTCGGTGTATGTTCTAACATCATTATCAAGCAAGTGAAGTACAGAGTATGGTTGACAAGAATATATATTGTTTATACAGTTGAGTAGGTTTAAGATCAGTTTCACTGTTGTATTTGTAATAAGTTGTGTTTCTGTATGAAGTTAGTTCTGTAACAACTGTGTCCATGACAATTTTGGAGGTACATACACTCAAGCAATACAAAACTTACCAACAAGAAAGGAAATGTATTCAACACTGTGAGATGACATTATGTGCCAAGTTTGGTGAAGAAATATGGTACGTTTTTCAAGATCTGCTCCGGAAACGAGGACTATCGCCATTTTCAGTCTAAGTCAAAGTCGTTGCCATGGAAACAAAAAATAACTTTTAAAAAAATTCCCAAACTATCAAAAGGCACCAGTTCACCACTAGACCTATTTATGTGCCAAGTATGGTGAAGAAATATAGTACGTTTTTCAAGATCTGCTCCGGAAACGAGGACTATCGTCATTTTCAGTCTAAGTCAAAGTCGTTGCCATGGAAACAAAAAATAACTTTTTAAAAAATTCCCAAACTATCAAAAGGCACCAGTTCACCACTAGAACAGTGCAAAATTTGGTGAAGAAATAGAGTACGGTTTTCAAGATCTGCCCCGGAAACGAGGACTACTGCCATTTTCAGTCTAAATCAAAGTCGTTGCCATGGAAACTCGAAAGATAATTTTTTTTAAATTCCAAACTATCAAAAGGCACCAGTTCACCACTAGATTTATCTATATACCAAGTTTGGTGAAGGAATGTGGTACAGTTTGCAAGATCTGCTCCGGAAACGAAATGTGACGGACGGACGGAGGACGGACGGACGGACGGAGGACAGCCGGACGGAAGAACGGAAGGACGGACGGACGGCACTCATTCCTGTATCCCCCTTCCGCTTCGTGGCAGGGGATAATAAATGGATGACGTGAAGAGCTAGATTTGATTGCCTGTAGACAAGAAAGTTTTCAGTCTATACAAGTGCCAGCCAAATCACAACTTGAATCATTCTCAGAATGAAGTATGTCTTATTAAAGTAACTTCACTGGGCCTCATAGTGAGTGAAGTCATTGTGATACCTCGATCTATGGTCTGCGACATGGTGTACTGTTGGGGCCTGTCTATACTACATTGCATTTTATTTATGGCCACTGGCACTATGTACCAGTCCGGACTGATGGTACTAGACAACCGAGTGCCAGGTAGGCAACCAACAAGTGCCATCTTTCAACGGCTTTTGGAAGGATGAGGCCGTGGACCTAGCCACGACATTCCGTTTTCCAGCCAAGCGGTCTGTCCACTAAAGCTGTGATGATACACTAAGCTCAGTGAGCTGGCGTAATATGCCACATTTATGCCAAATATACCTGGTTTGAAAAGACACGTTTCTCATTTAGTTACGTTTAATGAGACCATACCTCAGTTATAGTTGTATATGTATATCAGTGCCTCCAGTTAACCTTGATGCATGATGGTGTAGTTTGTTCGGTTGCAGGACATCATATGGCAGGATCCGACAGTACTTGGGAATATATTATCAGACTCTGTGGCTAGTGTTGTGTCTCCATATTCCAACGGTGTAGAGTGTTGCACATGCTTTTATTCAGTGGCTTGTCTTGTCTAGATTTGATTATACAGAGGTTGCTGTGTTGTAGCAGTAACACATACTGTGACATTAAATAACACCCACTTTCATGTTTATTTGCATTTGATACTGACCACTGCATATTATATACTGTCATTGAATATTGTACTACCATCCTATTGTGTACTGCCATTGCAAATGGTGTTCCGTAATTTGCGAGTATTTGATGCATTGATGTGTAAACCTGGTTAATTTTGTAATACACTTGTTAAGTATTTACCATTTGTTGGTTGTTTGTTGGTTTCACACTAAGTTCATTTACGTACAGATTTCTGTGTTAATATATTGTTTCAATTTGGGAATTGACACGTAACAGTATTACTACTAGTGTTGTGAATTCAATTAGATCGAATCCTGTCTTGAAACCACAGAAAATGAAATCCAATGTGCTTTACCTAACATCCGGTGATAATAAGCTATGTCACCAGAAAATAAAATCAACACACTTTCCATATACATAAGAAATATCTGTGAAAAGTTGGATTCTGGCTATATCATGAGCAATTCTGGCCACTTATGAACCACTATCTAATAGTGATGATATCAGGTGTTTGCGAAACCATTCGCAATGGAACCACTGACAATAGAGATAAAATAAAGACTCAAATCAGTTCAACATAGGACAGGTTCATCTGCTGGGTTTGCTATTTTATAAATGTAAACTTAACCAACAGATTGCGCACACAACGCCATGAGTGGCAGAAGTTATCTATGTTACTTGAGACAATGTTGGTTGACCAGATCTCTAACCAATCTACATTTTCAGAGACAATGTTTCTGTTTTATGTAAATCAATATCCATTCACACTTAAAAGTAAGTGGAAACAAAATGAGCAAATCACATCTTTGGTTATAACGATATTTAATCATATCTTATTTGCATAATGACAATTTATGACATGAGAAGTTATGGACAGTAAATGTAGTTACAGGTGGAGTTGACGACCTCCGACGTGTCTGCTAGGTAGAGCCCCTCTCCAGCCCAACTGCAGGTTCCTGGACAACTCTACCCTGACGTCTTTGTAAGATGGATCATCGGCTAGGTTCCAATTCTCCTCTGGATCTTTCGTATGATCATAGAGTTCAACTCCCTGTAGTTGATCCCACATGGGTTTATAAATAGGCCTGCCTTTGAAGTTGATCCACTCTGTGTAGCGATACATCTCTGTCCTCATGCTGTAACCCATGACAATGTCCCCCTCAAGTCCGTTGCCTCCTCTGGGGTATTGGGAGAATGCTGCAGTTTTCCACGCTTCCAGTGTTGGGTTCATCATAAGTGGCACCATACTTGTACCCTCTGTGCACAGACTGACATTCTGGGAGTCTGGTGGACACTGCTCAAGTTTGGGAAGTCCTGCAGCCTCCACGAGGGTTGGGTAGAGATCAACAAATTCTGTTAGTTTCTCAGTGACAATACCATGATCGGTGACCCCGGGAACACGAATCATCATCGGGGCATGTGTTGCATCCTCAAAGTTCGTCTCCTTCGCCCATTCAGCATGTTCTCCCAATTGCCATCCATGATCCCCCCAGAAGGCTATTATTGTATTATTGGTCAAGCCCAGGTTATCCAGCTCGTCAATGACCCTACCAAGTTCGTAATCTACGTAGCTCACACAGCTGTAATAAGCCTGTCGCATTTCTAGAGTAAGCATTGTTGGAAATGTATAGTTAATGTTCCCAACATTTGTCAAGTGATAGGTTTGCATATCTTTGAAGTGTGCCAGGTTACTGAAATTATGCCATGCAATAGCAGGCATTCCTACTGGAGCATAGTAATTTGGTGGTAGCTTCAAACTTTCCAGAGGATAGTAGTCCTTAAAGCGTGCGGGAAAGTTCCAGGTAATATGGGGTTTACGGAAACCCACAGCCAGAAAGAAAGGACGCTCACCTGACCTAGCTTCTGGGGCCACCTCCTTTAGTGCCTGAATGGCAGACTCTGCCAAAATCTGATCCTGTAGTGGCTGGGCCTTAGCTCTCTCCTCGGAGACCGCTTCAATAAGAAGATTGTTAGTTATGTACGCATCAGTAGCATGGGTGTAGGGATCAGTCCATGAAACAGGATCGTCACCTCCGGAGGATGGACCTGGGTGAAATATTTTCCCCATTCCTATGGTTCTGTACCCATTTTGTTTGAAATACTGGGGCAGTGTAGTGAAATTACCTCCATACTGACGAAAGTAAGGTCCGATTAGCCAGATGTGGCTTGTGTCAGGGCGTCTGCTGGTCAGGAGGGCTGTCCTGCTTGAACTGCATAAAGCCACTGAGACGTAGGCTCGTTTAAGAAGGAGGGATCTAGCAGCAAGCGCATCAATATTTGGTGTGTGCATCTTTGGATGAACTGGAGATGGCGCATCTGGTCCGTCATAGCCACCGAGATTGGGTCTCAAATCATCCGAAACTAAAAATAAAATATTCTTCTTTGCATGGACTATTCCTAGGATTAACAAGTGTAAGACCAATATTTTCATCATACTTCTCAAACAGCTGCTCATTTCTCACACTTGGGCACGAGCTGCAATCTTCACCGAGGACTCACTTCGCTGTTCGGTATATATATGCTACTTTCCGTCAAATAGAACAGGGTGTGTTCGTCTATCATTCTGAAGCAAAGCTTTGCATGCCTACTTTTATCAGTTGAGTGGAATTTAGAGTGGCCACCTGCAGTTTCCAAATATTTAAAATTGTTGTATTATATTTTCTCCATGAACACCCTTGCCCTGTTGACATTGTTGGAGGTCTTTTACTGGCAGATAAGTCCACCGAGTTTGCAGCATGGAGCGAAATATTTACAGTTTCTGATGTTGGGGAGCTGACTAAATAGGATCAGGTGCTCACGCTCGGTGACGTGGCTGATTGACTGCCATTATGCTCCGATGCCGTGGATTACTGATTACGCCCAGTGATATATATTGTTTATCCCTCCATTGGAAAGTAAGAACGAGGGAGACATGGGAGAATGTATAAAGGTTGGATGGAAATTAATAATGGAAATAGTTATGTGAGTGAGTGAGTTAAAATTTAAAGTCACATCGGCAATATTTCAGCCATATAGTGACAAAATCAAGTTATAAGGTAATAATACATACATATAGACATTAAAATCTGTCGACAAAGGACAGTAAAAGCACTAGACTATTTCAGATGTAGATTTAAAACAAGCATATCATCATAAAATTTGAACAATTCATAACAGTACACAATAAAAATGGGCTATAGATCACCAATAACCAAAGGTAGGTCACTATACAAGGGACCACGGTACATCTGCTTCCTGCGTGGTACCAAAGCAGGATTTACACCATCCCTCTGGCCACTGGTGATTGTTAGAAAGTTTTTAACCAAATCATTTAAAAACAATAAGAATTCTACAATTAAAAACATGGAAATGAACCATACTTTGAATGAACTGGGACTTACATACTCTTACAGGGGGACAATTATTTTACGTTACTTCAACCCCCTTTGAAGGTAAAGCCATAAACAATCACAGTTATCGAATCATTCTACCAAATTAAAATCACTTACTTTTTACAATATATATAATCAAAATTTATCTAATAATTCAATTTCATTAAAAAATCCAAGAATTAGATGAGAGCTTACATTAAAGTTTCTTTATGGATGAAACCTGGAAATAATTATCCCTTGTGATGGAAAAATCTATACAGTCAAGCAGGACATGCTTGACTGTGATTCTTTCACAGTTCTTAACAAGTATAACCTACGAAACAACCTTTGTACATATATAAGCTGTGGTGTATTTCCTACAAAGAGAAACTGGAAGCAACTGGTAAATAAAACCATTCATGAATATGAAGAAAATATGTGGCGCAGAAAAGTTTCTGTCAATACAGGTCTTTCATGCTTCATGCTAATACACACAAAGCTTACTCACCATATATTATGGCAACTAGCATATCAGTACCCAGAACAGAGGTCAAGTTTAACATTTTGTGTTAGAGTTTCATCACGTGACAAAACTTCCAGGGACTGTTTATTGTGTAACAAGCATGCCTTTGATTATGATAATCACATCATATTACATTGTGAAGCTCTACTGCAGGAAAGAAATGAACTGTTTTCAACGTTTATTGATCTGCTTGATGTTGAAACCTATGTCCAGTTGGAATTACAAGATGAAGAAGATATGTTGTCATTTTTCTTTGGTGCTGATACTCACTTCTCACAATGTATTGATATAGTTACGTGGGAATCTGTTATATTGATATTTTCTGCATTTGTACTTACACTAAAGCCTTACCTTGATTATGTCATCTGATCTAACCTTTTGTACTGTGTGAATGGCATGACACTGGTGCTACTGTCTTTTATTGTATATATGTACAGGTAATATGAGTTTGTGTGAATACGTTTGATTAATTATATATAATCTTCGGATTAACTTCTGGAGGAAATAAAGAATCTCTCTCTCTCTCTCTCTCTCTCTCTCTCTCTCTCTCTCTCTATGGACGAACATCTTTTTTATTACAATTAGGAGCGATGGTTTCGGTGTATGTTCTAACATCATAATCAAGCAAGTGAAGTACAGAGTATGGTTGACAAGAATATATATTGTTTATACAGTTGAGTAGGTTTAAGATCAGTTTCACTGTTGTATTTGTAATAAGTTGTGTTTCTGTATGAAGTTAGTCAGTGAATGCAACAACTGTGTCCATGACACTTTTGGAGGTACATACACTCAAGCAATACAGAACTTACCAACAAGAAAGGAAATGTATTCAACACTGTGAGATGACGTTATGTGCCAAGTTTGGTAAAGAAATATAGTAGGGTTTTCAAGATCTGCTCCGGAAACGAGGACTATCGCCATTTTCAGTCTGTCAAAGTCGTTGCCATGGAAACAAAAAATAACTTTTTAAAAAATTCCCAAACTATCAAAAGGCACCAGTTCACCACTAGACCTATCTATGTGCCAAGTATGTTGAAGAAATATAGTACGTTTTTCAAGATCTGCTCCGGAAACGAGGACTACCGTCTTTTTCAGTCTAAATCAAAGTTGTTGCCATGGAAACTCGAATAATAACTTTTTTAAAAATCCCAAACTATCAAAAGGCACCAGTTCACCACCAGATCTATCTATGTGCCAAGTTTGATGAAGAAATAGAGTACGGTTTTCAAGATCTGCCCCGGAAACAAGGACTACTGCCATTTTCAGTCTAAATCAAAGTCGTTGCCATGGAAACTCGAAAGGGATTTTTTTTAAAAATCCCAAACTATCAAAAGGCACCAGTTCACCACTAGATTTATCTATATGCCAAGTTTGGTGAAGGAATATGGTACAGTTTGCAAGATCTGCTCCGGAAACGAAATGTTACGGACGGAGGGAGGACGGCCGGATTGCCGGACGGAAGAACGGAAAGACGCTTCGTGGCGGGGGATAATAAATGGATGACGTGAAGAGCTAGATTTGATTGCCTGTAGACAAGAAAGTTTTCAATCTATACAAGTGCCAGCCAAATCACAACTTGAATCATTCTCAGAATGAAGTATGTCTTATTAAAGTAACTTCACTGGGCCTCATAGTGAGTGAAGTCATTGTGATACCTCGATCTTTGTTCTGCGACATGGTGTACCGTTAAATTGGGGCCTGTCTATACTACATTGCATTTTATTTATGGCCACTGGCACTATGTACCAGTCCGGACTGATGGTACTAGACAACCGAGTGCCAGGTAGGCAACCAACAAAAGCCATCTTTCAACGTCTTTTGGAAGGATGAGGCCGTGGACCTAGCCATGACATTCCGTTTTCCAGCCAAGCGGTCTGTCCACTAAAGCTGTGATGATACACTAAGCTCAGTTTGCTGGCGTAATATGCCACATTTATGCCAAATATACCTGGTTTGAAAAGACACGTTTCTCATTTTGTGACGTTTCATGAGACCATACCTCAGTTATAGTTGTACATGTATATCAATGCCTCCAGTTAACCTTGATGCATGATGGTGTAGTTTGTTCGGTTGCAGGACATCATATGGCAGGATCCGACAGTACTTGGGAATATATTATCAGACTCTGTGGCTAGTGTTGTGTCTCCGTATTCCAACCGTGTAGAGTGTTGCACATGCTTTCACTCAGTGGCTTGTCTTGTCTAGATTTGATTATACAGAGGTTGCTGTGTTGTAGCAGTAACACATAGTGTGACATTAAATAACACCCACTTTCATGTTTATTTGCGTCACCTCATTGGGTTATATATATTTAAATATGATACACTTTAACGAGTTGTTTCAGACACATACAAATGTAAATGTATACAAGAAAAACTGTTATTGTTGTTATATGCTAGTGTATTGTATTATTGAACAATGATTCTAACTGTGCTGCATTGTTGCTGTTGCGATTCGGTTGACGCTCATTGCATTATATTTGGACAGTGGTTAGTCGTCAGGAACATAGTACTATTTTATGTAAGCAGTCTTCAGGAAGTTACTATATTTTGATGCTACAGTGGTGTGGTAACTGCTGGAAACAGCGAAATTCGCCCAGCATTGTATAGAGCTTTACAGCATCTCTCGCACATGTCATGACACATTTTCATCTGATAATACATCAAGACCAGCTTCCATGTGAAGATCACCCTGTATTGCCTGCTTCGGTCCATCTCGGAAGCTTGAACACTCTTGCCCTTGGGTGAATCTATGATTATCACCGTATTTTTGCATTTGATACTGACCACTGCATATTATTTACTGTCATTGAATATGGCACTACCACCCCATTGTGTACTGCCATTGCAAATGGTGTTCCGTAATTTGCGCGTATTTGATGCATTGATGTGTAAACCTGGTTAATTTTGTTATACACTTGTTAAGTGTTCACCATTTGTTGGTTGTTTGTTGGTTTCACACTAAGTTCATTTACGTACAGATTTCTGCGTTAATATATTGTTTCAATTTGGGAATTGACACGTAACAGTATTACTACCAGTGTTGTGAATTCAATAAGATCGAATCCTGTCTTGAAACCACAGGAAATGAAATCCAATGTGCTATATCTAACATTCGGTGATAATTAGCTATGTCACCAGAAAATAAAATCAACACAACGCTTTCCATATACATAAGAAATCTCTGTGAAAAGTCGGATTCTGGCTATATCATGAGCAATTCTGGCCACTTATGAACCACTATCTAATAGTGATGATATCAGGTGTTTGCGAAACCATCGACAATGGAACCACTGACAATAGAGATAAAATAAAGACTCAAATCAGTTCAACATAGGACAGGTTCATCTGCTGGGTTTGCTATTTTATAAATGTAAACTTAACCAACAGATTGCACACACAACGCCATAAGAGGTAGAAGTTATCTATGTTACTTGAGACAATGTTGGTTGAACATATCTCTAACCAATCTTCATTTTCAGTGACAATGTATCCATTAACACTTAAAAGTAAATGGAAACAAAATGAGCAAACCACATCTTGGGTAACAATGATATTTAATCATATCTTCTTTGCATAATGACAATTTATGTCATGAGAAGTTATGGAAAAATAAAGGTAGTTACAGGTGGTGTTGACGACCGCCGACTAGTCTGCTAGGTAAAGCCCCTCTCCAGCCCAACTGCAGGTTCCTGGACAACTCGACCCTGACGTCTTTGTAAGATGGATCCTCGGCTCGGTTCCAGTTCTCCTCTGGATCTTTCGTATGATCATAGAGTTCAACTCCCTGTAGTTGATCCCACATGGGTTTATAAATAGGCCTGCCTTTGAAGTTGATCCACTCTGTGTAGCGATACATCTCTGTCCTCATGCTGTAACCCATGACAATGTCCCCCTCAAGTCCGTTGCCTCCTCTGGGGTATTGGGAGAATGCTGCAGTTTTCCACGCTCCCAGTGTCGGGTTCGTCATAAGTGGCACCATACTTGTACCCTCTGTGCACAGACTGACATTCTGGGAGTCTGGTGGACACTGCTCAAGTTTGGGAAGTCCTGCAGCCTCCACGAGGGTAGGGTAGAGATCAACAAATTCTGTTAGTTTCTCAGTTACAATACCATGATCGGTGACCCCGGGAACACGAATCATCATCGGGGCATGTGTTGCATCCTCAAAGTTCGTCTCTTTCTCCTATTCAGCATGTTCCCCCAATTGCCATCCATGATCCCCCCAGAAGGCTATTATTGTATTATTGGTCAAGCCCAAGTTATCCAGCTCCTCAATGACCCTACCAAGCTCGTAATCTACGTAGCTCACACAGCTGTAATAAGCCTGTCGCATTTCAAGAGTAAGTGTTGTTGGAAATGTATAGTTAATGTTCCCAACATTTGTCAAGTGATAGGTTTGCATATCTTTGAAGTGTGCCAGGTTACTGAAATTATGCCATGCAATAGCAGGCATTCCTACTGGAGCATAGTAATTTGGTGGTAGCTTCAGACTTTCCAGAGGATAGTAGTCCTTAAAGCGTGCGGGGAAGTTCCAGGTAATATGGGGTTTATGGAAACCCACAGCCAGAAAGAAAGGATGCTCACCTGACCTAGCTTCTGGGGCCACCTCCTTTAGTGCCTGAATGGCAGACTCTGCCAAAATCTGATCTTGTAGTGGCTGGGCCTTAGCTCTCTCCTCGGAGACCGCTTCAATAAGAAGATTGTTAGTTCTGTACGCATCAGTAGCATGGGTGTAGGGATCAGTCCATGAAACAGGATCGTCACCTCCGGAGGATGCGCCTTGGTGAAATATTTTCCCCATTCCGATGGTTCTGTACCCATTTTGTTTGAAATACTGGGGCAGTGTAGTGAAATTACCTCCATACTGACGAAAGTAAGGTCCGATTAGCCAGATGTGGCTTGTGTCAGGGCGTCTGCTGGTCAGGAGGGCTGTCCTGCTTGGACTGCATAAAGCCACTGAGACGTAGGCTCGCTTTAGAAGGAGGGATCTAGCAGCAAGCGCATCAATATTTGGTGTGTGCATCTTTGGATGAACTGGAGATGGTGCATCTGGTCCGTCATAGGCACCGAGATTGGGTCTCAAATCATCTGAAACTAAAAATAAAATATTCTTCTTTGCATGGACTATTCCTAGGATTAACAAGTGTAAGACCAATATTTTCATCATACTTCTCAAACAGCTGCTCATTTCTCACACTTGGGCACGAGCTGCAATCTTCACCAAGAACTCACTGTGCTGTTCGGTATATATATGCTACTTTCTGTCTAAATAGAACAGGGTGTGTTCGTCTATCATTCTGAAGCAAAGCTTTGCATGACTACTTTTATCAGTTGAGTGGAATTTAGAGTGGCCACCTGCGGTTTCCAAATATTTAAAATTGTTGTATTATATTTTCTCCATGAACACCCTTGCCCTGTTGACATTGTTGGAGGTCTTTTACTGGCAGATAAGTCCACCGAGTTTGCAGCATGGAGCGAAATATTTACAGTATCTGATGTTGGGGAGCTGACTAAATAGGATGAGGTGCTCACGCTCGGTGACATGGCTGATTGACTGCCATTATGCTCCGATGCCGTGGATTACTGATTACGCCCAGTGATATATATTGTTTATCCCTCCATTGGAAAGTAGGAACGAGGGAGACATGGGAGAATGTATAAAGGTTGGATGGAAATTAATAATGGAAATAGTTATGTGAGTGAGTGAGTGTGTTAAAATTTAAAGTCACATCGGCAATATTTCAGCCATATAGTGACAAAATCAAGTTATAAGGTAATAATAAATACATATAGACATTAAAATCTGTCGACAAAGGACAGTAAAAGCACTAGACTATTTCAGATGTAGATTTAAAACAAGCATATCATCATAAAATTTGAACAATTCATAACAGTACACAATAAAATGGGCTATAGATCACCAATAACCAAAGGTAGGTCACCATACATGGGGACTTACGGTACATCTGCTTCCTACATGGTACCAAAGCAGGATTTACACCATCCCTCTGGCCACTGGTGATTGTTAGTAAGTTTTTAGCGAAATCATTTAAAAACAATAAGAATTCTACGATTAAAAACATGGAAATGAAACATACTTTGAACGAACTGGGACTTACATACTCTTGCAAGGGAACAATTATTTTACGTTACTTCAACCCCCTTTGAAGGTAAAGTCATAAACAATCACAGTTATCGAATCATTCTACCAAATTAAAATCACTTACTTTTTACTATATATATAATCAAAATTTATCTAATAATTCAATTTCATTAAAAAATCCAAGAATTAGATGAGAGCTTACATTAAAGATCCTTTATGGATGAAACCTGGAAATAATTATCCCTTGTGATGGAAAAATCTATACAGTCAAGCAGGACATGCTTGACTGTGATTCTTTCATCACAAGGGATACAGAATGGAGGATATTCACTTTGCAATAAATACCCATGTGTATAACGCTAATGGCCAATACGACATCGTCACATATTGACCTCTTCAAATCTGGACTGACAACCCAAGTAAGTGTAACCGATAGTTGGTTTTATTGCATGTAATTTATTAGAACCTACTTGGGTGTCCCACTTCTTTTGCATTAGATCTTTGATATAGTACCTAATGACAGTCTTGTAGTCACTGTATGGTAGAAGAAGTGGTGTCACAGATTTGTTGAGAGCTGCCTTTGCTGCATCATCAGCCATAGTGTTACCCGTGTTTCCAGCATGACTGGCAACCAGCAGAAGACGATGTCGTATTGGCCAACATGTCGGGTGTGTGCAATGCATTAGCTCCTGTGAACTTAGTTCACTGGGCCTTTTTGTAAATGGCCTAATTGCAGCACTAAAAAAAAACTTATTATTGGTGTTATTTTTCCATCTGCAGTTTATGATAGAATTTGTTACTGAATTTGTAATGAGTAAGGATGAGACATATGGACGAACAACTTCTTTATTACAATTAGGAGCGATGGTTTCAGTGTATGTTCTAACATCATTATCAAGCAAGTGAAGTACAGAGTATGGTTGACAAGAATATATATTGTTTATACAGTTGAGTAGGTTTAAGATCAGTTTCACTGTTGTATTTGTAATAAGTTGTGTTTCTGTATGAAGTTAGTTCTGTAACAACTGTGTCCATGACAATTTTGGAGGTACATACACTCAAGCAATACAAAACTTACCAACAAGAAAGGAAATGTATTCAACACTGTGAGATGACATTATGTGCCAACTTTGGTGAAGAAATATGGTACGTTTTTCAAGATCTGCTCCGGAAACGAGGACTATCGCCATTTTCAGTCTAAGTCAAAGTCGTTGCCATGGAAACAAAAAATAACTTTTTAAAAAATTCCCAAATTATCAAAAGGCACCAGTTCACCACTAGAACTGTGCAAAATTTGGTGAAGAAATATGGTACGGTTTTCAAGATCTGCCCCGGAAACGAGGACTACTGCCATTTTCAGTCTAAATCAAAGTCGTTGCAATGGAAACTCGAAAGATAATTTTTTTTAAATTCCAAACTATCAAAAGGCACCAGTTCACCACTAGATTTATCAATATACCAAGTTTGGTGAAGGAATATGGTACAGTTTGCAAGATCTGCTCCGGAAACGAAATGTGACGGACGGACGGAGGACAGCCGGACGGAAGAACGGAAGGACGGACGGACGGAAGGACGGACGGACGGCACCCATTCCTGTATCCCCCTTCCGCTTCGTGGCGGGGGATAATAAATGGATGACGTGAAGAGCTAGATTTGATTGCCTGTAGACAAGAAAGTTTTCAATCTATACAAGTGCCAGCCAAATCACAACTTGAATCATTCTCAGAATGAAGTATGTCTTATTAAAGTAACTTCACTGGGCCTCATAGTGAATAAAGTCATTGTGATACCTCGATCTATGTTCTGCAACATTGTGTACCGTTAAATTGGGGCCTGTCTATACTACATTGCATTTTATTTATGGCCACTGGCACTATGTACCAGTCCGAACTGATGGTCCGAGTCCTAGACAACCGAGTGCCAGGTAGGCAACCAACAAGTGCCATCTTTCAACGTCTTTTGGTAGGATGAGGCCGTGGACCTAGCCACGACATTCCGTTTCCCAGCCATGCGGTCTGTCCACTAGAGCTGTGATGATACACTAAGCTCAGTGAGCTGGCGTAATATGCCGCATTTATGCCAAATATACCTTGTTTGAAAAGACACGTTTCTCATTTTGTGACGTTTTATGAGACCATATCTCAGTTATAGTTGTACATGTATATCAATGCCTCCAGTTAACCTTGATGCATGATGGTGTAGTCTGTTCGGTTGCAGGACATCACATGGCAGGATCCGACAGTACTTGGGAATATATTATCAGACTCTGTGGCTAGTGTTGTGTCTCCATATTCCAACGGTGTAGAGGGTTGCACATGCTTTCATTCAGTGGCTTGTCTTGTCTAGATTTGATTATACAGAGGTTGCTGTGTTGTAGCAGTAACACATAGTGTGACATTAAATAACACCCACTTTCATATTTATTTGCGTCACCTCATTGGGTTAGTTTTATTTAAATATGATACACTTTAACGAGTTGTTTCAGACACATACAAATGTAAATGTATACAAGAACCTGTTATTGTTGTTATATGCCAGTGTATTGTATTATTGAACAATGATTGTAACTGTGCTGCATTGTTTCTGTTGCGATTCGGTTGACGCTCATTGCATTATATTTGGACAGTGGTCTGTCGTCAGGAACATAGTACTATTTTATGTAAGCAGTGTTCAGGAAGTTACTATATTTTGATGCTACAGTGGTGTGGTAACTGCTGGAAACAGCGAAATTCGTCCAGCATGGTAAAGAGCTTTACAGCATCTCTCGCACATGTCATGACACATTTTCATCTGATAATACATCAAGACCAGCTTCCATGTGACGATCACCCTGTATTCCCTGCTTAGGTCCATTTTGGAAGCTTGAACACTCTTGTCCTTGGGTGAATCTATGATTATCACCGTATTTTTTTGGCATTTGATACTGACGACTGCATATTATATACTGTCATTGAATGTGGCACTACCACCCTATTGTGTACTGCCATTACAAATGGTGTTCCGTAATTTGCGCGTATTTGATGCATTGATGTGTAAACCTGGTTAATTTTGTAATACAGTTGTTTAGTATTCACCATTTGTTGGTTGTTTGTTGGTTTCACAATAAGTTCATTTACGTACAGATTTCTGCGTTAATATAGTGTTTCAATTTGGGAATTGACATGTAACAGTATTACTACTAGTGTTGTGAATTCAATTAGATCGAATCCTGTCTTGAAACCACATGAAATGAAATCCAATGTGCTATATCTAACATTCGGTGATAATTAGCTATGTCACCAGAAAATAAAATCAACACAACGCTTTCCATATACATAAGAAATCTCTGTGAAAAGTTAGATTCTGTCTATATCATGAGCAATTCTGGCCACTTATGAACCACTATCTAATAGTGATGATATCAGGTGTTTGCGAAACCATCGGCAATGGAACCACTGACAATAGAGATAAAATAAAGACTCAAATCAGTTCAACATAGGACAGGTTCATCTGCTGGGTTTGCTATTTTATACATGTAAACTTAACCAAGAGATTGCGCACACAACGCCAAAAGCGGCAGAAGTTATCTATGTTACTTGAGACAATGTTGGTTGAACATATCTCTAACCAATTTTCATTTTCAGTGACAATGTTCCTGTAAATCAATATCCAATAACACTTAAAAGTAAATGGAAACAAAATGAGCAAACCACATCTTGGGTAACAATGATATTTAATCATATCTCCTTTGCATAATGACAATTTATGTCATGAGAAGTTATGGAAAAATAAAGGTAGTTACAGGTGGTGTTGACGACCTCCGACGTGTCTGCTAGGTAGAGCCCCTCTCCAGCCCAACTGCAGGTTCCTGGACAACTCGACCCTGACGTCTTTGTAAGATGGATCATCGGCTCAGTTCCAGTTCTCCTCTGGATCTTTCGTATGATCATAGAGTTCAACTCCCTGTAGTTGATCCCACATGGGTTTATAAATAGGCCTGCCTTTGAAGTTGATCCACTCTGTGTATCTATACATCTCTGTCCTCATGCTGTAACCCATGACAATGTCCCCCTCAAGTCCGTTGCCTCCTCTGGGGTATTGGGAGAATGCTGCAGTTTTCCACGCTTCCAGTGTCAGGTTCATCATAAGTGGCACCATACTTGTACCCTCTGTGCAGACTGACATTCTGGGAGTCTGGTGGACACTGCTCAAGTTTGGGAAGTCCTGCAGCCTCCACGAGGGATGGGTAGAGATCAACAAATTCTGCTAGTTTCTCAGTGACAATACCATGATCGGTAACACCGGGAACATGAATCATCATCGGGGCATGTGTTGCATCCTCAAAGTTTGTCTCTTTCGCCCATTCAGCATGTTCCCCCAATTGCCATCCATGATCCCCCCAGAAGGCTATTATTGTATTATTGGTCAAGCCCAGGTTATCCAGCTCGTCAATGACCCTACCAAGCTCGTAATCTACGTAGCTCACACAGCTGTAATAAGCTTGTCGCATTTCAAGAGTAAGTGTTGTTGGAAATGTATAGTTAATGTTCCCAACATTTGTCAAGTGATAGGTTTGCATATCTTTGTAGAGTGCCAGGTTACTGAAATTATGCCATGCAATAGCAGGCATTCCTACAGGAGCATAGTAATTTGGTGGTAGCTTCAGACTTTCCAGAGGATAGTAGTCCTTAAAGCGTGCGGGGAAGTTCCAGGTAATATGGGGTTTACGGAAACCCACAGCCAGAAAGAAAGGATGCTCACCTGACCTAGCTTCTGGGGCCACCTCCTTTAGTGCCTGAATGGCAGACTCTGCCAAAATCTGATCTTGTAGTGGCTGGGCCTTAGCTCTCTCCTCGGAGACCGCTTCAATAAGAAGATTGTTAGTTATGTACGCATCAGTAGCATGGGTGTAGGGATCAGTCCATGAAACAGGATCGTCACCTCCGGAGGATGCGCCTGGGTGAAATATTTTCCCCATTCCTATGGTTCTGTACCCATTTTGTTTGAAATACTGGGGCAGTGTAGTGAAATTACCTCCATACTGACGAAAGTAAGGTCCGATTAGCCAGATGTGGCTTGTGTCAGGGCGTCTGCTGGTCAGGAGGGCTGTCCTGCTTGGACAGCATTAAGCCACTGAGACGTAGGCTCGCTTTAGAAGGAGGGATCTAGCAGCAAGCGCATCAATATTTGGTGTGTGCATCTTTGGATGAACTGGAGATGGTGCATCTGGTCCGTCATAGGCACCGAGATTGGGTCTCAAATCATCTGAAACTAAAAATAAAATATTCTTCTTTGCGTGGACTATTCCTGGAATTAACAAGTGTAAGACCAATATGTTCATCATACTTCTCAAACAGCTGCTCATTTCTCACACTTGGGCACGAGCTGCAATCTTCACCAAGAACTCACTGTGCTGTTCGGTACATATATGCTACTTTCTGTCTAAATAGAACAGGGTGTGTTCGTCTATCATTCTGAAGCAAAGCTTTGCATGACTACTTTTATCAGTTGAGTGGAATTTAGAGTGGCCACCTGCGGTTTCCAAATATTTAAAATTGTTGTATTTTATTTTCTCCATGAACACCCTTGCCCTGTTGACATTGTTGGAGGTCTTTTACTGGCAGATAAGTCCATCGAGTTTGCAGCATGGAGCGAAATATTTACAGTATCTGATGTTGGGGAGCTGACTAAATAGGATGAGGTGCTCACGCGCGGTGACATGGCTGATTGACTGCCATTATGCTCCGATGCCGTGGATTACTGATTACGCCCAGTGATATATATTGTTTATCCCTCCATTGGAAAGTAGGAACGAGGTAGTCATGGGAGAATGTATAAAGGTTGGATGGAAATTAATAATGGAAATAGTTATGTGAGTGAGTGAGTGTGTTAAAATTTAAAGTCACATCGGCAATATTTCAGCCATATAGTGACAAAATCAAGTTATAAGGTAATAACATACATATAGACATTAAAATCTGTCGACAAAGGACAGTAGACTATTTCAGATGTAGATTTAAAACTAGCATATCATCATAAAATTTGAACAATTCATAACAGTATACAATAAAAATGGGCTACAGATCACCAATAACCAAAGGTAGGTCACCATACAAGGGACCATGGGGACTTACGGTACATCTGCCTCCTGCATGGTACCAAAGCAGGATTTACACCATCCCTCTGGCCACTGGTGATTGTTAGTAAGTTTTTAGCGAAATCATTTAAAAACAATAAGAATTCTACGATTAAAAACATGGAAATGAAACATACTTTGAATGAACTGGGACTTACATACTCTTGCAAGGGGACAATTATTTTACGTTACTTCAACCCCCTTTGAAGGTAAAGTCATAAACAATCACAGTTATCGAATCATTCTACCAAATTAAAATCACTTACTATTTACAATATATATAATCAAAATTTATCTAATAATTCAATTTTATTAAAAAATCCAAGAATTAAATGAGAGCTTACATTAAAGATCCTTTATGGATGAAACCTGGAAATAATTATCCCTTGTGATGGAAAAATCTATACAGTCAAGCAGGACATGCTTGACTGTGATTCTTTCATCACAAGGGATACAGAATGGAGGATATTCACTTTGCAATAAATACCCATGTGTATAACGCTAATGGCCAATACGACATCGTCACATATTGACCTCTTCAAATCTGGACTGACAACCCAAGTAAGTGTAACCGATAGTTGGTTTTATTGCATGTAATTTATTAGAACCTACTTGGGTGTCCCACTTCTTTTGCATTAGATCTTTGACATAGTACCTAATGACAGTCTTGTAGTCACTGTATGGTAGAAGAAGTGGTGTCACAGATTTGTTGAGAGCTGCCTTTGCTGCATCATCAGCCATAGTGTTACCCGTGTTTCCAGCATTACTGGCAACCGGCAAAAGACGATGTCGTATTGGCCAGCATGTCGGGTGTGTGCAATGCATTAGCTCCTGTGAACTAAGTTCACTGGGCCTTTTTGTAAATGGCCTAATTGCAGCACTAAAAAAAACTTATTATTGGTGTTATTTTTCCATCTGCAGTTTATGATAGAATTTGTTACTGAATTTGTAATGAGTAAGGATGAGACATATGGACGAACAACTTCTTTATTACAATTAGGAGCGATGGTTTCGGTGTATGTTCTAACATCATTATCAAGCAAGTGAAGTACAGAGTATGGTTGACAAGAATATATATTGTTTATACAGTTGAGTAGGTTTAAGATCAGTTTCACTGTTGTATTTGTAATAAGTTGTGTTTCTGTATGAAGTTAGTTCTGTAACAACTGTGTCCATGACAATTTTGGAGGTACATACACTCAAGCAATACAAAACTTACCAACAAGAAAGGAAATGTATTCAACACTGTGAGATGACATTATGTGCCAACTTTGGTGAAGAAATATGGTACGTTTTTCAAGATCTGCTCCGGAAACGAGGACTATCGCCATTTTCAGTCTAAGTCAAAGTCGTTGCCATGGAAACAAAAAATAACTTTTAAAAAAATTCCCAAACTATCAAAAGGCACCAGTTCACCACTAGACCTATTTATGTGCCAAGTATGGTGAAGAAATATAGTACGTTTTTCAAGATCTGCTCCGGAAACGAGGACTATCGCCATTTTCAGTCTAAGTCAAAGTCGTTGCCATGGAAACAAAAAATAACTTTTTAAAAAATTCCCAAACTATCAAAAGGCACCAGTTCACCACTAGAACTGTGCAAAATTTGGTGAAGAAATATGGTACGGTTTTCAAGATCTGCCCCGGAAACGAGGACTACTGCCATTTTCAGCCTAAATCAAAGTCGTTGCCATGGAAACTCGAAAGATAATTTTTTTTAAATTCCAAACTATCAAAGTTCACCACTAGATTTATCTATATACCAAGTTTGGTGAAGGAATGTGGTACAGTTTGCAAGATCTGCTCCGGAAACGAAATGTGACGGACGGACGGAGGACAGCCGGACGGAAGAACGGAAGGACGGACGGACGGCACTCATTCCTGTATCCCCCTTCCGCTTCGTGGCGGGGGATAATAAATGGATGACGTGAAGAGCTAGATTTGATTGCCTGTAGACAAGAAAGTTTTCAATCTATACAAGTGCCAGCCAAATCACAACTTGAATCATTCTCAGAATGAAGTATGTCTTATTAAAGTAACTTCACTGGGCCTCATAGTGAATAAAGTCATTGTGATACCTTGATCTATGGTCTGCGACATGGTGTACCGTTAAATTGGGGCCTGTCTATACTACATTGCATTTTATTTATGGCCACTGGCACTATGTACCAGTCCGAACTGATGGTCCGAGTCCTAGACAACCGAGTGCCAGGTAGGCAACCAACAAGTGACATCTTTCAACGTCTTTTGGAAGGATGAGGCCGTGGACCTAGCCACGACATTCCGTTTCCCAGCCATGCGGTCTGTCCACTAGAGCTGTGATGATACACTAAGCTCAGTGAGCTGGCGTAATATGCCACATTTATGCCAAATATACCTTGTTTGAAAAGACACGTTTCTCATTTTGTGACGTTTTATGAGACCATACCTCAGTTATAGTTGTACATGTATATCAATGCCTCCAGTTAACCTTGATGCATGATGGTGTAGTCTGTTCGGTTGCAGGACATCACATGGCAGGATCCGACAGTACTTGGGAATATATTATCAGACTCTGTGGCTAGTGTTGTGTCTCCATATTCCAACGGTGTAGAGTGTTGCACATGCTTTCATTCAGTGGCTTGTCTTGTCTAGATTTGATTATACAGAGGTTGCTGTGTTGTAGCAGTAACACATAGTGTGACATTAAATAACACCCACTTTCATATTTATTTGCGTCACCTCATTGGGTTAGTTTTATTTAAATATGATACACTTTAATGAGGTGTTTCAGACACATACAAATGTAAATGTATACAAGAACCTGTTATTGTTGTTATATGCCAGTGTATTGTATTATTGAACAATGATTGTAACTGTGCTGCATTGTTTCTGTTGCGATTCGGTTAACGCTCATTGCATTATATTTGGACAGTGGTCAGTCGTCAGGAACATAGTACTATTTTATGTAAGCAGTGTTCAGGAAGTTACTATATTTTGATGCTACAGTGGTGTGGTAACTGCTGGAAACAGCGAAATTCGTCTAGCATTGTATAGAGCTTTACAGCATCTCTCGCACATGTCATGACACATTTTCATCTGATAATACATCAAGACCAGCTTCCATGTGAAGATCACCCTGTATTCCCTGCTTAGGTCCATCTCGGAAGCTTGAACACTCTTGTCCTTGGGTGAATCTATGATTATCACCGTATTTTTTTGGCATTTGATACTGACCACTGCATATTATATACTGTCATTGAATATGGCACTACCACCCTATTGTGTACTGCCATTGCAAATGGTGTTCCGTAATTTGCGCGTATTTGTTGCATTGATGTGTAAACCTGGTTAATTTTGTGATACAATTGTTAAGTATTCACCATTTGTTGGTTGTTTGTTGGTTTCACACTAAGTTCATTTACGTACAGATTTCTGCGTTAATATAGTGTTTCAATTTGGGAATTGACACGTAACAGTATTACTACTAGTGTTGTGAATTCAATTAGATCGAATCCTGTCTTGAAACCACATGAAATGAATTCCAATGTGCTATATCTAACATTCGGTGATAATTAGCTATGTCACCAGAAAATAAAATCAACACAACGCTTTCCATATACATAAGAAATCTCTGTGAAAAGTTGGATTCTCTCTATATCATGAGCAATTCTGGCCACTTATGAACCACTATCTAATAGTGATGATATCAGGTGTTTGCAAAACCATCGGCAATGGAACCACTGACAATAAAAATACAATAAAGACTCAAATCAGTTCAATATAGGACAGGTTCATCTGCTGGGTTTGCTATTTTATAAATGTAAACTTAACCAAGAGATTGCGCACACAACGCCAAAAGCGGCAGAAGTTATCTATGTTACTTGAGACAATATTGGTTGAACATATCTCTAACCAAACTTCATTTTCAGTGACAATGTATCCATTAACACTTAAAAGTAAATGGAAACAAAATGAGCAAACCACATCTTGGGTAACAATGATATTTAATCATATCTTCTTTGCATAATGACAATTTATGTCATGAGAAGTTATGGAAAAATAAAGGTAGTTACAGGTGGTGTTGACGACCTCCGACGTGTCTGCTAGGTAAAGCCCCTCTCCAGCCCAACTGCAGGTTCCTGGACAACTCGACCCTGACGTCTTTGTAAGATGGATCCTCGGCTCGGTTCCAGTTCTCCTCTGGATCTTTCGTATGATCATAGAGTTCAACTCCCTGTAGTTGATCCCACATGGGTTTATAAATAGGCCTGCCTTTGAAGTTGATCCACTCTGTGTATCTATACATCTCTGTCCTCATGCTGTAACCCATGACAATGTCCCCCTCAAGTCCGTTGCCTCCTCTGGGGTATTGGGAGAATGCTGCAGTTTTCCACGCTTCCAGTGTCGGGTTCATCATAAGTGGCACCATACTTGTACCCTCTGTGCACAGACTGACATTCTGGGAGTCTGGTGGACACTGCTCAAGTTTGGGAAGTCCTGCAGCCTCCACGAGGGTTGGGTAGAGATCAACAAATTCTGTTAGTTTCTCAGTGACAATACCATGATCGGTAACACCGGGAACATGAATCATCATCGGGGCATGTGTTGCATCCTCAAAGTTAGTCTGCTTCAACCATTCAGCATGTTCTCCCAATTGCCATCCATGATCCCCCCAGAAGGCTATTATTGTATTATTGGTCAAGCCCAGGTTATCCAGCTCGTCAATGACCCTACCAAGCTCGTAATCTACGTAGCTCACACAGCTGTAATAAGCTTGTCGCATTTCAAGAGTAAGTGTTGTTGGAAATGTATAGTTAATGTTCCCAACATTTGTCAAGTGATAGGTTTGCATATCTTTGTAGTGTGCCAGGTTACTGAAATTATGCCATGCAATAGCAGGCATTCCTACAGGAGCATAGTAATTTGGTGGTAGCTTCAGACTTTCCAGAGGATAGTAGTCCTTAAAGCGTGCGGGGAAGTTCCAGGTAATATGGGGTTTATGGAAACCCACAGCCAGAAAGAAAGGATGCTCATCTGACCTAGCTTCTGGGGCCACCTCCTTTAGTGCCTGAATGGCAGACTCTGCCAAAATCTGATCTTGTAGTGGCTGGGCCTTAGCTCTCTCCTCGGAGACTGCTTCAATAAGAAGATTGTTAGTTATGTACGCATCAGTAGCATGGGTGTAGGGATCAGTCCATGAAACAGGATCGTCACCTCCGGAGGATGGACCTGGGTGAAATATTTTCCCCATTCCTATGGTTCTGTACCCATTTTGTTTGAAATACTGGGGCAGTGTAGTGAAATTACCTCCATACTGACGAAAGTAAGGTCCGATTAGCCAGATGTGGCTTGTGTCAGGGCGTCTGCTGGTCAGAAGGGATGTCCTGCTTGGATTGCATAAAGCCACTGAGACGTAGGCTCGCTTTAGAAGGAGGGATCTAGCTGCAAGCGCATCAATATTTGGTGTGTGCATCTTTGGATGAACTGGAAATGGCGCATCTGGTCCGTCATAGGCACCGAGATTGGGTCTCAAATCATCCGAAACTAAAAACAAAATATTTTTCTTTGCATGGACTATTCCTAGGAATAACAAGTGTAAGACAAATATTTTCATCATACTTCTCAAGAGCTGCTCATTTTTGTTACTTGGACACGAGCTGAAATCTTCACTGAGGGCTCAATGTACTGTTTGGTATATATATACTACTTTCTTTCAAAATAGAACAGGTGTGTCTGTTTATCATTCTAAAGCAAAGTTTTGCGTGTCAGCTTTTATCAGATCTGTTGACTTTAAAGTGGCCACCTGCAGTTTTCCAAATATATCAGATTGTTTGATATATTTTATTCTTACCATTAACAACCTTGACCTTTTTGACATTGTTTGTAGATCAGTTTACTGAGTTTGTAACAAGGAACAAAATATCCACAGTATCTAATGTTGGGGATAGATAGAGCTGACTAAATAGGATCAGGTGATCTCCCTCCGTGCCTTGACTGACCATGGATCAGTTGATTCACCTTCCCTATGCCGTGGGTTACTCGGGAGTCGCTAGTGGCATCTACATTTCAATTTTCTCGAATTCTTTCATTAACATGTTGCAGACCTGTGAAGATCCGCGGTAGAATAGGTCTTCAGCAACACATGCTTGCGTAAAAGGCGACTATACTTGTCGTAAGAGGCGACTATCGGGATCATACTTCTCAAAGAGCTGCTCATTTATCGTACTTGGACATGAGCTGAAAATTTCAGTGAGGGCTCATCGTGCTGTTCAGCATATATATACTACTTTCTGTCTAAAAAGAACAGGGTGTGTTCGTCTCTCATTCTGAAGCAAAGTTTTGCATGCCTACTTATATCAGTTGAGTGGAATTTAGAATGGCCACCTGCAGTTTTCCAAATATTTAAAATTGTTGTATTTCATTTTTTCCATGAACGACCGTGCCCTGTTGACATTGTTGGAGGTCTTTTACAGGCAGATAAGTCCACCGTGTTTGCAGCATGGAGCGAAATATCCACAGTATCTGATGTTTGGGAGCTGACTAAATCAGGTGCTCACGCTCGGTGACATGGCTGATTGACTGCCATTATGCTCCGATGCCGTGGATTACTGATTACGCTCAGTGATATATATTGTTTATTCCTCCATAGGAGAGTTAGAACCAGGGAGACATGGGAGAATGTATAAAGATGGGATGGACATTATAATGGAAACAGTTATGTTAGGAGTATGGCAATGTCAGCAATCATAGATTGCTTTATTATGCAAGTAGCGATTACGTCCTTGCACGGGTGGTACAGCCCTTTGATAACAGTACTGGTATACATATCAGTGTCACTGTTGTTAAGCAGGACAAGTGGGACACATGAAAGGACAGAAGAGGGTGGCACAACATTCGATAGGACCAGGGCCCACTTGCACAAAGCGATCTTAGCGCTAAGATGATCGTAACTCCCATACTTTAACATAGGCTTACAATAGTTGTAGCGCTGATGTTCAAACAGAGTCTGTCTCGTTCAGCTGTATTCTTATCACAATCATAATAGCACACAATTTGAGAAACAAGGTCAGAAAGATTGCACTTTTCTTGTCCCAATCCTGGCCGCCATATTGAACACAGAAGAACTTACAGTTTACACCGACGGTTCATTTGAGGAAACTGGCGAGCAATCGTCCAGGCTTTATAAGGCGCAAGTGAAGGATGCAGTTTAACAAAATGTCATAACTCAGGGTCACAATGTAATCTGTTTTGCCCTGCAGTAGTTTCATAGTTTAATATTGACAGTAGCCAGTGCCCTCACCTAGATAAACACTTCCAAGCTGACTTTTGTTTATTTCCCGATAAGCGTCAGTATGTCACGTGATTATGTTGTCGATCGAGTGGAGACATACAGAACTACTTTAGGTGAATTCCTCAATGTCTACAAATAACGGGAATTTGAGTCACGAAAAATGGCATACTTGTAAATCATTATGGAAAACTAGTTTCAAAGGTTTCATGGCTGATGTGTCCAAATATTCAAAGTGTTCAAAACGCTACACAGCCCACTGTCTTAGAGTTATATCAAGGTACACTACATTTCAAAAGTCCCTTCCCCTATCGTGAAACTATTTCACGATGCGTTCGTGATAGCACCGTAAAAGTTTAGCAAAAGTGACTTTGAGTTTCGCGTTAGTGGCGCAAAAGTGGGTAAAAGTACAGTGACCTATTGGTACACTACAAGTACACTTCAGAAATGCTGTCGTGTGTTACTTCCCCATGTATATTGGATGCGAAAATACATGAACATGTATGTTCAATCGAACCTGGAGCTATATAAAGCCTGTTCCTCTTATCATATTTCGGTGTTGATGGTTACGTCCATTAACATTAAAAAGCTTTACATGGACATGTTCCTAAAAAGTGTATTTTTTCTGCAAGGATGCAACACCTAAAATGCAGCGAAAGTTGCGCGCTTGTGCCTTGAAATTTCTCGTAAGTGGTGCAAAGTGCCTTGATAGTGCCTTGATAGTGCCGCAAAAGTCGGTAATAGTGCCGAGAAAGTGGCGCCATATTGGTACACTGCATGTACACTTCAGAAATGCTGTCGTGCGTTACTTCCCAATGTATGTCGGATGTATGTTCAATCTAACCTGGAGCTATATAAGCCTGTTGCTCGTGTTATATTTCAAGAGGTGTAGGTGGTAGGTCAATTAACAGTATAAAGCTTTGGATATGTTGTTAAAGCTGTATTTTTTCCGCAAGGATGCATGACGTATACCATATTAATCAATAAGAAATTCATAGACAAATGTTTATATTCGCTAATGTGTGTAACTCATTTGTATCAGTTATCAATAGTCTTCAGAATGGGGAGTATTGTATGATAACGCAATTACCAGTGCTGCCTGAACATACTGATTGTGTTTTTCTAGATTCACCTTGCTTTTGGTCTTTGGTTCATCTGATTCATACACACTAAGGCCTAGCGTTCGTCCGTAAATGCCTGAAATGCTGAGTGTTAACAGCGGCCATCACATTCTCTGTTTCATTTAGCATTAAAGATTAAGGATATGAAAATACATTCCGGTTTGATGTGCTAATGAAGCTTATGTTTCTGTTATTGGGGTCTTAGACTGAAAATGGAATAACTTTCCTTAAAACGAAATAATAATCATATGATACACGGATGCTACATACATGTTAGGAAGAGAATTTAATGATGTCAACTTCTTTATTATGCATCTATACACATGTCGAGTGTCTCAAATACGTGGGGTCTGGAGCTTTTAGAGCTAGATATATTTGTGATTTGATGAATTCTTTATTCTCTCAACATTCGATACCGAATCAGACTGAAGCATTATTCACAATGAACAATATACTCCGAATATCTACTCGAATAAAAACAAACCCACAGTTTATTGATAACTTATAGCCAGACACCTCTGATAATTAATTACATTGTCTGCTCACGATGCTAAGCAGGTGCACGAAATAACAGGAAGTGTCATGCGTTACATAGCATCAGAAACATGGAAGATGAAACCCACCTTCCAGCAAATTGTATTCATAACGCCTTTCAAAGAGATGCTTGTATATTGGAGTAGGGTAGGTTCAGCTGTGCAGACAATTGAATAGCAGCTCTACGATGTCTTTACATTTAAGAACACATGTAATACTCATGGTCAACCACAACACGACCCTCATCCAAGCACCCTACAGCCCATATGGCAACAACGCTCTCCCACAAGCAAGCACAACAACAAAACACAAACACTAAGAAAACAGCAGCTACACCCATCCCGCCAACACCTTCACAACCCTCCACATCACATGCCTTCCCCATGGAAACTCAACCATCTGAACCTAATCCAACCCATGACGAAGATTTCTCCACTACTGAGGAAACAATAGACACTACTCCAACTAAAACAAACCAAACTTCCCAACCAGCCAACACCCCAAACCTAAATAACCTCACCTTACTCCTAGCATATATGCATAGTCAAAACTCACCAAAAGCTAGTATGGAATCCTTCCACAAAGTAGCTTTCAATCTAAAATTAACCGATCTTCCCTTCTTCCTCTTTAACCTCCATCTAAAAGAACTCACCGAATAAAATAAAAACTAAAAACTAAATCACCAATCACCCGAAACCAATAATGGAAGGACTAAATATTTTTCAGTGGAACGCCAACGGACTCACCTCCCACGGCCATGAACTAAAAACTAAATTTAAACTAAATAAAGGCCCTCACATTGCTTGTATACAGGAAACCAAATTCTCAAAAAAATCGAAATTCACACTACCTAACTACAACTCAGTTAGAACTGACAGAGCTAAACCGAAAACAAGAAGAGCCGCAGGAGGACTAATCATATTTATCAGGGAAGATATAAATTACGAAGAAATAAAAATAGACACGCCAAACCTAGAAGCCAACGGCATTAAAATCACATTAAATAACCGAAACATAAACATCATAAATATCTACCACTGGGCGGAACAAAAAGTCCAACCTGAGGATCTAAACAAACTACTCAAAATAAGCGATAAATCTACTATATTCCTAGGAGACTTTAACGCTCACCATCCTACATGGAGCATAGATGATAAAATAGATAATCATGGCAAATTAATCTCCGAATGGATAGAAACAAACGACCTAGTACTCCTTAATAGCAACCAACCCACAAGGTACGATAAGATAAACCAAAAAATGTCGGCTATCGACCTAACCATATGCACCGCAGATCTAGCCCAAAGCACTCAATGGGAAGTGCACGACGTCCCGCTAGGTAGCGACCACTTCCCCATAAACATAACCATAGGAAATACAAACGTACCAATCCAAACAGAAAACCAAGAACCAAAATTCCATTACAATAAAGCTAACTGGGACCAATTCCAAGATATCTGCAACGAAGCTAACTTAAACGAAATAGAAAATAATGATCCAGAAACCTATTGTAAAAACCTAACAGACTATATAATAAACGCAGCCAAAACCTCCAACCACTTCAAAACATCTAAGACAGGCAAACCGACGGTACCATGGTGGAATGAGGAAATAGAACAGACCAGACGAAAACGTAAATCAGCCTTCAATAAAGCAAAACGCGACTACAAATATTTAAACATAGCCCACGAACTAAACCACCAGGTTCAAAAACTAGTCCAAATAGCCAAAAGTAGAGACTGGAAAAAATTCTGCGAAGGTATAAATAACCGTACAGATGCCAGAACGGTCTGGCGCAAAATCCACGCCATTAGAGGCTTAAAACGACATAAAAAAACCCCTAACATTAACAACTCAACCAACCCCGCCCAAAAAGCAAATAATCTCGCCAACCACTTTTCGGCCGTTAGCAGTAACAGCAACTTCAGCCAAAAATTCCAAGATAAACTTAAAACAGAAAACAAACCCACAAAAGAACCAAACAATAACAATCTAGAAATAAATCAACCCTACACAATGGAGGAGCTCCTCTACGTAATCCAAAACAGGAAAAAGGGCACAGCCCCAGGATTAGACCTAACCTCTTACCAAATAATTAAAAAACTCCCCCTAAAACTACTCCATGCACTACTCAAACTATACAATCTCATCTACCTAAACGGACAGGTTCCTACTCCCTGGAAACAGGCCCTAGTCATACCAATCCCTAAACCTAATAAACCAGCTAATCAAGCTAACTCATATAGACCAATATCCCTAACTTCAAACTTATGTAAAGTAATGGAATCAATGGCTAAAAATAGATTACAACATTACCTAACCCAAAATAAAATCATAAACCCAGATCAAAGCGGTTTCACTCCTGGCCGCTCAACCCTAGATAACCTCGCCCGACTAGAACAAGATATTAAGACAGGACAACTAAATAAAGAATATACCACAGGCATCTTCTTAGACTTCTCTAAAGCTTTCGACATGGTATGGCACGATGGGCTAATACAAAAACTTAAAAAAATAGGACTCAAAGGTCAGATAATAAACTACATCCAGGACTTCTTAAACAATCGTAAAATAACCGTGGGTATAGACCAAACTCTATCGGACCAATGTCCCCTAGAAAATGGCACTCCACAGGGCAGTATCCTCAGCCCCACCCTCTTCAATATAATGATAAACGATCTATTCGAGGGTCTATCCCCTAAAGTAAACACATCAAAATTCGCGGATGATGGAGCCATCTGGATCCGCACTAAAAGCATGAAAATGGCCAAAAATCTACTCCAAAAATCTCTTAATAAAATACAGCAATGGGCTGACAAATGGGGCTTCTCCCTTAACACAGAAAAAACAACAGGAATAGTTTTCAAACATAAAAACATGAAACCCGCCTCCCCAATCCTCCAGCTAAACAATCAAAAAATCAAATTTCAAAAACAAACCAAATTCTTAGGACTTATTTTCGATGAACATCTCACCTGGGATGCTCACATCCAAAACCTAACAACTAAATGCAGTAAAGATCTAAACACCCTAAGATGCCTAACTGGCTCTAACTGGGGAGCCTCCAAAGATACATTCCTCTCTCTCTACATATCCCTAATTAGATCAAAACTAGACTACGGCTGCGCCATATACAACACCCTAAACAACTCTCTATCTAAAAAACTTGACTCAATACAATATCAGGCTCTCAAACTCATTACACGCACCCAACATGGCACCTCCTACACCTCACTTCAGGCCTTAACAGGAGAAATGCCACTAAGTCTACGCAGGGAACAGCTAAGCTTAAATTTCTGGGCCGCGTCCCAATCAAACCCTCTCATCCAAAACTTAATAAACCAAAACATCAGCCCCAAAAACCAAGCTCTAGCTCGTAAACACCCCTTACTTACCCCAATATCCCAAAGAATAACAAACTACCTAAATGAACACCAAATTAAAAATCTTAAACAAAACTGCAAACAATCAAATATCTTCACCCCTAAACTTAAAATACCCAAAATAGACACAACACTAGCTAGCCAAATAAATAAACAAACCGACCCAAACATAGCTAAAACTACCACACTAGCATACATACACAAAAATTGGCCAAATTGGTGTCACATTTACACGGACGGATCCTCAGATCCGACCTCCAAACACACGGGTTTCGGAGTCCATACCACACAACCAACTAAAACCACACAATCCTTCCGACTCCCAAATAACCAATCAATATTCACGGCCGAACTAATGGGCATGGCCTCAGCCCTCCACAATCAAGAATCCAAAAACAACCAAAAAATCCTAATACTTACTGACTCCCTAAGTGGACTGCAAGCCCTCCAAAACAAAAATACTAAAAACCGACCTAAATTAATAAATCAAATACTTAAAAGCTCCAACGACCTAACAAAAGCAGGCCAACAAATAACCTTCTTGTGGATACCCGCCCACGTAGGAATATACGGTAATGAAAACGCTGATAAAGCAGCTAAACTATCACTCAAAATCCCAGAAATAAGCTTAAACTTACCCATCTCAAAATCAGAAATTAAAAGTGTAAACAAACAAAAAATCACAAAAAAATGGCATAACCTATATCTAAACTCAAATAGCCAAATCAAAAGAGTGCTCAGCAAACCACTAACCAAACCAAAAATTCTCCATCCATCAAAAAAAATCGACAGAGTAATCACTAAACTCCAAACAGGACACACCAACCTAAATAACCACCTAAAAAAACTTAAAAAACACACTACAGGTAACTGCCCACACTGCAAACAACCAGAAACCCCAGAACACGCACTCATCCACTGCACACACTACCTAACACATTGAACCGCATTACAAACCACCCTCAATCTAAACAAGGCTCTCACTCTAGAAGCAATACTAAACCCACAAAATAAACTAGAAAACTTCAAGGCCTTAGGCGTATTCTTAATCAAAACGGAACTAATAAAACGCATCTAAAACCATAATAACCTACCAAATCAAAATCACATAAACAAACAAACATCCACCATACCCAGCTCCCTTAGTTCTCCTCCCCAACCCCATCGGCATCTATTCCAAATCTCAAAATTCCCAAATTATATATAAGCAACCCCTAAAGCCCCCTCTTGGGTTGCACAGACCACCCTCGCCCCTCTCGGAAACACATTAAATGGCCTGGCCGGGCCCGTGTGCGAAATACGCATCAGTCGGAAAGCGCACGTTAAATCTCCAAAGTAAGTAAGTAAAGTAACTCATGGTCATCAGGACAGAAGCGCAGCAGATATGACCGATATCGATAGGTTTGTGCAAGGATCAAGGATTGCGATCTATTTGCGACACAAGATTATACTTCTTCATCAGCAACATCTCACATATCCTGTGATACAAGCGAGATTGTCACAAACATATATGTGGAAAGGCTGAAAAAATGACTTCAGATGACCTCAGGAAGATACAAGGAAACTGGTCGTGTTAGTGACAGGGCCAGGAGCGGTAGACCTTGTATCTTGACGGATTCTAACATCAGCTACATAGACGGCGTTATGCACTCAGATGACGAAACGTCCTCTCCTTAGTTACAACGTCAGCCTGAAAGCAAAACCATTAATCTGTTGAAACGAAAACACTTTTGTGAGAAGGTCATGACGTCGCATGAAACATTTGAAAATGTAATATTCACGGATGAGTGCACGGTGAGTCAACGTTAACTAAATGTTTTCAAAGGAAAGGGAGTCCACGAAAATTTAAAAGCCGCCCCAAACATCCATATCAAGTACATGTTTGTGCAGGGATTTCACAACGTGTGCAACAGATATTTGTCTCTTCACAGGCAGTGTCGACAGCGAGGCCTATCAAGACATTCTAAAGGAGTTCTTAGTGCCTTTCATTCAGGACAAGTACCCAGATGGTCATAGACTAATGCAGGACAACGATCCGAAGCATACCAGTAGGAGCACAGTGGCTATATTTAAACGGGATCCATCACAGGCCAACGCCTCCAGAATCTCCATATCTCAACCCAATTGAGAAAGCTTGGGCATCGTTGAAATGGAATATAAGACGTCGGGTAATTCGCAAACAAAAAATGAACTTAATGGAATCTATGCATTCTGGGCAACGATTGATTTATCAGTAGTCTCCAAACAGTTCTACCAAGGGTTAAAGAAGTAGATGGTGCTGCGTCTGGGGTTTTGAAGCACTCAAATGTCCTTGACAAAGACTTTTGTATTTCTTATTTTCCAAACATCTACAGCTGTAAAATTGTTAACAATACGTTAAGAATTAATAATGAATGCAATAACGAATACGTAAACTATTATGATACCAAACGAAGTGTAACGGAGAGAAGTATTCTTTGTTATTTAATGTTGATCACAGCAATGAATATCTCCTGACTTTATTGTGCCAAGACTAAAGTATATCCTTTTTACACAAAATACTTTGGACTGTAACACATCGCAATGGACACCAGTTAACAAGAATTGGAATGTACATGGGAATAAAATTCTTTGTTTTAGCGAGGGTCGCTAACACAGGGTCTAAAGGATTCACCACTTACTGTAAAGGCTACACATATATAGTATCATAACTGCAGTGAGTTTGTGAACATTTTGATAAAAAAACCCATCTTAATGATTGTAATAATATGCTTACCTACGTTACCATAGTTTCTGTTTCATGTTTGAGGATATGGATATGTATACGATGCGCAGTGTAGCAATCACAAGGTGTGAATGGAAAAGAATTCCAGTTGATCAGGGATCAAATATATTAATGTAGTTTCTGCTATTAGGATATGGAAATAAAAATACGAACTTTAACAGATGGACAAACATTATATTTTCGTATATCATGCACAAAATAAGCGCTATACATAAAAATTAGTTTAGCGACACTCATGTGTCGATACAAAACAAAAGGATAAAAAAAAACTACAAAAAGGTTAGTTTTTATGAACACATTAGCCACTTTAGGTTGACCAAAAAGCGACAATGACGTTTTACGGCAGTTAATGAAAGTCCATTCTCTCATGGACTGTGCTCTCTACCGGGCGTTGTTTTGAGACAATCATGGTTGATGTTTGCACACGATTTCGCCAAAAGACATTATTACATGAAGTGACGAATAAAACTGTCAGATTTAAAAGGATTAATTTTAACAAAAACAGTATGTACACCGGAATACTGGGAAAAACTGACATACTTAAATACATTTGTATTGGCATGTTACATGAGAGTATTGATGTTTTTGCATTTAAGAGTAACTTTATATATATATGTATATATGTAGCATGGAAAATAGCATATGCAAAATCTCACCCTCCTTTGCACATACAGTGGCCACCTTGTATATTCAAAGGCTATTGCATATTTATCTATACATAGCTAGAAATGGACATTGAAAACCAACGTGACGCTACTAATTGCACAATATTGAAAGTTGTTTTCGTCTAGGGTTGAATGAGTGAGTGAGTGAGTTATTATTTATCGTCACATGGGCCATATCGTGACGATCTAGGGTTGAAGATAATAGACTTAAAATTGTGAATTATTAACAGCAGATAGATAGGATAAGTAACATTATCATTGGTGGAAGTTCAAATTCTTTCATTCGCCGACCCGTAACGTATCGGTTTACGTGTAGGAGAATGTCCGAAATCTCGCTATTATTTTCGCACGTGAAGCTTGTTCGAGGCCGTTAGGCCGAGAAAAAGTTTCACGTGGGAAAATAATCGCTAGATTGAGGACTTTCTCCTACTTAAAACAAAGTTCGATCAAGGTAATGCCGCAAACTAATCTTCAACTGATATTCACTATACTATGCTATACTATGGGAGGGTGACCGCTCTTGTTTAACTATTGGAGGGGAACCTTTCAAGGAAAACTATGGGACTATTTACTACCCATTCTCAAACTATTGGAGGGTCAGCAAAATGATTGCGTCTATCCAACTGTCATTGAGGTTCACGAAACTTTGTTTTAATTGATTGATAGCTTCTACATATTCTTGTTTTTCCTTTGCTTTGTCCTTGTGTGGGAAGGTACTTAATGTGACATCAAATATCATGGCCATCTTTGCGATGTCAAATGGCTAGACAGTGGTGTTCTGGCCTGACTTTATCGTCCTGTAAACATTTCTTTTATACGTTTCTCGCAGGGTGAAAACTGTTCTAGAAAGTTCTTTTGTGAGGTCTGTCCACCTCGCTGCCTTGCTTCTTCTACTACTTCCTGTTCACAGCAAAAAAAGTGTAGGTTTCCGTCTTCCGGAAACCTTCCAGAAACACCTTCCGATACCTACCCATTTTGGATCCGGCCCGGATACCTTCCAAAACTAATGTCAAAATTTAGGGGGGTGCATTTTGTTCACTTAAGTGTGAAACACATAATAAAATTATCTTGAAAATATCAAGAGATTTGAAGGTTTCCGGAAGGTATTCAGATGCAAATTTTCTTCATGTCTTGTTTCTGGTAATTAATGTTAGCCTGTGCATAACAGATAGCTGTTGTAATATTCTGTGTTACTTTAATGGTAAATATCCTCCTAAAACTGTTCTAGAAAGTTCTTTTGTGAGGTCTGTCCACCTCGCTGCCTTGCTTCTTCCATCCGTCCTGTTGAGAATTCATTGAGTCCACGGAGAGTTTAATGGTAATATCGCATATTCTGCATGGCAAATCTGCTGCTCGCAGATCCCAAAATTTACTTCCAGTGATGATGTTGTAGTTCGTTGATGTGGCGGATAGCAATTCAGTGAATGTAACCGATGTTATATTTGGGATAACACTTTCTTAGTAAAGTACAGATTCTCGTACTTTTTTGGGTTGAGTCCCGCCTGGGATTCGAACCCACACTTACCAGTGTGAGGCACCTTATCGCCAGCACACAAAGTCAGCCCACTCAGCAACCGAGACTTGTCGGCCTATTATTTTTGTGGAAGCCTCGGTGGCTGAGTGGGTTGGATCTAAGTGAGTATAAATATTTTGGCCACCTTACAATTGAAAAGTATTCTGATTTTATATTAACACTTTTGTTAGATCATAGTATCAGAATACACTGAACATAAGAAATGTGGTGATTGCAACTGCTCTGTCACAAAATCAAATTAAAATACCCCAAATCATTTGTGATATATAGTTATACATATTTGTTCGGTGGCATAGTATTGTTTTAATGAAATATGTTGGTGGTCTCCAGTATGCTTTAAAGATATACCAAATATTACTCAAAATGATCACATGCCGGAGATATTGCTCAGGAAACCTGCACACATAGCTTGAGAAGTCTTCGTTTTCAGTTTTGTTTGTTGAAATACTTTCTGTAAATATTAAGAAAGTCTTCCTTGGTAATTAAGGTTGGTTGGTTGGTTTAACGCCACACTCAGCAATAATCCAGCTGTATCTCGACAGTCTGTAAATAATCGAATCTCGACCAGACAATCGTGTGATTAATATCATTAGCATCGATCCACGTGATTGTTTGTTTGTTGTCTGTAACATAATCGAGTCTGGACCAGACAATCAAGTGATTGACATCATGAGCATCGATCCACGCGATTGGGATCGATGACATGCATCAACGAAGTCAGCGAACCTGACCACCCGATCCCGATAGTCGCCTCTTACGACAAGTATAGTCGCCTTTTACGCAAGCATGTGTTGCTGAAGACCTATTCTACCGCGGATCTTCACAGGTCTGCAACATGGTAATGAAAGAATTCGAGAAAATTGAAAATGTAGACACCACTAGCGACTCACGAGTAATCCACTGATCCATGGACAGCCAAGTCACGGAGGGGGATCCTATTTAGTCAGCTCTATCTATCCCCTCTATCTAACATTAGATACTGTGGATATTTTGCTCCGTGTTACAAACTCAGTAAACTGATCTAAATAAGTGCTGGAAAACACCCAAAACAATGTCAAAAGGGGCAAGGTTGTTAATGGTGAAAATAAAATATATCAAACAATCTGAAATATTTGGAAAAATGCAGGTGGTCACTTTAAAGTTAACACATCTTATAAAAGCAGACACGCAAAGCTTTGCTTTAGAATGATAAACAGACACACCTGTTCTATTTTGAAACAAAGTAGTATATATATACCAAACAGTACAATGAGCCCTCAGTGAAGATTTCAGCTCGTGTCCAAGTAACAAAAATGAGCAGCTCTTCGAGAAGTATGATGAAAATATTTGTCTTACACTTGTTATTCCTAGGAATAGTCGATGCAAAGAAAAATATTTTGTTTTTAGTTTCGGATGATTTGAGACCCAATCTCGGTGCCTATGACGGACCAGATGCGCCATCTCCAGTTCATCCAAAGATGCACACACCAAATATTGATGCACTTGCTGCTAGATCCCTCCTCCTAAAGCGAGCTTACGTCTCAGTGGCTTTATGCAATCGAAGCAGGACAGCCCTCCTGACCAGCAGACGTCCTGACACAAGCCACATCTGGCTAAACGGACCTTACTTTCGTCAGTATGGAGGTGTGTATACGCTCGTGTGTATATACTACCCCATGTATCTACAACACTCCACACCCGTGTGTATATACTACCCCATGTATCTACAACACTCTACACCCGTGTGTATATACTACCCCATGTATCTACAACACTCTACACCCGTGTGTATATACTACCCCATGTATCTACAACACTCCAAACCCGTGTGTATATACTACCCCATATATCTACAACACTCCACATCCGTGTGTACATACTACCCCATGTATCTACAACACTCCACACCCGTGTGTATATACTACCCCATGTATCTACAACACTCCACACCCATGTGTATATACTACCCCATATATCTACAACACTCCACACCCGTGTGTATATACTACCCCATGTATCTACAACACTCTACACCCGTGTGTATATACTACCCCATGTATCTACAACACTCTACACCCGTGTCTACATACTACCCCATGTATCTACAACACTCCACACCCGTGTCTACATACTACCCCATGTATCTACAACACTCCACACCTGTGTGTATATACTACCCCATGTATCTACAACACTCCACACCCCTTACAGCAAAAAAAGTGTAGGTTTCCGTCTTCCGGAAACCTTCCGGATACCTTCCCATTTTGGATCCGGCCCGGATACCTTCTGGAAACCTTCCAAAAAAAATGTCAAAATTTGGGGGGTGCATTTTGTTCACTTAAGTGTGAAACACATAAAAAAATTAACTTGAAAATACCAAGCAATTTGAAGGTTGTTGAAGGCATCTGGAAGGTTTCCGGAAGGTATCCGGATGCAAATTTTCTTCATGACTTGCTTCTGGTAAATAATGTTAACCTGTGCATTACAGGTACATGTTGTAATATTCTGTGTTATTTTAATGGTAAATATCCTCCTAAAACATTTTTGGAGAAGAAAATTGTTCAATTTCATATTTTGTCCTTTTCGGATGTTAATGGTATTTAATGAACAAACATCAGTTCTTGTATAATGATATCCTTAAATTTCATGTCCAGACTTCCAGTTTGTACTGAGAAAAAGAAAAAGTCATTGACAATGTGCTCACTTGGGCCTTTGGTCCTAGTGAGATGATAATAAGACTATTTGTAACGGTACATGTACTTGTTATATCCAAAATACTAACTTCATTGACATTTGCCTCACCCTAGTTTTATGGTACTAGAGTAAGCTCTTCCTCAGTTACTGTGAATTATTAAATTAAAAGGGATTGACAGTTAATTTGACACTGGAGTTGTAACCACTGCACATATATGTGTATTCAAATAAAATAACAACGATGTGCTTAATACTTCACAAATATCTCCAGAAATAGGCATTTTAGTTATAATTGCAGAAATACTTTATGAATGACCCCTTCACTGTTGCCTTGATCTTACACTTCAACCCCTCATGAGTTATCACTTTTGAGTGTGAATTTGACCTTCAATATCAGTGATAAATATTTCAAAAACATTTCAAAGAGCTATCCAGCACATAAACCAAATATGCAGTCCTTTGGTAGAATTCAACATATCATTGACCAAAATATGGAAGTAATGTAACCAGTATATGTATAAGAGTTACTAAGACTTCTGTAGAAAAGGCAATTTAAGGGAAAATGTAGTATATATAGATCACACACGACCTTTATCCAACTTCGACCCCTGCCCAAAGGAAGAGTTAGACCACAAACAAACTTTTTGTCTGGTTGTGACTTTAACCTTTGACATAACAGATCAATGTGTCATCAGACGTCTTCAGAGCAAAGGAAACATGTGTTATTTATCTTGAGATACCATAGCAATGCATGGTTTCATAAGATAAGTGTGGCTATTAAACTGAGGCAAAATCATGAAACATCCCCATTTACACAGCTGGCAAATGAAACATAAGCAACAATCAAATTATCAATTTCTTTTATTCATATGCCTATAGTATATCGCACATTGAACAGTGTTCACATGATGGTTCCTGATGCAGTATGCAATTTCATCCTATTCTTCAATACTCATAACAGAGTGTGATAACTATTCGCTTGACAGTACCTACGGATTATGTTCACCAGTTCAGAAAACTTACTTTCCCTCAATCCTCCTTTTCTTTCTATATTGCCATGGATGAACAGGAACCAGGATGAGGGGATACCAGTTAGACTCTATCTCTGCTGCATTGTGTTAGTAGAATTGTGAACTTTCCATTTGGTGTTTGGGTCCACATTTAAAGACAATAAGTCCCATTTATCATTCCTTTCAAGTGTTTACAAGAATTTCCTGAATGTCCTGGAAGAATTCCACTCCAGCTTGGCATTGGTTGGTCTTCTCACATTAGCCAGACCCGCCTTTGTGTGTCCCAGTACCATTTGGCATACAATTTCTCGGTCGGCCTCCATTGAAATAACAGGACCCTCATCATCGCTGTCTGCAAATCACCTCTGATATCTGATGGGGTGCAGCCTCTGTTTAGGACTCCCTTGTCTGGTCCTTCCAGACTGTCCACCTGGAGTACTCATCCAGGGATGTCAAGCAGGACTTCAGTTTCTGCAGCATTATGTAAAAAGATTTTAGCAATCAAAAAGAATTGTTGCCACATGTACTTACAGATAGAAGGCAGCAAAATCACTTAAGTTGTCATATGTGAGTCTTGTTATATGCTAAACATTTAAGATAATCACATCTCAAATCTCAACCAGACAAACCAGTGACTAATGTTATGAACTCGGTCCAGACAAACCGATGATAACTATTATGGACAATATCCCACATCACTGTGGTATGATTACATGTGATCAATGAGCCTACTCAATCACAACCGTATCTATTAATTAGGCTAGGAATTCTGGGAAACTTTTTAAGAGATGTCATTTAGTGATTGTTTCAACTCATCAACATGGAAAAATATATATTCACAATCCTTGTCATATAGCCAAACTATTGCTGGATGCAGTGTTAAATAAATGATTTGGCTTTAACACTGCTTTGAACAGTATTCCAGCTATATCACTGCATGTTAGTTTGATGTGGGAAGAAAGTCCTAAGTGATGCAGGTCTTTGATGAATCCCACGAGTATGTGTATAATGCTGACAAACCTAGCAACATAATCGGGGAGAACCAGGATTTGAACCCATGACTATAGGTTTCTGCTAAGCCCAAGAGATGCAACTCTGCACAGAAAATTGTAGTGCCTTAGATAATAGGACATCCGTGCCTACAGCGATAAGGAACAAACTGAAGACATATTTGCAAAATAACCATATGAACCAAACAGAATAATTTCAAAATATTTACCACTCACTGTTGCTCTTCTATGGTCTTTCTTTGCATTGATGCTGCACGGATGACTATCTCTTTTATTCATCCGGACATTCTACAAACATAAGTAGCATTCACATCACAGAAATGTCCAAACTGTACATGTTGTACATTTGATTCAAATGAAAAGACCCCGGTTGTGATTCCGACTTAGAACTACCCTAATCATAATAATTCATGTCAAACATTCAGAGATGACATTTATCCCCATATTTAACAAATGTTAAAACAATATTTTGACAACAAAGTCAGGGTCATTCAACACATACATTACATAGGAAATAACTTGTTCGACAATGCAGAGAGATCCTCACCGAGGTGAATATCATTCCATGAATTATTGCCACATTTTCTTGAAATGCAGATTAATGCAATGCAGTATTTACTTTTATTTCTAGGCTATTTGTTTGGCTTTTCCATGGCACTGTTTTGACAGAGATCTAACCTTGATATGACACTTTGTTCAGAAATGATATAAATAAGAGAATACTTTATTATTCCCGAGAAAATTTGCGTTACACTGTAAAAGCACAGAGAAACAAGTATAAGATTCATGATTTAAGTTAAATACACTCGACCCGTGAAGGTTCCGGGGTAGAACAGGTCTTCAGCAACCCATGCTTGCTGTAAAAGGCCATTATGCTTGTCGTAAAAGGTGACTAACGACTCTGACTTGGTTGATGCATGTCATTGATCTAATTCCGTGCCTCGATGCTCATGATATGAATCACTGGGTTGTCTGGTCCAGACTCGATTATTTACAGATCGCCGTCATATAGCTGAGTGCGGCGTTAAACAACAAACCAACCTAAATACACTCATACATACAAACACAACATCCAAACACCAGGGTTAGAAATTGGCACTAGTCATTTTGACATTTTAAAGGTTTTGCTATATGCTATCATTTTAGGACTAGTGGACTGAAAGTGTTAGTTTCTACCGCTGCAAACACTAATCAACTAATGAATTGAGTGGTCAGACTAGGTTGTCATCATACTCTGAGGGCATGGATCTTTGCTGAAAATAACAATCACTAGATTGCCTGGTCCATGTTCAATTATTTACAGGCTGGACTATTGTGAGTGTGATGTTTCACATTGCATTGAAATATACCATGATGAATACATGTAGTTTGTATTTATCACAAACAAAAATACTCACTCAATACTTGGTATCCTCCCTGAGGATGTCTGTGAACCTGCCCACAAACCCTGAACATGCTGAAACAGAAAACAACTAACTTGTCTTTATCCTTTCAATGTTTCAGTGTGAATTTGTTAAAGATTGATAAGCTGTCATTATTCATTGTAATCCATATCTCACTTTCAGGTGGTTCAGGTGGCAACACATGATTGGAATTGAATGCCACGTTTTGTTTGACATGCACTTTGCCAGATTTATACCCTTGGTAACTAACCCTCATCATCAAATCCCAGCGTTATGTTGAGAATAAGGACACGACCTTAAAAGTCCTGCACCTGTAGCTCTTATGCAAGCCCAAATAGAAATACCATGTCACAACAAACACTTGATCATAATAATAACAAAGGGTTTCCGAAAACAACAAAACTAAAAGGCCCTTGACGTTTACAGTAGTAACATGGAGATCAGGAAAATATCTTAATCAATCCATTCCATAAGATCTCTGTATAGAAATCATGGAACATTATGTCTCGAAGCCCTGCTACGTACCTGGCATCTGCAAGCTGCTCTTCCTTCCTTCGGCTGTCAACCGAGTTTTCGAAATACTTGACGTCCTCGTTGTGGATGGCTCAGGTGGATTTCGACCGGGATTTCCGAGTTAGAGGTGATTGAGAACAATGTATCGATACACGAGGTAAGCATATTGCAATCAAGCATCACGGTGTACATCGATTACACGAGGTTTGAGTGTTTGTTTACATTTGTGTTCCAAAATGGCGCCCTCGGCCATACAGGGAATTATGGGTAGACTTGCTTGTCCCGGAATAACACGAGTTGGTCACGAATGACGAGCGGTCATTTCTGCAGCAGTTAGGAAAGAGACGAGGTTGGCCGATTACAGTTCATACAGGCCATATTGGGAGCCGCGGGGATTTCGACAGTGTGTATTAGGAAGTATACCTATGTGGTGTATGGAATATGCGTTTGCCTACCATGCCAGGCAGTGTGACAAGGGATATCCCAGCGGATGTAATATTCCTACAGCAGAAATGTTTCACAACCTCGATTGCAGGGAGCTGAAGATGTGACATATTCAGACAGAGACCATAATACATAGACTGTTATATGGTCTCTGATTCAGGTAAGGAATATGTTAATAATATTGATCACGTATTAAAGTTATTTATCTTCTGTAAGCCACTTATTCTGTTTTATATATGTTAGTAAATGTGTGATTTAATTTTTGTAGGATAAGCAATCTACCTAACTTATGTTAATCCTTGCTAATGTATATGATGTAGAAATATGTTTGCTTATTTATATTCCTTTATCTAGATACTCTATAGTGACTCATTTTTTTAGTTCATACCGTACCGACTAAACTTACTTTTGCAGGTGTGAATAATCAAGAACAAATTAAATGACAGGAGTTTTGCAACAGTGAACATTGTGAAGTGGAAGATAAGACATTTGAAAGGTATGGATATTTTCACTTGAACTTGTTGAAGAATACCGTGATGACAACTTTATCATGTTGGGAATTTTGGCGGTGGGGTAGCCTAGTGGTTGAAGTGCTGAAGACCAAGGTTCGATTCTTGTCATGGGTACAATGTGTGAAGTCTACGTCAGGTGTCCCTTGCTGTGGTATTGCTAAAAACAGCGTAAAACCATACCCACTCATTTGGGGATTCCGGGTTGGAATTGGTCCCCATCAACCTATGCTAGTTGTAAGAGAGGGTTATACTATAAAGGGAAATAGTACCTCGCCTACTATTGCCTGGTGAAAACAGCACCTAGTTATTTTTTTTACCTTGGGTCTGAATATGCCCGAATACATGAAATTAAACTTGCATGGTCACTTGTAAACACAAATAACTGAGAAATGTTCAAAAAGGTTTACATTAAAAACTAGCATCTACTTGCCGACTCTGATTTGGAGATGCAACTAAACTTATTGTGAAAATATAATATGCTTTGATTTCCTTTACATTAGAAATTAGCCTCTGCTCAAATTTACTCAGGATTCTGATTGGGAGGTGCAACTAAACTTATCATTGAAAGGTCACATGCTTTGAAGTTTTAAGTATCTTTACTCAGATTAGCTCAATGTCAAGCTGAACCTGAGTCTGGCGAAAATGTCAAGAAACTGAACAACAGGTATACTATATATGTCATATTTATTTTAGTAAGTAGGAAATAAATAGTAATTTTATAGAAATTTCATTTATATATATTTCGGCCAGGAATCAACATGTCTCTCCAGATAACAGACAACAATTAGTAGCCCTTTTTGCCAAATCAAGGTGCTGTTTTCGTTGGAGAAACCAGTGACATTTTGCTGAGGTGCCGTTTTAGCCTCACCCATAAGAGATAACCTAATAGATCAGGTGATCAGGCTCAGTGACCTGGTTCATGGCATCTGACAGTGACCATCTAACAGTGTGGATTGATGTTCACAATATCAATCACTGGATTGTCTAGAATTTAGGGCCTACCTTTAGAATACAGTACCTAACTTTTCAAACAGGTCACAGTACCCTGTGATGTAATTCGTAGTATTCTGTTGCCTGGCACACTGGCAAAACAATGCCTTGTGATGTCAGGGGTCATTGGATGTGCATATATATGCTCTTTTCAGTGGTCTATCGTCTCCACACGCTATGTTGTTGCATGAGTTTAAATTATTTGTTTACTAAATATTGTTTTAAACATTTATATGTGAACTGGATGGGTAAACAAGCAAAAACTTATTTGAATACCGCTCCAGAATTAGAATACAATATGATATGACAAAAGTACAGTCAAGGAATACAATTATATACATGTTCTTATTATAGAAACTACGTTGTCGGCGCTGTCAGGTCGCATTTTTAGTAGTAATAGTGTACTGCAATATACGGCAAGGAATAGTATTATAAATTTAAGATGCTATGTACAATCACAAAACCTATTGGATAGCTGAATGTAGTCTCCTACTGATTTAAGAATTTCTAAGTTTATTTTTGACGTCCTTTCAGGATTACCTAATAGAATTGAATTTAGATCATATCCCTTAACATAATAGTACATATTCTGTCTTAAATCATTGTAATTTGGACATATGAGAAAGAAGTGAAGTGCATCTTCAGTGTGATGGCCACAGCTACATGCAGGATTATCTTATAAATATTGCCTGCGGATGCACATTTTATAACAACTGCTTGTTTATTTTCTAAATACTTTTATTTCATTTTTTACTTATTACAGTGGTTAAAATGATTATAAATATAAATTGAAACTAATAATGTGCAATAAGCGGGTTATAGCTGAAACGACACCTTAGCAAAACAGCACTGACTGGCGAAATACTCGCCGAAAGCGAAATTACATTTAGTACTAACTACTAAATGACTTTATCGCGCGTATCCAAACCATGGGCTAATTACGTCTGTAACCCAATCACCCCTCGTTACTCAATCACCCCGGGCCTCCACTCGGCACCGTGCCCGGGGAATAATCCCGCGCAAGCATCATCCCGCCCTTTGTTAGTCCATCATTCGCGAGCAGCCCTTCCCCAAGTACACACGTGTGTCACTGTATCTAATCGCTTTCCCATTTTACGTTTCCTTTGTACCCAGTCGCGAACGTTTCGCCGATTACGCTTTGAATACCATCTATTTCAGCACTCGCCGTATCGCATTTATTCCGCTCTACTCCCGAACTTCACCCTCGGGACAATTTACGCTTGTGGAATACCAACTCACCACCCCGACTTTTCGTGATGCCTCCCAAGAGAAGAGCAACCGTCAACCACAAGCTTGTGAGGGGAGCCAAGCAGGCCAGGACAACCAGAAGACAAACCCCGGGAGTACACATTGTACAGGAGACAACAGCTGATGGTGAGTCTGCCAATTACGGAAATATCGAAGGTGGCAACAGAATTAACGTACAATCGGCGCAGCTTGTAAATGCCGCGCAGGTTGCCAACTCGGCTACCCAGGTAAACGAGCAACTGGGAAAAACACTCCATTTGCTGGAACATTCAGCGCCCGGCCCGGTTAGCGCAAACCAACAGGTAAGGCTTGGTTTTAGCTCTCCCGCCATTTCGCCCAACATAGGGAGAATCCCCGATGCGCACAACGAGGCCGACGGTGACGCGGCCCCAGCCAATCACATCGCCGGATACGGGGATTCCCTTTCCTTCCGTGCGGACGGAATAGACGCGCACGTCAAACAACAGGTGAGGGGAAAAATCTGGCGTGGCGAGTATGTCGACCTCGGCACAATACTACCAAACACCGAGGGAAGTCACGAGGACGGTACGATTACCATGGCGTATGACTCCTCAGGTAAGGTAATTTTTAAACCAATAAAACAGCAACCAAAGCGCCTGTCCCTGGCAAGCTGGACTTCAGCTTTCCACATTTTCATGTGTACTTACGTTAGTAGGCACTCCGAGGTCCGCACAACCCAGGGGTTGCTGTCCTACATGGAAACCATAAGAACGGCGGTACTTCGATTCGGGGGGGATGCCTGGTCAACCTACGACCAACAATTCCGACACAGAATGTCAAGGGACCCCTCACGACGCTGGGACAACATCGACGGGGAGTTGTGGCTGAAGTACATGGTCACACAGCCGGTACTACAACCAGAATCAGGCGGACGGGGCGCAATGACACGCGTACAGGGGGACATCGCCAGTCAGGTATGCTGGGATTTTAATAAATTTGGCTGTAGCAGGGTCAACTGTAAGTACACTCACAAATGCGGTAAGTGTGGCAAACATTCCCATAGCTCTAGGACCTGCTTTCGAGGGAATGGGGTCCAACCGACCCCATACAAGCCCAATCAGCCCTTTCCTAACAGAAAACCAGCCGGCAAGGCAGGTAAATTCAGTGGCCCCTTCCCCCGTGGATCTCAATGAAATGGCACCCTGGTTACGCCAATATGCTAGGGTCAATTACAGAGATGCAAATTATTTATGGGTAGGTTTTAGCTTTGGCTTTAAGCTCGAGTTCCAGGGAAGCCGCACGGGTCGCCTGGCACGAAACTTGCGATCAGCCACACACCAAGATACGGCAGGCTACGTGAAACAAAAACTACAAAAGGAAGTCGACCTTGGCAGGATGGCGGGCCCCTTCAAGGACACCCCCCTAGACAACCTCCAAGTATCCCCAATAGGCCTGGTGCCCAAGAAGCAGCCAGGATATGGTCAGCACCTGGGTAAGCATGCGGAGGAATTCCGTCTAATTCACCATCTATCCTATCCCAGGGGTAAATCTATAAATGACTTCATAGACACAGAGGCCTGCTCCGTTGTGTACGCCAGATTTGATGAAGCTACCCAGATGGTGCAACAACTGGGAAAGGGAGCATTACTAGCAAAATTCGACATTCAGTCGGCCTTTAGAATTATACCAGTCCACCCATCCGATTTCGAGCTGCTAGGCATCAGATTCGAAGGTGAGTTCTATTTCGATAAATGCTAACCATTTGGCTGCTCCATATCTTGCGCCATATTTGAAACGTTTAGTACCTTCTTGCAATGGTGCATGCAATCGCATCTTCCAACGTGTCCGGTCATGCATTACCTGGATGACTTCCTAACGGGGGGCACAGCAGGCACCAGCCACTGCTCAGACAACCTCAACGGATGCGTGAATACACTTGAACAGCTTGGGGTTCCTATTGCGCACGACAAGACGGTGGGCCCCACAACCAAACTGACATTCCTAGGGCTGGAAATCGACACCATTGCAATGCAGATCAGAATCCCAGAGCCCAAGATCAAGGAGGCAACAAGGGAAATCCAAGACATGTTGTCAACAGGTAACATCAAGGTCACAAAAAGGGCCCTTCAGTCCCTCATAGGCAAGCTTAACTTTATGTGCAGGGCTATACCAATGGCAAGGGCATTCAGCCGCAGGCTAATCGATCTGCTTAGCAAAGGTAAGCAACCATTTCACCACATTAGGATTACCAGCTGGGTCAAGGAAGACCTACAAATGTGGTTAACATTTCTTACGAGTTATAACGGCATTTCAGTGTTTCAGGACCAACTATGGGTGGACAGCGATTTCCTCCAGCTGTTTTCAGACGCAGCGGGTGGCGCCGGCTTTGGGGCCTACATGCAGGGCAAATGGTTTAACGGCGCATGGCCACCCCAGTGGGTGACGGATGGAACTACACGGGACTTGACGCTCCTGGAGCTGTTCCCCATCACACTGGCCATCCAAATCTGGGGCAAGCAACTCGCAAACAAAAAGGTCCTCTTTTACTGCGACAACCAAGCCGTCGTAACAATAATCAACAAGCAGTCAACCAAGGCCCCCAGAGTGATGAGCCTACTCCGTCGCCTAATCCTGCAGTGTCTCCGATATAATATTATGTTTAAGGCAAAGTATGTATGTTCCACTGCTAACACTATTGCCGATGCTCTCTCGAGGTTTCAGCTCAAACGCTTCCGAGAGGCAGCACCAGCCGCGGACCAGAACCCCACACCTATCCCGTGCAACATATGGCTGATCTGAGGCAGGAAGCCGGCAGACTCCTACAACAATCTCTGTCTACTAATACATGGGCCACTTACCAAACAGGCATCAATGCCTTGCACCAGTTCCGGTCCGCACACCAGCTACAAGAGGTGTGGCCAGTCCCGCTGGATCAGGTCGTAAACTTTATTGCTTATCTGTCAGTCACTCACCACTCCCCTAACACAGTCAAGACTTACATTGCAGCGCTGTCTTCACACCACAAATTCCACGGGCTCACCGACTGTACAAACCATTTCCTGGTAGGCAAGATTGTAACCGGCTTACACAAATCAGCGGGCCGACCAGACACCAGAAAACCGATCACTGAAGATCTGCTGCAGGTAGTAACCAACAATCTGCCTCACGTATGCTCATCAGCATATGAAGCCAGGCTGTTCAAGGCAGTCTACTGCACAGCATTCTTCGGTTTCTTTAGGGTTAGCGAACTCGTCCAAACTGGACCCTCAAAAACAGGTTGCGCCATCCAGAATTTAAGCTTCTCCGGCAACCCCCAGCAGCTTTCAATCCATTTACCACACTCAAAGTCTGATCAGTACAGGATGGGGACAACAGTTACAACGTCACCTATACCAGGTAATCCGCTATGTCCGGTAGTCGCCATCAAGCACTACCTGGAGGCGCGCCCCTCCGGCCCACAACATGCATTCGTCCACTTTGACCATTCCCCCGTTACAAGGTACCAATTACAGGCACTCCTAAAAAAAGGCCTTAGCACACAGCAACATAAACACGGCCTGCTATTCTTCGCACTCCTTCCGCATTGGGGCAGCCACATCAGCAGCCATGAACGGGGTGCCTGAACACCTCATACAACAATACGGCAGGTGGAAATCAGATTGCTACAATGCTTACATACGCTTACCAACAAATTCAATGTTGCACAATTAAATCAAATAGTCTTTCATGGTACTTACTACACTTCTTATTGTTTACAGTTTGGATGGTGGGATCCAGCTACATGGCCAGGGCACGGCAGTACTTGCTCCTGAAGGGCACCAGCCCGAACCAACCGAGGATGCTATGGCTGGCACGAGGGGGGATGAGGTGGAAGGAGCTGGACACCATTCTGGATGCACAGGTCAAGGCGACACGGCGCAGCCCCAGAGCCCTCATCATTCACCTGGGCTCCAACGACCTGTGCTCGGTCAAAGGCAGCCAACTCTACCTTGACATGGTGGCATCAATCCTTCGGATACAACTCCAGCTTCCTGACACCAAGATCATCGTATCCTCAATGCTGCCCAGGTGCTACTGGCACGATGCCAGGGATCCACGAAAGATCGAGGGGATGCGGAAGAATATCAACCGCCGACTGACCAACCGAGTCAAAGAGCTCGGCGGTACAACAGTGCCACATCCCCAGATCCTGGCATCTAACAAGACATGGTACGCCTGGGAGGGCGTCCACCTCAGTGACAAAGGACTGTGTGTGTTTACGGACAATTTATTGCATGCCCTGGCGCTCGTTTTGCGCCAGTAAGGATATTATCTCGACAGGTGAGTGTTTCCTTTCAGTACATAAGCAAGCCGGGCAACAATGCTATCTCCGCGTATCGCGTGGCCGTGGGTGTGGGGTAGCACTCTGGTGCTTTGTGGCGGGGTTCTTGTGGGCTACACTGCTAGTAACAAATTAACTTGCTTCCAAATTAATACTCGTGCTTAAGGCTACCTGCTTTTCAGCGGGAACCTTTCCGGGGTTACCTGCTTCTCAGTGGGAACCTTGTCTTTCCCGACTTTTCAGCCGGGGAATCGTAGAATAACATACGTTGGGGCAAACAGTTGCCACGTATATGGGCCCGGCGGCGGAAGTCGTCTTGTCAAGCGGTAGCTGACAGTTGGGTCCGCGGCGGGAGCCGCACAATGGTTTTGCAAATGGGGCCGGGCAGTGGGATCTGCTTTGGCCGGCTACCTGGGGCCGGGCAGAGGCAGTCTGACTTAGGCCAGCAGCGTGGAGCTGCTTTTGGCAACGTGGGAGTTGCCAAGCAATGGTAGCGTTTAAATATGCTACCGTGGGGGCCGGACAGCGGTAGCAGTCTCAGGCCAGCAGCGCTAGCTGCAATCGCCGTCGGCCACGCGCGTGGCCATGGCAACGGTAGCATTTTTGGTATATACAATTATAGCTAAGTAGCCCACTAGTACCTGCACATCCTCGGCCATTTAACCCAATCTCATCTTCTGTTTTATTACAGGCACGGGCACCAACGGCTTGGTGGCCCGTGCCTCTCCTTGGCATATCGCGGGATAATTACATTTAGTACTAACTACTAAATGACTTTATCGCGCGTATCCAAACCATGGGCTAATTACGTCTGTAACCCAATCACCCCTCGTAACTCAATCACCCCGGGCCTCCACTCGGCACCGTGCCCGGGGAATAATCCCGCGCAAGCATCATCCCGCCCTTTGTTAGTCCGTCATTCGCGAGCAGCCCTTCCCCAAGTACACACGTGTGTCACTGTATCTAATCGCTTTCCCACCCACCCACCCACCCAGCTTGCCACTCCTTTTTCTTTCCTTTTCAGCCTGACGTGTCCTGTTCACCTGGAATGCTAATCACTTCTTTTCTTCAGCGTTTATTCTATTACAGGTACCAGCAGAGCGGATTGTATATATGTAAATAAACCTGTACATATGTAAAATAGGTTTTCAGAGCGCTTGTATATATGTACATACTTCTAAACGATTCTGATATATGTAAATAAACATGACTTCTTAATAGCTGTATATCTGTATATATGCAATACCTGTCTCAACAATAAACTATGTCGAGGTGTGCGGGGTTCTTGTGGGCTACACTGCTAGTAACAAAATAACTTGCTTCCAAATTAATACTCGTGCTTAAGGCTACCTGCTTTTCAGTGGGAACCTTTCCGGGGTTACCTGCTTCTCAGTGGGAACCTTGTCTTTCCCGACTTTTCAGCCGGGGAATCGTAGAATAACATACGTTGGGGCAAACAGTTGCCACGTATATGGGCCCGGCGGCGGAAGTCGTCTTGTCAAGCGGTAGCTGACAGTTGGGTCCGCGGCGGGAGCCGCACAATGGTTTTGCAAATGGGGCCGGGCAGTGGGATCTGCTTTGGCCGGCTACCTGGGGCCGGGCAGCGGCAGTCTGACTTAGGCCAGCAGCGTGGAGCTGCTTTTGGCAACGTGGGAGTTGCCAAGCAATGGTAGCGTTTAAATATGCTACCGTGGGGGCCGGACAGCGGTAGCAGTCTCAGGCCAGCAGCGCTAGCTGCAATCGCCGTCGGCCACGCGCGTGGCCATGGCAACGGTAGCATTTTTGGTATATACAATTAGCAGCTAAGTAGCCCACTAGTACCTGCACACCCTCGGCCATTTAACCCAATCTCATCTTCTGTTTTATTACAGGCACGGGCACCAACGGCTTGGTGGCCCGTGCCTCTCCTTGGCATATCGCGGGATAAACGGCGATTATTACTTGACGAAAATGACACCTTATTTTTTTTTTTACCTTGGTAAAATAAATGAAATTAAACTAGGATTGATAACTTGCAAAGACCAATAATTGTGAAATGTTAAAACAAGTTTACAATAGAAATTAGCCTCTACTCCAACTTATCCTATACCCGACTCAATTTATTGTGATAACATGCTTTGAAGTAAAATATATGGAATTAAACACACATCGTCTCATACAAACACAAATGCATGTAGTTGTCAAACGCTGAAACAAGTTTACCTTCGAAATTAGTCCCCTACTCCAATTTACTCACCGACTCTGATTGGCAGACACAGCTCACTTGTTGTGAATGTATTTTTCACTTTTAAGTTTAAAGTACTCAATGTCAAGCTGAAACTGTATTTAAGAATCCTAACATGGTGCAATTTTTCACAATGGCCTTTCGATGTGTTTTTTGAACATGTTGAAAGGTTTTACAAGGGATATTTGTAACCCAATACTTTCCGTAACGGGCGACAATGCTCGTCTAAAGAGTTGACTAACGCCATCAGGTGGCGATCAGGCTCGGTGACTTGGTTGATGCATGTCATTGATCCCAATTGTGTGGGTCGATGCTCATGATGTCAATCACTGGACTGTCTGGTCCAGACTCGATTATTTACGTATAGCCGGAATATTGCTTGAGTGCGGCATAAAACAACAAACCAAATCATAAGTGTGGGATGAATGATTTGAAATTAGCAAGTTTAATGTGACCTTCAATCACTACAACCTGATCTGAGTCTTGAAAAGATATGACTTTGATTCAGTGAAAATTTGCATCATGATAGTTTCAACTGTAGATACAGTTAATCTGTTTGTTGTACAGTTTCTGTATATCAATATATATGTTGTTCAAATAAGCTTTGCCTCTTCACCAACCCTATTCCTCTTTTGGAAAAAATAGTGTCTAATAATTCAAACACCATCACCATCATCCTAGTGAACACACCAAAGAAATGCACATCAAAAACGTCATTATTATTATTTCTGATCTCTGATAAATTAGAAAAAAACTGTTATCCAGCCAGATACATTTCCTTGGTCCCAAGAAGCATGTTACATAGTAAACTGACTCGATAAGTTGAATAGCAGTTGTAAAGGCACAACTGACTAAGCCGTCACTACTCAATTAAGTAATTAACAGACAATAGCAAGCACTAATACCCACCCGACACTAATTGCCCTGTTAATCCCTAGTCCACAATGAGTTGACATTGAGTTCATTTAGCTGTTTTTAGAGTAGCAAGGTAATAAACATCAAAGGTGGGGCAGCCTTTCATGTGTTCTGTAGAAGAGATGATGTCACTTGTTTTATGTTTATTTAGGATTAGCTACATCCCTTGATGCTACCAAGGCAGCCCTTGAGATTATCAGACAGTTTGGCTAGACACAAACTGATGTCTCCCTTGTAGCACACTATGTGTCAGACACAGACTTTGACCACTCTGTGCAGATGCATATCAATGCATAAAGAACATTGGGTAGATGATTCAACAATGCCACACAAGTCAAAGTTGGGTTTCACTGTATTTAGAAACAGACGATGGATCCCAAACTTTATAACAGTAATTATGATTAATTTTAACTTTGCCAGGCCAATATTTTGGCAGATTTGCATGTTATTGTTAATCTTCATTTAGTTAATTTTCAAAAAAGATAGGATGAATGATAAAATATGATATTGAGTCATGAATATTTGAATTCAGATCAGAACAAACAGGGAGGGTCACCCCAAAATGTGAGAGTCTCTAGGGGAGACTTTTGACAAAATGGACAATAAAATATAAAGTGCTTTGCATTTTCTTTCAGGGAGAGTTGTGTCCAAAATGAATGAGAACATACCGGTAATTCATGACCGGCCCCTTTAATGTAATATACATAGTTTTTAGTTGATGGTTCAGGTTGTACTTTTCAGTTGAATTTCTTATCACTGTCTATGATGGACTACCAATTAACGGTAGATATTTAATATCCATAATAACTTAGATAAATGCTTCTACAGTCTCATCCTAATTTGTCAAAATTTGAATTTCAATATAGCTTCCATTAATGAATTAATGAATTTGGTGAGAATATCTATTGTCTGAATTCCTAATATACTTTCTTTTGTATTTGGTGTGCAAGGGTAGCCTAGTGGGTGAAACAGTCTCTGAAACCCGGGTTCAATTCACCACATGGGTACAATGTGTGAAGCCCATAGCTGGAATATTGCTAACAAGCTGCATGAAACTATACCAACTCACTCGCTCATTATGTTGTATTTTGAGATCACTTACATGACATGTGTTTTGATAATTATGAATAGTTGCATTTATGTATTTATGTATAAGAACCTATGTAACTTAGTTTTGCATAGTCTTGTTTACCCTTCCTTACATTTTGATGTAATGCAAACATTCAAGCAAAATTCAGGTGTGGTATTGTTTTAGAAGACCGGATACATTTTTGTATTTTCTGAACACTTTTCTGTTTGCAATGGCTTATTTACATGTTCAAAGATTGGTTAAATATCAGTTGCAAGATAAATTGTCAATACCTCACTGTTTGAGAAAACAACTTTAAACATTTGTAAATATGTGTGTGTTTCATAACTTTTGACTAACAAGTTTCTAAAGATGTTATGAAATGTTTCAGGTACCTGGATTTCACAATCTGACACCAGCTACATTTAAGAAGATCTTGCTCACACAATTCAGACAAGGGACTCGCCGTAAGATGAACAGTACTCCTGATAACAACCAACAGATTCACCTCAGAAAGTGATGATTCTGAATGAATAATGCCACATCAGTGTGACTGTAGGTGGTTTTATTATGACACTAATGAAGTCTGAATGAATTTATGCCAAAGCACTGTGACTATGTCCAGGTTGTGTACACCGATGCTGACCATACAAATCTGAATGACTTTTGTGGTTTACTGCAGAAACATAATTGACTTTAGATATTCTTCTTCAATAAAATTCGTCTGAGATTTGACTAATTTGTTTATTTAGAAAATGGCATTGAAGCGTCTGTTCTGTAAGGCCTTGCAAACACCACTGGTTACTTTATACTAGTTCCTCTTCTTGCTTGATCAAATTTCAATTTGTGATATGTACCAATGAAATGCCATATAATCAATAAATAAGATTTTTTTCCAAAAACATGATTTGTTTTGCTTCATTAGCATAAAGAAATATAATATTGATCAGCCATAACATAGGTGCTGAACAAATATGAAATGTACTAATGCCCTGAATGTTTTCCTACTATAAATACTTAACAAAAGTTGTAGTTCCACCTTAGTAGACAAATGACATTGATATTTTTTCTGTACTTTATTTAGGTGTTTTCTATGGATGTCATTAGTCTTATGCACCAATTTGGGACAATTGTATTCTGTTTTATATTCCCATGAAACTACACTGTCCCGATATAACAAGTACTGATACCGTTCCAAACTAATCTGTTAATCTCACCAGGGCCAAATGCCAAAGCACATAGCCAATGACTTTCCATTTTTTTCTGAGTGAGAATGCTGTTTTGCCACTTTTAGCAATATTGCAACAATATCATGGTGGCGGACACCAGCAATAAGCTTCACACATTGGACCCATGTCGCAAAACAACTTGTGAACAATGCATGCCCACATATCTCAGTTTGAGGAGGATATTTACCATTAAAATAACACAGAATATTACAACAGGTACCTGTAACTTTTTCTTTTTTTCAGTACAAACTGGAAGTCTGGACATGAAATTTAATTATTAAATTATACAAGAACTGATGTTTGTTCATTAAATACCATTAACATCCGAAAAGGACAAAATATGAAATTGAACAATTTTCTTCTCCAAAAATGTTTTAGGAGGATATTTACCATTAAAATAACACAGAATATTACAACAGGTACCTGTAATGCACAGGCTAACATTATTTACCAGAAGCAAATCATGAAGAAAATTTGCATCCGGATACCTTCCGGAAACCTTCCGAAAACCTTCCAGATGCCTTCAACAACCTTCAAATTGCTTGGTATTTTCAAGTTAATTTTTATATGTGTTTCACACTTAAGTGAACAAAATGCATCCCCCAAATTTTGACATTCTTTTTGGAAGGTTTCCGGAAGGTTTCCGGAAGGTATCCGGGCCGGATCCAAAATGGGAAGGTATCCGGAAGGTTTCCGGAAGATTTCCGGAAGATTTCCGGAAGATTTCCGGAAGACGGAAACCTACACTTTTTTTGCTGTGCCTGTGTATATACTACCCCATGTATCTACAACACTCCACACCCCTGTGTATATACTACCCCATGTATCTACAACACTCCACTCCCGTGTGTATATACTACCCAATGTATCTACAACACTCCACGCCCGTGTGTTTATACTACCCCATGTATCTACAACACTCCACGCACGTGTGTATATACTACCCCATGTGCCTACAACCCTCCACACCCGTGTGTATATATTACCCCATGTATCTACAACACTCCACGCCCGTGTGTATATACTACCACATGTATCTACAACACTCCACACCCGTGTGTTTATACTACCCCATGTATCTACAACACTCCACACCCGTGTGTTTATACTACCCCATGTATCTACAACCTTCCACACCCGTTTGTATATACTACCCCATGTATCTACAACACACCACACCCGTGTGGTTATACTACCCCATGTATCTACAACACTCCACACCCGTGTGTCTATACTACCCCATGTATCAACAACACTCCACACCCGTGTGTCTATACTACCCCATGTATCAACAACACTCCACACCCGTGTGTATATACTACCCCATGTATCAACAACACTCCACACCCGTTTGTATATACTTCCCCATGTATCAACAACACTCCACACCCGTGTGTATATACTACCCCATGTATCAACAACACTCCACACCCGTGTGTATATACTACCCCATGTATCAACAACACTCCACACCCGTGTGTATATACTACCCCATTTATCTACAACACTCCACATCTGTGTGCATATACTACCCCATGTATCTACAACACTCCACAACCAAGTGTATATACTACCCCATGTATCTACAACTCTACACATCCGTGTATATATACTACCCCGTGTATCTACAACATTCCACACCCGTGTGTCTATACTACCCCATGTATCTAAAACACTCCACACCCGTGTGTCTATGCTACACCATGTATCTACAACACTCCACACCCGTGTGTATATACTACCCCATGTATCTACAACACTCCAAACCCATGTGTATATATTACCCCATGTATCTACAACACTCCACACCCGTGTGTATATACTACCCCATGTATCTACAAAGCTCCACACCCATGTGTATATACTACCACATGTATTTACAACACTCCACACCCGTTTGTATATACTACCCCATGTATCTACAACACTCCACACCTGTGTGTATATACTACCCCATGTATCTACAACACTCCACACCCGTGTGTATATACTACCCCATGTATCTACAACACTCCACACCCGTGTGTTTATACAACCCCATGTATCTACAACACTCCACACCCGTGTGTATATACTACCCCATGTATTTACAACATTCCACACCCGTGTGTTTATACTACCCCATGTATCTACAACCCTCCACATCCCTGTGTATATACTACCAATGTATCTACAACATTCCAAACCCGTGTGTGTATACTACCCATGTATATACAACACTCCGAACCCATGTGTGTATACTACACCATGTGCCTACAACACTCCACACCGTGTGTATATACTACCCCATGTATCTACAACACTCCACACCCGTGTGTTTATACTACCCCATGTATCTACAGCACTCCACACCCGTGTGTATATACTACCCCATGTATCTACAACACTCCACGCCTGTGTGTATATACTACCCCATGTGCCTACAAAACTCCACACCCGTGTGTATATACTACCCAATGTATCTACAACACTCCACGCCTGTGTGTATTTACTACCTCATGTATCTACAACCTTCCACACCCGTTTCTATATACTACCCCATGTATCTACAACACACCACACCCGTGTGGTTATACTACCCCATGTATCTACAACACACCACACCCGTGTGTCTATACTACCCCATGTATCTACAACACTCCACACCCGTGTGTATATACTACCCCATGTATCTACAACTCTCCACATTAGTGTGTATATACTACATCATGTATCTACAACACTCTACACCCGTGTGTATATACTACCCATGTACCTAAGACGCTCCACACCCGTGTGTATATACTACCCCATGTATCTACAACACTCCACACCCGTGTGTATGTACTTCCCCATATATCTACAACACACCACACCCGTGTGTATATACTACCCATGTACCTACAACGCTCCACACCCGTGTGTATATACTTACTATGTACCTACAACGCTCCACACCCGTGTGTATATACTACCCCATGTATCTACAACACTCCACATCCCTGTGTATATACTACCCCATGTATCTACAACGCTCCACACCCGTGTGTATATACTACCCCATGTATCTACAACACTCCACGCCCATGTACATATACTACCCCATGTATCTACAACAATCCACACCCATGTAGATATACTACCCATGTATATACAACACTCCACACCCGTGTGTATATACTACCCATGTATCTACAACACTCCACGCCCATGTACATATACTACCCCATGTATCTACAACACTCCACACCCATGTAGATATACTACCCATGTATATACAACACTCCACACCCGTGTGTATATACTACCCATTTATCTACAACATTCACGCCCGTGTGTATATACTACCCATGTATATACAACACTCCACACCCGTGTGTATATACTACCCATTTATCTACAACATTCACGCCCGTGTGTATATACTACCCCATGTATCTACAACACTCCACACCCCTGTGTATATACTACCCATGTACCTTGAACACTCAACACCCGTGTGTATATACTACCCCATGCATCTACAACACTCCACACCCATGTTTATATACTACCCCATGTATCTACAACACTCCACACCCTCGTTCATATATTACCCCATGTATCTATAACACTCCACACCCGTGTGTCTATACTACCCGATGTATCTACAATACTCCAAACCCTCGTTCATATACTACCCCATGTATCTACAACATCCACGCCCGTGTGTATATACTACCCCATGTACCTTCAACACTCCTCACCCTCGTGCATATACTACCCATGTATCTACAACACTCCAGACCCGTGTGTATATACTACCCCATGTACCTACAACGCTCCACACCCGTGTGTATATACTACCCCATTTATTTACAGCACTCCACACCCGTGTGTATATATTACCCCATGTATCTACAACACTCCACATCCGTGTGTATATACTACCCCATGTATCTACAACACTTAACATCCGCGTGTATATACTACCCATGTATCTACAAGACTCCACATCCTTGTGTATATACTACCCCATGTATCTACAACATTACACACCCGTGTGTTTATACTACCCCATGTATCTAAAACACTCCACACCCGTGTGTTTATACTACCACATATATCTACAACTCTCCACACCCGTGTGTATATACTACATCATGTATATACAACACTCTACACCCGTGTGTATATACTACCCCATGTATCTACAACACTCCACACCCCTGTGTATATACTACCCATGTACCTACAACGCTCCACACCCGTGTGTATATAGTACCCCATGTATCTACAACGCTCCACACCAGTGTGTATATACAACCCCATGTATCTAAAACACTCCACACCTGTGTGTATATACTACCCATGTATCTACAACACTCCACGCCCATGTACATATACTACCCCATGTATCTACAACACTCCACACCCATGTAGATATACTACCCATGTATCTACAAAACTCCACAACCGTGTGTATATACTACCCATGTATCTACAACATTTACGCCCGTGTGTATATACTACCCATGAATCTACAACACTCCACACCCGTGTGTATATACTGGCGCTTGTATCTACAACATCCAAGCCCGTGTGCATGTACTACCCATAAATCTACAACGCTCCACACCAGTGTGTATATACCATCCCATGTATCTACAATACTCCACACCTGCATGCATATACTACAACATGTATATACAACACTCCACACCCGTGTGTATATACTACCCATGTATCTACAACATTCACGCCCGTGTGTATATACTACCCATGATTCTACAACACTCCACACCAGTGTGTAAATACCATCCCAAGTATCTACAATACTCCACACCCGCATGCATATACTACAACATGTATCTACAACCCTCCACACCCGTGTGTATATACTACCCCATGTATCTACAATACTCGACACCCATGTAGATATACTACCCATGTATATACAACACTCCACACCCGTGTGTATATACTACCCCCTGTATCTACAACACTCCACACCCGTGTGAATATACTACCCCATGCATCTACAACACTCCACACCCATGTTTATATACTACCCCATGTATCTACAACACTCCACACCCTCGTTCATATATTACCCCCTGTATCTACAACACTCCACACCCGTGTGTCTATACTACCCCATGTATCCACAATACTCCACACCCTCGTTCATATACTACACCATGTATCTAAAACATCCACGCCCATGTGTTTATACTAACCCATGTATCTTCAACACTCCACACCCACGTGCATATACTACCGATGTATCTATAACACTCCACACCCGTGTGTAAATACTACCCCATGTATCTACAACGCTCCACACCCGTGTATATATACTACCCCATTTATTTACAACAATCCACACCCGTGTGTATATACTACGCCATGTATCTACAACACTCCACACCCGTGTGTATATATTACCCCATGTATCTACAACACTCAAAACCCGTGTGTATATACTACCCCATGTATCTAAAACACTGCACACCCGCGTGCATATACTACCCCATATATCTACAACACTCCACACCCGCGTGTATATACTACCCCATGTATCTAAAACATTCCACACCCGTGTGTCTATACTACCCAATGTATCTAAAACACTCCACACCCGTGTGTATATACTACCCCATATATCTACAACTCTCCACACCCGTGTGTATATACTACATCATGTATCTACAACACTCTACACCCGTGTGTATATACTACCCAATGTATCTACAACACTCCACACCCCTGTGTATATACTACCCATGTACCTACAACGCTCCACACCTGTGTGTATATTCTACCCCATGTATCTATAACACTCCACACCGGTGTGTATATACTACCCATGTACCTAGAACACTCCACACCCGTGTGTATATACTACCCAATGCATCTACAACACTCCACACCCATGTTTATATACTACCCCATGTATCTACAACACTCCACATCCTCGTTCATATATTACCCCATCTATCTACAACATTCCACACCCGTGTGTCTATACTACCCCATGTATCTACAACACACCACACCCCTGTGTATATACTACCCCATGTATCTACAACACTCCACACCAGTGTGTATATACTTACTATGTACCTACAACGCTCCACACCCGTGTGTATATACTACCCCATGTATCTACAACACTCCACATCCCTGTGTATATACTACCCCATGTATCTACAACGCTCCACACCCGTGTGTATATACTACCCCATGTATCTACAACACTCCACGCCCATGTACATATACTACCCCATGTATCTACAACAATCCACACCCATGTAGATATACTACCCATGTATATACAACACTCCACAACCGTGTGTATATACTGCCCATGTATCTACAACATTCACGCCCGTGTGTATATACTACCCCATGTATCTACAACCCTCCACGCCCATGTACATATACTACCCCATGTATCTACAACAATCCACACCCATGTAGATATACTACCCATGTATATACAACACTCCACACCCGTGTGTATATACTACCCATGTATCTACAACATTCACGCCCGTGTGTATATACTACCCCATGTATCTACAACACTCCACACCCCTGTGTATATACTACCCATGTACCTAGAACACTCAACACCCGTGTGTATATACTACCCCATGCATCTACAACACTCCACACCCATGTTTATATACTACCCCATGTATCTACAACACTCCACACCCTCGTTCATATATTACCCCATGTATCTATAACACTCCACACCCGTGTGTCTATACTACCCGATGTATCTACAATACTCCAAACCCTCGTTCATATACTACCCCATGTATCTACAACATCCACGCCCGTGTGTATATACTACCCCATGTACCTTCAACACTCCTCACCCACGTGCATATACTACCCATGTATCTACAACACTCCAGACCCGTGTGTATATACTACACTATGTACCTACAGCGCTCCACACCCGTGTGTATATACTACCCCATTTATTTACAGCACTCCACACCCGTGTGTATATATTACCCCATGTATCTACAACACTCCACATCCGTGTGTATATACTACCCCATGTATCTACAACACTTAACATCCGCGTGTATATACTACCCATGTATCTACAAGACTCCACATCCTTGTGTATATACTACCCCATGTATCTACAACATTACACACCCGTGTGTTTATACTACCCCATGTATCTAAAACACTCCACACACGTGTGTTTATACTACCCCATATATCTACAACTCTCCACACCTGTGTGTATATACTACATCATGTATCTACAACACTCTACACCCGTGTGTATATACTACCCCATGTATCTACAACACTCCACACCCCTGTGTATATACTACCCATGTACCTACAACGCTCCACACCCGTGTGTATATAGTACCCCATGTATCTACAACGCTCCACACCAGTGTGTATATACAACCCCATGTATCTAAAACACTCCACACCTGTGTGTATATACTACACCATGTATCTACAACACTCCACGCTCATGTACATATACTACCCGATGTATCTACAACACTTCACACCCATGTAGATATACTACCCATGTATCTACAAAACTCCACAACCGTGTGTATATACTACCCATGTATCTACAACATTTACGCCCGTGTGTATATACTACCCATGAATCTACAACACTCCACACCCGTGTGTATATACTGGCGCTTGCATCTACAACATCCAAGCCCGTGTGCATGTACTACCCATAAATCTACAACGCTCCACACCAGTGTGTATATACCATCCCATGTATCTACAGTACTCCACACCTGCATGCATATACTACAACATGTATATACAACACTCCACACCCGTGTGTATATACTACCCATGATTCTACAACACTCCACACCAGTGTGTAAATACCATCCCAAGTATCTACAATACTCCACACCCGCATGCATATACTACAACATGTATCTACAACACTCCACACCCGTGTGTATATACTACCCCATGTATCTACAATACTCCACACCCATGTAGATATACTACCCATGTAGATACACCACTCCACACCCGTGTGTATATACTACCCCCTGTATGTACAACACTCCACACCCGTGTGAATATACTACCCCATGCATCTACAACACTCCACACCCATGTTTATATACTACCCCATGTATCTACAACACTCCACACCCTCGTTCATATATTACCCCATGTATCTACAACACTCCACACCCGTGTGTCTATACTACCCCATGTATCCACAATACTCCACACCCTCGTTCATATACTACACCATGTATCTAAAACATCCACGCCCGTGTGTTTATACTAACCCATGTATCTTCAACACTCCACACCCACGTGCATATACTACCGATGTATCTATAACACTCCACACCCGTGTGTAAATACTACCCCATGTATCTACAACGCTCCACACCCGTGTATATATACTACCCCATTTATTTACAACAATCCACACCCGTGTGTCTATACTACCCCATGTATCTACAATACTCCACACCCTTGTTTATATACTACCCCATGTACCTTGAACACTCCACACCCACGTGCATATACTACCCATGTATCTACAAGACTCCAGACCCGTGTGTATATACTACCCCATGTACCTACAGCGCTCCACACCGGTGTGTATATACTACCCCATTTATTTACAGCACTCCACACCCGTGTGTATATATTACCCCATGTATCTACAACACTCCACATCCGTGTGTATATACTACCCCATGTATCTACAACACTTAACACCCGCCTGTATATACTACCCCATGTATCTACAACACTACACATCCTTGTGTATATACTACCCCGTGTATCTACAACATTCCACACCTGTGTGTTTATACTACCCCATGTATCTAAAACACTCCACACCCGTGTGTTTATACTACCCCATATATCTACAACTCTCCACACCCGTGTGTATATACTACATCATGTATCTACAACACTCCACACCCCTGTGTATATACTACCCATGTACCTACAACGCTCCACACCCGTGTGTATATACTACCCCATGTATCTACAACACTCCTCACCAGTGTGTATATACTACCCATGTATATACAACATTCACGCCCGTGTGTATATACTACCCATGAATCTACAACACTCCACACACGTGTGCATATACTGGCCCTTGTATCTACAACATCCAAGCCCGTGTGTATATACTACCCATAAATCTACAACACTCCACACAAGCGTGTAAATACCATACCATGTATCTACAATACTTCACACCCGTGTGTATATACTACCCCATGGATCTACAACACTCCACACCCATGTTTATATACTACCCCATGTATCTACAACACTCCACACCCTCGTTCATATATTACCCCATGTATCTACAACACTCCACACCCGTGTGTCTTTACTACACCATGTATCTACAATACTCCACACCCGCTTGCATATACTACCCCCTGTATCTACAACACTCCACACCCGTGTGTATATACTACCCCATGTATCTACAACACTCCACACCCTCGTTCATATATTACCCCATGTATCTACAACACTCCACACCCGTGTGTCTATACTACCCCATGTATCTACAATACTCCACACCCTCGTTCATATACTACCCCATGTATATACAACATCCACGCCCGTGTGTATATACTACCCCATGTACCTACAGGTCTCCACACCCGTGTGTATATACTACCCCATATATCTACAACTCTCCACACCCGTGTGTATATACTACATCATGTATCTACAACACTCTACACCCGTGTGTATATACTACCCAATGTATCTACAACACTCCACACCCGTGTGTATATACTACCCATGTACCTAGAACACTCCACACCCGTGTGTATATACTACCCAATGCATCTAGAACACTCCACACCCATGTTTATATACTACCCCATGTATCTACAACACTCCACACCCTCGTTCATATATTACCCCATATATCTACAACACTCCACGCCCATGTACATATACTACCCCATGTATCTACAACACTCCACACCCATGTAGATATACTACCCATGTATCTACAACACTCCACATCCGTGTGTATATACTACCCATGTATCTACAAAATTCACGCCCGTGTGTATATACTACCCATGAATCTACAACACTCCACACCCGTGTGTATATACTGGCCCTTGTATCTACAACATCCAAGCCCGTGTGTATGTACTACCCATAAATCTACAACGCTCCACACCAGTGTGTAAATACCATCCCATGTATCTACAATACTTCACACCCGTGTGTATATACTACCCCATGCATCTACAACACTCCACACCCTCGTTCATATATTACCCCATGTATCTACAACACTCCACACCCGTGTGTCTATACTACACCATGTATCTACAATACTCCACACCCGCTTGCATATACTACCCCCTGTATCTACAACACTCCACACCCGTGTGTATATACTACCCCATGCATCTACAACACTCCACACCCATGTTTATATACTACCCCATGTATCTACAACACTCCACACCCTCGTTCATATATTACCCCATGTATCTACAACACTCCACACCCGTGTGTCTATACTACCCCATGTATCTACAATACTCCACACCCTCGTTCATATGCTACCCCATGTATCTACAACATCCATGCCCGTATGTATAATGAATGAATGAATGAATACTCTTTATTTCCCCCAATGATTTGGAGAGTAGTACATACAATTACATTACATTATTTGACAACGGCAATGACAAAATACATGTGAATACAACAGGTTGAGCTGGGTAAGCAGTAATGAAGTGATGCGTGAAACTCTATTTACATGATGTGTGACATAGCTTCACAAATACAATATGGATGTTAAGTTCCATGAGCTGACATGTTTAGCCACGATACTCATGAATGTTGCCCAGCTGTCAAGTGTCATGTCCTGGACCACATCTGTAATAGCACCGAGGTATGTCAGAATCTTGACGGCATCACTAGACGTGTCCTCAAGTCTGAGATATGTTTCAAGGCTAACATTGTCAAATAGAGACTCACTAAGCACATTTCTCTGTTTCATTAGGCCAGCCTCATGTATCTACAATACTCCACACCCTCGTTCATATACTACCCCATGTATATACAACATCCACGCCCGTGTGTATATACTACCCCATGTACCTACAGGTCTCCACACCCGTGTGTATATACTACCCCATATATCTACAACTCTCCACACCCGTGTGTATATACTACATCATGTATCTACAACACTCTACACCCGTGTGTATATACTACCCAATGTATCTACAACACTCCACACCCGTGTGTATATACTACCCATGTACCTAGAACACTCCACACCCGTGTGTATATACTACCCAATGCATCTAGAACACTCCACACCCATGTTTATATACTACCCCATGTATCTACAACACTCCACACCCTCGTTCATATATTACCCCATATATCTACAACACTCCACGCCCATGTACATATACTACCCCATGTATCTACAACACTCCACACCCATGTAGATATACTACCCATGTATCTACAACACTCCACATCCGTGTGTATATACTACCCATGTATCTACAAAATTCACGCCCGTGTGTATATACTACCCATGAATCTACAACACTCCACACCCGTGTGTATATACTGGCCCTTGTATCTACAACATCCAAGCCCGTGTGTATGTACTACCCATAAATCTACAACGCTCCACACCAGTGTGTAAATACCATCCCATGTATCTACAATACTTCACACCCGTGTGTATATACTACCCCATGCATCTACAACACTCCACACCCTCGTTCATATATTACCCCATGTATCTACAACACTCCACACCCGTGTGTCTATACTACACCATGTATCTACAATACTCCACACCCGCTTGCATATACTACCCCCTGTATCTACAACACTCCACACCCGTGTGTATATACTACCCCATGCATCTACAACACTCCACACCCATGTTTATATACTACCCCATGTATCTACAACACTCCACACCCTCGTTCATATATTACCCCATGTATCTACAACACTCCACACCCGTGTGTCTATACTACCCCATGTATCTACAATACTCCACACCCTCGTTCATATGCTACCCCATGTATCTACAACATCCATGCCCGTATGTATATACTACCCCATGTATCTTCAACACTCCACACCCACGTGCATATAGTACCCATGTATCTAGAACACTGCACACCCGTGTGTACATAGTACCCCATGTACCTATAATGCTCCACACCCGTGTATATATACTACCCCATTTCTTTACCACACTCCACACCCGTTTGTATATATTACCCGATGTATCTACAACACTCCACACCCGTGTGTATATACTACCCCATGTATCTACAACACTCCACACCCGTGTGTATATACTACCCCATGTATATACAACACTCCACGCCCGTGTGTAGATACTACCCCATGTATCTACAACACTCCACACCTGTGTGTATATACTACACAATGAATTTACAACACTCCACCCCTACGTACATATACTACCCCACGTATCTACAACACTGCACACCCATGTAGATATACTACCCATGTATCTACAACACTCCACACCCGTGTGTATATACTACCCATGTATCAACAACATTCATGCCCGCGTGCATATACTGACCCTTGTATCGACAACATGCACGCCCGTGTGTATATACTACCCATAAATCTACAACGCTCCACACACGTGTGTATATACTACCCCATGTATCTACAACACTCCTCACCAGTGTGTATAAACTACCCATGTATATACAACATTCACGCCCGTGTGTATATACTACCCATGAATCTACAACACTCCACACACGTGTGCATATACTGGCCCTTGTATCTACAACATCCAAGCCCGTGTGTATATACTACCCATAAATCTACAACACTCCACACCAGTGTGTAAATACCATACCATGTATCTACAATACTTCACACCCGTGTGTATATACTACCCCATGGATCTACAACACTCCACACCCATGTTTATATACTACCCCATGTATCTACAACACTCCACACCCTCGTTCATATATTACCCCATGTATCTACAACACTCCACACCCGTGTGTCTATACTACACCATGTATCTACAATACTCCACAACCGCTTGCATATACTACCCCCTGTATCTACAACACTCCACACCCGTGTGTATATACTACCACATGCATCTACAACACTCCACACCCTCGTTCATATATTACCCCATGTATCTACAACACTCCACACCCGTGTGTCTATACTACACCATGTATCTACAATACTCCACACCCGCTTGCATATACTACCCCCTGTATCTACAATACTCCACACCCGCTTGCATATACTACCCCATGCATCTACAACACTCCACACCCTTGTTTATATACTACCCCATGTATCTACAACACTCCACACCCTCGTTCATATATTACCCCATGTATCTACAACACTCCACACCCGTGTGTCTATACTACCCCATGTATCTACAATACTCCACACCCTCGTTCATATACTACCCCATGTATCTACAACATCCACGCCCGTGTGTATATACTACCCCATGTACCTACAGGTCTCCACACCCGTGTGTATACACTACCCCATATATCTACAACTCTCCACACCCGTGTGTATATACTACCCCATGTATCTACAACACTCCACACCCCTGTGTATATACTACCCATGTACCTACAACTCTCCACACCCGTGTGTATATACTACCCCATGTATCTACAACACTCCTCACCAGTGTGTATATACTACCCCATGTATCTAAAACACTCCACACCCGTGTGTATATACTACACCATGTATCTACAACACTGCACGCCCATGTACATATACTACCCGATGTATCTACAACACTCCACACCCATGTAGATATACTACCCATGTATCTACAACACTCCACACCCGTGTATATACTACCCATCTATCTACAACATTCACGCCCGTGTGTATATACTACCCATGAATCTACAACACTCCACACCCGTGTGTATATACTGGCCCTTGTATCTAAAACATCCAAGCCCGTGTGTATGTACTACCCATAAATCTACAACGCTCCAAACCAGTGTGTAAATAACATCCCATGTGTCTACAATACTTCACACCCGTGTGTATATACTACCCCATGCATCTACAACACTCCACACCCATGTTTATAGTACCCCATATATCTACAACACTCCACACCCGTGTGTCTATACTACACCATGTATCTACAATACTCCACACCCGCTTGCATATACTACCCCCTGTATCTACAACACTCCACACCCCTGTGTATATACTACCCCATGCATCTACAACAATCCACACCCATGTTTATATACTACCCCATGTATCTACAACACTCCACACCCTCGTTCATATATTACCCCATGTATCTACAACACTCCACACCCGTGTGTCTATACTACCCCATGTATCTACAATACTCCACACCCGTGTCTATACTACACCATGTATCTACAATACTCCACACCCGCTTGCATATACTACCCCATGTATCTACAACACTCCACACCCGTGTGTCTATACTACCCCATGTATCTACAACACTCCACTCCCATGTACATATACTACGTCATCTATCTACAACACTCCACACCCATGTAGATATACTACCCATGTATCTACAACACTCCACATCCGTGTGTATATACTACCCATGAATCTACAACACTCCACACCCGTGTGTATATACTGACCCTTGTATCTACAACATCCAAGCCCGTGTGTATATACTACCCATAAATCTACAACGCTCCACACCAGTGTGTATATACCATCCCATCTATCTACAATACTCCACACCCGCATGCATATACTACCACATGTATCTACAACACTCCACACCCGTGTGTATATACTACCCCATGTATCTACAATACTCCACACCCGCGTGCATATACTACCCTCTGTATCTACAACACTCCACACCCGTGTTTATATACTACCCCACGTATCTACAACACTCCAGAACCTCGTTCATATTTTTTCCCCATGTATCTACAACACTCCACACCCGTGTGTCTATACTACCCCATGTATCAACAATACTCCACACACTCGTTCATATACTACCCCATGTATCTACAACATCCACGCCCGTGTGTATATACTACCCCATGTATCTACAACACTCAACACCAGTGTGTATATACTACTCATTTATCTACAACATCCACACCCGTGTGTATATACTACCTATGAACTTACAACGCTCCACGCCTGCGTGTATATACTACCCCATTTATCTACAACACTCTACACCCGTGTCTATATACTACCCCATCTATCTACAACACCCCACATCCGTGTGTATATAGTACCCCATGTATCTACAACACTCCACACCCGTGTCTATATACTCCCCCATCTATCTACAACCCTCCACACCCGTATGTATATACTACCCCATGTATCTACAACATTCCACACCCGTGTCTATATACTACCCCATGTATCTACAACACTCCACACCCGCGTTCATATACTACCCATGTATCTACAACACTCCACACCCGTGTGTATATACTACCCCATGTACCTACAATGCTCCACACCCGTGTGTATATAGTACCCCATGTATCTACAACACTCCACACCCATGTGTATATACTACCCCATGTATCTACAATACTCCACACCCTCGGTCATATACTACCCCATGTATCTACAACATCCACGCCCGTGTGTATATAGTACCCCATGTATCTACAACACTCCACACTCGTTCATATACTACCCCATGTATCTACAACATCCACACCCGTGTGTATATACTACCTATGAACCTACAACGCTCCACGCCTGCATGTATATACTACCCCATGTATCTACAACACTCTACACCCGTGTCTATATACTACCCCATCTATCTACAACACCCCACATCCGTATGCATATAGTACCCCATGTATCTACAACACTCCACACCCGTGTGTATATACTACCCCATGTATCTACAATACTCCACACCCTCGTTCATATACTACCCCATGTATCTAAAACATTCCACATCTTTGTGTATATACTACCCCATGTATCTACAACACTCCACACCTGCGTTCATATACTACCCATCTATCTACAACACCCCACATCCGTGTGTATATACTACCCCATGTATCTACAACCCTCCACACACGTGTGTATATACTACCCGATGTATCTACAACACTCCACACCCGTGTGTATATACTTCCCCATGTATCTACAACGCTCCACACCCGTGTGTATATACTACCCATTTATCTACAACATCCACACCCGTGTGTATATAGTACCTAAGAACCTACAACGCTCCACGCCTGCGTGTATATACTACCCCATGTATCTTCAAGACTCCACACCTGTGTGCATATACTACCGATGTACCTACAACACCCCACACCCTTGGGTATATATTACCCCATCTATCTACCACACCACAAATGTGTGTGTATATATTACCCCATGTATCTACAACACTCCACGCCCATGTACATATACTACCCCATGTATCTACAACACTCCACACCCATGTAGATATACTACCCATGTATCTACAACACTCCACACCCGTGTGTATAAACTACCCATGTATCTACAACATTTGCTCCCGTGTGTATATACTACCCATGAATCTACAACACTTCACGTCTGCGTGTATATACTACCCCATGTATCTAAAACACTCCACACCCGTGCGTATATACTAACCCTTGTATCGACAACATGCGCGCCCGTGTGTATATACTACCCATAAATCTACAACGCTCAACACCAGTGTGTATATACTACCTTTGAACCTACAACACTCCACACCCTCGTTCATATACTACCCCATGTAACTACAACACTCCACACCCATGTAGATATACTACCCCATGTATCTACAACACTCCACACCCGTGTGTATATACTACCCCATGTATCTACAACACTCCACACCCGTGTGTATATACTACCCATTTATCTACAACATCCACACCCGTGTGTATATACTACCTATGAACCTACAACGCTCCACGCCTGCGTGTATATACTACCCAATGTATCTACAACACTCTACACCCGTGTCTATATACTACCCCATCTATCTACAACACCCCACATCCGTGTGTATATAGTACCCCATGTATCTATAACACTCCACACCCGTGTGTATATACTACCCATTTATCTACAACATCCACACCTGTGTGTATATACTACCTATGAACCTACAACGCTCCACGCCTGCGTGTATATACTACCCCATGTATCTTCAAGACTCCACACCCGTGTGCATATACTACCGATGTACCTACAACACCCCACACCCTTGGGTATATATTACCCCATCTATCTACCACACCCCACATGCGTGTGTATATACTACCCCATGTATCTTCAAGACTCCACACCCGTGTGCATATACTACCCATGTATCTGCAACACTCCACACCCGTGTGTATATATTACCCCATATATCTACCACACCCCACATGTGTGTGTATATAGTACCCCATGTATCTACAACACTCCACATCCGTGTGCATATACTACCCAATGTATCTACAACATTTCACACCTGTGGGTATATACTACCCATGTATCTGCAACACTCCACACCCGTGTGTATAAACTACCCATGTATCTACAACATTTGCTCCCGTGTGTATATACTACCCATGAATCTACAACACTTCACGTCTGCGTGTATATACTACCCCATGTATCTAAAACACTCCACACCCGTGCGTATATACTAACCCTTGTATCGACAACATGCGCGCCCGTGTGTATATACTACCCATAAATCTACAACGCTCAACACCAGTGTGTATATACTACCTTTGAACCTACAACACTCCACACCCTCGTTCATATACTACCCCATGTAACTACAACACTCCACACCCATGTAGATATACTACCCCATGTATCTACAACACTCCACACCCGTGTGTATATACTACCCCATGTATCTACAACACTCCACACCCGTGTGTATATACTACCCATTTATCTACAACATCCACACCCGTGTGTATATACTACCTATGAACCTACAACGCTCCACGCCTGCGTGTATATACTACCCAATGTATCTACAACACTCTACACCCGTGTCTATATACTACCCCATCTATCTACAACACCCCACATCCGTGTGTATATAGTACCCCATGTATCTATAACACTCCACACCCGTGTGTATATACTACCCATTTATCTACAACATCCACACCTGTGTGTATATACTACCTATGAACCTACAACGCTCCACGCCTGCGTGTATATACTACCCCATGTATCTTCAAGACTCCACACCCGTGTGCATATACTACCGATGTACCTACAACACCCCACACCCTTGGGTATATATTACCCCATCTATCTACCACACCCCACATGCGTGTGTATATACTACCCCATGTATCTTCAAGACTCCACACCCGTGTGCATATACTACCCATGTATCTGCAACACTCCACACCCGTGTGTATATATTACCCCATATATCTACCACACCCCACATGTGTGTGTATATAGTACCCCATGTATCTACAACACTCCACATCCGTGTGCATATACTACCCAATGTATCTACAACATTTCACACCTGTGGGTATATAGTACCCGATGTATCACAAGACCAAATAGCGTCCATTCCAATTTGGAATGAACGTTGGAATGCTTTGGAAAGATCGCTCATTCCAAACTTTCCAAAGCTTGGAAAGATCGATCTTTCCAAAAAATCCAAAATTGGAATGGCAACATTTCCAAACATATTTCCAACACTGGAAATGTTTGCAATGACTTGGAATGGTTTGGAATGGTTTGGAATTGTTTGGAATTGTTTGGAAATATGGTTAGAAGGAACAAGTTAAAATATGTTTTATCAGTAATTTGAACAATAAAAAGACAATGAATTAGGGGCTTTAGGGGTTGCTTATATAGTAATTTTGAAATTTTGAGATTTGGAAAGAATGCCAAGAGTGGGTGGGGGACGAACTAAGGGAGCTGTGTGTGTTGGGTGGTTGTTAGATAAGGTAGTTTTGGTTTTATTATTTTATTTGGGGTTTAAATGCGACTAATTAGTCCTGTTTTAATTAGGTATAAACCTAAGGCTTTGAATTTTTCTAATTTATTTTATGGATTTAGGATTGATTCTAGTGTAAGTCCGGTTTTAAGATTTAGGGTGGTCTGTAGTGTTGTTCGATGTGTTTGGTAGTGTGTGCAGTGAATGAGTACGTGTTCTGGTGTTTCTTGTTGTTTGCAATGTAGGCAGTTTCCTGTTGTGTGTAGATTAGCTATTTTACGATGATTATTTAGTTTGGTGCGGCCTGTTTGTAGTTTAGTAATTATTGTGTCGATTATTTTGGATGGGTGTAGTATTTTTGGTTGATTTAGGTTTTTTTTGAGTACTTTCCTGATTTGGCTATTTAAGTTTTGGTATATATTTTGCCATTTTTTGTTGATTTTTTGTTTAGTGAGACTTTTGATTTCTGATTTTGAGCTGGGTAAGTTTAAGCTTATTTCTGGGAGTTAAAGGGATAATTTTGCTGCTTTATCTGCCTTTTCATTTCCAAAGATTCCTACGTGGGCGGGGGTCCAAATGAACTCTATTTGTTTACCTGCCCTAGTTAAGTTGTTTGAGCTATTACGTATTTGATTTATTAGTTTGGGGTGGTTTTTAGTGGTTTTATTTTTGAGGGCTTGTAGTCCACTGAGGGAGTCGGTTAGGATGAGGATTTTTTTGTTGTTGTTTAGATTGCTGATTGTGTAGTGCTGAGACAACTACTGACTGATATAGAAGATTTAACGTGCGCTTTCCGACTGCAGCGTATTTCGCACACAGGCCTGGCCAGACCATTTAGTGTATTCCGAAAAGGGTGAAAGTGGTGTGTGCAACCCAAAAGGGGGCTTTTAGGGGGTGCTTATATTGAATTTTTGAGATTTTTAAATTTGGAATAAATGCCGAGGTGGGTGGAGGAGGGAACTAAGGGAGCCTGTTGAGGTGGGTGTTTGTATTTTTATTGGATTTTGGATTGGTAGATTAATAAGTTTTTAGATGCGCTTAATTAGGTCTGGTTTGATTAGAAATACGCCTAGGGCCTTGAAGTTTTCTTGTTTATTTTGAGGGTTTAGTGGTTCATCTAGAGTAGGAACCTTATTTAGATTGAGGGTGGTTTGTAGAGTGGTTCTGTGTGTTTGGTAGTGGGTGCAGTGGATCAGTGCGTGTTCTGTCGTTTCGGGTTGTTTGCAGTGGGGGCAGTTGCCTGTGATGTGTCTTTTAAGTTTTTTTGGGTGGTTATTTAGGTTCGTGTGTCCTGTTTGGAGTTTTGTAATTAATCTGTCAATTTTTTTAGAGGGGTGTAGGATTTTAGGTTTGGCTAGTGGTTTTCTGAGCACTTTTTTTATTTGGCTATAAGAGTTTTGATATTGATTATGCCATGTTTTGGTTATTTTTTGTTTGTTTACACTTTTAATTTCTGATTTTGAGATGGCTAGGTTTAGACTTATTTCTGGTATTTTAAGAGATAATTTAGCTGCTTTATCGGCGCTTTCGTTGCCGTAAATTCCTACGTGGGCGGGGATCTACAAGAAGGTTATTTGTTTGCCTGCTTTTGTTAGGTCGTTGGAGCTTTTAAGTATTTGGTTTATTAATTTAGGTCGTTTTTTGGTATTTTTGTTTTGGCGGGCTTGTAGTCCACTAAGGGAGTCGGTGAGAATTAGGATTTTATTGTTGTTTTTAGATTGTTGGTTATGCAGGGCTGAGGCCATGCCAATAAGTTCGGCCGTGAATATAGATTGGTTGTTAGGGAGTCGGTAAGATTGTGTGGATATAACTGGTTGTGTGGTATGGACTCCGAAGCCTGTGTGGTTGGAGATCGGGTCTGAAGATCCGTCAGTGTATATGTGACACCCATTTGGCCAATTTTCATGTATGTATGCAATTGTGGTGGTTTTAGCTATGTTTGGGTCGGTTTGTTTATTTATTTGGTTAGCTAGCGTTGTGTATATTTTGGGTATTTTGAGTTTAGGGGTGAAGATGTTTGATTTTTTGCAGTTTTGTTTAAGATTTTGAGTTTGGTTTTCATTGAGGTAGTTAGTTATTCTTTGGGATATTGGGGTGAGTAAGGGGTGTTTGCGAGCTAGAGTTTGGTTTCTTGGGCTTATGTTTTGGTTAATTATGAGACAACTAACACCTCAAAAACGAAAACGTCGTTTTTTCCGTATATGGTCATTGGACGGAAAAACGACGTTATTTGGACGCTTCAAACCATCGTTTTTCCGTCCAAATAACGTCGTTATTTGACATCAGAATTTACTGGGAGAGAACGATATCATCAAGCTCCTCCCTTTCTTGATTGGCATTGTCAATCAAGCAACAGCGTCTACCGGTATTCCTACTTCTCAGATTTCATTGGTATGTTCTCGCGTGTTAGATTACAGGCCCGAGTTTGACGCTGTACTCGAAGCGCTTAGCGGAAGTACTGAAATCAATCGTTCTGCGCATGCGGATTGCTTAATGCCTTGTCCAAATTTTCCGTTCTGTGCATGCGCGATTTCGCGTATTGTTTCCACTAAATGTCACCACTATTTAACAGTGATTCATAAACACAGTCTCGTGATGAGTTCGGAATCGTACAATGTCGCTTTAATTTATGGCACGTACTTGATCGGCGCGTATTTCCCATTAACAAATACAATGATAACGGTAATAATTTTAGTCAAAATAATTAGGAGAGCGCAAGGCTCAGGAACGTCTGAGTATAGGAAAAGGATTTATACTTTCGAAAGTTATATACTCGTCAAATACGCAAAAGAATATCAGCCTGCCTTTAAAACTTATTTTTGTAGAAGGTGATCTTGGTGTTTATTGCCAGATAGTATATGCATATACATTTTCCAGATATTGCTTATTTTAATGTTTATTAATAGTTTTATGGTTCGTCCGCCTAATTGACGGGATTCCACTTTCTCATTTGTACATGACACTTAAACAGTGTTCTGTTACTGTAAACAGATTAGTTTCAAATTCCAAACTGGTGATATCTATTCAGACTAATGCTTAGTCTCTAAAACTGTATATTTTTTAAAGAAACAAGTAACTCCATTTAAATTGAAGAGTCACATGGAAGTGCATCATAATTATACACTGTATTCCGGACGATTGTGTTCTTTCATCTACTTTTAAATGTTGCCTATACACTAATCTGGACGTACTAGTCATTGTTCTATTTATGTCATCCTATTATATGTATATATTTATATCAGATATACATTAACACATGTTACCATTCTAAAGTCATACTCTCATATAACCTTATATTGTTCATAGTATCAAAGTTTATTCAACAACATCAAGAACAGCAATTTAAACTACTGAAACACCCAAACACAAGGCTGTTATCAAGCGCTGGTGCAGACGTGATGCATCGTAAAAAACTGTATCGTGATGTCTTCAGAAATACAATTACTTGCAACATTTATACTACGAGATAGTAAGCCTAAAGCTTACTCACCGGTGGAACGTAGACAATATCGCTAATACAGATATCACGTATTTGAATGTTAATACTAAAGACAACACTCATTATTTTTGCAGTGCCGATATAACACTTATACACGTTTATTGGTGACTTTCATCAGTTTTGCTATTAATTTTAAAAACTTTGTTTTCACATATACAAGTAGCAATACCCGACTAGCCTGTCATAGATACTTATGGGGCAGTTTTCAATCTTGTACTGACTTACTCTGGTGTTCCTGAGGGGAGGTTATTGGCTTGGGTGTTATATCCCGTTTTTCTGGTAATCCTATTATTACTTCATTTTTATCTAATGACACCCTGTTCTCTGGATCACGGCTCCGTGACTATCCATAACAATTAAGATGAACATTCAGATCAAGTACATGAATGAGTTTGTTTTGACGCCACAGTCAATCAAAGACCAATGCTGTGCGGTTAGATTACACACTTCTACCAGGTCGAACATCGTGGATCTTTTTCTACCTAAAGAGAATCATAGTTCATATGCTAATCCATCTATTGCCTACGAAAACCGTCCCGCTCAAGATGACCTTACTTGTTGTTAAATCCATTCAAATGCGCTGAAATGTGCGTGTCAAGGACAGCTGATGTCCGATGCTGAAGAACCGTGTTCACAGCTGCCGACTTGGTATTTTTCTGCACTGACAGAAACTGGATGTACTGACACACAGCTGTTATAGATATTTAACTAACCCCTGATCAAATAGATGCCCTTCGTTAATCTCTGTGTGGAGTACCGTATATACCTGTGATAACGATACCGGTGGCGATGCTGATGGTGGTGGTGATGATAATGATGGTGACGGCGATGCGGGAACACCGCATGGATGACCTATTCCTGCATAGATATATCTAGATCGGTGACGCTAAGCCGGTGACCCGTACCCAGATCCGGACATACCAGTGAAACAGGCACTCACTCACTCACTCACTCACTCACTCACTCACTCACTCACTCACTCACTCACTCACTCACTCACTCACTCACTCACTCACTCACTCACTCACTCACTCTGTATCAATCTATCAATCTATCAATCAAACAATCAATCAAAATGGAAATCGAGTGACGGATGCTTGACTCATTGTAAGTCTTTGTACGCCATTGTATCGTTGCTAGTGGTACCAGTTACCGGTTTGGGCTAGACGAAGCATTGACGAAGCAAAGAGTTTAATCAGACGTCTCCTTGGGGGAGACAGGTATCACACCTGTGATCCCTGGCGATAAGAAATATGACATTGCGTACCAGGCCAGCAGTTAGACATAGCAACGTATAATTGTAAATTCTCCTCGGCGTAATATATATCTTGCAGGTGTACGTAAACAGGATGTGTTTGGTAACTTGAGCAGGAAGCACAAGTACACGAAGGGATGGTATTTCAGATGACAAATGAAAGAAGACAGAAAGATTCTGACCCAAATTTAGTGACTGGTGGCCGTGTCGCACACACGAATTTTTATTAAGTGTATCCTCGAGAGTCAGTAAGAAACTAGAAATAACTGCCTTTGTTCTGTAAATCTCACCAAGTTTCAGCTTTCGCCTCTGTTATCTGTTATCTGTCTGTACCAACAACTTAACTGCCCTCACCCCCTGCAGTTTTCCCGTCCCATATTACCAAGCAGGTGACCCACAAGGAGGACTCATGAGTTATACTGTGCCTACCACAATAAGTTGTGAATACGTAGCCTTGCTGTGGCCAAACATTTTGTAACAATTTGGCAAACTTTGATATGTAAACAGCACATATAATTCAGTTTTATTTCATCTTAACATATCAGTTGAATCCCACTTGACCTTTGAAGATCCGGTTAAGAATAGATTTACAGCAACCCATGCTTGCCGTTTTAGGCGACTATGCTTGTCGTGAGAGGCGACTAAAGGGATCGGGTGGTCAGGCTCGCTGACTTGGTTGATGCATGTCATCGTATCTCAACTGCGTGGATCGGTGGTCGTGATATCAATCACTGGATTGTCTGGTCCGGACTCGATTATTTACAGACAACCGTCATATAACTGGAATATTGCTACGTGCGGCGTTACACAATGAACAACAAAAACGGAAAAAACGGATCCTACTTATTTTGTGGATACCATAACAATAAATCAAACCAATAGATCGTTTGAGCTAGTTAAATATAAAAAAAATAGTCGCACGGTCTCACGTGAAATGTTCTTCATGAATACTGTAAATCATGAAATTAACGCAATAATAAGTCAGCTAATTAATGCGAGTATAGAAGAACCCTGGCCTCAAATGCGTCATGACATTTATGAGAGTGGCCTTGCAAAAATCACTGTAGTCATAAAAACGATTTTTACATATATAAATACATACAGAGGAAATGCTTAGCATTTATCTTTTAAGGAAGAATGTGGGACTTGCTTAATACATATGTATGTGGACATATATGTATGTACATTTGGATGAATATAGATATACCTCCTTATAGATAGTGATCGTAGATGATTGTAGAACGTGCACGAAGAAAATGGAATAATTATGTGAGTAATCGGGTAAATACCACGTTTAGCAATATTCAGCCATGTTGCGATATTGGTTTCCAAAATACAAGACGGACCATGAAATTATGACTAGAATTTTGACCTGGCTTTCTGGTGTGATTTAACACCCCATAATCTAATGTAGAAAAAGAGCTAAAAGCACGAATAAAGATCACGAGATGAAACTTATGTATACATCTGGGCATATATTTGCGTAGTATTACTATGTTAATTCATCAGTATATATGTATTTTGCACAAAGGATATTGTAGATCGACGCTTACATGCACATATAACCTATTCACCAGTGCTGTAATATTTAATTCATTTGTCTTTTGATACATATAGATAGGAACATGGAGAGGCTGTCTGAAGAAATATAGACACGCATGGGATCTTTTGGATAGTTGTACTTCACGGTTAGACAAACGCTTAGTCTCTGAAAATACATTATTTTGGTTAAAACGAGAAACTATATTTAAATTTAAAAGGAGCCCAAGTGATATGGAAATTTTAGCCTAAACCCGTTGAACATCTAGGCTTGTTTCATTAGCATTGCAGTAAGGCCTGGGCGGAAGGGAACATAATTTGGTTCAGGGACTGTGAGACAAACTGCATCACGGCCTGTATCGCCGTCATGATCTTTAGAGCTACGAAATTAGAGCCATCTGAGACAGCCACTCGACACCTGTTTGCACCCATCAGATACCAGTCACTACTGCCACTACTCCTCTCTCCAAACGAAAAAAAACCCGAAAAATGTCGGAAGTGTATATTTTTAATCCTTCTAATTTACTATTTAGATACATGATTTAACTTAAAAGTAATTATATAGATATCTGTGATGCTGGTACCGTTTTGTCGCCATTGTGTAGCTATTGTGGAGTTATTATGAATATCAAATACATGTCTTGAAATATGGACTTGTAAAAGAGTTAATCAAAGAACCATATGTAGCCATTTAATTGGCGTGTATGGATATATTATCCATTTACTTATACACCCTTATTATGGACATCTACAGCATTTCATTGTACCTTACTATTGAAAAAATACCCGTGAAGATCCGGGTTAGAATAGGCCTTCAACAACCCATGCTTGTACTAAGGCGACTAACGTAATCGGGTGGTCAGGCTCGCTGACTTGGTTGATGCATGTCATCGTATCCCAATTGCGTAGATCGGTGCTCTTGATGTCAATAACTGGATTGTCTGGTCCAGACTGGATTATTTACAAACCGCCGTCATATAAAACTGGTATATTGTTGAGTGCGGCGTTTAACAACAAACAATCAAACCAAAACTACTATTAAGGAAGTGTGCAGGACGACTTGCTTTATACATATATATGTGGACATATATGTATGGACATTTGGATGATATAGATATACCTCCTTAAAGATAGTGTTCGTAGATGACTGTAGAAAATGGAATAATTATGTGAGTAATCGGGTTAATACCACGTTTAGCAATAAAGTAATTATATGGATCTAATGTATTATTGGTATATGTGATGCTGGTACCGTTTTGTCGCCATTGTGTAGCTATTGTGGATTTATTATGAATATCAAATACATGTCTTGAAATATGGACTTGTAAAAGAGTTCATCAAAGAACCATATGCAGCCATTTAATTGGCGTGTATGGATATATTATCCATTTACTTATATACACTTATTATGGACATATACAGAATTTTATTGTACCTTATTATTAAAAACATTACCCGTGAAGATCCGGGTTAGATTAGACCTTCAACAACCCATGCTTGTTCGAAGGCGACTAACACGATCGGGTGGTCAGGCTCGCTGACTTGGTTGATGCATGTCATCGTATCCCAATTGCGTAGATCGGTGCTCTTGGTGATGATAACTGGATTGTCTGGTCCAGACTGGATTATTTACGAACCACTGTCATATAGCTGGTATATTGCTGAGTGCGGCGTTAAACAACAAACAAACAAAATCTATTATTAAACACCTTCCAACAATGAGAAATTATACTTATATTTCTATATATTCTGTTATATTTATAACATAATTTGATTCATAATTTAATTATTGCGTTGCTTTCTTCCCTGTCATTCAATGTACATGTTCAACCCCCTAAACTTTTAATATAATTTCATTTTTCACAAATGGATACGTTAATGAGTTGCCTAGATCTCTCGTTACCTACTCACACGAACAGATTAAAATAATTTGTTTTACTATCATGTTTCTGTTTATCTAATTCATAATACGAAATTGATAATTCATGTATCACAGTAAAGATCACATTCGTTTATATCACTATCTGATGCTAAGGTTTTATTGCAGAAATTATAATTAATTCAAAATGTAGAAAGATACACAATTTGCCATTATTTATTAAACTGTACAAAGTATAATATAAAGATCAGAATGCCTGTAACGGGTAGTATTTAAGAAAGAAATATTTGTCGATAAGTCCCATTTTTCAGATATGCCCTTCAGTAGTATTATTGTATATCTCCAAAGAGAGGTTTACATTGTAGATATCATTATTTGTGGATAATTCAAAAAGCAACATAGAAAATATATATGCTACCATGACGAAAGAATACAGAGTATACATAACTCGCAATTATCCAAAAGAGATTTCAAATCACAATAACATATCTGATATAAAGAGGGGTGGTAATGATTTAATCTCTACATTGTGCCCTTGTTCGTGAGCCCTTGTTCTATTCAGCAAACAGCCCCAAACCGAAACTCCACAACATATCCGATTACACTGATTCAGGCTGTCCCAGTTCTCCATGCGATACTGACGTCCGTTCGTCTCCCAGACCATAGAGAATAAATTTAAAAGGAATCCAGCTCAAGTCTAGAACGATTTGGCAAGCCTAGATTGCCTCAATTCTATCCATGAAAGTAAGCATTAATAAAAAAAATATTGTTCTTGTCTGCTTCAGATTATATTTTGTAGAGACATATGTTTAACTAGGAAAATTGTACTGACACCGGCGCTGTCCCTATTGAAGCTATTTATAAGAATTTCGAATTGTCGTCCATTGTTCGATGTCAATACATCGATGACAAGTGAGGATATCATAAAGTAATCGTTGATGCCGCGCTACACTATAATAAAAATTATAATAAAGTTGACTGGTGTGTACATTACTACAGTGAACATTTACATGATCATGCCCTTATAATCAAATGCTGTGATGTCAAATACTAATATATTATTGTGTGATGAATTTAACTGGATCAGTGGTAACATGTGATATTAATATTCCATCAATTTCTCTCCTGGTTGGTTCATCCATGTCTACAAAATGAACATAATACAATTAAAATGGAGCCTAGACCAATTCTTAATTTCAGGCTAGGGCTGTGGAAATCTAGACTTTCCCAATCGTTATAGATTTGAGTTGGTCTCGAGCTCATTTTTTACATTATTCTCTTGGGTCAACGCCACAGCTCATACCATACACTAACAAGACCAGATTCCCCCCCGCCGGAGCTCCTGGATTTTGGTTATATCAACTAACATGGCCAACTCTGCTCTTAAGTAAACAAGAACCTAATCAGCGAGGGGTCCTTTATCATCCCTATGTGACTGCTTATAAAAATCTGATATCTCTTCCCAAAGACCTGGTTAATAATATATTTTCTGCTGCATATTCGAAACAGAGTGAGTGAGTTGGTACTACATATGTTTACGGTTCTATTTTAAATGACTGCAGCGCCCCATTATGAAAACAAATTGTTTTAACGCCACTCTCAGCAGTATTCCAGTGATATATTACGGCGGTCTGTTGTATATGAAATAAATGCAAATTAAATCTTGAATCTTGAAAGTTGTAACATTTCCGCTAATAAGTATCACATGCAGTATACAGTATATCAACTGCAATATACTGTATACAACATTCAGTATACAGTGTGTCGGGAGCTCCGCGCTGGGCTGGAGCACACATTTCCTACCCCTCTCCCTTCGGCAAACACCTCATGAGGGTTGCAACGAGGTCACAGGTCAGGCGTGCACTCGTCAGTTGTCTAATGCGGTCAAGAGTAAGATCTTCTGGAAGACCACTGCACTAGAGGTATGTGGATGGTTGATGAGGTACTACGTGTTTGGAACTGGGAGTCGAACACTAAGCACTTTTAGAGAAGAGCTCACAATAAAACGTTATGGACTCGCGGACGGACTTGTGTTTTCATTTCAAGACTTACATGTATCAGGTTGAACTTCTACGACAGATGTAACTTGGTTACCGCTTCCTAACTGTAGCATTAACTAAACTTTACGCCTTTTATACACATTTGTGATGGGGCGACAATGCGACAACGAGACATATTTTGACCTTGAAAATGTCGCGTTACGGCATCGTCGCCCTTTTGTAAAATAAAGAAAAGGATTATTCAAAGAGCGACAATGCAAACACGCGACAATGCGACAAATGGCCAATTGTCGCGCTTTTGTTAATTTTGACACGTTTTGCTTGTTTTTGTAAGGGCGTCAATGCGACAATGCGACAACGCGACAATGTCCCTTCCGTGATCCGTGCAAATAAAACTGAGTTATGAAATAGAAGTCTGACATGCCAATTAAAAGATAAAGTGTTGCAGCTTCTGATTTCATAGATCTTCAAGAAGGATTATCAATAATAGGATGGGTGATGAGTTCAACTGCATGCCGATTCTATACGCTGTGATTAACAATAATGCTCCGAGTCAATACATTTTGTCAAAATGTATGACATGTATTACGTGAATGAACATATTGTTTATACTCGTCCATGTTTTTGACGGACAATATAATTAACATGCTCGGTAAAAGTGAGGACGGGCATCACTGTGTGTTTCCGTGCTTTGTTTAGGTGAACAATTGACTTGTCCTTGCATGTGTTTGTGACGGGTGCCACTTGTGTGGCAGGATACGCTCACCTTTTCCCGAACACCCGTTGGATCGCCTGAACCAATTCGGATTTTAATCCCACCCACATCAGTCTGTACACCGTGATATAACTGAAATACTGAATTACTGTACAGTTGAAAATGATGTTTAATGCGATTACCGTAGTGTGTTACTGCAACTGTTCAAATGTTGTGCAGTGCTGTTATGTAATATGTAAAAGAAAGCATATTCAATTATCCAATTGATTTGAATAGTGCGTCAGTGTATTTTATTAACACCCCAAACCGTAATTTAAACACATATAATAACAGATCATATACACGCATGGTGCCTTGACTTACTGCTAAATTTAATAGGCCATCCCGGAATAAAATAGTTTTAGTTTTAGTTTTAGTTTTAGTATGTTTACAAGAAATATATTCCAAACAATATCCTCATTAGATGAGGATTACCTCAGTAAGTCAAATACAATGACAGAGCGTCGTAATACATTTACATCAAATACAATACATCAAAATGGCCGATACGATAAACGTGACGGGAGATATTTCCGAAGTTGTTAATTAACCTGTGGCGATTTCAAGCCTTTGTCATCACTGATCAATTGGCCGATCGTTGAAAGGTGATTGTAAAGATGTGTCAAATAGATACTAAGGTAAATTCATAGATTGCTGTTGATTGTCACTACGATAGTTTGGATGTTTTTTTCGTTTTTTTTTTCTCTGGGATGGGTTATAGCGAGGGTGCAACCACGCTTCTGTATGAATTCGTACCAGTGAATTCCAAGGGTTTTCCCCAGGAATGTGAAAGTAGTCAGTGTTTACGCCATTTCAAGAATACAGTCACGTGAAGAACGTCATGTGACCGACCTCTCGTCCTAGCCGTATATATTGTAAACTTCACATTAAAAAATTTGTTATTATTCAGGGATGTGAGCAGCCCCGAAAAAAAGAGGAAAAGTCTAGGGGGGTCTGGGGGCATGCCCCCCCCCCCCCCCCCCTAGAAATTCTTAAAACATTTGATTGCATTTTAAGCAATTTCGTGCAGTTTGGACAACATTCACACCAAGAAATGTAATAAGTCAATGGCAAAAGTCAATAAGTCAAATAAACAAGATGGCAGATGCAGTAAAATTTCGAAGTTAAATCAGTACTTTTAAAAAATCGGGCATAGCTTTCGCGCACCTGGCTACCCGCCAGGTCTGGGAGCAATACTGCCATAAACTGAAACCCCCATCCCCCAGACACAAGGACAACTGCCACAAGCGTGCAATGTCTGACCCTTTCCCCATGTTGAAGCATATTGAAAAAAACTTACCTTGTACTTACCTTTTGATGGAAAAAACAAAACTCCATTGCAAACATAAGACATTAATACAACATATATCCCCATGACGGGGTTTTGGACGCTGAAGAAACATTCATAGTTTTTTCGCTTATCACATGAACAACTGTAAAACATCTCATTCACTTACAGGCTAAAAGACAACTTTATCTTAAAAACAAGCCATCAGCTGACTCTGAGTATTTACAATTTCTGTGTGACGCCACACCCCACGTTATAGTGCAAGTATTCGTGACAGAAAACGTATGATGTCCGAAAACCTATGCTGGTGAAAGCCCTGATCGAAAACAGGACAATCCGCGCCAAATGTCCGGTTTTCGATCATATTTTTCGGAGTGTTTTTTTTAATTTTTTAATTAAATTTTTACGCGGAAGATGATTTTTTCCGAGGACTACAGTTTTAAAAAACGCGATTTTCCACGTTTCCGCGGAGATTTCACATCCCTGATTATTATAACCAAATGAAACACAACCCATTATTCGATAGGGGTAACTGTTCATAGCCGAGGGATATGTTACCACAATAAACTTGGCAACATTGTTTGGTTTGACTTCTTGGCGCGTGCCTGAATTCCAGTAACATGTTGCATATCCTAAAACTGGCTTATCAGCAAATCTCGCTGCACTGCGCGCGACAGATACTAGAGCAAGGCATGCCAGAAATACGAAACCTAAAGCTTTCGAAAGGAAGCCTTGGGAATCACGTGCGTCGGGGGACCAGCGCCAGCTGATTGGCCATTAACAGCTGTACAAGGCGGAGCAAAAAGCATCGTTTTTCCGTCCATTTTACGCTTGAAAAACTCGACCATTTTCTGCACACTTTCTAGACGCTCACCAATTAATCAATTTTAATGAATTTTTAGTCGTTTTTCCGTCCATTGACCATATACGGAAAAAAACGACGTTTTCGTGTTTGCAGTGTAATAGGTCTCAAGATTAAGTATTCGGCTGGATGGCAGCTGCCATTTAATTACAAAACAGACAGTCGTCTAGGCGGCTCACATGTAAGTGCGCCGACATGTGCCTAAGATCATAAAATGGACAATCTTTGGTAACATCTAATTTATTGTTGTCTCACGCCAGAGCTGTGAATAATTCTGTTCATTGAACAATTGGAATTCAGGAAGTTATCAATAATTGTTTTACTTAACATAAGATAAGATAAGTTGTTTACAACATAATATTATGATGTCAGGACGTACTACTGTCAAAACCATATATTTTAAAATCAACTATGATTTCCAAGTCCCGATTAGCAAATCAATGAGGTATCAGTTTCACCACATGTTCACAGACCGCCTATACTTATATATATATTTTTCATAACTATTCTCCAGTTAAAGTCCTATCCTCTTATCAAAAAATCTGTGAGAGTGATCATCATTAACGAAACTCATTCACATCAAAGAATACTGAAGAAATGAAGAATCAGATGCATACATTTATTGCCATGCTTCATTCATCACGAAGTAGATTTACATACATTTGTGAATAGCACTTAAACTGTGATAATGAATTTTACCATTGTCCATATTATATTACAAATATTAACCATAATATGGATTTCCGAATATAAAAACGACTCCAAACGTTGATATTTCAGACAAAATCAAAGTCAGCTGTCTTTTAACGTTCAGGGGAAAAGGGTTTGCTTTCACAATTGAACATTTGTTTTCACCAAAGGACAATCAAATCAAGCCAAAAACAGTAAAAATACACATATATGGTTAGCGACCGCCTTTATACAGCGAGGGGGAAAATTCGTCTTCTCTAACGGCCTTCACAAAAACATTCCAGCCCTTAATTAACGAGGCAGCTGTGACGTAGTAGCATTACATTCGCTGCGTTTGCAGCATATAAGATGTGTAATCTGTGGAGTGACTAAAGTAATATTACGGCTGAAATCTTACTTGCATGGTTGTTTTAATAGAAAACTTACGGTTTAAAAACACAATTGTTCTTATATAATGTTATTAGGTTTGGTTTATAAATACAAGAGAAGATTTTTTATACATATAAAACTGGTCGAAAATACAGCTGAACAATAGAAAAATAAAAATAGGAGTTGTGAATAGTGACAAATTTGAATTACATCACTGTGTCAATAATTATTGATTGATTCCGTCAAACAACTGTCAAACCATTTATTGCCATGTACGTACATGTACACAGGAAGTCGGCGCTGTCGGAGGCCCCAGGTAAATAAACATCGTGGTTTTATGACGGGAGATCAGACGAACCGTGAACCAGGGGCATGCGACGTAATTACACCTAAAGGTGGTAGAACCAGGGTATTGTCTCTTGGACTGGCTAATTGACCGTACGTATAATTGGTAAATATATTCGTTTTGACACCCGTGTTTCATGCGCATCCCGGCTCATAAGCAGAATACAATTGAGGCCCCGTGATCAGCGGAGCGTGAACAACATGGATGCCGCCTTTCGGCCGTGCCGAACAGTCAAGCTGCGATCTCGGAACTGAATCCAATTGCAAGTGGAGACAAGATTACTTCCCTTACCCAAACATGATCGTTGCTTAGAAATGTTCAAATCTATCTTCAGTAAATCATGAAATTAATGCGAGCATGACATTTATGCGAAAAATGCGACTGTCAGTCCCTCTGATTATTTTAATATGTTTCATTTCATCAAGATAAAAAAGTTAGTCACTTATAAGATTACCACGTTGAAAATGGAAACGATCGTTAACACAAACAACAAAATGTATTCTCTCATCACTCAGCCTAACAGTGATATAACTGCAAATTAAACAATCAAGTACGCTAAAGTATTACACATGGTGGGTGGAGGACCAGGGGCACTTTGAGTTTGACAGGTGTCATCAACTGGTCAAGTAACATCACGGTTTGTATATTCACGTTGATCGGACAGTCTAGACTGGCGCCAACTAATCATGACGGCGTCTTCAGAACAGAACAGAACTTTATTTCTCCCAGGTTTAGGCTTACGTGGATAACGGAAAATTTTGTTTAAGTGATAGCACATTTGTAATTCAATCTAATATACTTTCCTTGATTGATTATATGGCTGCGGTCGTAGATCCGGATGTATCTAAATATGCTCAGTATATACACAGGGTTTATTGTTATACTATTAAAATTAATAGATACAATTGAGTATTTATACCCTTGATCATAAAGTTAGTCACTACTTTCACACTTTGATTTGTATGATTTTGGTTATGATTAAATTGACAAAATAAGAAATCATTCCGTGTATATGTGTATTATATATTGTACCCCAATACATAATTAAATTGTGTATAAATAAGGACACTAGGTTAATTACTGTAATTGATTATTTGATAAACATATTCACATTTAGTTGTGTGATATGTCACAGAGGTAAAGCTAATTCATAACAACTAATTGTCCCATTTATTTGGTTTCTTTCTTTTATATGAAGCAAATGCTATAACATGGGGTGATAAACTTCATTGGCAATAGACGTAGCATATAATTGTCCACATGAACAGTCTACTCTGTTCCAGATATGTTTATTCATTTTGTCAGCATTTAAATCGTTGCATTCCTGGCTAGATGATTCATTTGACGAAATCTTGTTCCCTGTTTTGAATTACCGTCAGATAGTTCCAGAACAATTATAAAATTTTCAGCCCTATGTGTTGCGCATAATTCCGAGATAATTCGAAGTTCATATTCTTGTACGAACACTTATCAAAATTCATTTATACCTAGTACTATTATGTACATATGTATATTAGTTCAAATTATAATAATGAGGCCCTCTATATTCTCGAAACGGTCTTTGTTCTACGACAACCGGAAGGCGGTATGGGAAAACAAAATATTTGTTTAATTGTTCAAAGTTCAAAGTCAATGTAATATAATTATGGACAAGGAAGATAAGAAATTAAATATAAAGAGTAGCCACTTTAAATGACAGAATTTCTTTTAGTTAAATTTGCTCATGATTTGGTCTTTTCGTGGTACATAGTGCCAAAATACTCTTAATTATTTACTTTCATGTCATTACTAATCTCACATAAGGTCAAAAGTTGTACAACTTTTAACTAATATGATTATGACATGTTGTATCCAAACATTTCCAAACATATCCAAACATTTCCAAACAAATCCAAACAAATCCAAGCTTGGAAATATGACCTTTCCAAATATTGGAATGGTCATATTTCCAATTGGAATGGTGGTATTTCCAAGTTTTGGATTTTTTGGAATGGATGATATTTTGTCCAGTGTATGTACAACACTCTACGCCCGTGTGTATATACTTCCTCATGTATCTACAACACTCCACACACGTGTGTACATTCTACACCATGTATCTACAACACTCCATATCCGTGTGTATATACTTCCTCATGTATCTACAACACTCCAAACCCGTGTGTATATACTACCCCATGTATCTACAACACTCCACATCCGTGTGCATATACTTCCCCATGTATCTACAACCCTCCACACCCGTGTGTATATACTGCCCCATTTATCTACAACACTCCAAATTCGTGTGTTCATACCACCCCATGTATCTACAACACTCTAAGCCCGTGTGTATATATTACCCCATGTATCTACAACGCTCCACACCCGTGTGTATATCCCTCCCCATGTATCTACAACATTCCACACCAGTGTGTATATACTACCCCATTTATCTACAACACTCCAAATTCGTGTGTTCATACCACCCCATGTATCTACAACACTCCACACCCGTGTGTATATATTACCCTATGTATCTACAACACTCCACGCCCGTGTGCATATACTACCTATGTATCTACAACATTCACGCCCGTGTGTATATACTACCCATGTATCTACAACACTCCACACCCGTGTCTATATAGTACCCCATGTATCTTCAAGACTCCACACCCGTGTGCATATACTACCGATGTATCTACAACACCCCACACCCTTGGGTATATATTACCCCATCTATCTACCACACCCCACATGCGTGTGTATATACTACCCCATGTATCTTCAAGACTCCACACCCGTGTGCATATACTACCCATGTATCTACAACATTTCACACCTGTGGGTATATACTACCCGATGTATGTACAACACTCCACACCCGTGTGTATATACTTCCTCATGTATCTACAACACTCAACACCCGTGTGTATATACTACACCATGTATCTACAACATTCCACACCCGTGTGTATACACTGCCCCATTTATCTACAACACTCCAAATTCGTGTGTTCATACCACCCCATGTATCTACAACATCCACGCCCGTGTGTATATACTACCCCATGTATCTACAACACTCCACACATACGTGCATATACTACCCATGTATCTACAACACTCCACACCCGTGTGTATATACTACCCATTTATCTACAACATCCACACCCGTGTGTATATACTACCTATGAACCTACAACGCTCCACGCCTGCGTGTATATACTACCCCATGTATCTACAACACTCTACACCCGTGTCTATATACTACCCCATGTATCTTCAAGACTCCACACCCGTGTGCATATACTACCGATGTACCTACCACACCCCACACCCTTGGGTATATATTACCCCATCTATCTACCACACCCCACATGCGTGTGTATATACTTCCCCATGTATCTTCAAGACTCCACACCCGTGTGCATATACTACCCATGTATCTACAACATTTCACACCTGTGGGTATATACTACCCGATGTATGTACAACACTCTACACCCGTGTGTATATACTTCCTCATGTATCTACAACACTCAACACCCGTGTGTATATACTACACCATGTATCTACAACATTCCACACCCGTGTGTATACACTGCCCCATTTATCTACAACACTCCAAATTCGTGTGTTCATACCACCCCATGTATCTACAACATCCACGCCCGTGTGTATATACTACCCCATGTATCTACAACACTCCACACATACATGCATATACTACCCATGTATCTACAACACTCCACACCCGTGTGTATATACTACCCATTTATCTACAACATCCACACCCGTGTGTATATACTACCTATGAACCTACAACGCTCCACGCCTGCGTGTATATACTACCCCATGTATCTACAACACTCTACACCCGTGTCTATATACTACCCCATCTATCTACAACACCCCACATCCGTGTGTATATAGTACCCCATGTATCTACAACACTCCACACCCGTGTGTATATAGTACCCCATGTATCTACAACACCCCACATCCGTGTGTATATAGTACCCCATGTATCTACAACACTCCACACCTGTGTGTATATAGTACCCCATGTATCTACAACACTCCACACCGGCGTTCATATACTACCCATGTATCTACAACACTCCACATCCGTGTGTATATACTACACCATGTATCTACAACACTCCACACCCGTGTGTATATAGTACCCCATGTGTCTACAACACTCCACACCCGTGTCTATATACTACCCCATGTATCTACAACACTCCACACCCGTGTCTATATAGTACCCCATGTATCTACAACACTCCACACCCGTGTGTATATACTACCCCATGTATCTACAACACTCCACACCCGTGTGTATATACTACCCCATGTATCTACAACACTCCACATCCGTGTGTATATAGTACCCCATGTATCTACAACACTCCACACCCGCGTTCATATACTACCCATGTATCTACAACACTCCACATCCGTGTGTATATACTACACCATGTGTCTACAACACTCCACATCCGTGTGCATATACTACCCCATGTATCTACAACACTCCACATCCGTGTGTATATACTACCCCATGTATCTACAACACTCCACATCCGTGTGTATATACTACCCCATGTATGTACAACACTCCACACCCGTGTGTATATACTACCCCATGTATCTACAACACTCCACATCCGTGTGTATATACTACCCCATGTATGTACAACACTCCACACCCGTGTGTATATACTACCCCATGTATCTACAACACTCCACACCCGTGTGTATATAGTACCCCATCTATCTACCACACCCCACATGCGTGTGTACATAGTACCCCATGTATCTACAACACTCCACACCCGTGTGTATATATTACGTCACGTATCTACAACACTCCACACCCGTGTGCATATACTACCCAATGTATCTACAACACTCCAAACCCGTGTGTATATACTACCCATGTATCTACAACACTCTACGCCCGTGTGTATATACTTCCTCATGTATCTACAACACTCCACACCCGTGTGTATATACTACACCATGTATCTACAACGCTCCACACCCGTTTGTATATACTACCCCATGTATCTACAACACTCCACATCCGTTTGTATATACTTTCCCATGTATCTACAACACACCACACCTGTGTGTATATACTGCCCCATGTATCTACAACACTCCAAATTCGTGTGTTCATACCACCCAATGTATCTACAACACTCCAAACCCGTGTGTATATACTACCCGATGTATGTACAACACTCTACGCCCGTGTGTATATACTTCCTCATGTATCTACAACACTCCACACCCGTGTGTATATACTACACCATGTATCTACAACACTCCACATCCGTGTGTATATACTACCCCATGTACCTACAACGCTCCACACCCGTGTGTATATACTTCCCCATGTATCTACAACACTCCACATCCGTGTGTATATACTACCCCATGTACCTACAACGCTCCACATCCGTGTGTATATACTACCCCATGTACCTACAACGCTCCACACCCGTGTGTATATACTTCCCCATGTATCTACAACATCCACGCCCGTGTGTATATACTACCCCATGTATCTACAACACTCCACACATACGTGCATATACTACCCATGTATCTACAACACTCCACACCCGTGTGTATATACTACCCATTTATCTACAACATCCACACCCGTGTGTATATACTACCTATGAACCTACAACGCTCCACGCCTGCGTGTATATACTACCCCATGTATCTACAACACTCTACACCCGTGTCTATATACTACCCCATGTATCTTCAAGACTCCACACCCGTGTGCATATACTACCGATGTACCTACCACACCCCACACCCTTGGGTATATATTACCCCATCTATCTACCACACCCCACATGCGTGTGTATATACTTCCCCATGTATCTTCAAGACTCCACACCCGTGTGCATATACTACCCATGTATCTACAACATTTCACACCTGTGGGTATATACTACCCGATGTATGTACAACACTCTACACCCGTGTGTATATACTTCCTCATGTATCTACAACACTCAACACCCGTGTGTATATACTACACCATGTATCTACAACATTCCACACCCGTGTGTATACACTGCCCCATTTATCTACAACACTCCAAATTCGTGTGTTCATACCACCCCATGTATCTACAACATCCACGCCCGTGTGTATATACTACCCCATGTATCTACAACACTCCACACATACATGCATATACTACCCATGTATCTACAACACTCCACACCCGTGTGTATATACTACCCATTTATCTACAACATCCACACCCGTGTGTATATACTACCTATGAACCTACAACGCTCCACGCCTGCGTGTATATACTACCCCATGTATCTACAACACTCTACACCCGTGTCTATATACTACCCCATCTATCTACAACACCCCACATCCGTGTGTATATAGTACCCCATGTATCTACAACACTCCACACCCGTGTGTATATAGTACCCCATGTATCTACAACACCCCACATCCGTGTGTATATAGTACCCCATGTATCTACAACACTCCACACCTGTGTGTATATAGTACCCCATGTATCTACAACACTCCACACCCGCGTTCATATACTACCCATGTATCTACAACACTCCACATCCGTGTGTATATACTACACCATGTATCTACAACACTCCACACCCGTGTGTATATAGTACCCCATGTGTCTACAACACTCCACACCCGTGTCTATATACTACCCCATGTATCTACAACACTCCACACCCGTGTCTATATAGTACCCCATGTATCTACAACACTCCACACCCGTGTGTATATACTACCCCATGTATCTACAACACTCCACACCCGTGTGTATATACTACCCCATGTATCTACAACACTCCACATCCGTGTGTATATAGTACCCCATGTATCTACAACACTCCACACCCGCGTTCATATACTACCCATGTATCTACAACACTCCACATCCGTGTGTATATACTACACCATGTGTCTACAACACTCCACATCCGTGTGCATATACTACCCCATGTATCTACAACACTCCACATCCGTGTGTATATACTACCCCATGTATCTACAACACTCCACATCCGTGTGTATATACTACCCCATGTATCTACAACACTCCACATCCGTGTGTATATACTACCCCATGTATGTACAACACTCCACACCCGTGTGTATATACTACCCCATGTATCTACAACACTCCACACCCGTGTGTATATAGTACCCCATCTATCTACCACACCCCACATGCGTGTGTACATAGTACCCCATGTATCTACAACACTCCACACCCGTGTGTATATATTACGTCACGTATCTACAACACTCCACACCCGTGTGCATATACTACCCAATGTATCTACAACACTCCAAACCCGTGTGTATATACTACCCATGTATCTACAACACTCTACGCCCGTGTGTATATACTTTCTCATGTATCTACAACACTCCACACCCGTGTGTATATACTACACCATGTATCTACAACGCTCCACACCCGTTTGTATATACTACCCCATGTATCTACAACACTCCACATCCGTTTGTATATACTTTCCCATGTATCTACAACACACCACACCTGTGTGTATATACTGCCCCATGTATCTACAACACTCCAAATTCGTGTGTTCATACCACCCAATGTATCTACAACACTCCAAACCCGTGTGTATATACTACCCGATGTATGTACAACACTCTACGCCCGTGTGTATATACTTCCTCATGTATCTACAACACTCCACACCCGTGTGTATATACTACACCATGTATCTACAACACTCCACATCCGTGTGTATATACTACCCCATGTACCTACAACGCTCCACACCCGTGTGTATATACTTCCCCATGTATCTACAACACTCCACATCCGTGTGTATATACTACCCCATGTACCTACAACGCTCCACACCCGTGTGTATATACTTCCCCATGTATCTACAACGCTCCACACCCGTGTGTATATACTTCCCCATGTATCTACAACACTCCAAATTCGTGTGTTCATGTATGCGGTTTATTCCGCTATATGGTATTCCGGTCCGCATTACAGAACTTACATGTCACACAGTCACACACTGTTACGTATATGTGGTGTGCAGTGTTGTGTTGTGGCTTCACTGCCTCGTCACCCTGTGGGTTGCATCCATTCATTCACACTCTCGGTCAGGTTCAGGTACACTATATTGCCCTCTACTAATGCACGACAACACATCCAGAATTGGGTCTTCTGCAACCCATGCCTGTCGTAAGGGGCGACTTACTGTACTTGGTGGTCAGGTTCAGTGACTTGGTTGATGCATGTCATGGTATTTCGATCCCATTGTGTAGATCGGGGCGCATATCTATCTATCACTGGATTATCTGGTCCAGATTCGATTATATATAGACAGCGGTCATAAGCTGGAATATTTCTGGCATTGAAAAAGAAAAAAAGCATTGTCAACATAAATACCGTATGAGATTTAAACCACTGATCAGTAGGCATATCAAAACTGACATAGGAGTGTGCCACTGGGCTTCATAGGAGAGAGACAACTCCATCAGGCCCAGGTCCGCGACACACACAGTGCAAGGGAGACTACTCCTTCAGTCACACCAACATCATCATAGCAGTGAGGTGGAAGAGGCTCACTGTCAGGACACACACAGTGCAAGGGAGACTACTTCTTCAGTCACACCAACATCATAATAGCAGTGAGATGGAAGAGGCTCACTGTCTGGACACGCACAGTGCAAGGGAGACTACTCCTTCAGTCACACCAACATCATCATAGCAGTGAGGTGGAAGAGGCTGCTGTCAGAACGCACAGTGCAAGGGAGACTACTCCTTCAGTCACACCAACATCATCACAGCAGTGAGGTTGAAGAGGCTCACTGTCAGGACACGCATAGTGTAAGGGAGACTACTCCTTCAGTCACACCAACATCATCACAGCAGTGATATGGAAGAGGTTCACTGTCAGGACACGCACAGTGCAAGGGAGACTACTCCTTCAGTCACACCAACATCATCATAGCAGTGAGGTGGAAGAGGCTCACTGTCAGAACACGCACAGTGCAAGGGAGACTACTTCTTCAGTCACACCAACATCATCACAGCAATGAGATGGAAGAGGCTCACTGTCTGGACACGCACAGTGCAAGGGAGACTACTCCTTCAGTAACACCAACATGATCATAGCAGTGAGGCTGAAGAGCCTCACTGTCAGGTTTCATGTTCCCTGTACTGCACTGATGCTTGTTGAACTGCCCCCCGAGAGGTTGCCAAGAGTTATTTCCCTTCAGCTGTTCATGATCTAAAACCTTACTCGGACGCCCTCTGTGCTTAAATCTGAAACCGTCAGTTCTCGTCCAGAAGAATCTTGTAGCACACAATTAGTATGTGGATTAACCTCTCAATTCTCATCCCAGATATTTTTTAATACACAATTATGATTTATGCTTTTCGTTTACAAATTCATTTAAGTAAGAACTCAGTTCTGGAGAACCTCATCTTTTCTTATTATCCGCATTACATTAGAACATTGCGGAATCCACCTGAAAGTTTAATATAAATACTAAATAATATTTTCTATAACTTCATCTGGAATGACAAACCTGATAACATAAAGAGGATCAATTTAATAATGAATAAGTTATCTTACAATGATAGATCTCAGTGCGTTTACTGATTCTTTAAAATTGTCATTTCTGAAACAAGCTATCAATATAACTGCAGCCAAAATATAATATTTTCATATTTCCAATTTTTTTTAATGAAGGAGCTTGTATCAGTATGCATTATTATATCGATAACCCATTTTGGAGAGACGTTATAAATACTTGGGCAAAGTTCTACAGTACAGTCTTGTTGATGAAATAATTAGGGAACCCCTGGGGCTTAATATTCACTTTATAGATTCCGACTTAGTGATACAAAGTTGAGTGAACATACATCCAGTTAAAAACATAGATAACGAAAAAGGTTTAATGAGTTTCCAGGTTTCCAGGACAACTGGGATATTAAACATATGTTCTCAGATCATAACAAATTGTGAATATTCCTCAAAAGACAGCGGTCTACGGATCTACATCAAAACGTCGCCTTTTCAGTAAATTGTATCTACTTTGCCATCCGTCACCTCATAAGTAATACCTATCAACCAATTCAACATTCCTGCATCCTGAAGGACAGGGTTGAAACACGCCCACAATTTGAACCTTTAGTGCAGGTGTTCATTAACATCAAATCATAGTAAAGGAGGCAGACAATTTTATAATACCTTAATTAAAACTAGTAAAGTACTCTATATATGCTTTAAATGGCAAAGACAACTTACTGAACCTTTGGTTTTGACGGAAATATTTAATCAATGTAGAAAATATACAAGAGATATTAAATCAATAGATTTCCACTATAAATTTATACATGAGATAATGTATACAAAAGAGGAGCCTTTAGGCGTTCATTTCCATGTGATATGCTTTTTAAGTATTTATATTTATCTGTATTTTCTGGTTGATGAGACAAACAGTTGTCACAAAAGCACTCTTCAATACGGATTGTCTAGAATGGTGCCGTACTACAGTATCATATCATCGACATGAGCTGTCAAGTATTTACTCTCCAACTCTTCACTTCCTGCACGAATGACATGGGCACTGATAACAACAACTATTGCATTATATTTACACAATGTTACTTCAATGGGAACCTTGTGGTAAAATATGCAGGAACCTAGATGTCTGGCACCCTTTTCTAGTTCACTCTCGTCGAGAAAACAGGATTCACGCTTTGCACAGAGTCGTAGACAGTGTATACTGTATAGCAATTATATATTTCGTATTTGTAAACACATTAAATTCAATTTAGTCTGTTAAATAAAATGAAGTTGTAGGTGTGAGATGATCCGTTATTCGTGGATTCGTGGGTAGTGGATCATTATCCATTGGTGGTCATTTCCATACCCTCTCTTGGGTGCCACGTGTTTAATGTGATACGATGATCAGAAAATAGTGCAAAGGTGCTTCTTCGCTCAATGTGTTTGCAAGCACCACGTGCTATCCTCAACATCTATTAAGCCTTATATCAGCACAGGTGAGTTAAGCTTACGTACATACAAAAATATAACAAACAACAATACCACTACATATGTTCTGTAAACTCTGAAAGATATTCGGCCTTGCACATACAAAGCTAATAAGAGCAAAAGGTAAACATTACACACTCAAATTTCAACAATCAACCTCATTTACAGTCTCACATGGAATATATATTCGTTTGCTTTTGCCTGGCCAAGCCTAAAGTATCTCCAGTCTGGTATGATATATAAAACCTCATATGTAGAGTCTACTGCCTGAAAACAGTGGAACTTTGATGACTCTTTCACTAGGTATTTGAGATCATGGATGGGTGCATAGCATTCGGCTAACCTGCTGCAAATGCCCCTGGAAGGTGCTGGATAAGACAACGAAGTCCTTTTATGTATATCGCCTCAACCAGTTCACACACTCATGTTCATTTAGTTCCTCTGAGTCATATGAAAATCTTCACAACAACTCCCCTCAGACTTTCTTCATGGTCCCCCAGTCAGCCAGTTCTTCAGTCTGCCCTGTAAATTCCATTTGCTCACTTCCGGCTTCACTTCTGGCTTCACCTGAAAGGACCAATCAAACAGTTCACACTGCAGCCTTTCACACCTATATTTACACTCGCTTAGCTACAAAACATTCAAAGAGAAACAACAACTTCTCATATGTTCAGATCAGTTGATCTGCTGTATTTTACCCTTGGCATGACTCCGAGCTATGGGGGAAATTACACTGACATAGTCATGGTGTATCATCTGTGTATCATCTGTGTGATGAAGTGCCTCCAAGTGGATAAGAGCACCAGACTTACATGTTCACAGTTCTATATTACAGCCCTGAAGTGAATGTACCTTTAGCAGAGATGTTATGATCTTATTAACTGATCCTTTATCCAGTTCCAGTTGCTTCTCTATCTTGCCGGCCACATCGACTCTAAGAAGAGGCGGAGCTGGAGATAATTTCAATCATTATCACATCCTTGTACATAGATGAAACAATTATCATTAAATGCGTAAGCATCAATTTTGTATATAAAAAAGGGTGACATAAAACATTGAAATATTGATTTTGCTCAAAAGGAATTCATGACATTCATTCAAGATGTTCAAAATTTCTATTTAAGCATCCGGAAACGCGTATTTAATGCATTGTTAAGACATTTAAAGGTGTGTGAAAACTGATAATGGTAACATGTTAAACGTACATTGAATTTAGAGTCTAATTAAATGTTTCATTGATGTCCCATCATATATTTACACTACAAATACACCACCTCTGTATTTACTTCTCTGATTTGAAACTTACATCTTTCCTTTATCTCTGAAGTTGCTGCAGCCTGAAAAATATGAAAAATTCATCTTGTGGAACGTCTCTTGAAATTCAAGCAGGGAAGTTTTATAGTTTGTATAAAAATTAATAGAATTCCATTTCTCTCTCCCACACATAGTCCTGGTTTCGGTTCCTGAAGTTTAACTAGTAATTACAAATGCACTGTTGTATATGATATTCCTTTCTAAAACACTGTCAATCTTTCTAAAAATGACACAAATAATGGGATGAATTGCTTTGACATAAACATAAACGTTAATCCCTATACATGTAGGGATTTCGAGGAAACAGTAAGAAAAACGTACATCTTTATTTTGCCAACTTCTAGAACACCAATCAAACAGTTATTTGGAATCAATAAGACCGTTTTGAGTTTCCACAATGACATTGAAATGGTGACACAGATGTTGAAATACTTAACCACTGTACTAATTATTAAGTAAATAAGAAGCAGTGAGAATATACTGGTGATCACCAAGTCACATTTTGTATCACAGTGTCTTGTAGTTATCACAATGATCCAGATAAACCAGTAACTGAAGCCATTAATATAGGACCGTGAAACCTACAATATTTCAGAGGAAGAAATATACACGTTTGACAAGCTCAGTCTAAGAGATATGATTTATAACAAAAAGCACAATATCCGAGATCGCGTGATTTTCGTTACCCTTTGTTCCTGGCCAAGATATTTCAGCACCTCATCAAGTATTCGATTTAGTTTTCCTGGTGGCAACTTGAACTTCTCCTCCACCTTCTCTTGCAAAGCAGTTGTTTCTGTCTTCATTTCTTCCTGTATCTTCTGTAATCTGGCTGAAATTGCCAGTTTAGAGAGGTTTTATCTAGTGACGAATCTATATTTAGAAACTGTACCTTCAGGATAATTATTACTGTGAACATTGATATGCATACAACGTGACATACCCATATGTGGTTAATCTGGAAATATGTTAGTCTAGATGATTACAGAGAACCTTACTGGCAGGATTAATGGGGCTTTATGGTTAATACTCACGTATGCCTTCGAGCTTTATGTCGCCTCCAGTCCTGGAATGTATAAAGAGTTATATCCTGACTCCAAGAACAAGAGTAAAGCTGAAGAGTTGAAGGATTAAAATAAATTATTATATGGAGCTCTTTTGCTTTAATGAACTAGAAAAACACAAACCATCAATTTAATGTCATCAACAAAGTTGGTAGATGTACCTGTTAGCTGTTCTTACAGACCCTAAATTTCAGCAAAGACGTAATCTGTGACCGTGATCACAATCTAGCTGCTGAAACCATTGATGAACTTATATCAGAAGTTCACAGTCAAATGATATGCAATTCGCAAAGACAGTTGTGTGTTTCCATCCAGCACATACATTTTGATTTTTTATACAATAGCTGCACCAAGTTTCTATTAAAGTTGGTTGTTTCTCACTGCCTGTGGACTACTCACTGTTTCAAATGTCAGACAGCTGGACAGAATACATGTACAGGTTCGGTGACTTGCTTCAAATGTGGTGATGTTAATCTTGATGGAAATACATGGAAACATCTGAATTTCTCTAACTGTCAAGGTGATCATACGTCATCTTCAACTGACTGCATTGAATACAAGTATCAGTCCATTGTGAAAAAAGTTCTATGTGAACAAAAGATCAGCAAAAACACAATCTATATGGACAAGAAGGTATCCCCTCACATGAGTACTAGTGGTCGTACAAGTGGCCATTCTCCCCAAAACAAAGTCTGGTGTCGTTCCCCTGTTACCACCTTCAAGCACAAATTTAATTCAGTAGAATTGCAGAGGTATACTTTTTAATTGAAGATTATAAGGCGTCGGCAATCTGTTTTCAAGAAACGCATTGTAAACATACTGATCTAGACACATTTTACAACTGCACAAGTTGTATGTCATGTAGTCTCTCGCGGCGTTGCTTAGTAACAGCCTCCATCTTGTACTCATCTCTCTGAGAATATATCCTCATCTTCATCTGCAGTCTGATCTTCAGAATCTATATGATTAGCTGCATCCTGCATCATGTAAACGGGCAATCCACTTTATTTGGAAGTACAAATACAAGCCAAAAGGGGAAAGTCATTGAGCATTTTATTTATAATAATAACTTATGTATATTTAATGATGATTCAAGCACCTATTTACATCCTGCCACTGGAAGTTTATCTGCCCTTGATCTGTCCCTCACAGACTTCGATGTGTACATTGAACTTGAATGTTTTTCCCATGACAACCTTTTTGGAAGTGATCGCCTCCCAACTGTCCTAAAAGCTGTAAGACCGGATGATGACCCACCTTCATAACAACTGAATTTTACCAAGGCCAACTGGTCCTTGTGTGAAAAGTTATGTGCTGCAAAATTTAAACCTGATAATTTCATAAATGTACCAGATCACATCCAGTTCTTTTCAGCTCAATCAAATACAATTGCTGACCAAACAATTTCTAAATCCTCTGCCAATCCTAATATCCAAAGGGGTGGTCGGGTAGCCTAGTGGTCAAAACGTTCACGTTTCTTGCCAAAGACCCAGGTTCGATTCCTGACATTGGTACAATGTGTGAAGCCCATTTCTCGTGTCCCCCGCCGTGATATTGCTGGAATATTTCTAAAAGCAGCATAAAACATACTCACTCACCTAATATGCATAATCTATATATTAATACTGAATTCAAACAAGCAAGAAAGTGTTGGAAGACAGTGGATAATATTTCCGCCGACATCCCACAGTTCACAATTTTAAAAATTGCTAGTTCCAAGGCACGAAGTGCTTATAAGCGAAATAAGCAACAATCATGTAGGAACTGTCTCCAAACATTAATTCACGCACGTCCATGTCTAAAGTATGGAACGTGGTTAAAACATAGAAGGCGAATGTTCAAAATCTTCTGTAAACCATCTTAAAGATGGTGACACATTAATAACTGATAAATCTGGAATTGCAAATAAACGTGGTGACATTCTTGCCAAACATTCTTCATCATCAAATGATGTCCCTGTGTTTCAGAGATATCAGAAACAACAGGGAACGAAAAAAAGTAAATTTTGTTTATGTTAACGGTAAAGATGGCAATGAAGTATTTCATTGCATTAACTACACACCGCATTGAGCAGGCTCATGACACTGCTTAAGGTGATCGCAACATCCATTGTCAATTACCGAATAATGCCCTGAGACACTTTTAGATATATTTGACCAATTATGGAATTTTTCTCCTTCCTGCCCGGGATCATACAGATCCCTCAAATTGCAAACCATGAAACGAATGGTGAATAATTGATTGGTTTGGTATATGGAAAGAGATTATCATGTTACAAATATTTAATGTAGTTTCCGTCAAAATAAAAATAATATTGATCGTTTGGTACGATTATTATCCTTTGTAAAAAAAATATATTGTCAACAAACATCAAATAGTGTCAATATTTTTCGGTCGGGAGAGAGCTTATAAACTACTTGGAAGCATTTCATTCTGAATTGTGTACATGATTGGAGAGGTCGTTTGCCCCTTTTATATCACAGTTCTTAACAGACAGACAATTACAAGTCCAAAACCAGGATTAGGCTGTCCCGCAAGCAGGATTTTGTCTCTCACTTTATTCTATTTAAAACAAATAGTCTGCCAAAAGTTTTAAGTGAGTCAGTAGATGGGTCACCTTTCGTGGATGATTTTAATTATTATTGTGGTAGAAATATGCACACAATAGAGAGGCACAAAATCTGTCTGAATAAAATTCACAAATGGTCTCTTGAAAACGGGTATAAAATTCCTAAATCAAGAACAAATTCGATACATTTCTGCAGCAAATATAAGCCGCATTTCGAATGGCACCCGTATGAAAGTTGCAAAGGATGCCAAGTTCTTGAGATTTATCGTTCAACATTTTTATCCCCCCGGCATATAATGCGGGGGGATATAGCGATCAGCCAGTATGCCTGTCCGTCCGTCCGTCCGTCTGTCCGTCCGTCCGTCCGTCCGTCCGTCTGTCCGTTCGTCCGTCTGTCCGTCCGTCCGTAATCATTCCCTTTTCCGGGCAGAATTCCAAAACCATTCAGTGTATTTGATCGAAACTTGGCAAATCTATCAGGCACATACTGAAGTGGTGCCTTTTGATATTTTGGGATTTTTCTAATTTTTATTTTTTACAATTTTTATGGAAAGAAGTTGGACCTAGACTCAATTGGGGAACGCGTTTCCGGGCCAGCATTCGAAAACCATTCAGTGGGTAAACAATGTATGCTTCATAAAGAACATTCAACTGTTAACTCATTACATACAGAATTGCACATTTACTAGTGGTTACTTTACAGACAGCTGCCGGGGGGGGGGGGGGGGGATATGTCATCTTTCTGATGACTCTTGTTACTTCATATTTAAATGCCTCAAAGCAAAACGACCGAAGGCTCTTGATTTCTTAAAAATCGTTTCTTATTCAAAATGGGGAGGGGATCAGACAACCCTCTTGCATTTGTACAGGTCACTGGTCCGCTCTAAACTTAATTATGGCTCCATCTTCTTTAGTTGAGCATGCAAAATTAGTTTACCAAATCTAGACACTATCCATCATCAAGACCTGAGGCTCTGCCTATCTTCCTTTCGAGTCTGTATGTGGAGGCATTTGAGCTATCCCTTAAGCAACGCCGTCTGCAATTATCCTTAAATTACATCACCAAATTATATACTAATCATGCCATTTCGTCTTCTAATATTAAACTTCAAGATGAAGCTCCAACTCAACGTTTCTCACATTGGCCTCACAATAACAAAACTAAAGAAATCAGAACCAACCAACTATTTCACCAACAAGAATTCAATCAATTAAGAAATATCGATGACACGTATCAATCTATATTTACAGATGGATCAAAAGCTGCACTCACCAAATCTGTGACACCACTTATTTCCTTACAGCGATCATAAACATGTGACCAGATGTTCCCGAACTTATGGAAAACAATTTGGACACTCAATCAAGTACATTACATCGAATCAAACCAACTATCGGTTACACCTTCTTGGGTTGTCAGTCCAGATTTGAAAGGGTAGTAATGGGATGATATCATACAATCAACCACAGTTTTAATTATTTGAGTTACCAAGAATAATTTCACAACACATGAAATTCACAATGAACAGTTATAACATTGGACAGAGTATATATTATTTTTGCACCGGTATTCTATACAGCTATGCATGCAGTCAATAAGGTGTGCACAAGGCTACACACGACGATTTTACTTACTTTCACAATACAGAATGAAGATAATAACGAGTATATTAATCTCGGTTTTCCTACAGGAATGAATCAGGCCACTAGGTCATGTACGTAAGACAAGAATAAAAATTATAAGACGGAAACTAACATCTCTCGAACTCGGTCTGGAACCGGCAATGCTTCTTACCCAGCTTCTCTCGATTTACAACAACTGATGTAACTGTCAACACAGTGACATCATACTGGAAGAAGTCTCTCGACTCAAGGATACGGTCGGTGGAACGTGGAAAATTGCATTCCACCAGTGACAGAAGTTATTTTACTTCAAGGAATGCAAGGTGGATTTAAGCCATTATGCTACAAGAAGTAGAACGTGGAACGCAAAACACTGAAATGAACCCATGCCACTTCACTCAATATATTTGCTAACATCAAAGAGTTCGCGTTTTATTTAGTCATGCTAGATAAACATACTGTGCTTTCAATGTTCGAAATGCAGTATGTTTTTTCTCATGAAGTTAGTTTGATGGCTAAACTCTCTGCATATAATCGCCAGCAGCAGAAGGGACGGTGCAAATCCTGCTGTGGTACCGTGCAGGCAGCAGATGTACTTTAAGTGCCCACAGCCCCTAGCATAGTGGCCTCATTTTGGTTGCTGGCGATCTATAGCCCGTTTTTATAGTTCTTCTTTTCAACGTTTTCTCAACTAGTTCTTAAATCGAAACTGTGATACTCTAGTTGTGAAACAGTTCGTGTTACAAATTCTCGTCAAGAACTCACTTGTCATCTTGGTTGTCCTTGTCCCCTTGCTTTCTGGAACCACCAACACCACCGTTGTCCTTGTCTTTGTTCTCCTGGTCCCTGGCACCACCAACACCACCGTTGTTCTTGTCTTTGTCCTCTGGTTTGCTACCATCACTAACCATAAGTTTGTCTTTTACCATGTGGTTGCTAGGATCACTAGCAGTAGGGTTGTCCTTGTCCGTTTGGTTGCTGGCATCACTAACAGTTTGGTTGTCCTTGTCCGTTTGGTTGCTAGCATCACAAACAGTTGGGTTGTCCTTGTCCGTTTGGTTGCTGGTATCACTAACAGTTAGGTAATCCTTGTCCGTTTGGTTGCTAGCATCACAAACAGTTGGGTTGTCCTTGTCCGTTTGGTTGCTGGCATCACTAACAGTAGGGTTATCCTTGTCCGTTTGGTTGCTAGTATCACTAACAGTTAGGTAATCCTTGTCCGTTTGGTTGCTGGCATCACTAACAGTTGGGTTGTCCATGTCTGTTTGGTTGCTGGCATCACTAACAGTTGGGTTGTCCTTGTCCGTTTGGCTGCTAGCATCACAAACAGTTGGTTTGTGCTTGTCTTCTTGGTTGCTAGCATCACAAACCTAACAAATATATAAATATAAATATAAATAAAGCAATAAACTATTGCTGTGAATTTATAATACAAAGTGAACTGACCACTTTTATATTACACATATCCTAGTTGATTTGTGACTTGTACATACCTTAAAACCATATTTGTCCACAAGGATATGTCCAAGTGTTTCAAATGTGTCTCTGTTAACTTGTGTATCAAGATGTCCAGATGTTATAAGGAGCTTGCCTCTGTGCGTAAACATCAACTCACAGGCTGGTATGAAGCCACGGTCATACCGCTGTGGCATGGAAAAGGCAGTAAAGAGAATAAAATCCCTACAGCTGGGATTATCTGAAATGAAAGATCAATGCCTGATATCTTGTAAACTATATATTAATTACGCTTCTATTAATATGTTCTCTTTGGCATAATCTATAAAATTTACAAACGATCAAAATGGTATCTTTGTGATGCTTGAACTTATGCCTATTCTGTAGTCCTCTCTCAACGTGATTGACTTCAGGCCTCAATACAGAGTAACTGTACATGTTAAACAGACGAGACGTATTCAATTGCACTCCCCCGTGGGGAACTGGAGTAGAATGTGTCACCTGCACGCCATTGCTGGTCGTTACAGGAGACCGAATTGGGCAACCTGTTTTCCGTGGGTTGAGACCCTGTGTTGGTGGAGGATGGGATTATGGTTTTTGAGGGGACTGGTTCCAGGAATAGTGTTCCTGTGCCCAAACAGCACTTTGACCCTTACTTCACAAAGATGAATGGTAGGATGTGCCCGGTCATGCCAAGCCCAGGGCATCTCACTTTTCTTGCTCCAGCACTATTTGGCTTGGAAGTTTATACATGAGAATAATAACATATATATAATCACTATTTTTGTTTTGTTTCTTTCAATCCACAGATTGAAAAGCAGTATTGATACGATTTTGAGAGTCTGGACAACACTCCACTGAATGACCATCTTCGAGTGTTCTACGCAATGGCCAGGAGGACGTTACTCCAAATCAACACTTGAGAGCACCTTTGTTAGGGCGTGAGTAGTTGAGGGCAGCGGTCATGAACCGCTCCTGGATTGTGTCGATGATGTCACTTCCGGTTTCGGTTTGCGCAGGGCATTGTGGGTCATGCGTGCCCATACAAGATGGCTACATATCCTTTACAAATATGACAGAGCGCTGAATAATAAGATTTACAATGCAGTATTCAAACTGTTACTATTGGAGTTAATTATATGACACAGGTATTCCCTTGAAAATGGAATCACGTTTCTTACCAGCAAGAAATACATATTTTGCTAAATTGTTGCAAATACTTTGATTAGTCGAGCTGAATAATAAGGACGTTTGCATGGAGACATGAATGACAGTACGCATGTAAACATACTCCTCGGTGTGGATGAACGAATGACAACGGTACAATCATATGAATAAACGGGTGTTTGTACGGAGACACGACATGTCTGTGCATGTCGATTCACCTTTAGAAATTCAGGCAACACCTTTAGAATTCCACAACATGATCGTAGCGCTAAGGTGATCGCCACTCACCTACTGTAACTTAGACAAACGACTGTCATTGCACTACAATGCGATCGCCTTGTGGAACGAAACTTTACATCTCAGTTTACGATCACATCATCACACACGATGACATGATTTGTGGAATGTTGTTGCAAGATCCTTCGCCGATATGATGACAACCTAGCAACAAAGTTGCTGGGTCGTCGACTGTGTATTATAATCTCGTCTCAGTGATCTATCATCTCCACACGCAATCGCCACACCAGTCAGTGTCCTGTCAGGAGACAGGTGGCAGGCCATCCGTACCTTTGCACCACAGCACCTACATGGGTGAAGAAGTAATCTTCTTCTTCTCCAAAAAGGTCCGTTTCAGGGCCATCCATCTCTACCTCACCACCCACCCACCAAAACAACAAACAAAAACAATCCTCTTCCTACTCCTCCTCCTCCTCCTCCTCCCTCCTCCCGCCTTCCCGCCCTCTCTCCTCCCTCCCTCTTGGAGGCCCCATGCCGCCATCTTGGAAGGAGATATGGCCACTCGGAAGAGGACGTGCCGCCATCTTGGAGGCGCACGCCTCACGGAAACGTAAATGCCGCAATCTTGGATGAGCGCGTCATCGGAAATGGAAGTGACGCCATCTTGGATGAGCATGCACCACTGCTGAGGGTGTTGTTGCTGCTACGACTGCTTTTGCTGCTGCGTGGAGTGCATCAAAGAGTTCTGTTAGTGAGGGTGTTGCTGCTGGTGCTTCTGTTGCTGTGAGGGTGGTGGCTGCCACTGCTGTTGCCACTGCTGGTGCCACTGGTTTTGGTGTGGGTGCTGTTGATGAGGGTGCTGTGGTGGTTGCCCCTGGTTTTGGTGTGGATGCTGCTGCATCTGAGGTGTCCATCTGTGATGGTGGTGATGGTGGTGGTGACTGTGCTGAGGTTAGTCCTGTTTACGACCGTGATGAGTTCTGCTGTTGCTGCTTCTACTGCTGCGGGTGTATCGGCTGTGGCTGTTGCTACCGCCCAGGATAGTGCTGAGGCGAATGTTTCTGTTGCTGCTGCTTCTCGGGGTGTCCCCTTCGATGCCCTCACACCTGCCGCGCATTGCGTCATCTTTACTGCATAGATGAATACTTTTAGTGAGGGTGTTGTTGCTGCGTCTGCGGCTGCATCTTCTTCTGCCTGTGTGGTGGCTGCTTCTGCTGCTGCTGCGGGTGTTGTTGTTGGTGTTGTCTGCGACGAGTACTGCTGCAGCAATGGTGCATGTGAGGTTACTGTTTCAACGAGTGCTGCTTCTGCTGCTTCTATTGCTGCAGCTGTTGCTGCGACTGATGCTAGTATCGCTGTCCATAGTGCTGAGTCGAGTTGTTGTGTGCTTCTGAGGGTTTTGTTGATGCTTCTATTGCTGCAGCTGTTGCTGCGACTGATGCTAGTATCGCTGTCCATAGTGCTGAGTCGAGTTGTTGTGTGCTTCTGAGGGTTTTGTTGTTAGTATGGGTGCTGCGTTTGCAGCGTCAGCACCCGTTGTTGTCATACAGGGGTAGTAGCCAGAACATGATGGTGTTTTTGTTTGGACCGTTCAGTGAAAAGTGATGGCAAGTGAACCCTGGTCGTATTTAAAGGCACTGACACCCTGCTTCCTCAGTGGTGGAAAATCCGACCTTCTCATTGCCTGGTTTCTGTCCCACATCTAGTCGTCTCTGAACCCAAAGGGGAGCGTATCTACAGGCAGCCCTGTGGTTTCGTTGTAGACGATGCGTTGCTTGTCGTAAACGGTGCTGTAGTCCTTTTGGGTGGGTCGGGTCACAAGAGCGTTCCCAGGCCGAGGTCCTTTACGAATGATCTGATGAGGGTAATCCAAGCTGATTTTCTCCCCTCCTTCCCAGGCCGTTGTCCCCGTATCAGTCCTTTCATGGTGTCAAAGTTGAGGTGATGTTGGTTTCTGTAATTCAAAGTGAACCCTCGGACTTTGCAGGTCGCGCGTTCCAGCTGGTCTGGGATTCATTAACTCATAGCCATAGTTTTTTGGGCCTCCTGACACAAACGTCTTGATGTTGTTTCCGTCCAGTTCGTCTGTAAACTCACCTAACGAATGGTCCAGCTCTGGATTCATGTCGTGGGGTAGATGAATGTAAATGATGCTGTCCGTATGAAAGAACAAGACCTTGCGACCCACCAGGACGAGGGTCTCGTACAGCTTGAGGCGTGCTTGTGCAGTGACCCAAGCAGCTATGGGGACATTGAAATGAGAATGAGGGGTTTGGAATTCTTCCTCGAGGGTATAGGTCACTTCCACCATGTGTTCATTGATGACGGTGACATCCTCGATGGTATTTTGTTCATCCCTCAACAAGGCAAAGCACTGCGCAGGATCGTTCATATAGACGTTCTGACTAAAGACTAACCGCTTGCCCCAGAGCTAACTTGCCCCAGAGCAAATTAAGAAAGAGCTTGGCAATAGTGCGAAGTCCTGGGTTCTTCTCGATGCAATCCTTGTCCAACTGAATGCCTTCTTTGTCATAGATCTCCTGGATGTAAGCATTGTTATCGGTACAACCCTCGGAGTATCCACTGGCTTCGAGCTTCTCCTTGAAATGATGGTCGATATAGGTGTCAAGGAGTCCTTCTTGCTGGGTGTCGGGGTCATGCTGTGCAAAGGTGTCGAAATGCCACACGTCGAAGATCTGAAGCACCTTGTAACTATACTTCTTCACGGCTTCATGGAGTTCTACAGTGCCATACGTGCCCACTCAAGACCTCTCTTCGGCCGTGTGCTTGCAGGTGAGTCTGACCGGGTATCGGCACACGTGCGGCACAAAGGACAGAGCAGTTTACCACCCGATCTGTAGGGTAGTAGGTGATGGGAGAGTCGTTTCAGGGGTAGGACACGACATTGGATAAGTCCTTTCACCTCAAACAACGTGTCCACAGGTGGTTGATGGATAAGGGTGTTGGTTCAAGAGACTCAGGCGGTAGCGGATGTCAGTATAACGTGCTCCCATCTACGTGCCCAGGACGGGATGTGGTCTTGTGACATTTCTGACACCCAGGAATTCATAGATGGTGCCTGTCGCTGGATCGTAGCCATCCACACTGTACTGATGTTTACCGTCTTCACATGTGAACTCTTTTTCACCTCCATTCGTGGCGTTCTGGAGGTGCAGGTTGGGGTCAGTCTCCATGAAATAACTTAACCAGTTCATACAGGCCTGGGAATAGTTTCTCTTGGTAGACTTGAGGTGGAAGAATGGCTATGGTATCGGGTTTCAGATCGTGCTTTCGGATGGATTTCATGGTGAATGCAGCGGCTGCCATAACCTCTACAAAGAGATCCATGCAAACTGTCCTGATGGCGTTCTGTCGGAAAATCTGTCTGAGACGCATCCCCGTCTCAAAATGTTGACATCACTCTGACAGTAGGCTAAGAGTTCTTCTTGCAAGTGAAACAAGGCTCCTTCTTGAACTTTCTTGGTATGCCACTGGAGGAAGTCTGCGCGTTCTGCGGGACACATGCCATTGGGATCATACATGACGGCTGGTGGATAGAGACCTCTGTAGGTCTGGTTGGCTTCGGTATTGAAAAAGTGTGGAAAATAACCTTTCTTCAGTTCATTCAGTCAAAAGGTCTTTGAAAATGATTTCAGTGGGTAGGGTATGAAATTCAAACTGTCTTCGAAAAACAATCGTCCCAGGGTCACCTGTAAAATTTGTTGTCCATTCCAAATCTTGGTGAGGAGATTCAGCAGATGATGGTACAGGCCTTTCAGGATCAAGTGCAGATCATAGGACCGTGCATTATGTGCCATCACATAAATGAGTTCCTCCTTCTTGACAGTGGTGTCCTCTGTCTTCTTTGTCTCCTTCCCCTTTTCCTCCAGCGGGGTGGGCGAGTCCACCTCCCCCTTGCCCTCCTCCTCCTCCTGGGGTGATGGACGTCGCTGACGTTTTGTTGGTGAATGAGTTGAGAGAGTTCCATCCTGTTTTCTTTAGCGTGTGCTGACCTCCTCCTCCTCTTGGTTCTTCTTCTTGGCTTTTTCAGCCAGAGTTGTCAACCAAACACACACATCGCGTCGCGTGGTGGGGCCTCGAAACATGATCTCGTGGCTGGGACCATAACCTTCATCCCTCCATGGACAGTGTTTGCACAAAGCCTTGGTCGCTTCACCGATGCATCGTCCACATCCTAACTGCACCACACACAAATTAAGGATGTGCTCCTCCATGTCTTGCATGCATTTTAAATCATAGAAAACGTATTTGACGCTGTCTCGTCGTTTTGGTTGTAGCATTTTCCTTCCCCCCCTCTTCCTCACCCTCATCCCCTCGATGGAGGCGAAATTTTGATTCGATTCGCTGAACCAGACATCTCTCCATCACATTTGAAGCAAAACCCTTTGACGATATCTATGCGTTGTTGTTGACGTGTTGTCGATTCAATATGATGCGTCGAACAGAACCTTCTACTGTTAAACAGTTTTATACAGTCTGTTTGGAGATTCTGCGCAGCACGGATGTTGGGGTGTCTGTTGTCGACCTTTCATGTAGGTGATCCATTCTGTTGAAACCGATCTCAGAGCCTTCTGATGGTGCTGGGCGATACATTGAAAACCATGGCTACAGCTGATCGGGATTCCTGTTCCTGCGAGCAGCCTATGACGTTGTTTCTTTGCACTTCTGATAATCTTGGATTGACGCAGATGATGCAATCAAAAACCCTGCACTTTAACCAAATGGTCAATGGCAAGTCTATTTTTTCCAAAACCCCATTGTATATTTGTTATGAGATTATTTGTTTATAAGTACCATATTAATCTGGTGTTATGTGTCGATTCCCATATTGAATCAGTATGTTAACCCAGAAATCTGTAGGTAATAGAACTGAGAGTGAAACCAACAAACAACCAACAAATGGTATGCATATGCATGCAATCAACAAATGAATTACAACATTAACTAGGTTTACAAATCAATACAAACTACTGCAGAGTCATAACAATTACAATAGGGTCGAAGTACAATATTCAATGACAATATAACATGTGATAGTGGTGATCAGTATCAAGCACATAAAAAAAGAAAAAAGTCAGTGATCATATCCTACTCAACAAAAGAAATGCAATACGGATAATTTTGGCCATAAAAGCAAAATTAGCAAACCAAGAGGTGCAAAATGAACAGTTTTAATGTGACAAATTCCCAAGCTCAACATGATCAACAAACCATTAGTCGGGAAACACGCACCCATTGCACCCAGTACATTAACAAAAGGCCCATGGAGCTGCACGTGCGCTTTTAATCATAGAATATGTGTTGTTTTAATGTTTGGCTAAATTTGCCAACAATCGCCAACACCTAAAGAGATGATGTAAATTCTGGTGGGGTTCATATAGGTAGCAAAGGTATTGTAAGCACCCATGGTGATCTACAATCAGTTGCTGGCGATCTATAAAGCATTTTCATAAATAATAGTTTATTTTTACATGCTCGCAAACCTGCTTTCAATAAATAATTGAAGGTATTTAGAAGTGATACACATAAAGAATAATTACATGCTTACTCCTTCACCAATGAATGGTATGAGGCAGAGAGCATTTATGTGCACATGTACATGTAAGAACAACACAAGTCATAAGATAACAAAAGGTGGAAAGTTAACAAGTGAGCCAATAACGACATTAATTTGTATATACTCGGAAACGTTGTGTTGCTCATAATACAGAAGTTACCATCCATACATTCTCTTCCTTAGTTTTATATAAGTCTGTGATATTCTAGGTATTGTACTGTCCTTCGACGATAGGTTTTTAAACAGTCTAAATTTATTGATTATTGATTTTTACCATTTTGTCGCGTTACAATATGGCTGTAATACTGGCGTCTGGACGTTACATTTTAACTCACTCACCCACTCCATCTGCACTCGTCATCCATACAGTTGTCGCTGACAAAAAGTCTTACATTTATCAAGGGACTGTAGAACCACTTCATCAAATTCATCGTTCGGTCTGCCTTGAGGCTGGAATATCACAATGAGGGGCGGTGAAACAGTGGAGGACAGTTCCCTGTTCAGCTCAACATGGAGTGACAGCTGGTGCATGAAAGACTTCTTGAGTTTGTTATCATAACGTGTGCTGGGCAGAATATGAAGCGGCAGTGACATATCTGGAACATATTGAATGATTCTTAAAACCAACATTTGCAGAACATTTTAATGTCGTAATACCGTAAGAAATACATACATGTTTATGTATATTGATGACATCTTTCTATTCGAATTTAATCATCAGAATTAAGACATTAATAATTGTTCCACAAGATAATATCACATACTTTGATGTATCTATGCATCACTAAGATTCAAAGAAGGGCATGTTTAATGATGTCTGGTTTGGTTTGGTTTCCTGTGTTCCTTTGAAACTGTGATAATCTAGTTATAATACTGTTCACTGATGTGACTGGGTTCGTTTCAGTCTAAATATATTTATTATTTATGTATAAGACGGAAGTTAAATTTCACTCACTCACTCACTCCCTTGACTTTTAGCTGACAGAAATCTGACGAAAATCATATTAATTCTTGTCCACATACTAGCAGAAGTGCATTTTTCTGAACATGATTTGCACAAGTAAATCACTTTATTTAGAAAAAGTAATATATGTATTCATATATGCTATGATTATATGTATTTATTGTTTATGCATAAGTTCTCTTCTCGATGTGGTTAAAAGACGGAAGTTAAATTTCACTCACTCACTCACTCCTTTGATTTCTAGCTGACAGAAATCTGACGAAAATCAAATTAATGCTTGTCCACATACTAGCAGAACTGCATCACTGTATATATATATATATATATATATATATATATATATATATATATATATATATATATATATATATATACACACACGTATACATACATACATACATATATACACGTATACATACATACATATACATACATATATGTCATACCCACATAAAGAAACTGTGCACGGAGAAAATATAGATATAAGGGCACACCGTTCATATATGAAAGATAGGTTTGAACACAGCAATTATTGGAGACATTCAAACGCTCATGCACGTGCAATACGATATGACGTCATTGATGGGGGCCTATGGACGTGCAATGTGTTACTGCACGTGCTTCCTGTGCAGCTGTACACAGCATGTGCAACCCAAAATTCGCTGTCACTTTGGAAAGCTTGATCTGTGGTCATTCAAAAATTCAAAACTTCTCAGGCGCAGACACAAGCATATCACAAGCAAATCATGCCAAGATTGACAGCTGCACAGCGTCATGAAGCCATTGAAATGATCCTAGCGTGAATGAGGCAACAACAGGTGGCAACACATTTCCAATGCCATCGTAACACGATATCGGCATTGGTGAAGCGTTATCAGAACACAAATGACATTGCCGACAACCCACGTTCAGGACGTCCCCGAGTAACGACGCCAAGACAGGACAGATGAATTCGAGTTACACTTCTCCGACACAGGTTCCAAACGTCAGTAACGAAGTCCCAGACAATTCCTGGACTGCGCCGTATCCATCCCAACACTGTCATAAATCGTTTACGTCAGTACGGGATTTGACCACGACGCCCTGCCATACGTACCATCCTGACACACCGTCATCGAGTCAACCGTCTAAGATGGTGTCGAAATCACGTTCGCCAACCTCGAATATGGTGGAGAAATGTTGTCTTTACAGATGAATCGAGGTTCAACATTTCCCACAGGGACGGGCGCCAACGTGTCTACCGGCGTTTGGGCGAACGTTATGCACGCAACTGTATTGTGGAGAGGAATCGTTTTGGAGGTGGCTCTGTGATGATATGGGTTGGGATAACAGCACGGCACCGAACCCTTTTGTGGTTGTTCAGGGCAATCTCACTGGTGTTGGCCACAGAGATAAGATTCTGAGGCCTGTGGTCATTCCTTTCCTGCAAAGTCATGGCCCGGGATTGACATTTCAACAGGACAACGCTCGTCCTCACACGGCTAGGGTCGCAATGGATTTCCTTCACCATAACAATGTCATGTTACTGTCATGGCCTGCAATTTCTCCAGATCTCTCCCAAACAGAGCATGTGTGGGATGAAATGGAGCACCGTCTGCGTCGTCTTCCACATCCTCCAGATAACCATGCCCATTTGGTGGACTCCATGCGTCGCCGATGCACTGCTATGATACACGCACAGGGTGGTCATACCAGTTATTGACTTTGTGACTTCGTCGTTTGACCCCCTACTCCATTTTGATCTTCTGACGTCATCGTAACAGATGTTGTTCATGTCCCGTTGACATTTTCTTATGGTCCGATCATTCAGCTGCTACAGCGTCTGCATCATTTTGTTCTTGCTGTGTTGTATTTCAATCCAGAATATATTTTCTCCGTGCACAGTTTCTTTATGTGGCTAGTATATATTATCATAGCTTTAAATAAACAGTACTTACAGCGGAGCAAAACAACAATACAATTTATTATAAATCTAAAATTATCGTAGAAAGAAGCGAACGTAAAAGGAGTTATTGCTAGATTGTTATATGTTAGAGAAATATGAACTGAAGAAAACAACGTCTCCCTGTTGACAACACAGGTGTTCAGAAACAGATATGTCTTCAAAAATATTGTCACCCAACCTTGACACAAAACTGAAGATTTTCATTTCATGTTGCTTGGTTGAGAACAAATGGCATTTTGTAAGCATCCGTAGAATGATTCCAGCTCAAGTATATGAGGGACAGGAGTACATATTAGTTGGTATTGGAAATAGTATTGATATACATACCTCACCTATGCCAGCACAGACGGCTGCAGACACACCTGTATGTTCACTTGAGTTTGTCACAGCTATCTGGTTGTCACCTTGTCTCGGTTGCACACCGCCCAGCTGGAAAGAGTTGTCTTGTTTATACCGCTGACACTGGTAACATGCTTCAGTGCATGTGTGCACACCAAGCTGGTAGGACGTGTTATTCTCAAGCGGCAATACAACGTAAGTTAACATATCACCTGAGATTTGGTTTGAATTCCTTCACTAGAAAATTGTAAAAGGGAAAGACGTGTGCCTTTCCTGTAACTCAAAACAACAACACTTTACCTCATTATATATTCACAGACTATTTCTCAACAGTTACTTTTTATCTATGAACGAAGCTATAGCAGTTGCCGACTAATATTCCATTTTCGAAATACAATATGACATGTTCCTAATTGATGATATAATGATGGTGAAGCACAAAATAATTTGATATGCATTGTTTTCATGTTGTAATAAGGCAGTGGCATATGTTTAAACCACTGTGTACATTACTGTGTTAAAACGTTGTGTTGAATTTGGTTTAATTGGATAATATCAAAAAGTAAAAAGCTTCAAAACCATAACCATATTTTTAAGAAATGTCAGCTAAAAAGACATGGAATATACGTCATCTTTGCAGTGCATCAACAAAGCATGAAGAAACTTTTCGGATTGGGTAAATATTATTATACTTAACTAGATGTCATCTGAAACCACAGAAATAACAACATAGAATGCTTGCTGTCCCTGGCTGCTTTTATAATTACAGCTGTATTATCTATAATATGTGATTCACTACAACAGACAAAGAATCTTGATTCTTTTCTTTTTTTCACTCGTCTTGGCGTTCACAGTGGGAGTTTTATCATCTTACTGAACGTAAATTATGTGTGGTTGTGCGAAACAGCCATTTTGAAAGATTGTTGAAGCTTCAGGACTATCATCAGTTTTACTAAATATCTCTCATAATAACAATGCCTACCACTGGTACAATGTTAAAAATTAACTTGTGTTCATTTTACCAAACTGCAACTCGCATGTGGTTCCCTTGCAGTTTCTGCTGAAGAGGTGAGTAATAGCGACGAATTCTTACTATGTCGATTTTCTAAGTCAGAAAATAATCACTTAACCTCCGAATTCCGTCAGTATTTGTCTAGGGGAAGGAGGTAAGTTTTTAAAGTCAAACCAAATGCATATATTTTTTCTAAACTTGTATATACAGTAGGTATCAGGTTTATTATGCATAATGTATAACTTCTGGCAGAGACAATAATGTGGAATCGGTTACTTATAGTGTTTTTATGTAGGCTACTGTGCACCTATTTGCATAATCCAGAAATTTCAGCTTGTATGCACATTTGCTCCGTTATTCATTGCTTCATGTTTCATGTTGTTTTGCATCTTATGGTTTGGTTGGTCAGCTTTTGAAAATGGAGATATAATATTATACTTTTTTTTCTTTTTTTGTTATTTTAAGTTGCTGTGGTCTATTGCTCTTGTTTATCATGACTTAATCGATCAATTCTAGTCAACTCTAAGAACAGGAATAGCACACTAAGGACACATTCTGCTCCGGAGTCACAGTATAGGCAGAAACTTAAAGGTCTAAAGTATAGATAATGTTTATCATGCATGAAGAATTACATATTAAGAATTAGAAAAATTGCAAATTCAGTAATACTCGTTCTGATTAAATGTTTAATACATGGTTAGAATAGGTCGAGAGCATAGGGTGCTTTAATGGCATGGATAATGGTTCAAGCAATCAGTCACATATTTGTATCACCAAAGAAGGTTGTTTACAAGTCATAATGACATACAACTGGAACAAAACTTACTGCAGTTAACACAGACACATTGAAACAGTTAGCAGAGGCTAAAGAGGCAGCCAGGGACGAATCCAGGCGAGCAGTAGAAGAAAGGCAGCGTGCAGAAAGGGAAAAGATGGCTGCTGCTAAAGCAAAGGAAGAAGCAGATGCAAGTGCAAGACGAGCTAAACAAGCCAAAGAACAAGCCCTAATGGAAAACCAAAGGGCGAATGAGGAAAGGGAACGTGCAGAACAGGAAAGGATGGCTGCTGCTAAAGCAAAGGAAGAAGCAGATGCAAGTGCAAGACGAGCTAAACAAGCCAAAGAACAAGCCCTAATGGAAAACCAAAGGGCGAATGAGGAAAGGGAACGTGCAGAACAGGAAAGGATGGCTGCTGCTAAAGCAAAGGAAGAAGCAGATGCAAGTGCAAGACGAGCTGAACGAGCAGACAAACAAGCCCAAAAGGAAAAACAAAGAGCAAGTGTGGCGCAGGAAATGGCAAAGGAACACAGAGAGAGAGCAGAAGAGGCAAAAGCACATGCAGAGAATGAAGTAAGGAAATTAGAGAAGATGAGACAAAAGAAGGAAACTGCTGAGATAGAAAAGCAACGCCTTCTGGATGAGATGGAAGAAAAACAAAGGAGAGATGAAAAGTTTCTGGTAAGTGTGAAATCATAAAAATGTGGTATCTATGAATAGCTAAACAGATGTCCTACAGGTCATGACACATATAACACAGACATCACCAGTGAAAGTAGAGACGTCTTTAAAAAGACTTGAATGGTGCGTATAATTTGAAGTGTTTGTTATTCATATATGATGGTTTCCAAATTGACCCTGAAATTGGTCTGTACAGAAGGCTAACACTGAAATTGGTCTGTACAGATATATATATTATATTTATCTAACCAAAAGAGACAATTATATATTACAGTATCAAAACTCTGGATCCATTTGCTGTCACAGTTTGGTTTCAGAATTGTTGCAAAAGTGAGGTAACTCATGCCACAAGTAAGTGATTGCCTCAGGATATTCTCAGGACCAGCAAGCTGACAATGTAAGGATGTCATCTGTGGGATGACTCCATGCCCTGCTACACCTGCATAACATATTCCTGTACGTTTTTAAGAATTTTGATTTAACATTTTCAGCAGTTTTCGTGGGGACCAAAGAATCCAGACAGACTGAGGTGGACAACACAGGTATCGATGTTTGAAAAATATGCTTTTTACGAAACATGGGAGAGAAAACTAATATATTGTAAGAAAACTGTTATAGTGTTGAACACTTTTGGGAAGCTTATTAATATATATAAAACGATTGTATCTGTTCTTGCTTTTCAATTACGTACTCTGCAGGGTGTTGAAGAACTCCGCACAAAGTTTCTTGAACACATAAATGACAAGGAAGGAAAGCGTATACGAGGGAAGGTCCTGATATTTGGCCCTAGCGGTGCTGGAAAATCATCATTCTGCAATGGTCTGAGATCAGCTCTGAAGGATTCTGCCACACCTTCCACCTACTATGCCGTTGCTAGTCTCGACCAGTCACTAACTCAGTGTGTAAGTATATTACCTGGAAATGAATTGGATTAATATCAGATTCTCCTGACTGTCACTTGAATGAGAATCATATATGCATACTTGGAACCACCCATTGAGATGTATTGCTTTTGCAGTGATAAAGAGTGTCTTCACATAATGGTCTCTGATGATTTTAGCTGTAAGGTTGAACTTTGTTTGTCGGTTCTGATGTATTTTACCGGACTGTTACCTGTACCTCCACTGAAGAGCGTAACAATCCATATAATATTCTGGTATCGCATATCCTCAGAAATAGGTCATCATTAACATTATGGTAATTTGGGAATCATTTATTATTTCTATTTTTTCAAATATATCTGGATTGGTATAGATCCTTATACCGTTGTCAAGCAGTCTTGTCATAAGGATTTTATAGTTGTGGTAGCATTTGTAGTCAACTGTGATCATAAACCTTACAGGTCGGTAGCAGTATGAACTTAAAAAATGTTGGTGTTGTTTGAGTAAGGTATTTTTGTCTGAAAATGTTAAATTTAAGGGCAAGATGTTTCTTGTTTGCAAATTTCTAATTCAGGAACCAGCAGGGAATCTGTTTTGTTATCATGAGACATAATGCGTTGTATGTGTGAAACTGACTATGTACCAAAAGAATCAACCACAACCCGAACCAGGTGTGCAGGTGTGTTTGATCCTTTATCAGAAGTCGTCATTTTACAGTTCCAGGTGTCACAATATGGAGATCACTGGATCATTGACATGCCAGGAATATTTGAAAGCAGTGAATTTAAAACGGAGAATATTGAAGCTATTGCATGTGGCAGGGTTCCCTTTCATGCTCAGGTAAGCACTACATAGTATGATCATATCAAAACAATGGAATTTGTCAATTGGATGACCGAGGCTAGTTATTCTCTGGTATTGATGATTCATAGTTATAATAGACTTTGAAACAGTTATCAATAATCAACATTGACAATGTAGTGAGATTGATATCAATTTGTTTGCTTTCAGATTACAAAATTTCTGGAAATGAAAGACAACCTATCTCAACAAGACGCACGAAGGGATGTGTCATGTGTTGTTCTGGTTCTACACCATGCCATCACTCTGGGAGAAGAATTGAAGCGTCAGCTAAATGCCATCATACAATTAGGAGGAAAGGGTGGTAAGTCAGATAGATCTGAATGCCCAGGCCATGAAACCATGTAACATGTTAAGTTGTACGCTGTCGTGATCGTTTTATTTATTTTCTATTTTTACAAGTAACTGACTTTTCTCGGTCGTTTCTTCTCATTCAGCATCACCCAGAGAATTGTTTGTTTCTTTGAGTCTGACAACTGCTGCACATACACATGCTGAGGTCTCTATTTTCATATTGGCTTATTGGTGAATGTAAAAGGCCAAGGGCATAAAAATGGATTGAAATGAATAAAACTCCGTACATGGTCAGTGAGATATGCGCTAGGATGTTTATGTGAAGTCATTACAGTATGCTCTGGATAGTTTACTTTAATGTTACATGTTTCAGCCCTTTCTTACCACCTGGTCTTGACCAACCTGGATGAGTGTGACCCACAGTTCAAAGACACAGATAATATCCCCAAACTGTACAGTTCACCTCGAGTACAGGAAGCTGTGAAGATGATGTCAGAACAAACTGGCATTCCACCATACGCCATCAGTTATGTAAAGAATTATGTCACAGAAACAGAAACAGACACGAACACAAAGCTGCTTCACCTCAGAGCTCTTGACAGAATCCTCACTTCTACAGTTGAACAAGTGGAGAAGATGATTGATTTAAAACTTCAAGAGAAGATGTACGACGATGAGGAGGTAAACGTTGTATCTGAGGAGAGAAAAGTTGAAAGAAAAGTCTGGACCATCCGAGTTTTAACATCTGCTGCTGTGATAGGTTTATGCGCCGTGGTATATATGTTTACCCAGCAAATGTAAAATCATGACCTGCAGTGAACATGTAGGCACACCAACCCTGAGTGGCTTTATGAAGTATAGAAGTAATGTAATTCCCTCTGGAGTAAAATATGATGCTCATGGTGTCTCGGAAATACATATATAATAACTAAAGTATGTTTCTATTCATGTCAATGGAAACATCATGTTATAATTACAGGGTGTGTTGCATTATAAAAAGTTATGTATCATTGTTATGAAATCAGAGGATACACCCTCGTGGACACAAGCAGTACTGGGTAGATCACATAGATCAGACCATTTATAAAGAAAGATGCCAGTGTGTTATTTGTATTTGTCAAGAATTGCCAAATTCACTCCTTTTCCAAAATGAGTTGGCATTGAGATAGTCTCGCTCATGAGCAGGTGTTAGCAAAACGAGATCATAAACATCCAAGATGTGTTCTGGTGAAGCACTGTTACTGTTTTTAGGATGATATTGTAGTAAATATTGTAAACCTCATGACTATTTATTCAGTTATTGTTTGTGTCTCATCAATGTACAAGGGACGTTAAATAAGGTTTTCAGGTGTGGCACTAATCATAACATCAGGTTAACAAGTCTCATAACAAGTTCCAGACACAACAATAAGTTAGATGTGATGGCTTCATTCACCTAATGGCGGTCACAATCATAGATTCTCTCAAACATGAAAAACGCACTGTAATAATGTTCCAGCAAATGACATTAGCCCAACATGGAAGATGCTTCCAGGATGACGAGGACATAAAGGCTGCCACAAGGGCGTGGTTAGAGGGAAAATCTGCGGATTTCTATAAAAAAAAGTACTATTTAATGCTTGAGTGACAAATGGAATAAGTGTATTTAGGTGAATGGAGATTATATTGAAAAATAAAAGTGCAAAATATATTCTGTGACTTGGTCTTATATTGAACTTACTTATTGAACGCCCCTCGTAGGTGTGTGTAACAATGCTCACAAAAAATGAGGTAGATGATTCAATAATGGCACACATGTCGTGGCTGGTAAACTAAAAAGTATGTCGACAAGTAGAGATTTTTTACGACGCATCAAGGTTTAACTGTACAGTCGCTTGATCATACCATATGTGTACAAAACCATTGATGAAAATTTGATGTTTCATGGTTATGGTTTTGCAACTAATAGCTCATGAGAAGAAATGTTTTGATTAGAGATGTCAATCTAGAATTTGCTACTAGTGTCAGAGTGTGCTTACTCGCACGTTTAAGGGCAAAGTAAGTCAGGACTCATCTGAACACATAATACAATTGCCCTAGTCTCGACGATGTGTATACCATTGACTTCTGGAGCATGGAGATGAGCTGCATGAGCTGTATGCATGACGACTTCAAATTGCATGATAAAAGTTTGTAGCAATTTGACCCGCTGTTTGAGCGTATTTCGTAGACAAAGTTTCGGTTGAACCTTGTCCGGGACGCCCTGAACAGGGTCGAGCGTCAACATTTGGGTTTGTTGGAACCTGTTCCATAGTTTGCTTATCACAAACTACGAAACATTAAACGCATTGGCCATTATACGAGTTCTGTCAGTTTCCAGCATGCCAGTAACCTTTAAACGTTCCTCACGTTGCTGACGCTGCACGACTAGTTCATACACAAGCAGTGAATGAAATTAGATAAATCACAACTCAATTCAATAACAGTGACAGATATAATAAGAACTGACTTTGCATGTGCAAACGCATATCATCATCTCGTTGAATGCACTGTTACGAGTCAATTTCCAAGTTGAAACCAAATGTTAACCCAGAAATCTGTTCACACTTTAACTTAGTTTTAAACCAACAAACAATCAACAAATGTAATACAATTAACAAGTGTGCTACAAAAGTACCTATAATACAAATTACTGCACAACAAATATAATGGCAGTTCCCAATAGAGTAGCAGTACAATATTCAATGGCAGTATCAAAAGTGAGAAAAGTGGAAATGACAACAACATAAATAATAATCGCCTCGCAGCAACAAAGGTCAAACTTTCGAGTTTGGACTAGGGTAGGAATCCAAGATGAAATGTGATCTTCACACAAGAGCTGGTCTTGATATATTGTCAGATGAAAAGTAAAATTAACGTGAGACGAGGGACGCGCCCGGTCCACGGATGTAGCCCAAGCACCTTCCAGAACAGTATCTAATAGTATCAGTCCACGCTGTGCCGGAGGTTTACACATCACACAAGCATCTAACTATAATAACTTCCTCAATACTGCTAACATTAAATGGCACTGCATTCCTGAGAACTAATTAATATCCAAATACAATGCAGTGAAGTACTAAATCCCAACGAGAACAATTTCATACAATTACAATTATTGTTTTGGAATAAATTAAACCGCAATAAAACAGTACACTGTTTGGTCATCGTTGTGGAATTATTTTTGGCAGCCTTGACAATACTGTTAAGAACTTACTTGTCGATTGATATAAATTTACTGACGTTACAGATAATGAAGCTATAGCCAAGGCAGTAAGATAATATTTATCATATAATGGTTAGGTTTTCAGCAGGATGAAGCCAACGGATAAAAACGATATCCGTTGGGGTCATATGCGGATAGAGATGCAAATATCAAAGGTCAAGTAGGGACTACTTTCACTGTTTATAAACAAACATGTCGTCGAACTTGTCATTCGGCGATCGAGTCAGAATTAACCATGGGGAATCTGGATAAACTACAGGGATAATTGCTATCATTATCAAAAGTATAGTCTAATATACTGAAAATCAGTGTCTAACTGTGACGTAGCTAAGGCATTTTATAGGTTTGGGCAACTTTCGAGAGATAAATTTCCAAACAATTTTGCGAAGGCACTAGGCCTAGCCAAGCCCGATCGGTAGCCATATCTGTGCTTTGAACTGTTGTTTCGTTTTGTCGCTGTGTGTGTACATCTGACTGCACTTCTTAACGTTATGACAGGACAGGCCGACAGTCAACAATGTCTGAACATGGCCGTGACGTCTCATAGACTAGGGTTAGAGTAGCTTCCCTTTGACAAAGGGCAGTTACTCCAGCGGACAGAACGATGGATTGTCGCGAAAGGCAAGTAAAAACAATTGATGTTTTGTGTATATGTTGTTTCGCCACTGTGTAAGACACAGATTTCAGTTGGAACTATATTGGCTAATATCACTGTCCAACTGAAACATCACTTACCATGTGACGTGATAAAGATTAATGCGCGCATTCCAGGAAAACTCACAATGTTTCAGTTATGTTTGTGAGAGAGGGAAAACGATTTTCAAGCACAGCATTGAAGAACGGGATTATATGATAAACAGGTTATCTCGCTTGTGTGTTTTGGGATGTTAAATATCCTGTATTAGGAATAAACTCTATGCATTAAGCTCGCCCAGGCTCTCGTGATATACGGGCTACTAAAATATGTGTGTGAAGTACAGTTGAGTCAATACCTTTCTCTCCTTCAAAGTTTCTTTTTTTCACTATATCTTTCCAGCTGTCAACAGTCATGTCACTTTTACAGTGTTGTATGTATATTATCTTGAATTTTGAAACTTGGAAATTTGTCAAGTACCAAGAACAGGGCAATCTAATTTGGAAGAACTTGTCTCCGAATTCCGCCTCTGTTTGTGCAAAAAATATGTTTGAATATAAAAAAAAAATGAACTTGACACTTCTTTTGGGACTAACTTATAATATTTCGCTAACTATTCCTGTACAAACGCATTCCACTCTCCTTGATGTTTATCAGATACATTCGTTCGAATTACCAATCAATCGATCAAGTATGCATTATTTCTTCATTGGTACGAGAGCAACATATTAAAACTACATTGAAGGAATATACATCTGCAATACTGTTTTAATCAAATGGTAGTTCAGTCAAATGTGTGTGCAACAAACCTGTTGAAAATACTTAATAAATATGAAAATATAGTGAAACTCATCTCCAACCTATTTTAAATTTACTTTAACGTTTTACATTCTGCCATTTTTACGGTTTAAATCATTTAAGATTGGTAGATCAAAACTTCTTTACACCCTGTTTTATATAGTGGTCTCCACACTTCTCTCGTTGTCTTCCTGTTCGCACCAAATAGGCCTTCTGGCTAATGTCACGGATAATGTCACGTGCGCTGAACTACTAGCTCCGTCGTTGCACCTACTTGGGTATAAATCTGTCCGCGCAATAAAGATCGATAAATACACAGGTGGTGTTACCCCTTCTCCAATCTGTCAGCGCAGCGGCGTACATATAGTGCCCATGGTGAACTTATTGACAGAGTGCAGAATGTTTGAACTGAAACTTTGCTGTACCACCCAAGTGCTATTCGGGAATGCTGTGTCTCCTGGCACTAACATTTACAATGTTGTCTCGCGCACACAAGACAGCCCTGTGTTTAGACATTCTGACAAAATGGAGATTTAAAATGACAGCTTCCGTCGGGAGAGCTCGATGAGTATGCGATCGTACATGGATGACTAAGGAGGCACTATTGACAGCTTAAGAGAACCAATCACGGGAAAACGAGTTGCAGATTGAAACGGAACGGCAAAACGTATAGGTCCCTTTTGAACCACAACACAAGCTATAACACCAGCAACTGACAGCTTATGAACACTTGGGACCTATTCTGTGTCAAGAGCATTCAAGACTACTGGGTCATACAGAAGCCATTTGGTTCCAATCACGCAATTCCGTCCTATTTTGAGGTCATACTGAAGCAATTTCGTGCCGAATAACGCAATTACCGACACTACTTGGTTCACAAACTAACCATGTTGGTCATAATAATTTCCTCTACAACTGACGTCATATATAAGCCAGTCGTGTTGTGCTCAATAACGCAACTCACTCAAATACTTGGGTCACACAGAAGCAATGAAGTGCCCAATAACGCAATTCCCTCCACTACTGGGGTCACGCAGAAGCCATCTTGTTGATAATATATCCCTCTACTGCTGCTATCCAATACTGGGGGCACATATAAGCCATGTGCATAATAACACAATTTCAGTCACTACTGGGGTCACACACAAGCCACGTTGTGCATACTAACGCAATCCCTTGACTACTGGGGTCACACACAAGCCATGTAAATAATAAAGCAATTCCCACCCAGAAGCCATGTTGTGCCCAATGACGCAATTTCTCATCCAATTCTGACGAAATACAAAGCAAATTTGAGCCCATTATGATATAGAAGCTGTTGTTTTTTTATGCCAAGTAACGTAATTCCCTCCACTGCTTGGGTCGCATAGAAGCCATGTTTGGTAAAATAACGTAATTGCCCAATTACTGCCCAAATACAGAAGCCATCTTGAGCACACTAACACAATTCCCTCCACTACTGTGGTCACACAAAGGCCATGTTGTGCCCAATAACGCCGTGTCTTCCACTAATATGCTCGCACAGAATCCATGCATCAACACACCTTTATGTTGTGTGAGATGTAATGTGAGACGAGAGAGGTAGGACGTTTCTAGAAGATTCAAGATTACACTTTACTCCAAAATCATCCAAATATAGTAACTTACACATAACTGCTTAAAATAGATAGTAATCCATTCCTGAAAAAACTAATCTTTCTCAAAAGACTTCTACTGAATCTCAGCAGAAGCAATAAATTACACTGCCATAAAGCAACCACCACCAACAAGTGGGTGAATAAATCAGGACAAAGCTCGTGCTGTATTGAACAACAGCTGTCCTCGCCCATGTGACGCTACTCAGCTTGTTGGAGTTCCAGTTGAAGTCATCCCGACCTAACTGTTCACACCACCCTGGTTCCTTAGCAACACCACCAACATATCACGTAACAGGTACGGGTGATATAAAAGTTTAAATAGTTAACATGGAAGGTCGTTAGACTATGCACGTAAACACATGATGTCCGTCATTTGTTTTTGTTTTCTACCGCTTCTGATAAGCTCGGATCAATTGATAAATATAACTTTGCTGTTTCGTGGTTATTTGGCTGTACCATGCATGGGGTGAATATGATTAGACTATACACACCTAATAGATCTGGTGGCTAGGCTCGCTGACCTGATCGACATGTCATCGTATCCGAATTGAGTGGTTTGATTCTCCTTGTGTCAACCAATCAATAATATACTGCCACCATATGGTTCGAATAGTGCGTCAAACATCATACAAGCACAGAAGTACACTGAGCAACACAAACTCTTTTGGGACGTTAACGTTTTGTATTTACATACACTGTAACTTGAGACAGTAAACAAACTTACTCCGTATGTTCGAACCATGGCTGTTTTAATCCTTGCCAATGGTGCGTGTGTGTTCTAGAAAACGTCAGACTATGTCATCAATTCGTGTCAACATAGATTATATGGTACCTTCATTTCACACTTTCACACCCTGTTGTCAAGTTAACGGTACATTACGTGTCAAGGGGTACACGTCCATGATGTGTTTGGTTGTATTTCACTGTTCCCCAATTGGGAGTTGCTTAACCGCTGCCTATCATCATGGTGGGCAGAAAGGACATGTATGTTGGAATTCACGTGTGATTGTAATGGAGGCAATGGAGGCGGCCTCTTGTGAAAAAAATAGAATGTTGTGAGCGAACACAAGATGAATATGAAACAATATGAAACTATTTGGAAATATGTGTCATATAGAAATCAACAGCTTAAACACTATGTGTAACCAATACTTCTATGGTGTGTGTGGATGCGTTGGGGGATCTTTCAAACAATGTTGCAATATTTGTAGTTCATGGAATCATGGCCCTATTATTCATGATTGTGTCAGGTATGCCAGAAATCATTGCACAGGTGACAAACATTTTGTGTGTTCAGGCAATCTAAAAACCACTTTGGTTTGTGTCAAAAACACATATTTCTGATCAATCTACCATTTAAGGAGAACTCAATTAGTTTTCCATATACTTACATACCCCCCAAGACAACTAGTTACAATTCAAAGCAGACACGTCGGAGAACTGCCTAACTGTTTCCTGGAGTATGTAAGCAATTCAAGCTCAACCAAATATGTCATAGTTGGAAAAAGACCCTGAACGAGGAGTGTTAGAACCCAGTATCACGTGTGCTATATATATGCAATGAGTCATTCTTCAATGTGATCTATATTCTGTCGTATGATATCACCAAGGAGACTATCTTCTGATGTTGTTGAATGTGTTTAACAAACGGCTCGACCCTGTGGTTTCTGCACTGAAAGTAGTTTGCCTAACTGTTACCCCTGAATTACATGGACTGGTGTCGTTCAGTGAGCCTACACCTGACAACATGTTGTTTGTTTTTATACGCCACATTCAGCCTTGTTCCAGTAGTATGACTCAGATTTCTCAATAATCGAGTCTGGACCAGACAGTCCAGTGTTGACATAATAAGCATCGATCTATGTACTTGGGAAACCATGACATGCATCAACCAATGTCTGCGAGCCAGAACGAGAAGCATGTCGCTTTTAACAGCAACGGTCCCCTTACAACATGTAATAATACATCTACCATACTGTAAACTCTATCTGTAATGTTTGCTAGGGAATTCAAATGCAGATTTATTAATGCACAGCATTATTGACAATCCTGCATTACACTCGCTAAGTGTTTACCGTATGTTTCCTGACGCTGGTAATAGTGTTGGCATTGAGATATTTGCACATATGCAAGCTTCACAAATCGCCTTTTTGGAAATGCAGCGAAAACACATATTTAGATCTGTTAAATCCGTTACCAGTTATCGCGTCGTGAATGTAGAGTCACATATGCCAGAATAATACAATTGAATGAATTCGGGGATGGGTGAGATATTCTGTGTTAAAATTCAGGCAATGATGCAAATTTTACAGTGTTCAGTTTTGAACGGTACAAACATATAATGATGTGAACCAATAGATGTTATGCTTCATGTGGACAACCTTTTCTTCAGTTGTTCCGATTGATTACTGCATGCATGAATTACAGCATCAGACTAGAAACTTGAGAAATAGAGATTAATACACGAGTGTCTGTCAGATAGATATGCTTTGAAACAACGAGTTAAGATAAATAGTATCTGACTGGTACGAGTGCAGTAATCTGTTTCTTACATTCACTAAAATCGCACCTTTTTAGAGTCGATACATTTTGTCAATTATCATGATCGCAGTGCCGCATTAATAGATAACATAACGGTCATGAGTGACGTCATCCAACGTACTGCTTTCTACTCATAAATAATGTTGGGGGCACTGGTGGCCCAGACGTCTAAGGTGCCGGGATTCGCTGTGCAGAGTTGCTTCCCTTGAGCATGCCAGAAACCTATGATTGTGGGTTCGAATCCCGGTTCGCCCAGATTATGTTTCCAGGTTTGTCAGCACCATACCCATACGTCTGAGACATGCATCACTTCGGGCTTTCATCCTACATTAAGCTAACACGCTGTGTTATAACTGGAATACTGTTAAAAAAAACGGTGTTAAACACAACTCAATCACTCATAAATAATGTGACCCTACACAATAAAAGATTTCCGACATATCTGTGGATTATCAAAGCATGACTATAGGGCAGCCTAGATAAGATCAAAAAATCGGCATGATGCTGAGTCACCTAAAAGAAATTACCAAATGTGTAAAACAATGTTCGTATGACATCACTACCAGTGACCGACTTTTACAAAATGGCTGGTTAAATGACAACAGTACGTTGGATTTTACGCGGAGGTTGATTCAGGGATCGTATGTACATAAATGTGACATGTAAGTAATCAGAAACATTCAGACAATTTGCTTACTGTTATTTGTTTTATGTTTTCCAATGCAACCAACAGAATTAGTCAGATAACTACAGTCGTCGTTGTGCGTGATTTTGCGTCAGTCATAGCATCATTCGGGACGGAAACTTTTACGATTTCTGTTGACGTTACCTGATCATTGTAATATATATACTTTTAATTGCATAATTCGTTCCACGATACTCTTCCCACAAATATTCTCAAAAAGTCAGTCAATGTATGCAACAATTAGACGACTGGATCTCACAAAATAGGAGAAAATGCCACACTGTGTAACATCTGAACTTTGCTTTGTTTACATTCAAAAAGTACAGTTTTCTAAGCGCAGAATTAATTTCGCTCGATTTCATCTATATAATTTGTATTGATGACAAAGACCATTCGTCACTTGATTCTAAACTGTATGAAGAATCCACGGATACATGTATCGCAGCTGAGTTTGAAATATATGTGATCTAACTGGCATATTTAACCGATGATTATGTAAAACACTATGCAATAATGCCAGAAAGTACACTTTGGCGTTCGTGTTTGCGTATTTGGAATATTCTGTTCTGAATGATTCTGGGTTTATCGTCGACGTTTCAGAAGTATCATTGGTGATTTGGTGAAAAGGGACACCCGTCATCATTAATATGATATTTTCTAAATCCAGTCCTTCGACTATATATCCGATATTTGATAACTTGATGTCACCTGATGAAGGAGTGAGCATATACTCCGAAACGTTGTTTTTCCTCAGTTGAGTTGACATCCATAAATTATCTTTCTTATGTGTATCACTTCAAAATGCCATTCAAAGACTTGATCAGATTTTTAGATTTCTAAACAAATAGTAAATAACGCCGTGAATGGTGGTTTAGTAATGTTTCAACAATGGCGAGATTAACGATGTCTACCTTACTTTCAAGGGTCACTTTCAATAATTTTACTTTGATTCAAAAGACTCTGTATGATATCACAGTTTGGGGAATGTCCCACGGAATTCAAAACTATTAGTGTGCGTGATGTATTTTGTGTTTCAGCAGACTTCGAAGTGAGGGTTGCAGGGGAGGGACATATATGTTTCTGTGACAAAGACGTATGTGGACATTCGGCAGGAGCACGAGTAACTTGTTAATCAGGAAAGTAGTCCGTCATAATCTGACCTCATGTCATCACCATGGAGTAGCCAATCATGGGCCTGGAATTTAATCTCACACATATGTTTGATACCACACTCCGTCGCAGTGGTGACTCAGCATAACACCACTGCCACAGGCTAATTTGCATATCACATGACCAGACTTTTCTCTTGTTTGTAAACAAACGCGCTTTTTCAGAAATCAGTATAGAACGGACTAATGCAAGTATTTGGGGGCGCTTTACATATTGTTTTGCATAACTATAAAGATATGCTACTACAACTGCGACAGTGAGTTGCATGACAATATATATTTATGCATCAAAGTGACCGTGTCGCTAGCTCTCCGTTGGGCTTCGATGACAGCACGTAGAGCCGCACAACCACCGTAAACATGGGATAACTACGCAAAAACAAGTAGATTTTTACGTATTTGTATACTTTCTCAATGAAAGTTAACCATTCTTTGACATTTGTTTATGAAAATGTGTAGACTTGTCAAACATGAAACGGATGAAAAGCATATGCAATATCTTGAATGGACTGTGAAAGATGTGACGAACCGTCACATGACGCTGGCCTGTGGCAGAGGTACTATGCTAGCTGGCTGCCGGCCGCATGGAACTCTGGGTAGGAGAGTGGTTTGATACCAGTTATCTCCAATGTGTGTAAGGATAATAAATCAGAAAAAATTCAACGAGCTTCGACAGCATGCATTGTTTGTGAATAAATACATAAACAAAGAAACATTGAAACGATATTCGTCAAAACCAATTCCAGAGTCATATGTGCCAAGCCGTTGGCATGTTGCACTCGGGAATGTGTGTAGCCGACGTTGCAAGGGCGATGAGCTGCATGGACGCACAGTCTATGATCTGTGGAAGGGAGTTCAATAAACGTTCACAAGAGCTGATCGCCAAAGACCAGGGAGACCGCGTGTGACGTCACAGGGAGATGACGGTCACGTCAACTTCGCAACTGTTTTGTGAAAGATACATCGTCAAGAAGTGAACTGTTCAGAATTCAGGTGTCTGCAAAAACGACCCTGAACAGGCTTCGAACCGCTCACTGTCATGCACGGCTGTCATAACTTGTACCCACCGTGAACGTCAGCTGTGCGAACAATGTCAGTCTCGATAGACTCGCGAGGGACAAAAGTCGCATTTAGCGATGCATCCATATTCACACTACTGTTTGCCGAAGGCTGTCAGAGGGTGTGAAGGTGGCGAGTCGGCCGTTCATGTTCCAGGCCAGATATTTCTACACGACAACGCCAAACCCCACAGTGCCTTCTGAGGAACGTAGGCATGAACTTCATAGTGTGGCTTTCAAGGTTGACCTGAATTCAATAGGGATGCAGCTTTGGGATGCGTCTGTATGACATCTGCAAACAGTGACTGTGCAGGAATGTGGTGTCGAATTTGCTTTATCCATGATTATTTTGTTGAACAACACGCGGTATTCCCAAATGCAGCGTTGACAGGCCTCAGGCATTCCCACAGTATATTGTGATGTCATCAGACAACACCGTTCGTGGATAACCATTTTGACTGGTTCTTGTTTTAGCGAATTCTGTGGACGAATGTATTCCATTTCTAACGTTTAACGTCAATAAGATCATTATTACCTTCTTCACCACTTTCTTCAGTCAAATTTGGAAAGTTGCCAAAATGAAATGGTTGCGAAGTTTCTGGTTTGCCCCATTATAATGAAATGTTTAGATTTTCAAATAACTATACATACGTAGCCTACATCATTCTGTTCATTTGTTGATTCTAACATCAGATTGAAGAATGCTTGATTATAATGTTCATAATAAGGTATCAAAATATCGATTTGATGCCTCTAAATTAAGGATTTTCTCACAAACACCCATGTAGATATACGTTGATAGCATACATCCCGTTTGCATATCCAATTTGGCTGCCATTGGCAGTAGTGAACAGTGCTGACGATGTAAGCAACTTGAAATGTTTGGGTTTGAGGGGTATTCAGCTTGAAGCCGTATTACTGTTATACAACTTATACAGAAGTATGTCTTACCCACTGATACAGAAGTACAAATGCAATATAACTAAACTACTGTTACTAAATACATTTTGAAGACACAATTTTATGGATAACAACTTCTTTACTACTGTAAAAAGCTACGTATCGGTATAGATCCTTATACAGTTGTCAAGCAAGACTGAATGAGGGACATTGTACATAATATATGTAGTAGGTGGAGGAGTAACAGCAGATGATCAACAGTAACAACAATTGCATACATGAGTGGGATAACATGAGTAAGTGTTGACAACAGAAGGATAATACTGTCACAACACGATGGACAGAGAGCACATTGGTGGAAGCCAAAGGGACATGAAGCCTATTAAAAAGGATAAGTGATTATTGCTTAATGAGTTCATAGGAGGCTGATGAGATGAAATAGCCTTGATCTCTGTTGATTTATGGTTATGGCGGCGAGTGTGGACTGCTTCTGTTAGATTTCTTTAAGTGAAATCATGGAGGTTGTTGGAGAGGATTTGGACGTTGTCGCAGCTGATTTTGTGATAAGGACAATTGTCCGAGATGGCTGATATACTGTCTGATTTGATGGTGGAGGTTTTGTGCTGGTCTGGTGTCGATGGGGCGGGATGTTTCACCTACGCAAGATTGTCCACAGTTGCAGTCACTTTTGTAAACCGCACCTTTAGGCTCTAGGGGTTTGGTTGTGTTCCTGCCGTTGGCTCTTAGCAGGGTGTTGAAGTGGGTGTCAAAATAGGCTTGCTGTTTGAGGAGGCGGCTGATGATGTGGGGGGCGTTTCCTATGAACGGGAGGGTGATGCGGAAGGGTGCTGTTTCGGGTTTAAGGGTCGCAGATCTGGGTGTGGGATGGAGTACAGAGGAGATGACTTTGTCGACGAGATTAGCTTGATAATTGTTGGGGTGGGTGAAGACTTGGCGGAGGTGTTCAGTCTCAGGTTTGGGGTCAGCAGAAGGAAGGTTGATGGCTCGTTTGGTGAGGGTGGAGATAATGCCAGTCTTAGTTCAGAGGGGATCGTTGGAGTTGAAGTGGATGTACTGGTCGGTGTGGGTGGGCTTCAGGTAAATACTGGTTTGGAATCTGTTTGTTGGGGTTCTGGAGACGAGGACATCTGGAAAGGGTAGAACCCCAACAAACAGATTACATTTCTATTTTGATGATGAACTGTACTCGGGGGTGTTGTTGGTTAAGGGTTGGATTTTGGTCTTGTTTTAGGATGACAAAGGTGTCGTCAACTCTCCTTTTCCAGCAAATAGGTTGGATGGGTGATGTGGCTGTTGCTGTTTGAAGTATGTAGTCATGTAGATTTCAGGATAAGAGAGTCTGGTTATCCCATGGGTAGGCCGTGTATCTGTTGATGGTACTCGTCGCCCCAGGTGAAGTAGTTAGAGGAGATACAGGCGGTGGTGAGGTGATGATAGATTCTGTGGATAGGCTAGTTTCAAGAGGAGTGATCCGATGGCGGAGAATTTGCAGAGTGTCATCTGTGGGTACATTGGTGAACGTACGTCGTAACTGATGATTTGATCTGGATTTGGCGCTGAAGTCTGTGGAGTCAGAGATGAAGGAGTCCACTGATTTTCCTGATTCTGGTGAGATGTTCGGCCATTGATTAGCAGAAAGTGGATCAGTTACATGATACAGATTATTTGCTGATTCACATTGTCAGTTTTTAGCAGTCAGGGCAGGGTAGTTCTGAGTTCTCAGGGATACAAACTCCAGTTTGTTCTGAAAGTACATCTGGATGACCTGGAAAATGTTCTAGCCCGCCAAGTGGATTATTGCCCAATCAAACGACATTGGTTGGTTGATACATGGATATATGTCTTCTCTCTGCTGTGAAGATGTGACTATACAAGAGGACAGTAATGCTGCTATGTGTCGCTTACCAAATTGACAGAATATGTTCACCAAGAAATATGTATGTAAAACCAATAAACAGCTGACAAATGGTATACCATCAACAATGGTATTACAAAATTAACTGGGTTTACAAATCAATACAAATTATTGCACATCAATTACAATGGCAGTACTCAATGGAGATGTAGTACACTATTCAATGGCAGTACTTATTAGAGTGGTAGTACAATATTCAATGGCAGTATAAACTGTGAGAGCAGTGGAACTGACAATGATAAGAACAATAATCACCTCGCTGAAACATTGGTCAAGCTTCCGGGATAGGCCCAGGCTGAACACCAGGTTGAAAAAGTGATGTTATGTCAGTTGAAATGTGAGATTATACAGGCAAGCGCCCGCTCTACTTATATTGTCTAACTAGCTTCCATCACTTTCCACACAGTGCTAGACCAGTCCAGTGTCACGAGAACATCATCAGGATACACCACATATTTCTATAACGCTTAACATCCATCCATGTCATTCGAGCATCTAAATATAATAACTTCCTCATCTCTGCTTACATGCAATAGTACAACATTCCTGACAACTAATCATTATCCAAATGCAATGCAATGAACTTCTACTGAATATCAACAGAAACAGATGAAAAACAGTTACAATTATTGTTTGATAATAAATTACACTGCCGTGACAATATAACTGGCTCTATTGCGATACATGGATTCGAGCTGATTATGATGAAACGTGTACGACGATTTCACACCGGGAGAAATTGTCTTTAGAGATATCTCTGAATAGCCTGATGAATCTAATCAGGCATGTCCGATGATAAGCCGCTTAACATTCAAAACATGGTATCATAAACAAATGTGGTTCAACTTCATCCAAAAGTCCAACACAGAGTCGACGAAACAAGCTGGAATGAGAGAAGTGTTCAGAGAGATTGGCACTGCCACGTCATATGTATACAATGACAAATTTTGTCTGCCTCAGTAAACTTTTCAAACAGTTTTATGGCAGACCAAAACAATAATGCATCATTAATATAACTGATCTCCAATGCAACTCATCTTTTGACTTGTAACGCATGTTCCCATGTTTCTACAGGTGAACAATTGATTTGCCTTTGCATGTACTTGTGCCACTTGTGGGACTTGTTATACTCACATATTTACGAACCCATTGTATCATCCAAGTTCGAGGTTATATATCAATTACATAATAAGACATGTGTGTAGACCATTCAGAAGTATTCATTTATTTTCGTAGCTGTAAGCCCAGTACATATTATGTGTGAACAAGAGCTATTGTAGGTGTGATTTTATTGTTGGTGTGCACTCCATGGCAACAGGTAATCGATCATGCCTCTCGCCGGTGAGTGAGTGAGTGAGTATGGTCTTACGCTGCTTTTAAATAATGTTCACACCGTGTTGCCTTCCACGCCAAATGGCACCTGTTCCAGTGTATAATCGAGACTGACTATTCTCTGGCGTTGCCATTCTATACGTTCAGCAACGTGAGACAGCGATATTTTGATATTTATTAGACTTGAAAGACACATCTAGCCTCAAATCTAGAACATACAGACAACATGATAATCACGAATTACAGTGATAGGGATTCAAGCAATTTCAGGGGTTTTGTTCGACTACCGGAGAAACGATTGCCTGGACAACAGATTATTTGACATTTTTTATTAGAAACATCTGGATTCATAAACACGTCAGAAACAGTTGGTACTGTCTGCAAAACGTCGACTAAAACCGACGCATGCGGTTATCGTCACATTTTTACACCCAGAAGGGCGTCCGAAAGCAAGTCCCGAGCGTGTTGTGGACAGGAAAGGTGCACAGATTTGATAACAAAAGGGAATTGATCAGAGTGCTTCAGTTATACTGGGCGCAGACAATGTGTTGTATCCACTCATTTTCCATATCAAAACGTTGCCAAATGCATGACCTTCTCCACGTCCACGCGATTTGTTATTGACTGTTCTATAGGATAATTTCAGACAAACATGTTACACTTTCAAAGGCACCAGATAACAGACAACATTTTGAGATATAACACGTCAGAATGCGGTAAACACAAGACGTGAAACACCTCATCCCAAGCATGCGTCTCTTCCGGAAGTTTTCCTTGATGCGCGTCTCATTATAATTCTTTTAATTCGCTTATCTTAATGTCCCTCAGACATATGTGACATGACACTGTGATGCCTACAGATTGGGCGATCTGCCTCGAAATTGGGATATATAACCAAAATACAAAACTATACTGAAAAGATTCTAGTTCTCCCACACCAAACTAGGTCTCAATACGTTCGTGAAAATGTTGTCGAACGGGCACCAACTATGTATGAACGTCGTGGACGTAGTAACAACTATTTACAGTCTTTTTACGAACTTCATGGGCGGCCTCGGATGGGGAGGGTGTTCGAGACCTTTAAGTCTGCTCAAAGTTTTATCCCGTCCATCCTGTTCTGCAATTAGTCGCATAGACAACGTACTTAAAACGGGAAAGACGTATGACGAACCTACGAGGGAAGGGTTACGACATTTCAGTACGTGTGCACACCGACCGACTGGGTCCGTTTGTTGCTCAACCTGACTTTCTGAATCGATTTCTGTTTGGAGGCATGATGTGTACAGCTAGGAGCCCTGAATTTGAATGAAGACTGTCTAACGCGCTCAGTAGTCAGGCCAGGACGGTCCAGGGCGAGAATACACACGCACTTGGGACGAGACGAGGACGTACTGTGAACGAGTTGGTCGGAATAAGAATTATTTAGAACTGGCTTGGACGTATTGTTAACGAGGTCGAACTGGTTTAGAACGGGTTTAGAATGGCTACGGACGTGCTCGAACTGCTTTGAAATGTTGTCGGCATGAGATGTACGGCCACTTTTACACGATCTGAACTGGATACAAACGGACTGCAGACTGGCTAAGAACGAGATAGACGTACTGAGGACTGATTATGTACGAACTAGCATAATATTTTACGCCAAACTACGTGTTCTACCGTCATGACAGCCCGGTCTAATATTGTTTTTAGAACACGGTAGAATGGGATAGAACTTCTTTGGTGTGATGGTAGTAGAACCAGATGAGACAGAATGCTCACGATTACATGGATATATATATCATATGACAACGAGAAACAATGCAATGAACGGCGTGGATGAAAATGAATCAATTTGGCCAATTTTCTCCCAATTTTTGTGGACACATTACTATCCCAATTTTGACGTGTGTTAGCTTCTCGATGTATAGAGTTGTGGCATTCCTTTATATATCATGTAGTCCTTCAGAATAGAAACGATATTGCCAATATTTATATCGCCAAGCAATGCCTCACATCCAACCTGGAAATGTCATACAGCTACTTTTATGTATACAGTAAACTATGTTTTAAACAAACACGCTTACAACGAACTGATGGATATAACAAACTTATTTATTAGTCCCAGCCATTTGTTGTATATATGCTGTATATATGCTGATAACGAACTACAGTTATTACGAGTATTTGGTAGCAGGAGGGTAATAACCGTTTCCGTTGGTTTCCGTTCCGTTTCCGGTGGTGTCTGTCCGTTTCCGGTGGTGCGTGCGCATCCAAGATGGCGGAACTTCCGGTTCTGGTGGCGAGTGCGCATCCAAGATGGCGTCACGTCCGGTTCCGGTGGCGTGCGCATCCAAGATGGTGACACGTCCGCTTCCGGTAGCGGGCGCCTCCAAGATGGCGGCACGTCCGTTTTCCGGGAGGCGTGCGCCTCCAAAATAGCGGCACTTCTTGTTCGTTGACGCCACTCAGAAGTGTGCTTTACGTCACGTCCGGTTCCGGGAGGCGTGTGCCTCCAAGAGGACGGCTCCGCGCCTCTAAGAGGGTGGGAGGAGAGAATTTGGGAGCGGGAAGGCAACGGCGGGCGGCGGCGGCGAAGGAAGGGTGGGAGGGCGGGAGGGTGTTAGGGAGGCGGCGGTGGAAGGAGGGAAAGGGAGTAGGGTTCTTTGTTTTTAGTTTGTTTTGGTGGTTGGGTGTGTGGTGATAGTGAAGAGGGTCTTCAAAGCAATGGATGACAGCGTTCTTTCGGGAGAGATGGGTGGCCCTGAAAAGGGCCGTTGGATCTTGAAGAAGATTACTCCCTCACCAACATAGACGCAGTGGTGCAAAGGCACAGATGGACTGACATCTTTCGTCTCACAGGACACTTACTCATGAGGCTTAAACGCCTAACGTAAGTGTCCTTCAGGACGGTGTGACAATAGATACACTGGAATGTGCCATCATGTGCCCTCGTCCATTGCGCGTACACAGGCAGACACCTGGCGCATTGTCATGGAGGAGGGGGTGGCAATGCTTCTGTCTTAATGTCCCAGTGGCAGCGGCAGTCTTTGCACAGCGGCAAAGGGTGTGCAACTGGAATCAACTCCAACTCCCAATTCTCTTCGTTGTTTTGCATGATGATGATGATGATGATGATGATCTCATAGAATGCCATGTGAGTGGCTTTGGTCTTGTTTTATTGTAGAGGCACGGACACCCTGCTTCCTGATTGGTCCAACATGCAGTGCACCGATTGGTCCGTTTCGGTGCCTGTCCGACACCTCAGTTTTCCAAAACAATCCGACCCTTGTGTTTCTTTTCCATAGGAAATGTTTTTTACCTTGGGAGAGATAAACAACCACGGTTTGACCAATCAGAGCCCAGAACGGTCTGAGCGAGCCCTCTGCTTGGTTCACAACCCAAACGTCTGATTGGTCACATGTCAATCCTGTTTTAGGGTAGATGGTCGTCTAAATTCTAAAGGTGGACCGTCATGGACAGACATGAACGTGATGTAGGTCTGTCTACGTGGCGTACTTCGTGTCTCCCCACGCAAAACATGGTGCCACCCGTGACCACAAACAGACGTTTATCAATGATTTATTATGATTTATCATATTGAGATGGATAAGACTAGAGAGAGAGAGATATACACATATGTTTGACTTGTGTCTCCATGCAAACGTGATGCCACTCGTGTACACATACATACTTATAAGTAAAATAACATACATAGAGGCGTGGGGTCACTCGTCCAAGAGGACTGGGTGACTGGGGGAGGGTGTGGGTTCTTTAGGATTGTTGTTGTTTATGTTGGCAAAGCAAAGGATGAAAGCGTTCTTTTGGGAGAGATGGATGACCCTGAAAAGGGACGTTGGGAAACAAAATGGAAACGGGAACGGGAACCGGAACAGGAACGTGAAAACAGGAACACGGGAAACGGAAAACGTCCCCCTAGGCAGGCGGCCATACTACACCATTTGTGTTGCTCTGATTCACCTCGCAGAGATAGTGTAGCTGAAGCTTCTTCTTGTGTCTCACCAGACCGGTCAGCTTGAGGTAGTCGCAGTGTGGGGACCACTTGTGGTGTTCCACCCAAGCATCGTCTTCTCAGCCGCACGCTGCATTGGAAACAGTGCATACCATCGGCACCCTGCGTGTACACAAAGCCCGCATGGGCCATCTCTTCAGCCGTCTGATTCATTTGCGACGGCCACGACTCAAACGAAGCGAGCCTTCTTTCAAAGCGTAGATAATAGGGCGATGGTGTGTGACATGCCATCACAAGCATCCGTACTCGTTCTCCAACATCCACGAGCATCTGCACTATCAGTCACCACGTCTCCCTACCACGTATTCGTACAGCTCTTCTTTGTCTCTGCCATTCTCGATGCGATGATGATTTTTTATCACAAGTGACACTGACCCACTTGAGTGATTGTGATTGGTCTCTTGTTTTAAAGGAGAGGTTTTATTGGTTCACCTTTGCGTTCTAGGACATACACGCTGCATTGAAGGTTATCTCTAAATCAAGTCAGTATAATACTGGTACGATTACATGGATAAAAAGGGTACACAGTACGGGTCATCTCACGTTACCTTTGTCATGAAATAGTCCCGACGTGAGGAGCTCATGGTTACGGGCAACATGACCCAAATATGCAGTAAACACCTTACTGATGTTTTGAGGCTATCGGGAATGTGTATTTACCTAGAAAACATGATTATGACAATGATATGTTCAGCAATATGTTTTGCTCAGAATAACCTATAAAAGGGCCAAAACCCGTCCCTTTTTCATGCAACATGTATGATTCCGACTAGTTTGTAAGGATTTGCTGATGAATCTCTAGCAAGTAATGATTGTACTAGGTGTTGGCGGAAACTTGAGCGTACCCTGTCCTAGAGGTGACACCTATCACAAACACATGCAAAGGGCAGTCAATTGCTCACCTGAAAAAAGACACTGACACAACAATGGTACAGCTCAAAATAGGGAGTTGTATTGGACATTATTTTTGTCACTAATGCGTCAATTTTGCGTCAATGTCCTTTAACTGTCTTCCTTGAATGATTTATAAATCTGTACAGATGTTTTGAATGTTGTAATCGTAATCGACCAGCTTCTGAGCAAAAAGAGGCACGGTTGGCCCAATCGTCTTAGGCGCCGGAATTCGCTGGGCAGAGTTGCGTCCCTTGGGCCCACCAGAAACCTATGATTGTGGGTTCGAATCACGGTTCGCCCCGATTATGTTTCTTTGTCAGCACCATACCTGTGCACGTGAGTGTCATCGAAGTGGTAAACGTCTAAGGCATGCATCACTTCGTGCTTTCCTCCCACATTAAGCTGACACGCTGTGATATAACTGGAACACTATTAAAACGGCGATAAACCATAGTCATATGCCACTCTTTGAATTCTTGGAAGAAAGGGCAAGCTCAAATGTAACTCCAAAGGTGGGACACTAAGGGCTGGACCTGCAGGTAGTCAACTTTCCCTTAATGTTGAAATATTACAGCAGCTCCAGCCTCCAACATGAAGGTTGTTCACAAATATCTGACATACAGACATTAAACAACATAAAACAAAATATGTTTTGGCTGGTTGATGCGCAACATTTAATTTGTTTGAAGTGTTTTGGATCAACCATACTTATTTTTTTTCTTTTCGTGATTTTGTGTCACCTGAAAGTTGGGCTTCGGCGCCTTGACGTCAGCATTATTCCTAACTGAGTCACACGACCTACCTCCCGCCAACCTGGTTCCTTAGCGACAACCATAACAGTGTTGTCTGTGTTGTGTGTTACCTGGAGTGAAGTACCGAGTGGTTCTGGATTTTATGACCACAGGTAATCAAGTTCAGCGAGAGCGGTCTACGTGACTGTCCTCAGAAGCACAAACCCTGATTTATTGATTTTTCACACTTGACACCAACTTGATCAACGTATTCAGGGGCACTGAGTACAAGAACGTTTAACACATACACCTAGCAAATAAGATTTAAAAAATGCAATAAGCTGCATTCCTTTTGCTTGTGAACTTTAAACCTACATATTCAATGATTACTCTGCAATTACATCATCATTCATCTGCTTCTCACTGCTGTGAGGAGGTGAAATGTGGACTGTCGTTCACAATAATTATAACTGGATTTAATGAACCAGACTAGATTACAAACAGGGTGCCATTATGCAGCAGGAATATCGCTAAGGGGCGAGATAGTGTTATGTATTGAATAACTGGTTGCATATTCCCTGTGATCCCTGTACCTCAAAGTAGATTGTCTAGCATCGAGACAAGAAGTTGACAAGAGTTGTTTCCCTTTAGCTGTTTATGCCAATACACACTCATATCACTTGGTCGCTCGTCACCATCATGATCTAAAATCTCACTCTAATTTCCTTTGTGTATAAATATGAGATACTTAAATCTATTGCAGAACAATGTTTGAACCTATTCTTATTTTCTGTATTTATCTCAAGAACCTAGGGAGTTTGCATTCAACCTGCATTCAACCTGATATATTTTTTGTTTGTAAATTCTATATGGGGAGAGTTTGTATGTACATTTCTTAATATTTTAAGAGTGATATAAGAGAGATAAGGTTCATAATCATTAACCAGAACGCAAAATGGGGAAGTTATAAGTATTGGATATAGTTAATGTTTCATACAGAACATTTTAGAGGGAGGGATTTGTATCTAATATACAGTAAACTACGGTTATAACGAACACGCTTATAACGAACTGACGGATATAACGAACTCACTTTTTAGTCCCGACTATTTGCTGTAGTTATGCTGTATATATGCTTATAACGAATTACAGTTATAACGAAGTAAAATTAGTAGTCCCTTTGAGTTCGTTATAACCGTAGTTTACTGTATTCTATTCTTAATTCAGAAGTGTGAAGATATTTGTGTGTATGCAATATATTTAATGTTAATGCTATACAATCGTGGGAAGGTTTGTATCAAATATAGTTTACGATTAATTTAGAACATTATGCAGAGACGAGTATTCAACCCTATTGAGGACATGTACTTCAATGCCTATCAGTTGCATTTCAGAATGGAAGGAGAATTTCAATTCACATGATCATTGTTTCAGTGACAGGCTTACTTCATGACGTCAACACTGCCAGTAAAACACGTCGTGTGCGCCGCTGGTTGTTAGATGATGCACCATACAGGCTGTGGAAGTCAACACTGCCAATTAAACACGCTGTGTGCACCGCTGGTTGTTAGATGATGCATCATACAGGCTGTGGAAGTCAACACTGCCAGTAAAACACGTTCTGAGCACCGTTGGTTGTTAGATGATGCATCATACAGGCTGTGGAAGTCAACACTGCTAGTAAAACACGTTCTGAGCACCGCTGGTTGTTAGATGATGCATCATACAGGCTGTGGAAGTCAACACTGCTAGTAAAACACGTTCTGAGCACCGCTGGTTGTTAGATGATGCATCATACAGGCTGTGGAAGTCAACACTGCTTGTAAAACACGTTCTGAGCACCGCTGGTTTTTAGATGATGCATCATACAGGCTGTGGAAGTCATCACTGCTAGTAAAACACGTTGTGTGCACCGCTGGTTGTTAGATGATGCATCATACAGGCTGTGGAAGTCAACACTGCTTGTAAAACACGTTCTGAGCAACGCTGGTTTTTAGATGATGCATCATACAGGCTGTTGAAGTCAACACTGCTAGTAAATCACGTTCTCAGCAACGCTGGTTGTTAGATGATGCATCATACAGGCTGTGGAAGTCAACACTGCCAGTAAAACACGTTCTGAGCACCGCTGGTTGTTAGATGATGCATCATACAAGCTGTGGAAGTCAACACTGCTAGTGAAACACGTTCTGAGCACCGCTGGTTGTTAGATGATGCATCATACCGGCTGTGGAAGTCATCACTGCTAGTAAAACACGTTCTGAGCACCGCTGGTTGTTAGATGATGCAACATGGAAGTTCAGAATCATCACTTTGATGTCGCCATTATTCCAAGTTACCTCGATCTCCCTGACGCCACCCTGGTTCCTTCGCAACAATGTTAGACATTTTAAGAAACAAGGACAGACGGCAAATTCAATGTTGAATTCTCCCGTTTCGTATGTTTGACCGTGCATGCGCGTATAGAGTCAATGTGACCTGTGACACGATTATATGCACCAAATACCTGACATGTTATGAGACTAAGGACATACACAAATGCCCAATACGTTTACATGTTCCTTTCTACACAAGCACGGGGACCTTAATGCACCATAAGTTAAAATTGACAGAAGCGGGTGACCTCGCCTAGGTGAACACGACCAAGCTGCTGTCGTTCATTTCTCGATGTCAATCGAGCTGAGACATACAGAACTACTTTAGGGAATTCTTCAATGTCAAAAACTAATGTCATTTGGGACGGAATCATCATAAGACAATTTCTTTTAGATTCTGCACATTAAACCAAAACTAATGCCATAATCTTAGACTTCAGTCTTTTTATCATATAATTGTTGGCACAAATATCATTTTGCTAGTATTGAACGCGTCGCGTGCGTTGAATAAACCCTAGTGGCCTGTGACATCCCCGATACCAGAACCTTTGCGAACGCTGGTCAGGACGATGATTTTGATGAATGGATGTATTTTTGCGAATTTGATATCAGCGTTCCTGGTGTTACACTTTTAAAGAAACTATCTCGGCATCATCGGAAATATCCAAACGAGAACTTAAAGATGTATTAGGAGTTTCTAATACAACCGCCGGAAATTCAAGCCCAGTCAAACAACGTCCTGAAGCGTTTCAATGTTGCTACTGAGGACAAATTGATGCAGTGTGAGTCATTAAATCAGTCCAAATCAACAAAGAAAAACACAAAATGGGGACTGAGAATCCTCCAAGATATGAGAATATTTTTAAAAATGTATTCCTACGTAAGCCAAAATCGAACTAATTCAAATTTATCAAATTATTGGTGTGTATGACATTTACAGCTAGATTTATGAAATGGGAGTATCAGACAAAACGAAACATGAACACATTAAACGTATTTCGGATTGGTACCTGAAAACCTTTAACGATACATGCAAATTGTACCCCCAATGGCAATTGCTCTCCCTATTGAGGCTCACTGTCAGGAAACGCACAGTGCAAGGGAGACTTCTTCTTCAGTCACACCAACATCACCACAGCAGTGAGGTGGAAGAGGCTCACTGTCAGGACACGCACAGTGCAAGGGAGACTACTCCTTCAGTCACACCAACATCATCACAGCAGTGAGATGGAAGAGGTTCACTATCAGGACACGCACAGTGCAAGGGAGACTACTCTTTCAGTCACACCAACATCACCAAACCAGTGAGGTGGAAGAGGCTCACTGTCAGGACAAGCACAGTGCAAGGGAGACTACTGTTTGACAATAAGCTACACTGCCTTCCAACACGGCATATTGATGATCTGATATTTTTCAATAACAGTCAAATAGCCAATTCTCTTCCACTGATTAATCCAAACATGAAATATAATTGACCAGTGAGAGCGCCTTATCATTTTGAGTTTTAGATGCATACATAAAGAGTGGCACAAAACTATCCAGAAGACTCTTTGGCAAGAGGGGGAGTGTGTGTGTGTGTTACTTCGACAACAACGCTAGCAAAACACACTGACTGCACAACTATTTGTGAGGGGTTGCACCAAACACTCTGTGGACGTTCATCATCAGCACGCTGAAGGCACCGCTGTTTGTCAGATGATGCATCATACACGCTGTAGAAGTTCAGCATCAACACGTGGAATGCACAGTTGTTTGTCAGATGACGCACCATACACGCTGTAGAGTTCAACATCAACACTTTGCTGTCAGCATTATTTCAAGTCACCTCCACCTCCTTCACGTCACCCTGGTTATTTAGCAGCAATGTTAGACATATTAAGCAACACCAAGGCCAGGCGGCAGAATAACCGTTAAGTAATACAGGAATTAGTTCACTAATGTCTCCCGTTTCGTATGGTGGACTGTGCATGGAGTCAATATGACCGTGTAACGATTATACACATTAAATAACTAACTTGTCGTGAGACTTACGACAGACACTAATGGCCAATACGTTTACAGGTTCGTCTAACCAACACAGTGCATCACAAATATCACAGCATGACATGGTTTCAGTTGCGAAATTTTGGCAACGAGAAAAACACAAATACTATAGGGTTCCTCATAAAACGAAACTCGCGTTCATAGACATATTTTTCATAATTTTTGCCAAAACTCATCATCATCTTATTTTGTTACATACGAAGGTTGACCCATGCGTTCTGAAAGTGAAATATTTTGTTGTGGATAAAAGGAAAACCCACTCCAATCAAGTTCTCCATTGAAACAACAAACAACACACTCTATACAGGCTCCGTACTGATACAGGAACGCAACACACTCTAGACAGGCTCCGTACTAATACAGGAACGCAACACACTCTATACAGGCTCCCCACTGATACAGGAACGCAATACACACCAATCAGGCTCCGTACTGATAGAGGAACGCAACACACACCAATCAGGCTCCCCACTAAAACAGGAACGCAACACACTCTATACAGGCTCCCCACTGATACAGGAACGCAACACACTCTAGACAGGCTCCGTACTGATACAGGAACGCAATACACTCTATACAGGCTTTCCACTGATACAGGAACGCAACACACTCTATACAGGCTCCGTACTGATACAAGAACGCAACACACTCTATACAGGCTCCCCACTGATATAGGAACGCAACACATTCTAGACAGGCTCCGTACTGATACAAGAACGCAACACACTCTAGACAGGCTCCGTACTGATACAGGAACTCAACACACTCTATACAGGTCCCCCACTGATACAGGAACGCAACACACACCAATCAGGCTCCGTACTGATAGAGGAACACAACACACACCAATCAGGCTCCCCACTGATACAGGAACGCATCACACTCTATACAGGCTCCCCACTGATACAGGAACGCAACACACTCTATACAGGCTCCCCACTGATACAGGAACTCAACACACACCAATCAGGCTCCGTACTGATACAGGAACGCAACACACACCAATCAGGCTCCCCACTGATACAGGAACGCATCACACTCTATACAGGCTCCCCACTGATACAGGAACGGAACACACTCTAGACAGGCTCCGTTGTGATACAGGAACGCAACACACTCTATACAGGCTTTTCACTGATACAGGAACGCAACACATTCTAGACAGGCTCCGTACTGATACAAGAACGCAACACACTCTATACAGGCTCCCCACTGATACAGGAACGCAACACATTCTAGACAGACTCCGTACTGATACAAGAACGCAACACACTCTGGACAGGCTCCGTACTGATACAGGAACGCAACACATTCTATACAGGCTCCATACTGATACAGGAACGCAACACACTCTAGACAGGCTCCGTACTGATACCAGAACGCAACACACTCTAGACAGGCTCCGTACTGATACAGGAACGCAACACACTCTATACAGGCTCCATACTTATACAGGAACGCAACACACTCTAGACAGGCTCCGTACTGATAGAAAAACGCAACACACACAAAAACAAGCTCCGTACTGATACAGGAACGCAACACACTCTATACAGGCTCCCCACTGATACAGGAACGCAACACACTCTAGACAGGCTCCGTACTGATACCAGAACGCAACACACTCTATAAGGCTCCCCACTGATACAGGAACGCAACACATTCTAGACAGGCTCCGTACTGATACAAGAACGCAACACACTCTAGACAGGCTCCATACTGATACAGGAACGCAACACACTCTAGACAGGCTCCGTACTGATACAGGAACGCAACACACTCTATACAGGCTTTCCACTGATACAAGAACGCAACACACTCTAGACAGGCTCCGTACTGATACAAGAACGCAACACACTCTATACAGGCTCCCCACTGATACAGGAAAGCAACACATTCTAGACAGGCTCCGTACTGATACCAGAACGCAACACACTCTAGACAGGCTCCGTACTGATACAAGAACTCAACACACTCTATACACGTCCCCCACTGATACAGGAACGCATCACACTCTATACAGGCTCCCCACTCATACAGGAACGGAACACACTCTAGACAGGCTCCGTACAGATACAGGAACGCAACACACTCTATACAGGCTCCCCACTGATACAGGAACTCAACACACACCAATCAGGCTCCGTACTGATACAGGAACGCAACAAACACCAATCAGGCTCCCCACTGATACATGAACGCATCACACTCTATACAGGCTCCCCACTGATACAGGAACGGAACACACTCTAGACAGGCTCCGTACTGATACAGGAACGCAACACACTCTATACAGGCTTTCCACTGATACAGGAACGCAACACACTCTAGACAGGCTCCGTACTGATACAAGAACGCAACACACTCTATACAGGCTCCCCACTGATACGGGAACGCAACACATTCTAGACAGGCTCCGTACTGATACAAGAACGCAACACACTCTAGACAAGCTCCGTACTGATACAGGAACGCAACACATTCTATACAGGCTCCATACTGATACAGGAACGCAACACACTCTAGACAGGCTCCGTACTGATACCAGAACGCAACACACTCTAGACACGCTCCGTACTGATACAGGAACTCAACACACTCTATACAGGCTCCATACTTATACAGGAACGCAACACACTCTAGACAGGCTCCGTACTGATAGAAAAACGCAACACACACTAAAACAAGCTCCGTACTGATACAGGAACGCAACACCCACCAATCAGGCTCCGTACTGATAGAGGAACACAACACACACCAATCAGGCTCCCCACTGATACAAGAACGCAACACACTCTATACAGGCTCCCCACTGATACAGGAACGCAACACACTCTAGACAGGCTCCCCACTGATACAGGAACGCAACACACTCTAGACAGGCTCCCCACTGATACAGGAACGCAACACACTCTAGACAGGCTCCCCACTGATACAGGAACGCATCACACTCTATACAGGCTCCCCACTGATACAGGAACGCAACACACTCTAGACAGGCTCCATACTGATACAGGAACGCAACACACTCTAGACAGGCTCCGTACTGATAGAAGGACGCAACACACACTAAAACAAGCTCCGTACTGATACAGGAACGCAACACACTCTATACAGGCTCCATACTGATACAGGAACGCAACACACTCTATACAGGCTCCGTACTGATACAGGAACTCAACACACACCAATCAGGCTCCGTACTGATACAGGAACGCAACACACACCAATCAGGCTCCCCACTGATACAGGAACGCATCACACTCTATACAGGCTCCCCACTGATACAGGAACGGAACACACTCTAGACAGGCTCCGTACTGATACAGGAACGCAACACACTCTATACAGGCTTTTCACTGATACAGGAACGCAACACACTCTAGACAGGCTCCGTACTGATACAAGAACGCAACACACTCTATACAGGATCCCCACTGATACAGGAACGCAACACATTCTAGACAGGCTCCGTACTGATACAAGAACGCAACACACTCTAGACAGGCTCCGTACTGATACAGGAACGCAACACATTCTATACAGGCTCCATACTGATACAGGAACGCAACACACTCTAGACAGGCTCCGTACTGATACAGGAACGCAACACACTCTAGACAGGCTCCGTACTGATACAGGAACGCAACACACTCTATACAGGCTCCATACTTATACAGGAACGCAACACACTCTAGACAGGCTCCGTACTGATAGAAAAACGCAACACACACAAAAACAAGCTCCGTACTGATACAGGAACGCAACACACTCTATACAGGCTCCCCACTGATACAGGAACGCAACACACTCTAGACAGGCTCCGTACTGATACCAGAACGCAACACACTCTATAAGGCTCCCCACTGATACAGGAACGCAACACATTCTAGAGAGGCTCCGTACTGATAAAAGAACGCAACACACTCTAGACAGGCTCCGTACTGATACAGGAACGCAACACACTCTATACAGGCTCCATACTGATACAGGAACGCAACACACTCTAGACAGGCTCCGTACTGATACAGGAACGCAACACACTCTATACAGGCTTTCCACTGATACAAGAACGCAACACACTCTAGACAGGCTCCGTACTGATACAAGAACGCAACACACTCTATACAGGCTCCCCACTGATACAGGAACGGAACACATTCTAGACAGGCTCCGTACTGATACAAGAACGCAACACACTCTAGACAGGCTCCGTACTGGTACAAGAACTCAACACACTCTATACACGTCCCCCACTGATACAGGAACGCAACAGACACCAATCAGGCTCCGTACTGATAGAGGAACACATCACACTCTATACAGGCTCCCCACTGATACAGGAACGCAACACACTCTATACAGGCTCCCCACTCATACAGGAACGCAACACACTCTATACAGGCTCCCCACTCATACAGGAACGCATCAAACTCTATACAGGCTCCCCACTCATACAGGAACGCAACACACGCTAGACAGGCTCCGTACAGATACAGGAACGCAACAAACTCTATACAGGCTCCCCACATATAAAGGAACTCAACACACACCAATCAGGCTCCGTACTGATACAGGAACGCAACACACACCAATCAGGCTCCCCACTGATACAGGAACGCATCACACTCTATACAGGCTCACCACTGATACAGGAACGGAACACACTCTAGACAGGCTCCGTACTGATACAGGAACGCAACACACTCTATACAGGCTTTCCACTGATACAGGAACGCAACACACTCTAGACAGGCTCCGTACTGATACAAGAACGCAACACACTCTATACAGGCTCCCCACTGATACAGGAACGCAACACATTCTAGACAGGCTCCGTACTGATACAAGAACGCAACACACTCTAGACAAGCTCCGTACTGATACAGGAACGCAACACATTCTATACAGGCTCCATACTGATACAGGAACGCAACACACTCTAGACAGGCTCCGTACTGATACCAGAACGCAACACACTCTAGACAGGCTCCGTACTGATACAGGAACGCAACACACTCTATACAGGCTCCATACTTATACAGGAACGCAACACACTCTAGACAGGCTCCGTACTGATAGAAAAACGCAACACACACTAAAACAAGCTCCGTACTGATACAGGAACGCAACACACACCAATCAGGCTCCGTACTGATAGAGGAACACAACACACACCAATCAGGCTCCCCACTGATACAGGAACGCATCACACTCTATACAGGCTCCCCACTGATACAGGAACGCAACACACTCTAGACAGGCTCCATACTGATACAGGAACGCAACACACTCTAGACAGGCTCCGTACTGATAGAAGGACGCAACACACACTAAAACAAGCTCCGTACTGATACAGGAACGCAACACACTCTATACAGGCTCCATACTGATACAGGAACGCAACACACTCTAGACAGGCTCCGTACTGATACAGGAACGCAACACACTCTATACAGGCTTTCCACTGATACCAGAACGCAACACACTCTATAAGGCTCCCCACTGATACAGGAACGCAACACATTCTAGACAGGCTCCGTACTGATACAAGAACGCAACACACTCTAGACAGGCTCCGTACTGATACAGGAACGCAACACACTCTATACAGGCTCCATACTGATACAGGAACGCAACACACTCTAGACAGGCTCCGTACTGATACAGGAACGCAACACACTCTATACAGGCTCCCCACTGATACAGGAACGGAACACACTCTAGACAGGCTCCGTACTTATACAAGGACGCAACACACTCTATACAGGCTCCGTACTGATACAAGGACGCAACACACTCTAATCAGGCTCCCCACTGATACAGGAACGCAACACACTCTAGACAGGCTCCGTACTGATACCAGAACGCAAGACACTCTATACAGGCGCCATACTGATACAGGAACGCAACACGCTCTAGACAGGCTCCGTACTGATACAGGAACGCAACACACTCTATACAGGCTCCGTACTGATACAGGAACGCAACACACTCTAGACAGGCTCCGTACTGATAGAAGGACGCAACACACACTAAAACAAGCTCCGTACTGATACAGGAACGCAACACACTCTATACAGGCTCGATACTGATACAGGAACGCAACACACTCTAGACAGGCTCCGTACTGATAGAAGGACGCAACACACACTAAAACAAGCTCCGTACTGATACAGGAACGCAACACACTCTATACAGGCTCCATACTGATACAGGAACGCAACACACTCTAGACAGGCTCCGTACTGATAGAAGGACGCAACACACACTAAAACAAGCTCCGTACTGATACAGAAACGCAACACACTCTATACAGGCTCCCCAATGATACAGGAACGCAACACACTCTATACAGGCTCCCCACTGATACAGGAACGCAACACACTCTAGACAGGCTCCGTACTGATACAGGAACGTAACACACTCTATACAGGCTTTCCACTGATACAGGAACGCAACACACTCTAGACAGGCTCCGTACTGATACAAGAACGCAACACACTCTTTTCAGGCTCCCCACTGATACAGGAACGCAACACATTCTAGACAGGCTCCGTACTGAGACAAGAACGCAACACACTCTAGACAGGCTCCATACTGATACAGGAACGCAACATACTCTATACAGGCTCCATACTGATACAGGAACGCAACACACTCTATACAGGCTCCGTACTGATACAGGAACGCAACACACTCTATACAGGCTCCGTACTGATACAGGAACGCAACACACTCTAGACAGGCTCCGTACTGATAGAAGGACGCAACACACACTAAAACAAGCTCCGTACTGATACAGGAACGCAACACACTCTATACAGGCTCCATACTGATACAGGAACGCAACACACTCTAGACAGGCTCCGTACTGATAGAAGGACGCAACACACACTAAAACAAGCTCCGTACTGATACAGGAACGCAACACCCTCTATACAGGCTCCATACTGATACAGGAACGCAACGCACTCTAGACAGGCTCCGTACTGATACAGGAACGTAACACACTCTATACAGGCTTTCCACTGATACAGGAACGCAACACACTCTAGACAGGCTCCGTACTGATACAAGAACGCAACACACTCTTTTCAGGCTCCCCACTGATACAGGAACGCAACACATTCTAGACAGGCTCCGTACTGAGACAAGAACGCAACACACTCTAGACAGGCTCCATACTGATACAGGAACGCAACATACTCTATACAGGCTCCATACTGATACAGGAACGCAACACACTCTATACAGGCTCCGTACTGATACAGGAACGCAACACACTCTATACAGGCTCCGTACTGATACAGGAACGCAACACACTCTAGACAGGCTCCGTACTGATAGAAGGACGCAACACACACTAAAACAAGCTCCGTACTGATACAGGAACGCAACACACTCTATACAGGCTCCCCACTGATACAGGAACGCAACACACTCTATACAGGCTCCCCACTGATACAGGAACGGAACACACTCTAGACAGGCTCCGTACTGATACAGGAACGCAACACACTCTATACAGGCTTTCCACTGATACAGGAACGCAACACACTCTAGACAGGCTCCCCACTGATATAGGAACGCAACACATTCTAGACAGGCTCCGTACTGATACAAGAACGCAACACACTCTAGACAGGCTCCGTACTGATACAGGAACTCAACACACTCTATACAGGTCCCCCACTGATACAGGAACGCAACACACACCAATCAGGCTCCGTACTGATACAGGAACGCATCACACTCTATACAGGCTCCCCACTGATACAGGAACGCATCACACTCTATACAGGCTCCCCACTGATACAGGAACTCAACACACACCAATCAGGCTCCCCACTGATACAGGAACGCATCACACTCTATACAGGCTCCCCACTGATACAGGAACGCAACACACTCTATACAGGCTCCCCACTGATACAGGAACTCAACACACACCAATCAGGCTCCCCACTGATACAGGAACGCATCACACTCTATACAGGCTCCCCACTGATACAGGAACGCAACACACTCTATACAGGCTCCGTACTGATACAGGAACTCAACACACACCAATCAGGCTCCGTACTGATACAGGAACGCAACACACACCAATCAGGCTCCCCACTGATACAGGAACGCATCACACTCTATACAGGCTCCCCACTGATACAGGAACGGAACACACTCTAGACAGGCTCCGTACTGATACAGGAACGCAACACACTCTATACAGGCTTTTCACTGATACAGGAACGCAACACACTCTAGACAGGCTCCGTACTGATACAAGAACGCAACACACTCTATACAGGCTCCCCACTGATACAGGAACGCAACACATTCTAGACAGGCTCCGTACTGATACAAGAACGCAACACACTCTAGAGAGGCTCCGTACTGATACAGGAACGCAACACATTCTATACAGGCTCCATACTGATACAGGAACGCAACACACTCTAGACAGGCTCCGTACTGATACAGGAACGCAACACACTCTAGACAGGCTCCGTACTGATACAGGAACGCAACACACTCTATACAGGCTCCATACTTATACAGGAACGCAACACACTCTAGACAGGCTCCGTACTGATAGAAAAACGCAACACACACAAAAACAAGCTCCGTACTGATACAGGAACGCAACACACTCTATACAGGCTCCCCACTGATACAGGAACGCAACACACTCTAGACAGGCTCCGTACTGATACCAGAACGCAACACACTCTATAAGGCTCCCCACTGATACAGGAACGCAACACATTCTAGACAGGCTCCGTACTGATAAAAGAACGCAACACACTCTAGACAGGCTCCGTACTGATACAGGAACGCAACACACTCTATACAGGCTCCATACTGATACAGGAACGCAACACACTCTAGACAGGCTCCGTACTGATACAGGAACGCAACACACTCTATACAGGCTTTCCACTGATACAAGAACGCAACACACTCTATACAGGCTCCGTACTGATACAAGAACGCAACACACTCTATACAGGCTCCCCACTGATACAGGAACGGAACACATTCTAGACAGGCTCCGTACTGATACAAGAACGCAACACACTCTAGACAGGCTCCGTACTGATACAAGAACTCAACACACTCTATACACGTCCCCCACTGATACAGGAACGCAACAGACACCAATCAGGCTCCGTACTGATAGAGGAAAACATCACACTCTATGCAGGCTCCCCACTGATACAGGAACGCAACACACTCTATACAGGCTCCCCACTCATACAGGAACGCAACACACTCTATACAGGCTCCCCACTCATACAGGAACGCATCAAACTCTATACAGGCTCCCCACTCATACAGGAACGCAACACACGCTAGACAGGCTCCGTACAGATACAGGAACGCAACAAACTCTATACAGGCTCCCCACTGATACAGGAACTCAACACACACCAATCAGGCTCCGTACTGATACAGGAACGCAACACACACCAATCAGGCTCCCCACTGATACAGGAACGCATCACACTCTATACAGGCTCACCACTGATACAGGAACGGAACACACTCTAGACAGGCTCCGTACTGATACAGGAACGCAACACACTCTATACAGGCTTTCCACTGATACAGGAACGCAACACACTCTAGACAGGCTCCGTACTGATACAAGAACGCAACACACTCTATACAGGCTCCCCACTGATACAGGAACGCAACACATTCTAGACAGGCTCCGTACTGATACAAGAACGCAACACACTCTAGACAAGCTCCGTACTGATACAGGAACGCAACACATTCTATACAGGCTCCATACTGATACAGGAACGCAACACACTCTAGACAGGCTCCGTACTGATACCAGAACGCAACACACTCTAGACAGGCTCCGTACTGATACAGGAACGCAACACACTCTATACAGGCTCCATACTTATACAGGAACGCAACACACTCTAGACAGGCTCCGTACTGATAGAAAAACGCAACATACACTAAAACAAGCTCCGTACTGATACAGGAACGCAACACACACCAATCAGGCTCCGTACTGATAGAGGAACACAACACACACCAATCAGGCTCCCCACTGATACAGGAACGCATCACACTCTATACAGGCTCCCCACTGATACAGGAACGCAACACACTCTAGACAGGCTCCATACTGATACAGGAACGCAACACACTCTAGACAGGCTCCGTACTGAAAGAAGGACGCAACACACACTAAAACAAGCTCCGTACTGATACAGGAACGCAACACACTCTATACAGGCTCCATACTGATACAGGAACGCAACACACTCTAGACAGGCTCCGTACTGATACAGGAACGCAACACACTCTATACAGGCTTTCCACTGATACCAGAACGCAACATACTCTATAAGGCTCCCCACTGATACAGGAACGCAACACATTCTAGACAGGCTCCGTACTGATACAAGAACGCAACACACTCTAGACAGGCTCCGTACTGATACAGGAACGCAACACACTCTATACAGGCTCCATACTGATACAGGAACGCAACACACTCTAGACAGGCTCCGTACTGATACAGGAACGCAACACACTCTATACAGGCTCCCCACTGATACAGGAACGGAACACACTCTAGACAGGCTCCGTACTTATACAAGGACGCAACACACTCTATACAGGCTCCGTACTGATACAAGGACGCAACACACTCTAATCAGGCTCCCCACTGATACAGGAACGCAACACACTCTAGACAGGCTCCGTACTGATACCAGAACGCAAGACACTCTATACAGGCGCCATACTGATACAGGAACGCAACACGCTCTAGACAGGCTCCGTACTGATACAGGAACGCAACACACTCTATACAGGCTCCGTACTGATACAGGAACGCAACACACTCTAGACAGGCTCCGTACTGATAGAAGGACGCAACACACACTAAAACAAGCTCCATACTGATACAGGAACGCAACACACTCTATACAGGCTCGATACTGATACAGGAACGCAACACACTCTAGACAGGCTCCGTACTGATAGAAGGACGCAACACACACTAAAACAAGCTCCGTACTGATACAGGAACACAACACACTCTATACAGGCTCCATACTGATACAGGAACGCAACGCACTCTAGACAGGCTCCGTACTGATAGAAGGACGCAACACACACTAAAACAAGCTCCGTACTGATACAGAAACGCAACACACTCTATACAGGCTCCCCAATGATACAGGAACGCAACACACTCTATACAGGCTCCCCACTGATACAGGAACGCAACACACTCTAGACAGGCTCCGTACTGATACAGGAACGCAACACACTCTATACAGGCTTTCCACTGATACAAGAACGCAACACACTCTAGACAGGCTCCGTACTGATACAAGAACGCAACACACTCTTTTCAGGCTCCCCACTGATACAGGAACGCAACACATTCTAGACAGGCTCCGTACTGAGACAAGAACGCAACACACTGTAGACAGGCTCCGTACTGATACAGGAACGGAACATACTCTATACAGGCTCCGTACTGATACAGGAACGCAACACACTCTATACAGGCTCCGTACTGATACAGGAAGGCAACACACTCTATACAGGCTCCCCACTGATACAGGAACGCAACACACTCTATACAGGCTCAGTACTTATACAAGGACGCAACACACTCTATACAGGCTCCGTAATGATACAAGGACGCAACACACACTAATCAGGCTCCCCACTGATACAGGAACGCTACACACTGTAGACAGGCTCCGTACTGATACCAGAACGCAACACACTCTATACAGGCTCCCACTGATACAGGAACGCAACACGCTCTAGACAGGCTCCGTACTGATACAGGAACGCAACACACTCTATACAGGCTCTGTACTGATACAGGAACGCAACACACTCTAGACAGGCTCCGTACTGATAGAAGGACGCGACACACACTAAAACAAGCTCCGTACTGATACAGGAACGCAACACACTCTATACAGGCTCCCCACTGATACAGGAACGCAACACACACCAATCAGGCTCCCCACTGATACAGGAACGCATCACACTCTATACAGGCTCCCCACTGATACAGGAACGGAACACACTCTAGACAGGCTCCGTACTGATACAGGAACGCAACACACTCTATACAGGCTTTTCACTGATACAGGAACGCAACACACTCTAGACAGGCTCCGTACTGATACAAGAACGCAACACACTCTATACAGGCTCCCCACTGATACAGGAACGCAACACATTCTAGACAGGCTCCGTACTGATACAAGAACGCAACACACTCTAGAGAGGCTCCGTACTGATACAGGAACGCAACACATTCTATACAGGCTCCATACTGATACAGGAACGCAACACACTCTAGACAGGCTCCGTACTGATACAGGAACGCAACACACTCTAGACAGGCTCCGTACTGATACAGGAACGCAACACACTCTATACAGGCTCCATACTTATACAGGAACGCAACACACTCTAGACAGGCTCCGTACTGATAGAAAAACGCAACACACACAAAAACAAGCTCCGTACTGATACAGGAACGCAACACACTCTATACAGGCTCCCCACTGATACAGGAACGCAACACACTCTAGACAGGCTCCGTACTGATACCAGAACGCAACACACTCTATAAGGCTCCCCACTGATACAGGAACGCAACACATTCTAGACAGGCTCCGTACTGATAAAAGAACGCAACACACTCTAGACAGGCTCCGTACTGATACAGGAACGCAACACACTCTATACAGGCTCCATACTGATACAGGAACGCAACACACTCTAGACAGGCTCCGTACTGATACAGGAACGCAACACACTCTATACAGGCTTTCCACTGATACAAGAACGCAACACACTCTATACAGGCTCCGTACTGATACAAGAACGCAACACACTCTATACAGGCTCCCCACTGATACAGGAACGGAACACATTCTAGACAGGCTCCGTACTGATACAAGAACGCAACACACTCTAGACAGGCTCCGTACTGATACAAGAACTCAACACACTCTATACACGTCCCCCACTGATACAGGAACGCAACAGACACCAATCAGGCTCCGTACTGATAGAGGAAGACATCACACTCTATGCAGGCTCCCCACTGATACAGGAACGCAACACACTCTATACAGGCTCCCCACTCATACAGGAACGCAACACACTCTATACAGGCTCCCCACTCATACAGGAACGCATCAAACTCTATACAGGCTCCCCACTCATACAGGAACGCAACACACGCTAGACAGGCTCCGTACAGATACAGGAACGCAACAAACTCTATACAGGCTCCCCACTGATACAGGAACTCAACACACACCAATCAGGCTCCGTACTGATACAGGAACGCAACACACACCAATCAGGCTCCCCACTGATACAGGAACGCATCACACTCTATACAGGCTCACCACTGATACAGGAACGGAACACACTCTAGACAGGCTCCGTACTGATACAGGAACGCAACACACTCTATACAGGCTTTCCACTGATACAGGAACGCAACACACTCTAGACAGGCTCCGTACTGATACAAGAACGCAACACACTCTATACAGGCTCCCCACTGATACAGGAACGCAACACATTCTAGACAGGCTCCGTACTGATACAAGAACGCAACACACTCTAGACAAGCTCCGTACTGATACAGGAACGCAACACATTCTATACAGGCTCCATACTGATACAGGAACGCAACACACTCTAGACAGGCTCCGTACTGATACCAGAACGCAACACACTCTAGACAGGCTCCGTACTGATACAGGAACGCAACACACTCTATACAGGCTCCATACTTATACAGGAACGCAACACACTCTAGACAGGCTCCGTACTGATAGAAAAACGCAACATACACTAAAACAAGCTCCGTACTGATACAGGAACGCAACACACACCAATCAGGCTCCGTACTGATAGAGGAACACAACACACACCAATCAGGCTCCCCACTGATACAGGAACGCATCACACTCTATACAGGCTCCCCACTGATACAGGAACGCAACACACTCTAGACAGGCTCCATACTGATACAGGAACGCAACACACTCTAGACAGGCTCCGTACTGAAAGAAGGACGCAACACACACTAAAACAAGCTCCGTACTGATACAGGAACGCAACACACTCTATACAGGCTCCATACTGATACAGGAACGCAACACACTCTAGACAGGCTCCGTACTGATACAGGAACGCAACACACTCTATACAGGCTTTCCACTGATACCAGAACGCAACATACTCTATAAGGCTCCCCACTGATACAGGAACGCAACACATTCTAGACAGGCTCCGTACTGATACAAGAACGCAACACACTCTAGACAGGCTCCGTACTGATACAGGAACGCAACACACTCTATACAGGCTCCATACTGATACAGGAACGCAACACACTCTAGACAGGCTCCGTACTGATACAGGAACGCAACACACTCTATACAGGCTCCCCACTGATACAGGAACGGAACACACTCTAGACAGGCTCCGTACTTATACAAGGACGCAACACACTCTATACAGGCTCCGTACTGATACAAGGACGCAACACACTCTAATCAGGCTCCCCACTGATACAGGAACGCAACACACTCTAGACAGGCTCCGTACTGATACCAGAACGCAAGACACTCTATACAGGCGCCATACTGATACAGGAACGCAACACGCTCTAGACAGGCTCCGTACTGATACAGGAACGCAACACACTCTATACAGGCTCCGTACTGATACAGGAACGCAACACACTCTAGACAGGCTCCGTACTGATAGAAGGACGCAACACACACTAAAACAAGCTCCATACTGATACAGGAACGCAACACACTCTATACAGGCTCGATACTGATACAGGAACGCAACACACTCTAGACAGGCTCCGTACTGATAGAAGGACGCAACACACACTAAAACAAGCTCCGTACTGATACAGGAACACAACACACTCTATACAGGCTCCATACTGATACAGGAACGCAACGCACTCTAGACAGGCTCCGTACTGATAGAAGGACGCAACACACACTAAAACAAGCTCCGTACTGATACAGAAACGCAACACACTCTATACAGGCTCCCCAATGATACAGGAACGCAACACACTCTATACAGGCTCCCCACTGATACAGGAACGCAACACACTCTAGACAGGCTCCGTACTGATACAGGAACGCAACACACTCTATACAGGCTTTCCACTGATACAAGAACGCAACACACTCTAGACAGGCTCCGTACTGATACAAGAACGCAACACACTCTTTTCAGGCTCCCCACTGATACAGGAACGCAACACATTCTAGACAGGCTCCGTACTGAGACAAGAACGCAACACACTGTAGACAGGCTCCGTACTGATACAGGAACGGAACATACTCTATACAGGCTCCGTACTGATACAGGAACGCAACACACTCTATACAGGCTCCGTACTGATACAGGAAGGCAACACACTCTATACAGGCTCCCCACTGATACAGGAACGCAACACACTCTATACAGGCTCAGTACTTATACAAGGACGCAACACACTCTATACAGGCTCCGTAATGATACAAGGACGCAACACACACTAATCAGGCTCCCCACTGATACAGGAACGCTACACACTGTAGACAGGCTCCGTACTGATACCAGAACGCAACACACTCTATACAGGCTCCCACTGATACAGGAACGCAACACGCTCTAGACAGGCTCCGTACTGATACAGGAACGCAACACACTCTATACAGGCTCTGTACTGATACAGGAACGCAACACACTCTAGACAGGCTCCGTACTGATAGAAGGACGCGACACACACTAAAACAAGCTCCGTACTGATACAGGAACGCAACACACTCTATACAGGCTCCCCACTGATACAGGAACGCAACACATTCTAGACAGGCTCCGTACTGATAGAAGGACGCAACACACACTAAAACAAGCTCCGTACTGATACAAGAACGCAACACACTCTTTTCAGGCTCCCCACTGATACAGGAACGCAACACATTCTAGACAGGCTCCGTACTGATACAAGAACGCAACACACTCTAGACAGGCTCCGTACTGATACAGGAATGCAACACACTCTATACAGGCTCCATACTGATACAGGAACGCAACACACTCTATACAGGCTCCGTACTGATACAGGAACGCAACACACTCTATACAGGCTCCCCACTGATACAGGAACGCAACACACTCTAGACAGGCTCCGTACTTATACAAGGACGCAACACACTCTATACAGGCTCCGTACTGATACAAGGACGCAACACACTCTATACAGGCTCCCCACTGATACAGGAACGCAACACACTCTAGACAGGCTCCGTACTGATACCAGAACGCAACACACTCTATACAGGCGCCATACTGATACAGGAACGCAACACGCTCTAGACAGGCTCCGTACTGATACAGGAACGCAACACACTCTATACAGGCTCCGTACTGATACAGGAACGCAACACACTCTAGACAGGCTCCGTACTGATAGAAGGACGCAACACACACTAAAACAAGCTCCGTACTGATACAGGAACGCAACACACTCTATACAGGCTCCATACTGATACAGGAACGCAACACACTCTAGACAGGCTCCGTACTGATAGAAGGACGCAACACACACTAAAACAAGCTCCGTACTGATACAGGAACGCAACACACTCTATACAGGCTCCGTACTGATACAGGAACGCAACAGACTCTAGACAGGCTCCGTACTGATAGAAGGACGCAACACACACTAAAACAAGCTCCGTACTGATACAGGAACGCAACACACTCTATACAGGCTCCATACTGATACAGGAACGCAACACACTCTAGACAGGCTCCGTACTGATAGAAGGACGCAACACACACTAAAACAAGCTCCGTACTGATACAGGAACGCAACACACTCTAGACAGGCTCCCCACTGATACTGGAACGCAACACACTCTAGACAGGCTCCGTACTGATACAAGGACGCAACACACTTTATACAGGCTCCCCACTGATACTGGAACGGAACACACTCTAGACAGGCTCCGTACAGGTACAGGAACGCAACACACACCAAACAGGCTCCGTACTGATACCAGAACGCAATACACTCTAGACAGGCTCCATACTGATACAAGGACGCAACACACTCTAGACAGGCTCCCCACTCATACAAGGACGCAATACACTCTAGACAGACTCCGTAGTTATACAAGGACGCAACACACTCTAGACAGGCTCCGTACTGATACAAGGACGCAACACACTCTAATGAGGCTCCCCACTAATACAGGAACGCAACAGACTCTAGACAGGCTCCGTACTGATACCAGAACGCAACACACTCTAGACAGGCTCCGTACTGATACAGGAACGCAACACACTCTATACAGGCTCCATACTTATACAGGAACGCAACACACTCTAGACAGGCTCCGTACTGATAGAAAAACGCAACACACACTAAAACAAGCTCCGTACTGATACAGGAACGCAACACACTCTATACAGGCTCCCCACTGATACAGGAACGCAACACACTATAGACAGGCTCCGTACTGATACCAGAACGCAACACACTCTATACAGGCTCCCCACTGATACAGGAACGCAACACATTCTAGACAGGCTCCGTACTGATACAAGAACGCAACACACTCTAGACAGGCTCCGTACTGATACAGGAATGCAACACACTCTATACAGGCTCCATACTGATACAGGAACGCAACACACTCTATACAGGCTCCGTACTGATACAGGAACGCAACACACTCTATACAGGCTCCCCACTGATACAGGAACGCAACACACTCTAGACAGGCTCCGTACTTATACAAGGACGCAACACACTCTATACAGGCTCCCCACTGATACAAGGACGCAACACACTCTATACAGGCTCCCCACTGATACAGGAACGCAACACACTCTAGACAGGCTCCGTACTGATACCAGAACGCAACACACTCTATACAGGCGCCATACTGATACAGGAACGCAACACGCTCTAGACAGGCTCCGTACTGATACAGGAACGCAACACACTCTATACAGGCTCCGTACTGATACAGGAACGCAACACACTCTAGACAGGCTCCGTACTGATAGAAGGACGCAACACACACTAAAACAAGCTCCGTACTGATACAGGAACGCAACACACTCTATACAGGCTCCATACTGATACAGGAACGCAACACACTCTAGACAGGCTCCGTAGTGATAGAAGGACGCAACACACACTAAAACAAGCTCCGTACTGATACAGGAACGCAACACACTCTATACAGGCTCCGTACTGATACAGGAACGCAACAGACTCTAGACAGGCTCCGTACTGATAGAAGGACGCAACACACACTAAAACAAGCTCCGTACTGATACAGGAACGCAACACACTCTATACAGGCTCCATACTGATACAGGAACGCAACACACTCTAGACAGGCTCCGTACTGATAGAAGGACGCAACACACACTAAAACAAGCTCCGTACTGATACAGGAACGCAACACACTCTAGACAGGCTCCCCACTGATACTGGAACGCAACACACTCTAGACAGGCTCCGTACTGATACAAGGACGCAACACACTTTATACAGGCTCCCCACTGATACTGGAACGGAACACACTCTAGACAGGCTCCGTACAGGTACAGGAACGCAACACACACCAAACAGGCTCCGTAATGATACCAGAACGCAATACACTCTAGACAGGCTCCATACTGATACAAGGACGCAACACACTCTAGACAGGCTCCCCACTCATACAAGGACGCAATACACTCTAGACAGACTCCGTAGTTATACAAGGACGCAACACACTCTATACAGGCTCCGTACTGATACAAGGACGCAACACACTCTAATGAGGCTCCCCACTAATACAGGAACGCAACACACTCTAGACAGGCTCCGTACTGATACCAGAACGCATCACACTCTAGACAGGCTCCGTACTGATACAGGAACGCAACACACTCTATACAGGCTCCATACTTATACAGGAACGCAACACACTCTAGACAGGCTCCGTACTGATAGAAAAACGCAACACACACTAAAACAAGCTCCGTACTGATAAAGGAACGCAACACACTCTATACAGGCTCCCCACTGATACAGGAACGCAACACACTCTAGACAGGCTCCGTACTGATACCAGAACGCAACACACTCTATACAGGCTCCCCACTGATACAGGAACGCAACACATTCTAGACAGGCTCCGTACTGATACAAGAACGCAACACACTCTAGACAGGCTCCGTACTGATACAGGAATGCAACACACTCTATACAGGCTCCATACTGATACAGGAACGCAACACACTCTATACAGGCTCCGTACTGATACAGGAACGCAACACACTCTATACAGGCTCCGTACTGATACAGGAACGCAACACACTCTATACAGGCTCCGTACTGATACAAGGACGCAACACACTCTATACAGGCTCCCCACTGATACAGGAACGCAACACACTCTAGACAGGCTCCGTACTGATACCAGAACGCAACACACTCTATACAGGCGCCATACTGATACAGGAACGCAACACGCTCTAGACAGGCTCCGTACTGATACAGGAACGCAACACACTCTATACAGGCTCCGTACTGATACAGGAACGCAACACACTCTAGACAGGCTCCGTACTGATAGAAGGACGCAACACACACTAAAACAAGCTCCGTACTGATACAGGAACGCAACACACTCTATACAGGCTCCATACTGATACAGGAACGCAACACACTCTAGACAGGCTCCGTACTGATAGAAGGACGCAACACACACTAAAACAAGCTCCGTACTGATACAGGAACGCAACACACTCTATACAGGCTCCGTACTGATACAGGAACGCAACAGACTCTAGACAGGCTCCGTACTGATAGAAGGACGCAACACACACTAAAACAAGCTCCGTACTGATACAGGAACGCAACACACTCTATACAGGCTCCATACTGATACAGGAACGCAACACACTCTAGACAGGCTCCGTACTGATAGAAGGACGCAACACACACTAAAACAAGCTCCGTACTGATACAGGAACGCAACACACTCTAGACAGGCTCCCCACTGATACTGGAACGCAACACACTCTAGACAGGCTCCGTACTGATACAAGGACGCAACACACTTTATACAGGCTCCCCACTGATACTGGAACGGAACACACTCTAGACAGGCTCCGTACAGGTACAGGAACGCAACACACACCAAACAGGCTCCGTACTGATACCAGAACGCAATACACTCTAGACAGGCTCCATACTGATACAAGGACGCAACACACTCTAGACAGGCTCCCCACTCATACAAGGACGCAATACACTCTAGACAGACTCCGTAGTTATACAAGGACGCAACACACTCTATACAGGCTCCGTACTGATACAAGGACGCAACACACTCTAATGAGGCTCCCCACTAATACAGGAACGCAACACACTCTAGACAGGCTCCGTACTGATACCAGAACGCAACACACTCTAGACAGGCTCCGTACTGATACAGGAACGCAACACACTCTATACAGGCTCCATACTTATACAGGAACGCAACACACTCTAGACAGGCTCCGTACTGATAGAAAAACGCAACACACACTAAAACAAGCTCCGTACTGATACAGGAACGCAACACACTCTATACAGGCTCCCCACTGATACAGGAACGCAACACACTCTAGACAGGCTCCGTACTGATACCAGAACGCAACACACTCTATACAGGCTCCCCACTGATACAGGAACGCAACACATTCTAGACAGGCTCCGTACTGATACAAGAACGCAACACACTCTAGACAGGCTCCGTACTGATACAGGAATGCAACACACTCTATACAGGCTCCATACTGATACAGGAACGCAACACACTCTATACAGGCTCCGTACTGATACAGGAACGCAACACACTCTATACAGGCTCCCCACTGATACAGGAACGCAACACACTCTAGACAGGCTCCGTACTTATACAAGGACGCAACACACTCTATACAGGCTCCGTACTGATACAAGGACGCAACACACTCTATACAGGCTCCCCACTGATACAGGAACGCAACACACTCTAGACAGGCTCCGTACTGATACCAGAACGCAACACACTCTATACAGGCGCCATACTGATACAGGAACGCAACACGCTCTAGACAGGCTCCGTACTGATACAGGAACGCAACACAATCTATACAGGCTCCGTACTGATACAGGAACGCAACACACTCTAGACAGGCTCCGTACTGATAGAAGGACGCAACACACACTAAAACAAGCTCCGTACTGATACAGGAACGCAACACACTCTATACAGGCTCCATACTGATACAGGAACGCAACACACTCTAGACAGGCTCCGTACTGATAGAAGGACGCAACACACACTAAAACAAGCTCCGTACTGATACAGGAACGCAACACACTCTATATAGGCTCCGTACTGATACAGGAACGCAACAGACTCTAGACAGGCTCCGTACTGATAGAAGGACGCAACACACACTAAAACAAGCTCCGTACTGATACAGGAACGCAACACACTCTATACAGGCTCCATACTGATACAGGAACGCAACACACTCTAGACAGGCTCCGTACTGATAGAAGGACGCAACACACACTAAAACAAGCTCCGTACTGATACAGGAACGCAACACACTCTAGACAGGCTCCCCACTGATACTGGAACGCAACACACTCTAGACAGGCTCCGTACTGATACAAGGACGCAACACACTTTATACAGGCTCCCCACTGATACTGGAACGGAACACACTCTAGACAGGCTCCGTACAGGTACAGGAACGCAACACACACCAAACAGGCTCCGTACTGATACCAGAACGCAATACACTCTAGACAGGCTCCATACTGATACAAGGACGCAACACACTCTAGACAGGCTCCCCACTCATACAAGGACGCAATACACTCTAGACAGACTCCGTAGTTATACAAGGACGCAACACACTCTATACAGGCTCCGTACTGATACAAGGACGCAACACACTCTAATGAGGCTCCCCACTAATACAGGAACGCAACACACTCTAGACAGGCTCCGTACTGATACCAGAACGCAACACACTCTAGACAGGCTCCGTACTGATACAGGAACGCAACACACTCTATACAGGCTCCATACTTATACAGGAACGCAACACACTCTAGACAGGCTCCGTACTGATAGAAAAACGCAACACACACTAAAACAAGCTCCGTACTGATACAGGAACGCAACACACTCTATACAGGCTCCCCACTGATACAGGAACGCAACACACTCTAGACAGGCTCCGTACTGATACCAGAACGCAACACACTCTATACAGGCTCCCCACTGATACAGGAACGCAACAAATTCTAGACAGGCTCCGTACTGATACAAGAACGCAACACACTCTAGACAGGCTCCGTACTGATACAGGAATGCAACACACTCTATACAGGCTCCATACTGATACAGGAACGCAACACACTCTATACAGGCTCCGTACTGATACAGGAACGCAACACACTCTATACAGGCTCCCCACTGATACAGGAACGCAACACACTCTAGACAGGCTCCGTACTTATACAAGGACGCAACACACTCTATACAGGCTCCGTACTGATACAAGGACGCAACACACTCTATACAGGCTCCCCACTGATACAGGAACGCAACACACTCTAGACAGGCTCCGTACTGATACCAGAACGCAACACACTCTATACAGGCGCCATACTGATACAGGAACGCAACACGCTCTAGACAGGCTCCGTACTGATACAGGAACGCAACACACTCTATACAGGCTCCGTACTGATACAGGAACGCAACACACTCTAGACAGGCTCCGTACTGATAGAAGGACGCAACACACACTAAAACAAGCTCCGTACTGATACAGGAACGCAACACACTCTATACAGGCTCCATACTGATACAGGAACGCAACACACTCTAGACAGGCTCCGTACTGATAGAAGGACGCAACACACACTAAAACAAGCTCCGTACTGATACAGGAACGCAACACACTCTATACAGGCTCCGTACTGATACAGGAACGCAACAGACTCTAGACAGGCTCCGTACTGATAGAAGGACGCAACACACACTAAAACAAGCTCCGTACTGATACAGGAACGCAACACACTCTATACAGGCTCCATACTGATACAGGAACGCAACACACTCTAGACAGGCTCCGTACTGATAGAAGGACGCAACACACACTAAAACAAGCTCCGTACTGATACAGGAACGCAACACACTCTAGACAGGCTCCCCACTGATACTGGAACGCAACACACTCTAGACAGGCTCCGTACTGATACAAGGACGCAACACACTTTATACAGGCTCCCCACTGATACTGGAACGGAACACACTCTAGACAGGCTCCGTACAGGTACAGGAACGCAACACACACCAAACAGGCTCCGTACTGATACCAGAACGCAATACACTTTATACAGGCTCCCCACTGATACTGGAACGGAACACACTCTAGACAGGCTCCGTACTGATACAGGAACGCAACACACTCTATACAGGCTCCATACTTATACAGGAACGCAACACACTCTAGACAGGCTCCGTACTGATAGAAAAACGCAACACACACTAAAACAAGCTCCGTACTGATACAGGAACGCAACACACTCTATACAGGCTCCCCACTGATACAGGAACGGAACACACTCTAGACAGGCTCCGTACTGATACAGGAACGCAACACACTCTATACAGGCTTTCCACTGATACAGGAACGCAACACACTCTAGACAGGCTCCGTACTGATACAAGAACGCAACACACTCTTTTCAGGCTCCCCACTGATACAGGAACGCAACACATTCTAGACAGGCTCCGTACTGATACAAGAACGCAACACACTCTAGACAGGCTCCGTACTGATACAGGAACGCAACACATTCTATACAGGCTCCATACTGATACAGGAACGCAACACACTCTAGACAGGCTCCGTACTGATACCAGAACGCAACACACTCTAGACAGGCTCCGTACTGATACAGGAACGCAACACACTCTATACAGGCTCCATACTTATACAGGAACGCAACACACTCTAGACAGGCTCCGTACTGATAGAAAAACGCAACACACACTAAAACAAGCTCCGTACTGATACAGGAACGCAACACACTCTATACAGGCTCCCCACTGATACAGGAACGCAACACACTCTAGACAGGCTCAGTACTGATACCAGAACGCAACACACTCTATAAGGCTCCCCACTGATACAGGAACGCAACACATTCTAGACAGGCTCCGTACTGATACAAGAACGCAACACACTCTAGAGAGGCTCCGTACTGATACAGGAACGCAACACACTCTATACAGGCTCCATACAGATACAGGAACGCAACACACTCTATACAGGCTCCGTACTGATACAGGAACGCAACACACTCTATACAGGCTCACCACTGATACAGGAACGCAACACACTCTAGACAGGCTCCGTACTTATACAAGGACGCAACACACTCTATACAGGCTCCGTACTGATACAAGGACTCAACACACTCTAATCAGGCTCCCCACTGATACAGGAACACAACACACTCTAGACAGGCTCCGTACTGATACCAGAACGCAACACACTCTATACAGGCGCCATACTGATACAGGAACGCAACACGCTCTAGACAGGCTCCATACTGATACAGGAACGCAACACACTCTATACAGGCTCCGTACTGATACAGGAACGCAACACACTCTATACAGGCTCCATACTGATACAGGAACGCAACACACTCTAGACAGGCTCCGTACTGATAGAAAGACGCAACACACACTAAAACAAGCTCCGTACTGATACAGGAACGCAACACACTCTATACAGGCTCCGTACTGATACAGGAACGCAACACACTCTATACAGGCTCCGTACTGATACAGGAACGCAACACACTCTATACAGGCTCCCCACTGATACAGGAACGCAACACACTCTAGACAGGCTCCGTACTTATACAAGGACGCAACACACTCTATACAGGCTCCGTACTGATACAAGGACGCAACACACTCTAATCAGGCTCCCCACTGATACAGGAACGCAACACACTCTAGACAGGCTCCGTACTGATACCAGAACGCAACACACTCTATACAGGCGCTATACTGATACAGGAACGCAACACGCTCTAGACAGGCTCCGTACTGATACAGGAACGCAACACACTCTATACAGGCTCCGTACTGATACAGGAACGCAACACACTCTATACAGGCTCCATACTGATACAGGAACGCAACACACTCTAGACAGGCTCCGTACTGATAGAAAGACGCAACACACACTAAAACAAGCTCCGTACTGATACAGGAACGCAACACACTCTATACAGGCTCCATACTGATACAGGAACGCAACACACTCTAGACAGGCTCCGTACTGATAGAAGGACGCAACACACACTAAAACAAGCTCCGTACTGATACAGGAACGCAACACACTCTATACAGGCTCCCCACTGATACAGGAACGCAACACACTCTAGACAGGCTCCGTACTGATACAAGGACGCAACACACTCTATACAGGCTCCCCACTGATACTTGAACGCAACACACTTTATACAGGCTCCCCACTGATACAGGAACGCAACACACTCTAGACAGGCTCCGTACTGATACAGGAACGCAACACACACCAAACAGGCTCCGTACTGATACCAGAACGCAATACACTCTAGACAGGCTCCGTACTGATACAAGGACGCAACACACTCTAGACAGGCTCCCCACTCATACAAGGACGCAATACACTCTAGACAGACTCCGTACTTATACAAGGACGCAACACACTCTATACAGGCTCCGTACTGATACAAGGACGCAACACACTCTAATCAGGCTCCCCACTAATACAGGAACGGAAGCCACTCTAGACAGGCTCCGTACTGATACAGGAACGCAACACACTCTATACAGGCTCCCCACTGATACAGGAACGCAACACACTCTATACAGGCTCCGTACTTATACAAGGACGCAACACACTCTATACAGGCTCCGTACTGATACAAGGATGCAACACACTCTAATCAGGCTCCCCACTGATACAGGAACGCAAGACACTCTAGACAGGCTCCCCACTGATACAGGAACGCAACACACTCTATACAGGCTCCCCACTGATACAGGAACGCAACACACTCTATACAGGCTCCGTACTTATACAAGGACGCAACACACTCTATACAGGCTCCGTACTGATACAAGGACGCAACACACTCTAATCAGGCTCCCCACTGATACAGGAATGCAAGACACTCTAGAGAGGCTCCCCACTGATACAGGAACGCAACACACTCTATACAGGCTCCCCACTGATACAGGAAAGCAACCCACTCTATACAGGCTCCGTACTGATACAAGAACCCAACACACTCTAGACAGGCTCCCCCCAGATACGAGAACGCAGTACAAAATTTACAGCCAGTGAAAGCGCCTCGTTTGTTTCAAATTTAAAATATGCATATACGTTATGAATTCAGTAAGACAAAACTATCTACAAGACTTTATCTATATATTTACTTTCCTACAGTCAACTTTCCCTTTATGTCGAACACTATTCTAACACCTCCAGCCTTTGAAGTCTACGTTTCCTAACTTGTGGGGTCCATCAATTTCATAGAGTAGCGTGCGACTCTTGCTCTAAAGTTGTTTGCCAAGGGGAACAACATCCAAGGCCTCAAAATGTTTCATGACAGATGTTTTGAGGACATTTCCGTATTTGTCGCATCAGTGACAAAAATGCTGTTATATACAATTCCCTTTTTGGAATTGAAGCATATGCTCTCGTGTGTTTTATCAGGTCGTGGAACATACACTTCCCTTTGCATGTGTTTGTGACGGGTACATCCTATGTCCCACTGTACTCATATCTTTTTGTGAGCATCTGGCATCAGTACTTCATATTAGTGATTCATAAACACATGCCAATGATATAGTCCGCTTTTAGCAGATATTTCGTTTGAATATGGTAGGGGTTTTGTCGCTTCAATGTATAATTATGGAAATGGTGTTTTTCGCTTACAATTACAAACGTCCATATCTATGTAAGTATTATGTAACTTCGACATCTGAGACACCTAACTTCTGGTTATAGGAAAACATATCTTCAGCTTGACAGCACCGTATAAAAGCGATTGCAAAACCTCATAAAATGTATATATCATCGAATTTGTTCAGCCCTTTGAAAATGTTGTCAATGCATCAACACTGTCCACAGGTTGAGGCATTATTTCAAAGATTGGCTGAAAAGCTCCCTTGCTCCGGGAAGATGGTTAATGGGTTTACACGATTTTGCTACGAGAGCGCCCTTCCGCAAAGAAGCGATCGTAAAATCTGGTGAAATTCGCTTAATATCAATGACTGGCTAAAATGCGAGGGACTTACGCTGATGACGTGCTATAGTGATATAGTATTAACACTACTCTACTACCATAAGTTTTAATTATTCAGTTACACCTACACCTATTCGCTGAATGCCAAGGGCACTGATGACAGCTACTACTTCAGTCCATAATCCCCGTTGTTCTTGAGTGGCATCATGGTCGTACAACATGCAGCAATCTGGACACGCTTCTAGTTCAGTCTCGTCCAGATCACAGCCTTCAAGCCTTGCACAAAGTCGGAGAAAGTGATGAGTGTACAACAGTTATTTATTTCTGATTTGTAAACGCATTGATTTCACATTTAATTATTTTAATTTATGAACTAGAGATTTTATTAATGTACTTACAAAAACTACAAATAAACGTGCACATGACAGCACTATAATTCTCTCTATAGTCTACATGGTAATCGTCCTACACTTTACCTAGGCTTGCATATACAACACAAATATAAGCATTGGGTTCAGACTCAAATATTTACATTCAGACATGATGCACAGATCCTACTGCTTCGTCTTGCCGAGCCTGAAATATGTAACGTCAGACATGGTATATAGATCCTACTGCTCCACCTTGCCCAGTTGGCCTGAGATACATACAGTCAGACAAGGCATTTAGATCCTACTGCCCCATCCTTCCTAGCTAGCCTGAAATATATACACTCAGACATGGTATATAGATCCTACTGCTTCACCTTGCCTAGCTGGCCTGAGATACATACAGTCAGACATGGTATATAGATCCTACTGCCCCATCCATCCTAGCTAGCCTGAGATATATACACTCAGACATGGTATATAGATCCTACTGCTTCACCTTGCCCAGCTGGCCTGAGATATATACAGTCAGACATGGTATATAGATCCTACTGCTTCACCTTGCCCAGCTAGCCTGAGATATATACAGTCAGACATGGTATATAGATCCTACTGCTTCACATTGCCTAGCTAGGCTGAGATACATACAGTCAGACATGGTATATAGATCCTACTGCCCTTACCTTCCTAGCTAGCCTGAGATATATACAGTCAGTCATTGTATATAGATCCTACTGCTTCACATTGCCTAGCTGGCCTGGGATACATACAGTCAGACATGGTATATAGACCCTACTGCTTCACATTGACTAGCTGGCCTGATATATATACAGTCAGACATGGTATATAGATCCCACTGCTTCACCTTGCCTAGCTGGCCTGAGATATATACAGTCAGACATGGTATATAGATCCTACTGCTTCACATTGCCTAGCTGGCCTGAGATATATACAGTCAGACATGGTATATAGATCCTACTGCTTCACATTGCCTAGCTGGCCTGAGATAAATACAGTCAGACATGGTATATAGATCCTACTGCTTCACCTTGCCTAGCCTGAGATATATACAGTCAGACATGGTATATAGATCCTACTGCTTCACCTTGCCTAGCCTGAGATATATACAGTCAGACATGGTATATAGATCCTACTGCTTCACATTGCCTAGCTGGCCTGGGATATATACAGTCAGACATGGTATATAGATCCTGATGCTTCACATTGCCTAGCTGGCCTGAGATATATACAGTCAGACATGGTATATAGATCCTACTGCTTCACATTGCCTAGCTGGCCTGATATATATACAGTCAGACATGGCATATAGATCCTACTGCTTCACATTGCCTAGCTGGCCTGATATATATACAGTCAGACATGGTATATAGATCCTACTGCTTCACCTTGCCTAGCCTGAGATATATACAGTCAGACATGGTATATAGATCCTACTGCTTCACATTGCCTAGCTAGGCTGAGATACATACAGTCAGACATGGTATATAGATCCTACTGCCCCATCCTTCCTAGCTGGCCTGAGATATATACAGTCAGACATGGTATATAGATCCTACTGCTTCACATTGCCTAGCTGGCCTGAGATATATACAGTCAGACATGGTATATAGATCCTACTGCTTCACATTGCCTAGCTGGCCTGGGATACATACAGTCAGACATGGTATATAGATCCTACTGCTTCACCTTGCCTAGCTGGCCTGAGATATATACAGTCAGACATGGTATATAGATCCTACTGCTTCACCTTGCCTAGCCTGAGATACATACAGTCAGACATGGTATATAGATCCTACTGCTTCACATTGCCTAGCTGGCCTGGGATATATACAGTCAGACATGGTATATAGATCCTGATGCTTCACATTGCCTAGCTGGCCTGAGATATATACAGTCAGACATGGTATATAGATCCTACTGCTTCACATTGCCTAGCTGGCCTGATATATATACAGTCAGACATGGCATATAGATCCTACTGCTTCACATTGCCTAGCTGGCCTGATATATATACAGTCAGACATGGTATATAGATCCTACTGCTTCACCTTGCCTAGCCTGAGATATATATAGTCAGACATGGTATATAGATCCTACTGCTTCACATTGCCTAGCTAGGCTGAGATACATACAGTCAGACATGGTATATAGATCCTACTGCCCCATCCTTCCTAGCTAGCCTGAGATATATACAGTCAGTCATTGTATATAGATCCTACTGCTTCACATTGCCTAGCTGGCCTGGGATACATACAGTCAGACATGGTATATAGATCCTACTGCTTCACCTTGCCTAGCCTGAGATATATACAGTCAGACATGGTATATAGATCCCTACTGCTTCACCTTGCCTAGCTGGCCTGAGATACATACAGTCAGACATGGTATATAGATCCTACTGCTTCACATTGCCTAGCTGGCCTGGGATATATACAGTCAGACATGGTATATAGATCCTACTGCTTCACATTGCCTAGCTGGCCTGATATATATACAGTCAGACATGGTATATAGATCCTACTGCTTCACATTGCCTAGCTGGCCTGGGATATATACAGTCAGAAAAGGAAAAGCTGGAACAATTCTGACTGTGGAGTAAAGCAACATCGTTAAAGGCTCTTGTAGTAGATATTCTTCATGAATACATGGGAAGTGCGTAAGTTGCCCTGACATTTGGCGGTTAGACGGTGGGGTTGTTTGTGATTATCGTTTCAATCCTAAATTCTGAAAGTAAGGCTCACTGAATATTCTCCGACATACACCTAAACAGTTGATCCAGTTTGCTCATGTGCAGGCGTCGTGTGACACTTCCTACTTCCGAAAAGCCACCTTTTCTTCGGGCCCTGGAACGATAAACACAACAATTCACACATGGGTGTCTTGACGATATCGTGAGTTTCACCGAAGTGGCAAGAAAAAGAATAATATGAATCACCTGATTTTGTTACCTTTCGTTCCTGGTCCGCATATTTGAGCACCACTTCAAGTATTGTGAGCAGTTTCCCTTGAGGCACTTTTAACCTGGTCTCGACATTCTTTTGAAGAACAGCTGTCCTGTTGTTGAATTGTTCCTGTATCCTCTGTCTATCTGAATAATCCCAGCATCAAAGCTCAGAAACTGTCCCTTCAGGGTAATCACTACCGTGAACATGCATGTGCATACAAAGTGACTTTGTACTCAGTAATTGTCAATCTGGAACATATGTTACTCTGGATTACAGGGAGCCTTTCTGTCAGGATCAACAGTGTTCCACAGTACATCTATCGTTTATACAAAGCTTGACAGGTTTTGTTCCTAAACAGCTCACCTTTGTCATGGGAAGTCTTGTCGCTTTCAGTTCTAGAAGGACCACGATATTTATTTCCTGACTCCTACAATAAGGGAAACAGAAACTGTACACATACAACAGTATTTAGCATGTATCACATGCGGACACAGAAACATGTTTTGTAATAACCTTTCAGCTAATTAACGATATATATGTCAGGGTGTATTAACACCTGCTTGATGACATTCACTTGAAGCTCACGACCGACGTAGGATGGTTAGATGATTACGGCTACACCAATACCCTCAGGGAATCATTCTCAGTTTGTTATATGCTTCTCAGATACTGACACCAACAGGGTCAAGCCAAGTGTGACCAGGATATCACCACATATATAGTTACGATGTTTCTTCCAGCAGCCATCTCTCACTAACCTGCAACGCTGCACCTTGTGGTTGTGCATCTCCTCCTGGGTTATTAAGTGAGTGATCAGTAGAAACACAAGGTTCCCTGCATCCAGAAGTACTTGTTGTAACACCACTACCTTTGTCCACATTGCACTTGGCATCACTACCAGTAGGGTTGTCATCGTCTGTACATTCCATATCTGAAAAAAGTAAAGGTATTATGTAGTAGAGATCATTAAAAGATAGCAATTGATATTCATATGTCAATCAATTGACTGGACTGTGTCATGGCAATGTATATCGTGACAAATCAAAACAATTCTTGACATCATTATCATGATATTTAGAATCCATACAGGTGAATATCAAACTGTATTTACGTAAAGGTCACTATAGCACTGTTCTTTTTATGACCTTATTTAGTGATCCTTTATCAAAGCCCAGTTACTTCTTTTGCTGGCCGGGGCGGTCGGGTAGCCTAGTGGTTAAAGCGTTCGCTCGTCACGCCGGACCCGGGTTCGATTCCCGACATGGGTACAATGTGTGAAGCCCATTTGTGGTGTCCCCCGCCGTGATATTGCTGGAATATTGTGGCGTAAAACCATACTCACTCGCTCACTCTTTTGCTGGCCATAGTAGAGCAGAGTTTGAGCTGTCAATAATTATCACATTCTTTGTGGACAGAACAGTCTTGTCCGTAAGCATCATCTCTTTAGCAGAAAAGGATGACTAACAAAGTGATAGTGAATTTGCATGACAGCTGTTCAAGTCATTCATTCACGAATCGCATGGTCTATGTTTAAACATCCTTTGATTAAAAGCATTCAATAGAAACTTACAGTTCTCCAGTAACTCTGCAGTCTGAAAAATATGACAGCAGATCTTGTAAAACATTTATATTAATGCATGCAGAACATCAGTATATTTTGTATTACTAGTAATCTAATACGATTTTGTTCCCCATCACACAACTATGGCTTCAATTCCCGATACTTAACTGATAACTAAATATGCAATGTTGAAATACGTAAAACACTTCCAAGTTCTGTTCCAAAAGACACAAACCGCATTTGAACAGAGACCATCTTTTTATATTGCATGTTGTAATGTTTTTCAAATACCATGATTTGCCTTGATATGGAATCATATGTCATCCTTCATCATGTTTATTTGAAACATAAACATTAAAATTTAACTCTATTCTAATAATAAAATTCAATATACATGAATGAAAACTGCCTATTGTAGAGTAAAGAGTTGCATTCGGAATCATATACGACAGTTTCTGTCTCCAGGTTAAAATTGAAACAGTGCTTAGATACGGAAACTTTTAACAATTGTACTCATAATGTGGCAGTGTGGATGAATGTAATCACAATCGATTAATGCCACCAATTTCTAGGTTTTATTGAGTGCCCCTTAGAATCTGATCAAGATAATCCGTGACTGAAACCCGAGCAATATTATGTTGGCCTACCCTTAGAATTAGGTACAACAAACACGCTATAGCATAACTTGGGAACTTTTGTACATCGTCAAAACAATACCCTATAACTCCAGCCTATAAAAAAGAGTTGCTGTGGTAGGCGAGAGCTCCTCTCAGTGATCCGTCATCTCCAAAGACATTTTCATTAAATAAGCCATTTCATGGAAGGATTCCTATTTTCAACATATTTCTTAAAGATATATTCTTTTTCGTTTCATCGATTCTATATTTTTCGTTATTATGCAGAGGAATGCTGTTTATTTGGTACTTCTTTATTTACGCATCACAAAACAGAATTAAGTATGAATATAAGAAGGCTTGATTTGCAGACTTTAAAATATATGTTTGATGGAAAAAAGTTAAATATCATAGATCACATGAATTCTGTTACCTTTGGTTTCTGGTCCAGTTCTTCAAGCACAGCGTCGAATATCATGAGTAGTTTCCCTGGTGGCAACTTAAACTCCACCTCCACCTTCTGTTGCAAGCCAGTTGTCCCTTTCTCCATAGCTTCCTTTACACTCCTTAATATGTCTGAAATATTCCCAGTGGAAAGGTTTGATGTATTGACACATTTATACCCAGAAACCGTATCTTCAAGATAATTACAACTGAGTAACAATGTTTACTTACTCTGGAAATACGTTACTTTGGCCCTAATGGGGTTTCACAGTGTATACGTACCATATACAAAAGTTCTTGTTACTCAACACTCAACTGTGTCATCAGGATAAAAAACTACTGACAACATATGTATCGAAGTATGTTACTCTCGGAGATTTCAGAGAGCCTTACCTCCAGAATTAATGGGACTCACATGTGACTCAAATGTCAGCAGGAACTGTGTCCAAAGAATGTATACAGCACTCTTTTGTGCGTACCTCCTTCGTTTGTGGACTATGATTTTCGGTTTTGAAGGGAACATTACTTTTAAGAAGTTGTTTAATGTTTTCTGTCGGTGAAAGATCTAATATTTCACAGGTCTCATCCTTCAACATATCAAGTGACAAGATGTTCAGTTCTTTCGATGATGACTGCTGTAGCAATTCCAAGAAACATGCATTTAGGTACCTGATGAATACGTTTTCAAAATTAACTGCACTTGCCAAAATTCAGTTAAAATGTAAAAATGTGAAAACAACTCTTCTTAAGGATTTTACTATTTTTCTAAAAATCTGCATATATAAACTACTTTAGGTCTTTTAAGGAGTTCATTAGCTCATAAATGTCATAGCATTCCGCTAAATAATTCGAGACGGCAAGTCTTCATTCGAAAACGGTAAAACATGTGAGGTAACTACGAGTTCCGAGTATACGGTTCTTATAAACGAGTGGACATACCCATTAGTGTAGAAATGGAAACTCTACGATTTATACTGTTTACGAACTATTCACAGATGAAAAAACAATTTGCCACGAGAATGAGTCACTGTTAACAAGCATATTTTAACCAGTGCAAAACTCTGGTAAACAATTAATGATATGAAGCTGTATCTAATGAATGTATAACAAAGTCAGAGAGTTTGACTGCATGATCGTTCACATATATCTTCGCAAAACATCCCAGTGAACGACACGAAAAAATGCACATATAAACTATCTTAGTATCTATTCGATTCCTGTCCCTGCAGAAAGAACAGTTTCCAGCAGTCAATGAGTGTACCTTAATATTCAGTTAACAATCACATTTTAATGATTGCACGTGACAGACTTACTGAGGTAGTTCGTAAGAGACCTTTCTCATTCAAAGATGATATTATTAGATTATAATTGTGGTAAACAAACTGCAAAATATGTCTCTGAAGAACAATGTAAGCATACTAACGTTCATATCACCTCTCCTTTTGAGGAACTACTTCCTTCTGTAATACAGATGGCTGTTGTATGGCTGTCAGTTGAAACATGAAGTCACGTACTAAATAAAATTTTGCTCAGAACTACATCCTTTCACGTAAAATATAGTGATATATAAAATATAAGAATAAACTTTCACTTTGAATGCGTAAGCTGTATGAACGTAGAAGCTTCCTAAATGATGACGTCAATGTATAATAGTTATGGGCTGATGAACTGAAAGGAGAGAAAGTACTTCTCGGCTGCGTTGCAAAATGCCAATCACTTGTAAGCCGTGTTCAGCTATTCGCCTCACAACAGGGCGCAACCTTTCAGACGCTTGGAATCGCACCAATCGCTGGCCGAGGTCGCTTCAATCTAATATCCTAGCATCCCTAGTCTGCTTCAAAGTGGTCATCAATAGTCATAAATCAATCGGCTCATGAATCCAGCCTCTTCTATTACTTTCTGCCTTTAGGCAAGGTAACCGATCGGTAGTGGCGCAGCTATTTTGGATGAGTGAGCTAAACGCTTGGAGCTGTTGCAGACCCCGGGATGAGTGATTTATTTGTGTATTCTGAACGATTCTTGGCTACATGTAAATGAGGACATTCTGACATCACAGTTACTTCACATACATGTTTTAAAGCATTGACTATGTATTTTGTTCGGTTCAATGAGGTATGAATCGAAAAATATTTGAATCCCTCGAGTGTAATATGGGATTCCAAGACATTCCGTACTGGTGATTGGTGTGGCTAATTATTTTACCTTCAGTACAATACGTGGCCCTTTCATAAATAATGAACAAATCAAATAGAATGCAGGAGTAATTCATGAACCCAATGAACATTGAATTATAAATATAATATCCATGCAATCAAATACTGACGTCATACCTACATAGATACAAAACATCTGAAAATACCTCCTTGCAGACCACGTAATTAATTTTATCATATAATGGGTAGGTTTCTCGGCAGGATAAAGCCAACGGATAAAAACGATATCCGTTGGGGTCATATGCGGATAGAGATGCAAATATCAAAGGTCAAGTAGGGACTACTTTCAGTGTTTACAAACAAACATGGCGTCGCCCTTGTCATTCGGCGATCGAGTCAGAATTAACCATCGTGAATCTGGATAAACTACAGGGATAATTGCTATCATTATCAAAAGAACAGTCTAACATACTGAAAATCAGTGTCTAACTGTGATGTAGCTAAGGCATTTTATAACTTTTGGCAACTTTTGCAAGGGCACTTGGCCCAGCCAAGCGGGATCAGAAGCCATATCTGTGCTTGTCGACCTCTGCGACTTGAAACCCTTTCCACAAATTAAAATAGTTGGATTTGTCCGAAATATGTTTGAATGGTTACCTTGTTTCGTTTTGTCACTGTTTGTACATCTGACTACACTTCTTAACGTTATAACAGGACAGACCGACTGTCAATAACGTCTGAACGTGGCCGTGACGTCTCATAGACTAGGGTTAGAGTAGCTTCCCTTTGACAAAGGGCAGTTACTCTAGCGGACAGACCGATGGATTGCCGCGAAATGCAAGTGAAAACAATTGTTGTTTTGCGTATATGTTGCTTCGTCACTGTATAAGAAACAGATTTTAGTTGGAGCTATATTGGCTACTGTCACAATCCGACTGTCACCTCACTTTCCCTGTGACGTAAAAAATATTAATGCGCGCATTCCAGGAAAACTCGCAATGTTTCGGTAGTGTTTGTGAGAGAGGGAGAACTATTTTCAAGCACAGAATTAAAGAATGACATTATATGATAAAGAGGTTATCACGCTTGTGTGTTTAAGGATGGTAAATATCCTGTATTAGGAATAAACACTATGTATTTAGCCCGCCAAGGCTCGCTAAATACAATGGTTTTTCCTAATGCAGGATATTTACCATCCCCAAACACATTCGCGTGATAACCTCTATATATTTTATACAACAATATTAACAGTACGTTAAGCAGAAAGAACAATATATGTATATGAATTGCGAAGAAGCGAACGTAAAAGGTTCGTTCATGTGCTTTGCGTACGATGGGTGTTTATTATCATAGCATTATAATATGAGAGAAGTACAGGCATTACAGATAACAATACTTGCTTTCATATCTCTCCGCTAACAACACAGGCGTCCAGAGAAAAAACAAATGACTGAAAAGCCTACAACAGTAATGACACGAAAGCTTTACACGAAAGAGACATATGACTATGAATTTGTTCTTTTCATGTTGCTTAGTTGAGCATAAAATATTTTTATAAACAAAGCTTGAAATATTCTAGTTTACCCATGATATTGACAAACATACATATTCAAATTCTACATATGGTCAAAATCGAGTTTCAGAAACAGTGTTGGTGAAAGTAACTCACCCATCATGTCAGCTGCAGAGAAACTTAGATAATCGCTGTAAGATTTGTCAGCTTGTCCGGTGTTACACACACCCGATCTGGGATGAGTCTACTTGTTTATACCGTTCCTGGAAACCTGTTTCAGCAAATGTGTGTACATCACGTTGGTACGACGTGTAATTAATCGTTAAGCCACATTACAACGTAAGTAATATATATCCCTTAAATTTGGTGTATTTTATAGATCAGGCCTTTATTTTGATCCCAATAGTATCATGTTACCCCGATGTATCTTTACACACACACACACACACACACACACACACACACACACACACACATGCATACAATCGGGTGTTTGACAATATATATAAGGATATGCCTGATGATGATTTTGTGTGCGCATCAGTAAAGCATGAACATGATGCAAACTGAAATAATAACTTGATTATCCTATTTCACTATTCCTATTTTGACATACTGTTCACAGCAGAAGCATTATTCTACCAGTTGATGCCATCTTTGTGAGTGCTGCGAAACAAAAAAAACATCGTCTCCCGCTTAAATAAGTTTCTCACACAAGTTTCTGACAATTCAGAGACACCTCGGTCTCCAAAAACCCGCTGAAGTAATGACATCAAAGCTCTAAACAAAACATAAATTCAAAAGGAGATTAAGTAATTTTGATCAGAATCTGTTTTTTTCTTGTAGTTTTAGAAACAGTAATGACGTATGAAACTCACGTGCACCAACTGTTGTAGCCAGGCAATACAGACGCACCTGTATGTTCGCTTGAGCTTGTCACAGCTGTCAGGTTTGTCGGCTTGTCAGGCGTTGCAAGCACCTCCTAGCTTGAAATCAACCCAGGCAGACCGGTTTATACCGCCGACCCTGGCAACCAGGTTCAGTGAATGTGTATTCCTAGACCTGGAGTAGTATAGGTAATGGAGGTTCTGCCGCAACCCCCTGGAGCCAGATTGTTATACCTATACCACCACTACAGAGGGAATTTGTTTATGCAAAAATGATGATGCACACAAACGATCGTCATGAGACTAAGCTAACTTGTAAAGAAAAGGGCTCTAGTTCACCACTACCTGAACCATTTTTTAACCCTATCAATGCTTCTTTGATATAATTTTTATATGGTGTGATCCAACGATAGCAAACAATTTATTTTTAATCTCAAACCAGTTCTTTAGCATGGAATATTTAACGTGCTTGTTGCCTCCCCTGTTCTATGAACTTTTTTTTCTCATCTTCGCTAATACCACTGGTCTAACGAGAATTTGATCGAATCTCCTGCTGCATTGCGTTGCATATGGTGATTTCTGACAACACTAGACGAAACTCCTCCTCAGATACCTTACAATCAGCCAGTGCTGTTTAAATATGATCCTCAATGCTGTTCAACTTTGCTTCGGTGAGTATCCAAATATTATCATGTTTAAATGCTTTCTTTTGCAACTTATGAGAAATACATTTTATCGCTATTCCTGCCAGTCCTGAGACTCCAGCGGCTACTTCCATGCCAAGTACGATAGGCGCAGCGATTGTAGTTGATAATAAACCAACACCGGCTACACAGCGTCCAATGCTAGCCGTTACAAGCGCAGTGTCAAATCCGTCGAGAGCATTCACAGCTCTGCGATACTTTTTATACAATCCAAGTCTCAATCCCTCTCCTTCTCTATTTGATGTTTTATTTCACTTATTTGATGTAATCGAAATCCATCAACAGTATCCATCTTTTCAGATGCTTCATCGAGCGCCGGATATAAACCCATAATATATATTATTATATCATATAATAGTTTTTAATTGATCTTGCTTCAATGTTTTGAGAGTATACATCAACCTTATCAAATGTATATTATACGGCATAGATATATTAGTAAGAGAAATGCTATCACTTTTTATTAACTTGGACCCCCTCAAGGGTTGCAACGGGTGATGCTCCCATATAAATAATACTGCAACGTTGACGTTGGTGTTTCTTGAGCCATTCAATTGATAGACCTGGTTATATTTCGAAGGCATCTTCTAGTGTATCTCCAAACAAGACTTCAATAATAATTGTAGAAAGATGAGGTATTGCACTCAAGTTACCTTTTTTATCATTGAATTCAGTAAACAAATTTAAACAGACTGTTTTTACTGCCAGACGACTCAATAACATATGACCTAGGTTTTCTGACAGGGGAGCGACTAACACACTTTTTCGTTTTGAGGGGATATAAGCCCCGAGTAGGATCCCACTATTTATTATCTTAGTTAATTGATGTCCCTTACCCATCATCACATATGGTTGGGTAATGACGATATTCAATAGCCACTCGATTTTTTCTTCGACCATAGTGCATTTATTATCATCGTTTTATTGAGTCTACTAACGTCAACATCACTTAAATCTCCTAGATTACCTGTGAATGTAACTTATTTCTGTTTGTATACATTACCTCGTAAGCGTAAAGCGTATAACTTGCCATCCATACGGGGTTTACCGAACCCTTCTGTGTCTCCTAGATTGGAAAGCGCAATTGTATTACATATGTGATCCAGGGCCTAATGAATCAAATATTATGTATTATATGTTTATAATATGGAGTGTTACACTCAAGTACAGGTTGATGTTTTACATCCAATACAGACATTTCGAGATCTGAAATAATTCCCCGCTTTAACTTTTTATATTGTAATGTTGAGAAAGATTTCGTTCTACCGCTATTGTATTTTTCATCTTTGACTGGAATAGCTCTCAGCAGAGTTGAAGGACTTTCGAGGTGAATATTATCCGTCGTACAGATCTGATCTAGATGGATGCACAACTAAATCGGCAATTTAACTCCATGGACTGTTTCGTTGGGTTGTATTATTGATTTTTGTCTAAATCCAAGTATAGCTTCTAAGTAGTCATAAAGTAATATTTGATTTTCTCCAGAGTCTAAAATCAGCATCCAATTTGACCCAATTCTGCGTGAGACTAGCTCCAATAGGCTTAAAAAATTCATCATTGAGTGAGCAAACGCTGTACCCATCAGATATAAAGCGAAGTACTCTACCTAAATAAATCTTATTCTTTTTTCTCTGAGGACTTATATTAGTCCACCACGGGTAATGCGTTACATCTCCTAGGGCGACTTCAAGTTGACCAGCCGAGTTACTGATAGTATGAAGCAGTTGAACAGACTGACCATTTGTTATTCCCGGGAAGTGTAACATACATATTAAATTTACAAAGATACCATATCATAACTTAAATATGAAATCAACTTACATTTCTATTCAGTCGATTTCAGTAAGTGCCTCAGGTGCTAATTTTTTGGTTAAATTCCCCGATATCTGAAAAATACAGGGTCACAGCAACTGTCGATAAAATGGTGCACGATTGGTTTCACAATCCAATGCAATTTTGGCAGAACCAGTTAAACTTTGCTGTATGGTGTGCCACAACAGGATGTGGTGGATCCCTTTATGCCCCAGCATTTGAACTAAATAAGTCTATTTTATTATTTCACATGAACTATCAGATTAGATGTATTCTTAAAGAAGTTAGTGCCCCATTACCGCACGATCGAGCATCGAATTCCACAAATAATCCATACGATAAGAGGTCATTCAAACGTATTTGTAATGAATTTAATGTTTCTACGAGTAAAGATTGGTGCATTACAGGAATTAACCACGGTTTAGTCGTTCCTTACACAGGGAAAATAACCGACAAAGAAGAAAACGAGGATTTATTTAAAGAAGTTAACAAAGGTCCGTTTAATGCGTTTAAGTTGTTGCATACGAACAAACTTTACAGAAGAATGTATGATTTTTTCTAAAAACACGTCATTGGTATATAGACTGGAAACTTTCGAATAATGATTGGAGATGTGATATTATGAGTTTTAAGAGTGGTTCAATTTATATTATTACAAAATTTGTGCAACTAGATGATAACACAAACGCTTGAAATGAATTTCTTAATGATAAAACAGAAAATAATGTTACTAACCCAGGAGTCCTAAGAGTTAATAAATCAATAAGAACTTATGTATGGGTAATTCTTGGTGCACAATCGCAAACACGAACGGGAATAATTTGCTCTGGGAAGGCGCTTTTTGCAAAAGAACAGTTCGTTGCAAACATAGAGGATGCTATTAATTCACCTATTGACATACCATCTTCTATAAAACGTTATCAAGATGTATTACAGTACACTCAATCCAGACTGTACATGTCTCCGAGTAATATGAAACTTTAGATCAGTCAAGTGATAAGCTATGATAATAATATTGTTATTGCAACCGATCAACAAAAAAGAGGTATAAATTCAGATATTAACACCGAATTAATAACACAAACAAACACAGGCGAAACAGGAATAGTCAAGCCACAGACATCACATGTTTCACAGCCGTCTACTGACGCACAACCACAAGTGCCGCCACATATTACAGCTAAAAATCAACAACATATCGATGAAAAAACAGCGCTTATAGTGGGTGGAGTCGCGGCTGGTTTACTCATGATTTGGATAAATAATCTTAAATGGATACATAAAACAGCCTGGCAACTGCTACGATCAGTGCCCACAAGTTTTGACTAAACCAAGTGGTGGTCTTAGCTAATAAATTCAAGAGCCAGGAAACAATATTGCCTATTATACTGGGAAGTACAGACGCAGCTTTCTCAGCAAGCTTTCCCAGTGCTTCTCCTAATGCTTTTAAACGCTTTTTTATCAACTCTTTTACACCATTTTTATTCCTAGGTGTAGGGCCACCTCCTGTACCACCAACGACGGTTAATGCGATGGTCAAAATCGATATAATAAATGCCAATGCGGTTAAAAAAATGGCAATGGTTATCCCCTGTTCTCTGAACAATGTTTTAATTTTATCGGCCAGTGTAGTATCATCATTGAGGACTTGATCGATAGTTTCTCAAATTCGACTGATTTGTGAACGAAGTGCATTTCTATTACTCGAAGCCGCTTCGAGGCTGGCCGATCTTTCGTCTTCTAAGTTACGAAATCTGTCAGCAACGTGGCGTCTACTGAATCCATCGCTCACCTGTTCAAGTTTTGTTTTCTCATAAGCTATATGCTTGTCGAGTTCAGATACCTTGGCTATATTATTGATGAGTTCTCTCCGCATTGTTTGCATTGCCTTGCCAAGACCTAGTAATTCCCTAATAATGTACTCAAAGGATGGTGGTACCTGTAACGTGGAATTATCAAACTAGATATCCAAGATTTCTCCGTGTCCGAGTTCAGTAGGCACATTTCGAAGAACCATAGTAGTCTTTGCAGAAAGTTTTTCTCGTGAGTAGTCTACAAAAGTAGTATATATTGGGGAAGTATCCCACTGGCGACTGCCAGTGCCTCATTAATATGAAGAATAACTCATTAATATGCAAATGTATGCATGACGTCATAGGTCAGTTAGGTTAGTTAAGGGTCAACTGACCGGATTCAATCATGCAATTAATTACTTGACAATACGTTACAGAGAACAATACCCATCCTCAAAAACGTGACCATAAACAATGGATATCAATCGTCAATCCTCATCGCAATCCTCAAAACGTGACTATGAAGAATAGATGCTAATCCTCACTCCTCGTCGTACTTCCTCAAGATGTGCTCCTCACTGTCGTATTGCGGTTCGGGGCAATGGCCCCTCCCCCTTATGCGTATTGTTATGGCAGCCGTCGTGTTGTCGTTTGGGACAATGAGCCCTTTAACGCCCGTTGATGCAATACATGATTGCATTTGCATACTCCGTAATATTTTGCATCAGGGTCATTAATCACTCTAGAGAGATTGTGAACTTATCAACAATGTTATCGTGTAATGTCGGTTAAGATTATCCTTCATTAGGTATATAATCCATAACAAAAAAATTATACTGTTTCAATTGCATTATTTGAAGTGTCCTCTCATAAACATTAAGTGCATAAAAAGTAGAAAATAGGATATGAATTTTTTTAATTTTCAGTGGGTTCGAATAAGAAGGTGAAGACCTATTGATCCAATGACTTCCGAATAAGGAAGTGTAGTAATCAATTCTTCAAACATGCATATAGTGCATATGAAATCATTTAATCATACATATTAATCATCAAATCAATCCAATAGATATTGAATAAACTATTAGTAACGTACAATTGGATTTATAAGATGTTATAGATAAGAAAGTTTATAACACCTAAAGTAATATCTTTCCATATAAGGAAGTGCCACTTCGTCTTCGTTCCATTGTCTCAACATCATGTTTCGGCCACGTGTCGGTGGTCACTGTACGCGACGAGACTCAAATTGTTGTCACAACTGTCACATTCTGACTTCGATCCGTACTTACGAAAGGAAGGTGGGACTTGGAAAGTAAAACAAAATGAAGATTATTTCATGACGTGCTCCTCGCTCAGTCGTTTTGTGGTTCAGAACAAATGGCTCCTTTACCATGCATTGTTATGCCAGCCGTTGTGTTGTGGTTTGGAACAATGACTCCTGTGCCCTGCATTGTGACAAAAAAAAAAGAGTGTATTGTCATAATGAGTTTGAATCAACCAATCGTCTTTATTGTTATTGGATGCTATATAGACTTGTTTATCCTGATACTGCTCATAATCATCTAGTACAGCTACTGGTCAGTATCAGACTCTTTGTAATTGGATATGCGGGAGAGAATTTCAAGAGAAATGGAACATATCAAATCTGTTCAAGGACATATGTGAATTATTTTCAGACTATGATCAAGTCTATCGAGCTGTTGTAAGACAGAGTCAGACCAAAGTCATCTTTGACTTGTTAGAAGGTGCTCTTAAGAAATGGAATGAATTGGCTTCCAAACTCTCATATCGTTTCTTTACCACAATGGTAAGAGAAATGAGAGTGATTGAATTGTCTAACCCTTTTGCTTACTCAGAAAGATACAAGAGGTGGTACAAGCTTCTTAAAAAGGCAAGACCTAACAATATCATTCTTGTGAGTGAGTGAGTTAATATTTAACGTCACATCGGCAATATTTCAGCCATATCGTGACGAGAAGTACATTAATAATACATAAAGGTATACAATATAAAAAGCTGTCAACGAAGGACAGTACAATAACTAGAATATCACAGAATCTGTTTAAAACTAGTTGAGAATATATAAAAGTCATAAGTATCAGGGAACACAATATAAAAATGGGCTATAGATCGCCAGCAGCTGAAGGTAGACCACCATGCTAGGGTTGATGGGGACTTACAGTACTTTTGCTACCTGCATGGACCCCAGCCGGATATACATCATCCCTTCCGCTGTTGGCGATTAATGACAAATCTAGCCAGAATAAATGAACATATATACTACGTCTAAAAGCGAGAAGAAATAAACATACTTTGAAAGACGTGGTCTTACATACCCTCTCAGGTGGACAATAATTTTACACTACTTTAACCCCCTTCGAGGATATAGCCACTAACAATCTCAGTTATTGAATAATTCTACCAATTATAAAAGTTATTTATTTAATTACAAACTATAACAATCAAAATTTATGCAGTAATTCGATTTCCTTTAAAAAACCAATAATTAAATGACTACTTACCTGATAAAAAAGATCCTTGATACATGATACCTTGAAATATTTATCCCTTGTGATGGAAAAAATCAATGCAGTCAAGCAGGACATGCTTGACCGTGATTCTTTCATCACAAGGGACGCAGAATGGAGGATCCTCACCTTTTAAAATATATTCATGAGTATAACGTGAATGGCCAATACGACATCGTCTTAAAATGACCTCTTCAAATCTGGACTGACAACCCAAGTAGGTATAACCGATATTTGCTTTTATTGCATGTAATTTATTTATACCCACTTGTGTGTCCCACTTCTTCTGCATTAGATCTCTGATGTAAGATCTAATGAGAGGTTTATAATCACTGTATGGTAAAAGAAGTGGTGTCATAGATTTGTTGAGTGCTGCTTTTGCGGCAGCATCAGCCAGTGTGTTACCAACAATCCCAACATGGCTTGGTAACCAACAAAAAACGATGTCATATTGGCCAGTCGCAAGATCATTAAATAACTCAAGAATTGCAATTAAAAATGGATGTTTACATGACATATTTTTAATAGCCTGAAGGCACGAAAGTGAATCTGAAAAAATAATGAAGTCTTTAAATTTTGATTTCTTCTTGATATATTGTAGTGCTGTTAAAATTGCGTGCGCTTCTGCTGTGAATATGGAACTATTATGGGGTAAACGTGAAGATACTGTTCTGTATCCAGTGATGGTGGCACTAGCAACTGCGCCACCATCCTTGGATCCATCTGTAAATATAGATTTATATGTGTCATAAGTGTTTCTTAATTGATTGTATTCTTGTTTATAAAAAAGTGGATTTGTATCAGATTTCTTAAGTTTAGTTAATGTGAGGTCTACAGTTGGTCTTACCATCTGCCAAGGAGGCGATGAAAAAAGTTTTGTCGGAGCTATATCCTGAAAGTTAATGTTCGCAGCAGAAACGACTGATTTAATTCTTATTCCTAGGGGTGGAACAAGAGATGTTTTCTTATTGTAAATATCTTCGTACAGAGGATTAAATACGCAATTAAAGGCTGGATTTGACTGATCGGAATATAATTTAGTGATGTACTGTAAAGATAGTTTCAGACGGCGTTGTTTAAGAGAAGGCTCATCTGCCTCAACAGACAGACTTGGAATAGGAGAAGTGCGAAAGGCTCCAAGGCAAAGCCTCAGTCCTTGGTGATGGATAGTATCAAGTTTTTGTAAATTACTTTTGCAGGCTCCACCATAGACGGTGGAGCCATAATCAAGTTTTGAACGGATTAGTGACCTGTATAAGTGTAAGAGAGTTGTTTGATCCCCTCCCCACTCTGAATTAGAAACTACTTTCAATAAGTCGAGTGCCTTAAGGCATTTAGCTTTTAGGTATTTAATATGTGGAAGGAAAGTTAAGTGGTTATCAAAAATAAGTCCCAAGAACTTGGCCTCCTTAACAACTTTGATAGGAGTGCCATTCAGAAATAGTTCAGGGTCCTTATGTGGCTTATATTTTCTGCAGAAATGTATACAATTAGTTTTTGATTTGGAAAATTTAAACCCGTTTTCTAAACACCACTTGTTAATTTCATTAAGACATAATTGTAATTGCCTTTCTATTGTGTGCATATTTTTACCACGACAAGATAGATTAAAATCATCCACAAAAAGTGATCCATCAACTGAATCATTTAAAACTTTTGACAAACTGTTAATTTGATACTGAATAAAGTGACAGACAAAATACTGCCTTGTGGGACACCCTGATCCTGATTATAATGATCAGACAGGGTTGTACCCACTCGGACTTGAAATTGCCTGTCTGTTAAAAACTGTGATATAAAATGAGGCAGGTGGCCTCTTAATCCAAAATCATGAAGATCTTTTAAAATACCATGTTTCCATGTTGTATCGTGAGCTTTTTCTAAATCGAAAAAGATCGATACAGCATGTTGTCTATTTACAATGGAATTTTTAATGAACGATTCTAAACGCACTAAATGATCGATAGTACTTCTGTTTTTCCGGAAACCACATTGTATATTGGTAAGAAGATTATTTGTTTCCAAGTACCACACTAATCGATTATTTACCATGCGTTCCATCGTTTTACAAACACAGCTAGTTAGAGAGATAGGTCGGTAATTTGATGGATCAGAATGATCCCGCCCAGGTTTGGGTATTGGTATAACAATGGCATTATGCCATGAAGGTGGAAACGTCCCTGATGTCCAAATGTCATCGAATATAGTCAACAAAGTTTCAAGGCATGATTCGGGCAAGTGTTTCAGTAGCTGATAATGAATATTATCAGCGCCTACTGCTGTATCATGAGCTTGCCCTAAGGCAGTAAATAGCTCATGTAGTGAAAATACCTCATTGTAATCTTCACCATTATCAGATGTAAAATTTACTTTTTTTCTTTTCCTGTTGGAGCTGATATTTTTGAAATTCAGGAACGTAATTTGATGAAGACGAATGTTGAGATAACGTTTTCCCAAGTCTATTGGCAATATCAGATTTATTCGTTAGCAAAGTATCGCCATCCTTTAGATGGTTTACTGTAGAATGTGATCCCTTGCCTTTGATCTTTTTGATCATGTTCCATACCTTGGACATAGGGGTACGAGAGTTAATTTTTGAGACATAATTCTGCCAGGATTGACGTTTATTTTGTTTGAATAGACGTCTCGCCTTAGCATTTGAAATTTTGACGATGTTCAAGTTATGGACAGTAGGATGTTTACGGAAGTATTTCTCCGCCTTCTTACGACATTTCCTAGCGTGTTTGCAAGTGTCATCAAACCACGGTTTACGAACACGTGGATTGATAGAGGACTTAGGTATTGATTCATCCGCAATTTCATTTAGTAGATCTGAGAACAACTGAATCGGGTCAGTAACATTCTGAAAAGACATAAGTTGTAATTTATCTTTGCATAAAGATTGAAATAAAAGCCAATCAGCCTTCACAAAATTCCATCGAGGTGAAGGTGGATCATCAGTGGGATGAATGGGTTTAAGCACCGTGGGGAAATGGTCACTCCCACATAGGTCATCATGGACGGACCATGAGAATTCATTCAACAAAACTGAATCCGTCAAAGACAGATCTAATGATGAATACGTACCAGTTGCAGGGTGTAAGTAGGTGTCCGAGTCATCATTAAAGATGCAGAGGTCATTATCAGAAACAAAATCCTCGATGACTTTACCCTTTTGATTAATGATAGAACCTCCCCATAAAGGATTATGCCCATTTAGATCACCCATGATGAGACAGGGCTTTGGGAGCTGGTCGTACAGTTTTTGGAGATCTGAGGATGGAGGAATGTATAAGGTGCAAAGTGTAAAGGCAATATGCAGTGTAAATCTAACTGCAACAGCTTGCATATTCGTGTCAAGCGGAACAGGACTGTGAACAACGCCCCGCCGCACCAAAATAGAAGCTCCTCCAGTAGCTTTATCTCCCGGAGGAGAGAAGGAATGATACGAACTATACTGCCTTAAATCAAATTTGTTGGTTGTTTTAAGGTACGTTTCTTGTAAAGAAATTGCTGATGGACAAATATCCGTTGATAATAATTGCAATTCGTTAAAATTGTGCCTAAGTCCTCGGCAATTCCACTGAATTAGATTCGAATGATTCATGGTGGTTCTACCGGAGATCGTTCACGTAAACGTGAAGAGGAGTCACAACTATTGTGGTGTGAAGATGGGGTGACATCCATCTCAAGAGGCTCAAAGAAATTATGAACATCTGTAGATGTGTCAGTGAGAGTGGGGATCTTAGTTGTGATTTTTCTGTTTTGTTTTTTCTTTTGTTTTTTCGCCATTTCAGTTGATGGTTTGTTGGTAGCTGGTATATCAGGAGTGGGTGAAGATGGGGCCACAACCTGAGTCACAATGATAGAATCTGGAGACATTTCACCTGGGCTGACAGAATGAGTTGTTTGACTGTCACATGATGTAGTCAGAGGCAGCGGGTGTTCAGAATGTGTCCACGTCAAGTCCGTCTGACATTCTATAGATCTACTGGTTGAAGGGCGAGAGACAGCAGCAGCAGCATAAGATTGTTTGGATGAAGGTGTCCGGCTATCATAGAGTATTTTGGCATCAAAGTAACTGATGTTGTTTTGACATTTGATTGTCAAAATGTCTTTTTCACGTGTCCAAAAAGGGAAGGATTTATATGATGCTACATGTTGACCCTTACAATTTGTACATTTCAGGTCTGCTGTACAGCCTGAACCATTATGATTTCCACCACAACGGTGGCAAACAGTCGGAGAATCAGATGATTTGGAGCCGTGCTCAAACTTCTGACATTTGTAACACCGGAGCGGATTGGGGACATACACCTCCACTCCGATGTTAAAATAGCCTGCCTTAATAGATTGTGGAATTGTTGGAAGAGAAAAGGAGAACAAATAAGTATTGGTTGGAACGAAATTTTCACCATCTTTTCTAGTGAAACGTTTCACTGATGTGACATTCTGTGCCTTTAAGTTCTTCCAAAATGTCATCTTCTGACATTTCAGCCAGGCAACGAGCTCTGTTGTCTGATCCCCCGACTCGAATTCAACGTTCTGTGTTCGGAAACAACAACTTCTGTGTTTGCAAAGCTAGTACAATTTAAAAGATTAATAGCCTGCTGTCTCCGTGCACACTCCACCAAAATCTCAGCTTCCAGACGTCTCTTCTTGTCAGTGCGGTTTGAACCAGAATGATTGTGAGCCATGATGTAAGTAATTTCTTCAGCACCCCTGCTCCCCACCCCCCATGGAGTGCTACAAAGAGCGATGTTTTCCTGCACCGGATCTCCAACATGCAAACATCAGGGATACAGAGGTGTTATACTCCAGTAAAAACAACATGAATAGCTGTATTTGTCTAACAAATAAAATGCCAGGCTGGTTCGGTTCAAGAAATTGAAGACATACAGAACTCAGAGGTCGAAAGTACCAGATTGGCCCATGAGCCACCGCCTTCTGGCGTAAAACTCTAGGCAAATTATTCAATCCAAAATTGAGAATACACACAAGTTAGGGACGGCCAAGGCCAAAATATACATTAAAATACAACACAGATGTGCATATACAATATTACGCACAGGGCCTGGCATGACCAGCCGATTGATAAGACCGGGCCCATCTTACCACCCGTCTAGGCGAAGTAAGGGTCGAAGTAGTGTGTTGGGCAAAGGAAAACAGTTCCAGGAACCAGTGCCCTCAACTACCAGACTCCCGTCCTCCGCCGACACAGGGACGCAACCCACGGCAAACGGGCTGCCCACTTTGGTCGCCTCTTACGACCAGCAATGGGGTGCTGTGGAAATATTCTACCCCGGTTCCACACGGGGGAAGAGCTATTAGCGCTACCCAGCACTCACCACGAGGAGGCTGCTCTTCACGAGTGCCATATCATTCTTGAATAGACCTATTGTTGTGAATATATTCAAATGCAATGGGCATGAGCAGAGCCAATCAGCAGAACATTATTTTTAGACATGACAATACATACTCGCATATAACAGAAATAAACCAGCTGTTCTGTGTTGAAAAGACAACATTAAAAAGAGTCATGTCCACTACTACTACTAAATCCTCTTTCTACTCCTGGACATATGTACAACACAGATCTAACCAGCTACAGGAAAATATTATACATCAATCATGAGACTGGTTTCTAAACCGTGAAGACTGTATAAAAGACGCCAAGACATAATATCAACCTGGTGATGATATAACAGCTAAGCGAGTCATCATCAAACACACAAGAACTTTTCCTTTGGTGGTCGATGAACTAGATGCATGTCACAGACTTAAACATGCAGAAGAACTCTTATCACTCTGTTATTGCATAGAGGTGGCAAAATCATACAGCGACTTTCCTGTTTCAGATGTATGTTTGAATCAGAAGGTGAACCAAGTCATACCTGTCAACTATCAAAAGTGGAGCAAGTGGACAAGTACTTTTCAATGGCGATCAACGAGCTTAATGACGAGCTTGTGCTGGATCTATGGATTGACATTTTAGCCGATGACTCATCTTTGAAAGTTTCCTTTAACTTTGTACCCTATCAGTGTAAAGATTACCGTGACTCGCAGTTCAAAACACTGGAATGGCAAGAGAGATTGAAACAACGAACTGTTAAAATGTTGCTTTTGGAAAAGCGTTTATCGTAGAGTTAAAATACTTGAATTATTGTTGTGATTTCATAGTTCACTTATGCTACTTCTTTATTGTTTCAATGCAAAATGTAACATTTATATTGTATACTGCAGAGCATCTGTAATAAATTTAGTATACAAAACCAATGTTCTTATGTTCTTCATCATTTCACCATGTGCGCACATAAAAAAAGTATCTGCGCAGAATGATGAAATATTACTTCACTCCTGATAAGCCTGGAGCATATTATGGACCCATGAATTTGCACCAGGAATTGAAGAAGATCAATCACCCTGAACTTAAGCTCAGTACCATAAACCATTTCATCAACAACCAAGATGCTTACAGCATACAAAAGCCAGTTAAACAGAGATTCAAAAGAATGAAAGTGAGAGTCAATAATCAATGAGATGTTTGATTTAGATTTGGCTGACCTTACATGTTACAGCAAGTATAATTATGGAGTTTGTTATTTGCTCGTGGGTATTGACATTCTGAGTCGGTTTGCTTTTGCTCTTCCTTTAACAAACAAAAGATCAGAGACAGTCTTGAATGCATTTAAGGAAGTACTTAGGATAAGAAAACCTAAAAAAGTACGCGTGGATGATGGAGGTGAATTTAAAGGTGTGTTTAAATCTTATTTAGAGAAAGAAAATATAACTATCACCATTGCGTGCAATGAAAATATTAATATAAATCTCTCCTCACTCGTTATATGACTCATAACAACACTAAACATTATATAGATGTGCTTTCAAAACTGGTGAATAATCATAACCACACAATGCATTCCTCTTTGCCTCATCTCTCACCAGCTCAAGTGAACAAGAAAAAATGATTTTAAAGTGTGGAAACATTTGTATATCGATCCTTTGAAAAGAGAAATTAGTAAGAAAAATAAAAGAGAAAAGAAATTTGTATATAAGGTAGGGGATCTGGTTTGCATCCCATATCTCCGAAAGCCCTTAGTAAAGAACTTGATTTGAAGTGGACACAGGAACTGTTTAAAGTAGCCACCCGTTTCAGAAAGCAGGGTTTTCCTCTGTATAGAATTAAAGATTTCCATAACGATCTTACCAAAGGAAGTTTTTACACTAATGAGTTTCAAAAGGTGAACAAAGATGAGGATGTCCTGTGGCAAGTTGAAAAAATTATAAAGAGAAAACGCATCAAAGGAAAGACGTATGCATAAGTGCATTGGTTAGCCTGGGACAGTTCTTTCGATTCCTATGTAAAAAAAAAGTGAACTGAAGGATCTGTGGTAAAAAAAGAAATAGAAAATACCTATTCATCAAAAGCACCGACTCTAAACAAAACTATCATCTGGATAATACACTTTATCATTTTCGTGTCAAACTCAACCAAAGGTTGAATTTTAATGGATTCTGGGTGGTGTCTTTGACCGAGCTTAACTTCGGGATGGTAGACGTGACTCATCTGAATGATCCTTTTGTGGATGTGTTGTGCAATCTGTGTGACGGTTCTTTTGTAGGTGATCAACAGATGGCTCTTTTGAGACGGGTAGACCTGAAACAAGGACCTAGCTATACCTTCGCCGATGAATACTTTATTCCGGAGACACCACACATAGAACTGCGTATAAAAACCAGTGACGGATCACCACTATCCTTCATAAAGGAGGAGACACACGCAACATTGCATCTGAGACATTACCCTTTTGTGGAGTAACCAATCATGGAGTCTAGACCTATATATATTCCAAACTACGATAAATGGCAACAATATTTCATGAAACACATAAAAGGAACTTCTGCCTTGGTGAAAGGTAATCAACGGGTGAAAGTGATACCATCACATCGAGCAGTTAATAAACAAGACAAACCTAAGTGATAGTGGAAGGTGTGTGGGAGACACAGATTATCATCGAAAGAGCCAATGCAAAAGAAAAACGTAAACAGGCTTTACAAAGAGCTGCAGTTGAACAGATCTCTACTTCTAAGAAGATCCGTCGGACAGACAACATCTCTTCCAAGACAGCTAAAGTGCTCCAGTGTACTCCCGTGCAGGAAAACTACATTTTCAGTTAAATATCAAACATGTTAAATTTGAAGAGCTGGTACCACAATCTCTAAACTTGATTACATTACCTCCATATCAGACGAGTATCACCCAGCATTACTCTGTAGAAGCGCGACCACTCAGTCAAACAAATGATTCTTCACCGCTAGAGTTTCATGTATCCAATTCTGGAAGCGACTTCATCGATCTCAAATGCACGCGTTTGCATGTGAAACTCAAAGTGAAGCATTCCGATGACACAGACTTGGTGACAAACGAGCACATTGCACCCATTGCATGTTTCTGTAGTCTCTCTTTTCCCAAGTGTCTGTGTACCTCCAGAATCAGTTGGTGTCTTCGACTAATAAACACTATGCTTACAAGTGTATGATAAAGACCTTATTGAACTACGGAGCAGAAGCAAAACATTTCTCAGTTGACATCGCAGCTATTCTACAAAGATACGGGTGAAGTTAATGCGGACATAGAATC